>NW_027250788.1:0-600000 GCF_044704955.1 Pristiophorus japonicus | reverse complement strand
GAAATTACAAAAACCATGCCAGAAATTGCTGGTCACAGGAATGTGGGAAGGGAGGACCTTGAGACAATCACTATCACTAGGCGGGTAGTGCTGGACAGGTTAATGGGACTCCAGGTAGACAAGTTCCCTGGTCCTGATGAAATGCATCCCAGGGTATTAAAAGAGATGGCGGAAGTTATAGCAGATGCATTCGCAATAATCTTCCAAAATTATCTGGACTCTGGAGAGGTACCAGCGGATTGTAAAGCAGCTAATGTTACGCCTCTGTTTAAAAAAGGGGGCAGCCAAAAGGCAGGATACAATAGGCCGGGTAGTTTAACATCTGTCGTGGGGAAAATGTTTGAAACTATCATTAAGAAAGAAATAGCGGGACATCGAGATAGGCTTAGTGCACTCAAGCAGACACAGCATGGATTCATGAAGGGCAAATCATGTTTAACTAATTTCCTGGAATTCTTTGAGGATATAACGAGCATGGTGGATAGAGGTGTACCGATGGATGTGGTGTATTTATATTTCCAAAAGGCTTTCGATAAGCTACCACACAAAAGGTTACGTCCGAATATAGAGGTACGCGGAGTCAGAGGATATGTATTAGCATGGATCGAGATTTGGCTGGCGAACAGAAAGCAGAGAGTCGGGATAAATGGGTGCTTTTCAGGTTGGAAATTGGTGGTTAGTGGTGTGCCACAGGGATCGGTGCTGGGACCACAACTGTATGCAATATACATAGATGACCTGGAAGAGGGGACAGAGTGTAGTGTAAAAGAATTTGCAGATGACACAAAGATTAGTGGGAAAGCGAGTTGTGTAGAGGACACAGAAAGGCTGCAAAGAGATTTGGATAGGTTAAGCGAATGGGCTAAGGTTTGGCAGATGGAATACAATGTCGGAAAGTGTGAGGTCATCCACCTTGGGAAAAAAAACAGTAAAAGGGAATATTATTTGAATAGGGAGAAATTACAACATGCTGCGGTGCAGAGGGACCTGGGGGTTCTTGTGCATGAATCCCCAAAAGTTAGTTTGCAGGTGCAGCAGGTAATCAGGAAAGTGAATGGTATGTTCGCCTTCATTGCGAGAGGGATGGAGTACAAAAGCAGGGAGGTCCTGCTGCAACTGTATAGGGTATTGGTGAGGCCGCACCTGGAGTACTGCGTGCAGTTTTGGTTACCTTACTTAAGGAAGGATATACTGGCATTGGAGGGGTTACAGAGACGATTCACTCGTTGGTTCCGCAGATGAGGGGGTTATCTTATGATGATAGATTGAGGAGACTGGGTATTTACTCGGTGGAGTTCAGAAGGATGAGGAGTGATCTCATAGAAACATTTAAAATAATGAAAGGGATAGACAAAATAGAGGCAGAGAGGTTGTTTCCACTGGTAGGGGAGACTAGAACTAGGAGGCACAGCCTCAAAATACTGGGGAGCCAATTTAATACCGAGTTGAGAAGGAATTTCTTCTCCCAGTGGTTTTTCAATCTGTGGAATTATCTGCCCAAGGAAGCAGTTGAGGCTAGCTCATTGAATGTATTCAAGTCACAGATAGATAGATGTTTAACCACTAAGGGAATTAAGGGTTACGGGAACGGGCGGGTAAGTGGAGCTGAGTCCACGGCCAGATCAGCCATGATCTTGTTGAATGGCGGAGCATGCTCGAGGGGGAAGATGGCCTACTCCTCTTCCTAATTCTTGTGTTTCTTATGTTTCTTATGGAGTAGGCGTCGACTACAACCAAAAACATTTTTGAAAGGATCTGCGTAGTCCTCATGTATGCGTGCCCAAGGCTTGGTGGGCCAGGACCATGGGCTAAGGTGGGCTTCCCTTGGCGCATTAGTCAGCTGGGCAAACGTGTTGCACCTGCGAACACAAAGTTCCAGATCTGCATCTATCCCTGGACACCAAATGTGTGACTTGGCAATTGCCTTCCTCATGACAATGCCCGGGTGCTCATTGTGGAGTTCTCTGATGAACACCTCTCTGCACATCTGGTTTCTACGCAGTTTCCCCACAGTAGGCAATCGGCCTGAATCGAGAGTTCATCCCTGCGCCGGTGAAATAGTTTAACTTCCTCAGGACATGCCCTGCACGTGGCAGCCCAGTCCCCATTCAGGACACATTTCTTGACGAGAGACAATTGCGGGTCTCTATTTGTCCAGACTTTAATCTGCCGGGCTGTCACGGGTGAGCCTTCACTTCCGAATGCTTCAACAGCCATGACCATCTCAGCACCATGCTCGGTAGCCCCCTCAGTGGTGGCGAGTGGGAGCCTGCTGAGTGCATCGGCGCAATTTTTGGTGCCCGGTCTGTGCCGAATTGTGCAGTCATATGCGGCTAACGTTAGTGCCCACCTCTGTATGCGGGCCGATGCGTTTGCATTTATGGCCTTGTTGTCGGCCAAAAGGGATGTCAGGGGTTTGTGCTCTGTCTCCAGCTCAAATTTCCAGCCAAACAGGTATTGGTGCATTTTCTTTACTGCATATACACATGCGAGCGCTTCCTTTTCTACCATCCCGTATCCCCTTTCTGCCTGGGACAGACTTCCGGAGGCCTAAGCTACCGGCTGTAACTGACCCTTGGCATTGACATGCTGCAACACATCCGACACCATCGGACGACGCATCGTTACACAAGCTTCTTACATGGGTCATATAGCGTTAACAGAGTGTTGGAACATAACAAATTGCGTGCTCTATTAAAAGTCCTTTCCTGGCTGTCCCCCCAGACACATTCGCGACCTTTGCGTAGGAGCACGTGTAGCAGCTCTAGCAGTTTGCTCAATTTGGGAAGAAAGTTACCAAAATAGTTCAGGAGCCCCAGGAACGAAAGCAGCTCCGTCGTGTTACCGGGTCTGGGTGCTCTCTGGATCGCTTCCGTTTTGGAGGCAGTAGGGCTGATCCCGTCTGCTGCTACCCTCCTCCCCAGGAATTATCCCTCTGGAGCTGTGAAGATGCACTTCGCCTTTTTCAGTCGCAGACCTATCCGGTCCAGTATGCGTAGCACCTCCTCCAGGTTGTGGAGGTGTTCTTCAGTATCGTAACCCGTGATGAGGATGTCGTCCTAAAAAACCACCATCCCTGGAATCGATTTGAGGAGGCTTTCCATATTTCATTGTAAGATCGCAGCAACCTAGCGAATCCCGAACCGACATCTGTTGTACTCAAACAATCCCTTGTGTGTCGTGATGGTGGTCAGCTTCTTCGGCTCACTCGCCAGCTCCTGGGTCATGTAAGGTGAGGTCAGGTCTAATTTTGAAAAATGTTTGCCACCGGATAGCGTCGCAAAGAGGTCCTCCGCTTTCAGTAGCGGATACTGGTCTTGGGGTGACAACCGATTGATGCTGGCCTTGTAATCACCACATATCCTGACCGACCCATCCGCCTTGAGCACCGGCACAATCTGGCTCGCCCAGTCACTGAATTCGACTGGGGAGATGATGCCTTCCCTTAGCAGACGGTCCAATTCGCCTTCTGTCGTTTCCCGCATCACATACGGTTCTGCCCTGGACTTGTGGTGTACTGGCCTGGCGTCCGGGGTTCTGTGAATCACTACCTTGGCCCCAATGAAAGTGCCGGGTTGAAAAAATGAGTCAAATTTGTCCAGGATCTGTGAGCATGATACTCGCTCCACAGAGGAAATTGCATTGACATCGCCAAATTTCCAGTTCATGACAGCAAGCGAACTTTGTGGGTCACGACTACTGTGGCGCTGCCGAGCACCGGAATGATCTCCTTTGTGTATGTTCTTAGCTGTGCGTCAATCGGCGATAATTTTTGCCTCCTGGCCTTGGACGCCCACCACTTTTCGAACTATTTGATACCCATCAGGGACTGGCTGCCCCACGTGTCTAGCTCCACTGATAATGGGATGCCATTGAGGAGCACGTTCATCATTATCGGTGGCGTCCTGGTGTATGAACTGTATCCGTGCTCCACATGAACTCGCTGAACTTCAGCTTCCAGCGATTTCCTCCAATGTTCATTTCTGCAATTTCTGAAGGTATTTTGCTCAGCTCTGCAAAGTCCGGCTCAGTGCCTGCCTCCACGCCTCCAAAATGAGCTGCTGTTGGAAACAAAAGGTCTCTTGCCAGTCGATCGTCACTGACTGCCCCGTGATTGTCCTTGAGTGCACCATATACAGGTGTTGATGGACCCATTACTGGCCGCATTGTCCCTTGCAATGACGTGAATCGCCATTCAGCTTGCCATTGTCTCTGTCGAACTTCCCCTCTGGGTATGGCTACATATTGGGGCATGCCTGACTGCCCTTGGCTGCCTGGAGAAGTGTGTGATGCTTTAACAATGTTGAATCTCTGTCCCAACCATTGCTTAATACAGTACCTCTTGTCGGTTCAGCTAGTGGCCATGCTCGTGTGGTTTAAATCCCAGTTTCTCATCGCCATTGATACGTCCTTACTATACAGTGTAAATGCACACGAGGCCCATGCTTCAGAGAAGGTCAGTCTGTGACCTGTCCTTTATTTCTTAGCACTCAAGTGATGCAAGTGAGTGGAGCTTCCCCTTTTATACCTGAAGGTCCAGGTTAGGAGTGTCTCCCACAAGTTCACCACATAGTGGTTATTGTTCTCACAGTGTACAACTTAGCTCAGATTATACATGGGTTACAATGCTGATTGAATACATGACAGTCCCGGCCTCACTCACGCTGGAGCTGGGGACGAGCGATCAGTCGATGGGTTGTTTGCGGCTTCGATCTGCTGTTGTGAAGCGAGGCGGAGATGCAGGATCCTTTAATCATCTCTCACAACTCAACTGAAAGCAGCCGGAACGTGCAGCTTTGAGAGGGGCTTTCTGCACCGTCAGGGCTGGAAATGGGAGGGAGTGAGAGACACTGTGTAGAGTTGGAGTGTGTACAGAACTGTACAGAGAAACCAGCCAATGTAACAGGGCTGTGAGACACTGTTGATAGTATAGTATTAGGCAGTCCCTCGTATCGAGGATGATTTGTTTCCAGTCTAAAAAGGGATGAGTTCACAGGTGTTACGATGAGGGACCTGACAATCTAGGTCCCGAACTACATCCTGAAGGGTGTAAGATGCCTGTGGGTGGATTTTTTTAACGTGGGGTGACCGTTGCACACAGCCACAACACGGGCTTGACAGAGGTTGGTCTTGGTCCAGAGGCAAGGATTACCCAAGGCGACCATTGACCAAGCTCTGCTGCATGGACCAATTGTGTACACATGCGCCGACTATCCATCGAACGCTAAATGGGCTGGCCCGTGCTGTCCCTGGGCCCTCGCCTCTATTGAGCCCCGATCACGACGCTCCTGGGCCCCGATCTCTCACCACTCCTCCGCCCTGATCAAAAATGGAGCAGTCAGAAACAGGACATCAATTTATCTCTCTTATCTTGGAGACATCAAATATCAACAATGTTATTTGAAATATCAAAATATTAAACTCCAGCCGATTTGAAGGGTTATTAACATCAGCAGAAACAAACATCAACTTTGTTAATATTGAACCATTAATGTCAATTATTCCATTTTTTCTAATATTTAATTGAACAATGTTGAAAATGTTTCCACCCGGTTTCGATCTGGGGATTTTTCGCGTGTTCGGCGAACGTGATAACCACTACACTACAGAAACATTGCGATCGACATACTGCTAGGAACATAACCAGAGCTTTAACCTACACAGCTGGCCGATACTTCAGGAGCTGGTTTTACGAGAATAGAATGACGGTGCTATATTTAGGAAGGCTGTGAGTGTGGCAGGAACTGATCTCGTGTTTCCCAGACTTTACACATAGGAACAGGAGCGAGTGGTTAGGATCTGGGATGCACGGCTTGAAAGGGCGGTGGAGACAGATGCAATCTTATCTTTCTGATGGGAGTTGGATAAGTGTCTGAAGGAAAAAAAATTGCAGGGCTCCGGGGAAAGGGCGGGGGAGTGGGACGCGCTTCGAGTCGGTACGGTCTCGACGGGCCTAATGGCATTCCGTGCTGTAACCATTCCATTATTCGATAAGTTAGTAGCGCATTTCATAGTGTGGGTGGAAGCAGAACATTGCAAAGGGACATGGATTGAGTCGGCAAAACTAGAGGCATCTAATTCAGGAGATTCAGGGGGCACGGAAATTCGGGAGTTTAATGACTTTGAAAGGAACATTTTTGTTTTGTGCCGTTTCGGTCACAGAAATGTTCGTGAAAGGAATTTTTTGCAGAAAGGGATGCAGCATTTAACCTTCTGCCTCAACACTTCTTTCTGGGTGTCAGGTCACATTTCGTTTCAATGTTAATCAATTGCTATAAGAACATAAGAATTAGGAACAGGAGTGGACCATCTTGCCCCTCGAGCCTGCTCCAACTTCCCCAGCATCGGGAACAATCTACCCACATCTAACCAGTCCTGTCCCATCAGAATCTGATATGTTTCGATGAGATCCCCTCTCATCCTTCTAAACTCCAATGTATAAAGGCCCAGTTGATCCAGTCTCTCCTCATATGTCAGTCCAGGCATCCCGGGAATCAGTCTGGTGAACCTTCGCTCCACTCCCTCAATAGCAAGAACGTCCTTCCTCAGATTAGGAGACCAAAAATGAAAACAATATTCCAGTTGAGGCCTCACCAAGGCCCTGTACAACTGCAATAAGAAATCCTTGCTCCAATACTCAAATCACCTAGCTATAAAGGCCAACATACGATTTACTTTTTTCCTGCCTGCTGTACCTGTATGCAAACTTTCAGTGACAGATGAACCATGACACCCAGGTCTCATTGCACCTCCCCTTTTTCCTAATCTGCCACCATTCAGATAATATTCTGTCTTCACGTATTTGCCCTCAAAGTGGATAACCTCACATTTATCCACATTATACTGCATCTGCCATGAATTTGCCCACTCACCTAACCTGTCTAAGTCACCCTGCAGTCTCTTAGCTTCCCCCTCACAGCTCACACCGCCACCGAGTTTTGTTTCATCTGCAAATCTACATTCAATTCCTTCATCCAAATCATTGATGTATATTGTAAAGAGCTGGGGTCCCAGCACTGAGCCCTGCGGCACTCCACTAGTCACTGCCTGCCATTCTAAAAAGGACCCTTTTATCCCGACTCTCTGCTTTCTGTCTGCCAACCAGTTCTCTATCCACGTCAGTATATTACCCCCAATACCATGTGCTTTGATTTTGCACAGCAATCTCTTGTGTGGACCCTTGTCAACAACCTTTTGAAAGTCCAAATATACCACATCCACTGGTTCTCCCTTGTCCACTCTACACGTTACAGCCTCAAAAATTCCAGAAGTTTTGTCAAGCATGATTTCCCTTTCATAAATCCATGCTGACTTGGACCGATCCTGTCACTGCTTTCCAAATGCGTTGCTAGTTCATCCTTAATAATTGATTCCAACATTTTCCCCACGTCTGATTCAGGCTAACGGGTGTATAATTACCCGCTTTCTCTCTCCCTCCCTTCTTAAAGAGTATTTTTACATTAGCTACCCTCTTGTCCATAGGAACTGATCCCGAGTCAATAGACTGTTGGAAAATGATCACCAATGCATCCACTATTTCTCGGGCGACTTCCTTAAGTACTCTTGGATGCAGAATATCAGGCCCCGGGGATTTATCATCCTTCAATCCCATCAATGTCCCACCTCATAAGGATATCCTTCAGTTACTCCTTCTCACTCGACCCTCGGTCCCCGAGTACATTTGGAAGGTTATTCGTGTCTTCCTTCGTGAAGACGGAACTGAAGTATTTGGTCAATTGGTCTGCCATTTCTTTGTTCCCCAATATAAATTCACCTGAATCCGACTGCAAGGGACCTACAGTTGTCTTCACTCATCTTTTTCTCTTCACGTGTTTACAGAAGCTTTTGCAGTCAGTTGTTATGTTCCAAGCAAGCTTCCTCTCAAAATCCATTTTCCCCCTTCTCATGAAACCCTCAGTCCTCCTCTGTTGAATTCAACATTTCTCCCAGTTCACAGGTTTGTTCCTTTTTCTGGCCAATTTATTTTCCTCTTCCTTGGTATTAACACTATCCTTAATTTCCCTTGTTAGCCACGGTTCAGCAACGTTCTCCGTTCTATTTTTACTCCAGACAGGGATGTGCAATTGCTGAAGTCACCTGTGTGATCTTTAAATGTTTGCCATTGCCTATCCACCATCAACACTTTAAGTATCCTTGGCCAGTCTATTCTAGCCAATTCACACCTCATACCGTCAAAGTTACCTTTCCTTAAGTTCAGGACCCAAGTTTCTGAAATAACTGTGACACTCTCCATCTTAATGAAGAATTCTAACATATTATGTTACTCGTCCCCAAGAGGCCTCGCACAACAAGATTGATAATTAGTCCCTTCTCATTACACATCACCCAGTCAAGAATGGCCAGATCTCTTCTGGGTTGAGAAAACCATCCATAATACACTCCATGAAATTCTCCTCCAACACATCACTACCATGTGTTTAGCTCAATCACGATGTAGATAAAATTACCCATGATAACTGCTGTACCACCACTGCACACATCCCTTCTTTCTTCTTTGATGCTGTCACCAACCCGACCACTACTAACCAGTGAGACAGATATTGCAGCAAGTGACTGGTTATTGTGAAACAGCAATTGCTAAAAGAACAATGACCACGACATGATTTAAACACGCAACTCGTTGATCTAGAGTCAGGCGCACTACCGTTGCACCACAAGGTCTACACAGACGTTAAGGGATGTTCGTCTATATGAGGGTTCTGCAATACAAGGGACTTTAAAATCCCAGCCCATTCCCACCAGGTACCACAAGCAGCGCTCACCTGACAGTCACCGGATGGCTTGTTCGAAAACTTTTATCTTGCTTTCACAGGAAAGCATCATTAATTAACCCTTCACCTTCTTTTGCACAATCAAACAAATGCTAACTCAGGGACCCTCCATACTTCAATCATTTGGCCTATGCTTTGGGGAGCGGCCCGGGAAGTGGAACTGAGTCCATGATCAGATCAGCCATGATCGTATCAAATGGCGCAGCAGGATCGAGGGGCCGTATGGCCCACTCCTGCTCCTATTTCATATGTTCCTATGTATGTTAACCCATTTTACTCACTGTATTTTAGCTTTCTGTTTCAAAGTGTTCATTGCCGATGACACCAGGAATCTGGAGCAAATTTTATCAAATTTATCAGCGCCGATTATTCCTTCCGTGCAAACAAAATACAATCAGTAGTGAAGATAAAATCCCACCGTGTGTATTTTCAGATTTAAAGCAGTAGCATTTCAAATAAAGTGAAAGAATGTTATACGAAAAAATGTGCAAGTGTTACTTGTATTTGTGTCTTTAATTAAACGTTGTGGCGTCTGACTCCCGTTCATGCCACTGCTGAATAAGAGAGGAGGGTTTGACATTGACCAGACTGCACTGCCCCTGATATTGGTCAGCTCATCCTTTATATTCAGTGGTTTCTCGCCCTTTGATGGGCTGCAGTGTAGCGGATAACACTTTGGCCTCACACGCAAAAGGTCCCTGTGGATCCGTTTTCTCTCACTCAAAGTTATCTATTTATTGGTGAAATAAAGAGCAATTAATGAATAAGGGAGCCCTTTTGCCAGGAGAATAAATAGCAAATAAAAACAGAAAATGCTGGAAATCTCAGCAGGTCAGGCAGCATTTGCAGGGAGACTAAACTCGCCTCCGATTGTTCATCCACAGCAAGTGTGAAAATAATGTTTCTGCCTGGGATTGAACTTGGGATCTATTGCGTGTAAAGCAAACGTGATAACCACTACACTACAGAAACCTCTGGCACAACAGCCCCCTCAGCGAGGAGCTGACCAGTGAGCTCCCTCTGTGCTGATCGGGAATGTGTTGGCTCTCCTGAATCAAATTCTGTCCCACACTGAGAATTCTCAATCCTTCTCCTCCGCTGCCCTTTACAGAAATGTCACGGATCACCCAGCCACCGTTTTCATTTCCACATCCTCACAGTGGGGCCACAGAGGATCCTACCGTCTCCCCGCTATCAGCGAACTCACCCAGTTTACAAAATTAAACCCCAAACACGTGCCCGGCAAAGTGCAGAAGAAGCCAGATAGTCTGTAATCTCGGTCTATCACAGGGAGTATTGGTATTCATGGTGATTACAGCAATTATTAAGCGTCTCACAGACCTCAATTATTTTTCTGCGATGAATTGATCGAGGATTGAAACCAGGTTAGTGCGCCGGGTCTTAACCGCTCGACCACCAGGGAACAGTTACGATACATGTCGAACCAGGTTAGTGCACCGGATCTTAACCCCTCGACCACCAGGGAACAGTAACGATGCATGTCGATATATTTACATATATTTATATATGAACCTGAATGTCAATGGCTACCTACCTAGACCTCGTGGCGCCCACGGTCGTGCGTCTAACTTTGAGTGAGAGAAACGGTTCCACAGTGACACCTGTCATGTGTTCGACATGGTTACTGCTTGTACTATTACAAGGTGTGCCACCAGAGGGCACTGCAGTGGGAGACTTGTTGCTTACCTGCACAGGTGTGCCTGGCCGAGTATAAAAGGCAGGCCACCAGGTGTGATCCTCACTCTGTGGTTATCAATAAAGGACTCAGGTCACGACAGTTAAATAACGACACATTGTCTCGTGGAGTCATTATCAGAGCATTTGAAGGTATAACAAGGGAGCCAAAAGCCTCAGAAACTGGAAATTCTACCAAAGCATCGAAGTCATGCTGTAGGTGCCTGGGACAACACATTGCTCAAAGTTCTCCACACGTGAAGGCAGAGTGTTTCTTCGACAGAAAGACTGGGCATCTTGCGAAGTCATGCCGACTGAAGGGTAAACATATTTTTAAAGCTATGACTCCAGCGTTCAAAGCTCTGAGTAGAAATCCCAAGAGACTACATAGTATGGAAGACCAACAACAGGACGATGAGATGTTAGAGTTACATATCATCAGCAGCACTAGTTTAACGGACAGTGATTCGGAAAGTATCAAAATCCACATAGATGCGTGATTTCCAACTGGAGAAACCCAAGATAGAGCAGCGAGGCTATTCGGGAGAGAAAATTCCTGTGGTTGGTCATTTCACTGTACCGATCGGTGAAATATAAAGATTAATTTCAGAACTTGCCTCGAATAGTTGTGAAAAGAGACAAGTCTGCCTTACAAGGAAGAAATTGATTAAGCTCACTGAAGCTGGATTGTAGTCAGATTTTCTGTGTGGAAGCGAGATTTTCATCAACGGATGAGGTTATCAAGAAGTATCCAAAGGTGTTCTGCGAAACGGACAGTCCGATCCAGGGCTTCAAGGCGAGAGTCAGGGTACAGAAGGACGCTAGATTGGTTTACTACAAGCCCCGTTCCGTACCATATGCACTCAAGGAGAAAGTTGAGCATGAACTCAAAAAACTAGAAGGTGTTAACCGTTACATTGCGGAAACATCTCCACTTTCAGCACAAGATTAACAAAATTAAACCCAATGAGATCGGGAGAAAAGTTCCTCACATGCTCAGGGCAAAATAAGTAATTGTCGTTCTACAAAAGAATGAACACATTTCAGCATCAGGTCAGACGGAAATGCTAAGCGAGCAGGTGGACTGCTGAATCGCACTTTGAAGGAGTTGGTGGTGACAAAGCAAATGGGTTCTGCCTCATGATTCAATAGAAGAAATGTCTGCAATAGGATTCGAACACTATCTACAGTGACCTGAACACATCACCTTAGACCACTCGGCCATCATTACTATTCAGTGCTGTGTGTGGCCACCTGCAGGTTGATTTTGAACTTTTGTGTCCTGTCACATGAAATAAATCAGGGCAGCAGGCAGATCTCTGCCTGACACCGGGGAAAGAGTGAGACAGACCTTGGAGCAAGGGTCTGGTTATTGTCAAACAGAAATGAAATATTAATTCAAGAAGAATAACATTGAAACGAAATATGATCCTGACACCCAGAAACAAGTGCTAAGGCATAAGGATAAATGCTGCATCCCTTCCTACAAAAAATTCCTTTCACAAATATTTCTCTGAACAAAACGTCACAAAACAAAAATGTTCCTTTCAAAGTCATTAAACTCCCGAATTTCCACGCCCCGCGACTCTCCTGAACAGATCCCTCAAGTTTTGCCGACTCCATCCATATCCCTTTGCTCCAAGGTCTGTCTCCCTGTTTCCCCGGTGTCAGGCAGAGATCCGCCTGCGGCCCTCATATATTGCACTCTCTATGAATCTCTCTAATATTCCAACAGCAGCCATGGTTGTGTGAAGGTTTGTATTCTGTTAATCGTCGCCAATTGTTGTGAAAAGTAGAACACCAGGAGGCTGAGTACTGTGAGCTAAACTTAGTTTGATCTTAGTCTTCTTTATTACAACTCCAGAGTGCCTGAACAACATGGCAGCCAACCTTTTATACTGGCCCTGCAGGTGTGGGCAGGTGACCATTAGGACTCCAACATTCACGCCCTCTGGTGGCAAGTATGACAGAGTTACATACTTCACATAATTGTTATCGTTAAGAAGTTATAATTCCAATGAATGCCTGAGTCATCAGAAAGGAGCCTGGTTTGTAGGACAAGGCTACATATCAGGAAGGAGCGTAGTTAGATGACAAGGGAAGTGATACTCTGAAGATAAGTTTGGAGAATAAAAAGAGTAAATACTGGAAACACTGAGCAGGCCAGGCAGCATCTGTGGAGAGAAAAACAGAGTTAACGTTTCAGGTTAATGACCTTCCATCAGAAGTTGGTCAGTTGTGTTAGGTAATACTATTAAAAGTTTCAATTGTCACGAAGCAGAGGTAAGGAAAAGATATAAAATGTGGCATTTGGAACAGATAGTTTGAATCCGATTAATGTTTGATCAATTTGTACAACGAGCTGAAAACTGCAACGTGTTTGAGTTATTTGACTAACATTCGCAAGGTTTGGGTGTAAGTACTATTAAGTGTATGTTTCATTATTGTCTGCTTAATAACTCTGACCTTCAATGTTGTGGACCCTATTCCTGCACTGCGTGTGTTCCAGCTCTGTTTGGAGCAGCGATCCCTTCAATCCGTCGCTTACAGGGACAGTTGGATTCACCGTTCCTTTGTTTGGTGAAATTTAAAAGATTGAATGCAGCGCACATCTATCTGGTCACCTACTCACTAACCGCTACACGCTGCTCCCGTGAGATGGATGCACAGTTACTGTTATAAGCTTGAACGCAGGTACAAGCAGAACTCATTCATAGAAAGTCCAAGTCCCTGAGGCACCTGATTTTTTACACCAAACTCCTTCGCAACGAGTTGCGGTTCGTGTGGGGTGATTTGGGCACATCTTTCCCCACACGACAACACTTCAAACATAACTCAACGGATGCAAAGCGCTTTGGTGCGTCATGAGTTCCTGAAAGGTGTTGCAGAAATGCAAGTACTTCTTTGCAAAAGTTTGATGCAATTTCAAAATTTTTGGGAAACTGAGGGCTCGCCAGCGATTTGAACCCAGGACCTCTCGCAAATTTCAAGCAATATCCACGAAGCGAGAATCATACCCCTAGACCAACGAGCCAACTGCTCGATAAACGTGGAGATAAGGTGTAACCATTATTGAAACATTGTTAGTGTGTTGCTATTCTTGATCGGAGGAGCACATGAGATGGAATAAGTGACTTTGCTTTTTCGACCTGTCTTCTGAAGCACCGCACGGTCCAACTCCGACAGTCAATGAGCTGTTGGGACGTTAGTGTATCCAGGCTGTGTGTGGTCACCCCGAGCACAGCAGAGGGGTTTCTGCATTAGTTCTGGGTGGGGACAGTATCTTTCCCCTTCTCTCTTCCTCTTGTCTATAACCCTGTGCTTTGGTTTCTCTATTTATTCCCCTGTCTCAGTTTCTAGTGTTTAAAAGGGAACAAAAGATGAAATGGGTCTCACTGTGGAACAATTTCTCTCACTCAAAGTTAGACACACTACCGTGGGCAGCACGAGGTCCAGGTAGGCAGCTGTTGATATTCAGGGTCATATATAAATATATATAAATATATGGACATGTATCGTAACAGTTCCCTGGTGGACGAGCGATTAAGACCCGGAGGACTAACCTGGTTTCAATCCTCGATCAATTCATCGCATAAAAATAATTGAGGTCTGTGAGACGATTAATAATTGCTGTAACCACCATGAATACCAATACTTTCTGTGATAGACCGAGCTTACAGACTATCTGACTTTTCCGGGCATGTATTCCGGGTTGAATTTTGTAAACTGGGTGAGTTCGCTGATCGCGGAGAGAAAGGTAGGAGCCTCTGTGGCCCCACTGTGAGGATGTGGAAGTGAACACGGTGGCTGGGTGATCCCTGACATTTCTGTAAAGGGCAGCGGAGGAGAAGGATTGAGAACATTCAGTGCAGAACAGAAGTTGTTTTAGATGAGCCAACACACAATGCCGATCAGCACAGACGGAGCTCACTGGTCACCTCCCCTCTGTTGGGGTTATTGTACCAGAGGTTTCTGTAGTGTAGTGGTTATCACGTTTGCTTTACACGGGGAAGGTCCCTGGTTCAATCCCGAGTTTAGTCTCCTGGCAAATTCTGCCTGACCTGCTGAGATTTCCAGCATTTGCAATTTTTTCTCCTGGTAAAAGGGCTCCCTTATTCCTTAATTGCTCTTTATTTCACTTCAATAAATAGATAACTTTGACTGAGAGAAAACGGATCCACCGGGGACCTTGTGCGTGTGAGGCCAACGTGATATCCGTTGCACTGCAGCCCATCAAAGGGTGAGAAACCACTGAATATAAAGGATGATCTGGTCAACGTCAAACCCTCCTTTCTTATTCAGCAGTGGCATGAACGGGAGTCAGACGCCACAAAGTTTAATTAAAGACACAAATACAAGTAAGACTTGCAAATCTTTTCACTGTAAAATTCTTTCACTTTATTTGAAATCCGACAGCATTGAATCTGAAAATACGCACGGTGGGATTTTATCTTCACGAGTGATTTTATTTTGTATGCACGATAGGAAAAACCGGTGCTGCTAAATTTGATAAAAGTTGCCCCAGATCCCTGAAGCCTTTGAACCAGAAAGCTAAAATACAGCGAGTAAAATGGGATATGGCTTTCGAGTTAAGATGTAAAGCACAGGCCAAATGATTTGAAGTATGGAATGTCCCTGAGTTAGCATTTGTTTGATTGTGCAAAAGAAGGTGAGGGGTTAATTAATGATGGTTTCCCGTGAAAGCAAGAGAAAAGTTTTCGAGCAAACCATTCGGTGACTGTCCGGTGAGCGCTGTTTGTGATACCTGGTGGGAATGCGCGGGGATTTTAAAGCCCCTTGTATTGCAGAACCGTCATACAGACGACCATCTCCAGCTCACTGTGTCGGTCTCATGCTGCAACGGTAGTGTGTTTGATTCCAAATTAGAAGGTTGCGTGTTCAAATCACGTTAGGGTCAGTGTTTTTTTGGATATTTTTCTTCCAGAATTCATATTTCATTTGCTGTTTGACAAGAACCAGACCCTTGCTGCAATGTCTGTCTCACTGTTTCCCCGGTGTCAGGCAGAGATACGCCTGCTGCCCTTATTTATTGATTAGGGCAGGGAAAATGGAGTATGAGAAGAAGCTTGCAGGGAACATTAAGACGGATTGCAAAAGTTTCTATAGATATGTAAAGAGAAAAAGGTTAGTAAAGACAAATGTAGGTCCCCTGCAGTCAGAATCAGGGGAAGTCATAACGGGGAACAAAGAAATGGCGGACCAATTGAACAAGTACTTTGGTTCGGTATTCACGAAGGAGGACACGAACAACCTTCCGGTTATAAAAGGGGTCGGGGGGTCTAGTAAGGAGGAGGAACTGAGGGAAATCCTTATTAGCCGGGAAATTGTGTTGGGGAAATTGATGGGATTGAAGGCCGATAAATCCCCAGGGCCTGATGGACTGCATCCCAGAGTACTTAAGGAGGTGGCCTTGGAAATAGTGGATGCGTTGACAGTCATTTTCCAACATTCCATTGACTCTGGATCAGTTCCTATGGAGTGGAGGGTAGCCAATGTAACCCCACTTTTTAAAAAAGGAGGGAGAGAGAAAACAGGGAATTATAGACCGGTCAGCCTGACATCGGTAGTGGGTAAAATGATGGAATCAATTATTAAGGATGTCATAGCAGTGCATTTGGAAAGAGGTGACATGATAGGTCCAAGTCAGCATGGATTTGTGAAAGGGAAATCATGCTTGACAAAACTTCTGGAATTTTTTGAGGATGTTTCCAGTAGAGTGGATAAGGGAGAACCAGTTGATGTGGTATATTTGGACTTTCAGAAGGCGTTCGACAAGGTCCCACACAAGAGATTGATGTGCAAAGTTAGAGCACATGGGATTGGGGGTAGTGTACTGACATGGATTGAGAACTGGTTGTCAGACAGGAAGAAAAGAGTA
The DNA here is from genome assembly GCF_044704955.1 of Pristiophorus japonicus. Taxonomy (NCBI): domain Eukaryota; kingdom Metazoa; phylum Chordata; class Chondrichthyes; family Pristiophoridae; genus Pristiophorus; species Pristiophorus japonicus. Next base: position 583,614 of record NW_027250788.1, on the reverse strand, counting down.
GGAGTAAATGGGTACTTTTCAGAATGGCAGGCAGTGACTAGTGGGGTACCGCAAGGTTCTGTGCTGGGGCCCCAGCTGTTTACACTGTACATTAATGATTTAGATGAGGGGATTAAATGTAGTATCTCCAAATTTGCGGATGACACTAAGTTGGGTGGCAGTCTGAGCTGCGAGGAGGATGCTGTGAGGCTGCAGAGCGACTTGGATAGGTTAGGTGAGTGGGCAAATGCATGGCAGATGAAGTATAATGTGGATAAATGTGAGGTTATCCACTTTGGTGGTAAAAACAGAGAGACAGACTATTATCTGAATGGTGACAGATTAGGAAAAGGGGAGGTGCAAAGAGACCTGGGTGTCATGGTACATCAGTCATTGAAGGTTGGCATGCAGGTGCAGCAGGCGGTTAAGAAAGCAAATGGCATGTTGGCCTTCATAGCAAGGGGATTTGAGTACAGGGGCAGGGAGGTGTTGCTACAGTTGTACAGGGCATTGGTGAGGCCACACCTGGAGTATTGTGTACAGTTTTGGTCTCCTAACCTGAGGAAGGACATTCTTGCTATTGAGGGAGTGCAGCGAAGGTTCACCAGACTGATTCCCGGGATGGCGGGACTGACCTATCAAGAAAGACTGGATCAACTGGGCTTGTATTCACTGGAGTTCAGAAGAATGAGAGGGAACCTCATAGAAACATATAAAATTCTGACGGGGTTAGATAGGTTAGATGCAGGAAGAATGTTCCCAATGTTGGGGAAGTCCAGAACCAGGGGTCACAGTCTAAGGATAAGGGGTAAGCCATTTAGGACCGAGATGCGGAGGAACTTCTTCACCCAGAGAGTGGTGAACCTGTGGAATTCTCTACCACAGAAAGTTGTTGAGGCCAATTCACTAAATATATTCAAAAAGGAGTTAGATGAGGTCCTTACTGCTAGGGGGATCAAGGGGTATGGCGAGAAAGCAGGAATGGGGTACTGAAGTTGAATGTTCAGCCATGAACTCATTGAATGGCGGTGCAGGCTAGAAGGGCCGAATGGCCTACTCCTGCACCTATTTTCGATGTTTCTATGTTTCTATTTCATGTGACAGGACACAAAAGTTCAAAATCAACCTGCAGGTGGCCACATAAAGCACTGCATAGTCAGGATGGCCGAGCGGTCTAAGGTGCTGTGTTCAAATTGCAGTTTTCTCTGAAGGTGAGGGTTCGAATCCCACTTGTGACTTTTCTGATCTTTAAGCGGAACCCATTTGTTTTGTCATCACCAACTCCTTAAAAGTGCAATTCAGGAGTCCACGTGCTCGCTGAACATTTCCGTCTGACCTCGTGCTGAAGTTTGTTCATTCTTTTGTGGACCATCAATCAGATATTTTGCCCTGAGCATGTGAGGAACTTTTATCCCGATCTCATTGGGTTTAATTTTGGTAATCTGGTGCTGAAAGTGGAGATGTTTCCGCAGTGTAACAGTTAACACGTTCGCCTCACACGCGAAAGCACCTCGGACGGAAATATTTTCTGGAGCTTTCTCATGCATGTTTAGAGGAGAGTTTGTTCTCCTGTGAAAGGTCAAGAGATCATAAGAACGTAAGAGTTAGGAACAGGAGTCAGCCATTCGGCCCATTTTCAAGTTTTCAAGATCTTTCCGCCCGGTTTCGGACCGGGGACCTTTCGTGTGTGAGGCGAATGTGATAACTACTACACTTCGGAAACACTATGATAGAATCTATCACAGGATAAAACCACAACTCTAACCGACACAGCTTGCCGAGAATTCAGGAACTTGTTTCAAGAGAATAGAATGAGGGTGCTATATTTAAGAAGGCTGTAAGTGTGGCCTTCGAAAGCGTGGACCATTTTCCACGCCTCGGGAACCTACTATCAGCAAGGGCAGACATCGAAGACGAGGTCCAACACCGCCTCCAGTGTGCCAGCATAGCCATCGATCACCTGAGGAGGAGAGTGTTTGAAGACCAGCACCTCAAATCTGGCACCAAGCTTGTGGTGTGCAGGGCGGTGGTGATAACTGCCCCGCGGTATGGATCCGAGACATGGACTATATACAGCAGACATCTCAAATCACTGGAGAAATACGTCCAGGGCTGTATCCGCAAGATCCTGCAAATCCCCTGGGAGGACAGACGCACCAACATCAGTGTTCTCGATCAGGCCAACATCCCCAGCATTGAAGCACTGACCACACTAGGCCAGCTCCGTTGGGCTTGCCACATTGTCCACATGCCCAACACGAGACTCTCTAAGCAAACGCTCTACTCAGAACTCCGACACGGTAAGCGAGCCCCAGGTCGGCAGAGGAAACGTTTCGGCCACACGCTCAAAGCCTCCCTGATAAAATGCAACATCGCCACCGGCACCTGGGAGTCCTTTTTCCTCGGGTTGAGTTGCCTGTGCTGCATAATCCGTGCCGGATCGATCATCCTCTGCCACGTGGTATGTCACAGCACGTTTGCACATTCACTGGAGGTACCCCATCGTTGTGCAGCCTTTGCAAACGTCGAGCTTGAATCGATAATGATGGGCCCGAGGATTATCCCCGCAGCACCAACACGGTGCTGATAGATTCACATCGATCCCCGATGGCGGACTGTGAGTCATCACAGGTCTTGCAGCCACAGACGTATAGACCCTGCCATATGCAGTTCGGACTGCTAGCGACATCATTTCATGCACAGTACTTGCCGATGAGCTTTGATGTTGAGAATGTATCTGTTTGGTGTTATCGTCCGTGGCCATGCATGCCTGGGCGATCGCGATGGCCCTGCTCTGGTCTCGGGTTTCAGCAGGCAGCAGCTTTCGAAGAATGACTTCGTGGCTGATGCCCAGCACGTAAAAGTCCCACAGCATTTGCCCCAACGCAGCTCCAAAATAGCAAAGTCCCGCGAGGTGTCTCAGGTCAGTGACATAATCCGCCAGGTCCTGGTCCCCGGAGCGATGGTGCGTGTTAAAACGATATCTGGCCATGAGGATACTCTCCTTCAGCTTCAGGTAGTCCCAAACCAGTGTGCACAACGCTGAATGTTCCTTCTCCTTTGGTTTTGTCGGTGTGAGCAGATTCTTGATGAGGCTGTATATTTTCGGCCCACAGATGGTGAGGAGAACCGCCCTGTGCTTGGCCACGTTAGTGTCTCCTTCCAGCTCATTGGCCACAAAGTACAGGTCGAGCTGCTCGACGAAGGCTTCCCAATCATCATCCTCTTTGGATCTCTCTAATATTCCAACAGCAGCCATGGTTGCGTGAAAATTCGAATTCTGTTACTCGTCGCCAATTGTTGTGCATAGAAGGACTCCCCGAGGCTGAGTTCTGTGAGCTAAATTTAGTGTGATCTTAGTCTTCTTTATTACAACTGCAGTGTGCCTGAACTACATGGCAGCCAACCTTTTATACTGGCCCTGTTCGTGTGGGCAGGTGACCATTAGGACTCCAACAGTCGCGCACTCTGGTGGCAAGTATTACATCGTTACATACTTCACATAATTGTTATCATTCAGAAGTTATAATTCCAATGAATGCCTGAATCATCCGAAAGGAGCCTGGTTTGTAGGACAAGGCTACATATCACGAAGGAGTGTAGTTAGATGACAAGGGAAGTTATATTCTGATTATAAGTTTGGAGAATAAAAAGAGTAAATAATGGAAACACTGAGCAGGTCAGGCAGCATCTGTGGAGAGAGAAACAGAGTTAACGTTTCAGGTTAATGACCTTCCATCAGAAGTTGGGCACTTGTGTTCGGTAATACTATTAAAAGTTTAAATTGTCACGTAGCAGGGCTAAGGAAAATATATAAAATGTGCCATTTGGAACAGATCGTTTAGAATCCGATTAATGTTTGATCAATTTGTACACCGAGCTGGGAACTGTAACGTGTTTGAGTTCTTCGGCTAACATTCGCATGGTTTGGCTGTCAGTACTGTTAAGTGTATGTTTAATTATTGTCTGCTTAATAACTTTGACATTTAATGTTGCGGACCCTATTCCTGCACTGTTCGTGTTCCAGCTCTGTTTGGAGCAGCGATCCCTTCAATCCGTCGCTTACAGGGACAGTTGGATTCACCGTTTCTTTGTTTGGTGAAATTTCAAAGATTGAAAGCGGCGCACATCAAGCTGGTCACCTACTCACTAACCGCTACACACTGCTCCCGTGAGATGGAAGCCCAGTTACTGTTTCAAGCTTGAACGCAGGAACAAGCAAAACTCATTCACAGAAAATCCAAGTCCCTGAGGCACCTGATTGTTTGCACCGAACTCCTTCGCAAAGAGTTGCGGTTCGTGTGGGGTGATTTGGGCACATCTTTCCCCACAATACAACACTTCAACACTTCAAACATAACTCAATGGCTATAAAGCGCTTTGGGGTGTCATGAGTTCCTGAAAAGTGTTGAAGAAATGCAAAACCTTCTTTGCAAATGTTCGATGCAATTTCAAAATTCTTGGGTAAATTGAGGGCTCGTCCAGGATTTGAAACCGGGACGTCTCGCAAATTTCAAGTATCAACCCCGAAAGAAGAATCATACCCCAAGACCAACGAGCCAACTGTTTAAAAAAATTCTGAAGATAAGGTGTAACCATTATTGGAGCATTTTTAGTGTGTTGCTCTTCTTGATTGGAGGAGCACATGAGACGGAATCAGTGACTTTGCTTTTTCGAACTGTCCTCTGAAGCACCGCACAGTCCCACTCCGACAGTCAATGAGCTGTTGGGACATTAGTGTATCCAGGCTGTGGGTGGTCACCCCGAGCGCAGCAGAGGGGTTTCTGCATTCGTTCTGGGTGGGGACAGTATTTTTCCCCTTCTCTCTTCCTCTTGTCTATAACCCTGTGCTTTGGTTTCTCTATTTATTCCCCTGTCTCAGTTTCTAGTGTTTAAAAGTGAACAAAAGATGAGATGGGTGCCACTGTGGAACAATTTCTCTCACTCAAAGTTAGACACACTACCGTTGCAACACGAGGTCTAGGTAGGTAGCCGTTGATATTCAGGGTCATATATAAATATATATAAGTATATCGACATGTATCGTAACTGTTCCCTGGTGGTCGAGGGGATAAGATCTGGCGCACTAACCTGGATTCAATCCTCGATCAATTCATCGCATAAAAATATTTGAGGTCTGTGAGACGATTAATAATTGCTGTAATCACTATAAATAGCAATACTGTCATGTATCTCACACTCCTGTACATAACTGTACTTTACCATGCCATACATGACTGTAACCAGAGATGACCTGTAAACACAAACGTACCTTACCACCAGGGGTGCATTTGCAGGAGACACTGGATACCTTTCCCAGACAGGTATATAAGGATAGGTCTCAGGCAAGTGTGGCATGCGAGAGCTGTGTAATAAAGGTGCAGGTCCAGAGTGAACTTGACTTCAGTATGTGCCTCGTGTGAGTCTGTATTACAGGGTCAGGACTTTTCAGTGGCGACGAGTTACGGGATTACAGAATCCACAGAATGGCGACCAACGGCTCAGATGAAAAATACAATGCTGGAGATAATTGCGAGGACTTTATAGAAAGGCTCCAGCAAAGCTTTGTAACCAAAGACTGGTTAGGCGACAATAAGGCAGACAAGAGAAGAGCCCATCTCTTGACCAGCTGCGGCGCGAAAACATACGCTTCAATGAAGGACCTGCTGGCACACGAGAGACCAGCAAGCAAGCCGTTTGAAGAATTGATCACACTGGTAAGAGACCACCTGAAGCCAGCAAGCAGCCTACACATGCAAGCTACCTCGGACCCGTGCCAAAGCTCCCCGTACATCGAGCACAGGATCAGGAAAACCCCGAAGGAGAGGATATCCCGATAACTGGGCCTTCCAGCTGCACTGAACAAGTGCCCGTTTTGAAACTTTCCTGTGTAATAACTTGCAACTGGAGCATCCAACAGTCAGGATGGCCGAGCGGTCCAAGGCGTTGGTTCAGGTCACTGTCTCCTCTGGAGTCGTGGGTTCAAATCCCAATCCTGACATTCAGTGTTTTTAATTACAAACTCATTTGTTTGGACACCACTCTGAAGTGCTTTGGGACATCCATCGAACTTAATAAAATGACGTCATTTCAATTGCAAACAGTGATATCAAAGTTACTTCTCAAACCGGGAATCGATCCTGGGTGGCTGTAGCGAAAGGAATGGTTTTGTGAAGCATTGAAATGTGCCCTCTAAATATCTCGCACTGCTCATTTAAAAACACGGTTAGAATTTGTTTCAGTGCAGAAGAAGGCAGGCTCGAAGGGTCAAATGGCCGACTCCTGCTCCTGCTTTTTGTGTTCTTATGCAGAGCACAGAATAAATGATTAAATGATCAACTCTCCCTCAGTTCGCATTTCTTTCATTGTGCAAAAGAAGATTATGGGTTCATTAATGATGTTTCCCTGTGAAAGCACCAAAAAAGTGTAAGGAAAATAATTCGTCCAACGTGGGGTTTAAACTCACAACCCTGAGATTAACAGTCTCATACTCTACCGACTGAGCTAGTCAGGATTGCTTAAGTTGCATCTCACTGTCACTGATCGTTGCCAGGGATCTGTTGGCTCTGCACCATGGGTTTATCTCGAAATTCAAACCTCGAAACTTGTTCTCCTGATTTCCAAGCCCCTTGTATTGCAGAACCTTCATTTCGACGAACATCTCCACCGCACTGTGTAGGCCTCGTGTTGGAACGGTAGTGTATCTGACGGTAAATCCGAAAGTTTTGTGTTCCAATCAGGTCGGGGTCACTGTTCTTTCAGACATTTGTTTTCCATAATTAATATTTACATTGCTTTTTGGCAATAAACAGACGCTTGTTCCAAGGTCTGTCTCACTATTTTCCCGGTGTCAGGCAGAGATACGCCTGCTGCCCTCATTTATTTCACATAACAGACACAAAAGTTCAAAATCAACCTGCAGGTGGCCACACACAGCACTCAATAGTCAGGATGGCTATTATTCCAACCACAGTGGATAACCTCAGTTTTCCAACATTATACTCACTCTGACAAACTACTGCCCAGTCACTGAGCCTATCGATATCGCTTTGCAGATTGTTTGTGTCTTCCTCATAACTTGCTTTACCACAGATTTTTGGATCATCTTGGCTACATTACCAACATGCAGAGCACAGAACCAATTATTGACCGATTGACTTTCCGTCAGTTAGCATTTATTTCATTGTGCAAAAGAAGATTATCGATTCCTTAACGATGTTATACAATGAAAGCAAAATAAAAGTTAAACGAAAATAATTTGCACACTTGAAAGGAATATTTTATTTTGGTGCAGTTCCGGTCAGAGAGATGTTGTGAAAGGAACTTTTTGCAGAGAGGGATTGAGTATTTCAGCTTGTTGCTGAACATTTCTCTCTGGGAAAAGAATTTGGCACCAGTTTCTGCAGTGTGGCGGTTATCACATTCGCCTCACACACGAAAGGTTCCCGGTTCAAGCCCGAGTGGAAACATTATTTCTGAAACAAAAACTGGTTTTAAATGTTCATTGTTCATGTGACAATGGCCTCCTTCCGTGCTGTAAACTTCTCTGATTCCATGATGAGCATTGAACATTTAAAACCAGTCTCCTAAAATACAGAGTGTGTAAAATCAGAAAAGGAATAAAACTTCCTCAATGATTCAAGTTTCACAAATTATTAAAATTGAGTTGTTGAAGTTTCGACTGTCCCTCAGTGATCATGTTAGCATTTCTTTCATTCTGCTAAACAATGCTATCGGTTAATACCAGCAGATAAAAGCCGGATTTCAAACCTGGTAACAACTCATTCATTATTCACCCTTCCCAGTTCCAGTGCACAGAGGGTTATTCATCCTCCATTCCAGAAACTCAAATCCAACTTCTGACATTCCTTATTTCTAATTACCAACTCATTTGTTTTGACACCACTCTGAAGTGCTTTGGGTCATCTGTGTAATTTAATTAAATTACTTCACTTTAATTAAAAACGGTGGTAGCAAAATTACTTCTCGAACTGGGAATCGAACCCCGGTAGCTGTCGTGATCAGAATGTTTTTGTGAAGCATTTAAATATGCTCTCTTAAAATCTCGCATTCCTAATTTACAAATAGGGTAACCATTTGTTTCAGTGTGAAAGAAGGAGATTGAAAATGACAACAAAAACACCAGGCAGCGACTACATTAAGACAAATTCAAACTTTTCACAAAGTTGGTTTTCCGAAGTAACGGCTGAGCTAATGTTGGCACTAACCAGTCCCATCAGAATTTTAAATGTTTCTATGAGATCGCCGCTCATCCTTCTAAATTTCAATGTATAAAGACCCAGTTGATCCAGTCTCTCCTCATATGTCAGTCCGGCTTGCCCCTTATCCTTAGACTGTGTCCCCAGGTTCTGGACTTCCCCAACATCGGGAACATTCTTCCTGCATCGAACCTGTCCCGTCCCATCCAAATTTTAAATATTTCTATGAGTTCCCCTTTCATCCTTCTAAACTCCAGTGAATACAGGCCTAGTTGATCCAGTCTCTCCTCATATGTCAGTCCTGCCATCCCGGGAATCAGTCTGGTGAACCTTTGTTGCACTCCCTCAATAGCAAGAACGTCCTTCCTCAGATTAGGAGACCAAAACTGAACACAATATTCCAGGTGGGGCCTCACCAAGGCCCTGCACAACTGCAGTAAGACCTCCCTGCTCCTATACTCAAATCCCCTCGCTATGAATGCCAACATACCATTTGCCTTCTTCATCGCCTGCTGTACCTGCATGCCAACTTTCAATGACTGATGAACCATGACAACCAGGTCTCGTTGCACTGCCCCTTTTCCTAATCTGCCGCCATTCAGATAATATTCTGCCCTAGTGTTTATGCCCCCAAACTGGATAACCTCACATTTATCCACATTATACTGCATCTGCCATGCATTTGCCCACTCGCCGAACCTGTCCAAGTCCCCCTGCAGCCTCTTAGCGTCCCCCTCACAGCTCACACCGCCACCCAGTTTAGTGACATCTGCCAACTTGGAGATATTACACTGTTACATGTTACAATGAACATTCTGAATCAGACACCTCAAGTAAAGTGCGTGCAATGGGCAATGATTCAACAATTAACATAAGTACGTAAGGAGCAGGAGTCGGCCATTCGGCCCCTCGAGCCTGCTCCACCATCCAATAATATCGTGGCTGTTCTGATCCTGCACCCCTGCTCTTTTTATACTCCTCTCGAGTTCCTGCAGTGTCGAGTTCTCGCTATCTGTCCTCACCTTACCTTTTTCCTTTATCTTACCCAGTGTGTCCCTTGAGGGATTTTTATCCCCTATCTGACTTTACTCATTCTGTCTTTTAGGAGACTGGTTTAAAATGTTAATTGCTCGTCATGGAATCAGAGAAATTTACAGCACGGAAGGAGGCCATTCGGTCCATCGTGTCCGTGCCAGCCGACAAACAGCTCCCCAGCCCAGTCCCACTTTCCAGCTCTCGGTCCGTAGCCCTGTAGGTTACGGCACTTCAGGTGCACATCCAAGTACTTTTATAAATGTGCAGAGTGTTTCAGCCTCGATCACCCTTTCAGGCAGTGAGGTCCAGTGATTTCCCCTCAAATTCCCTCAAAACCTTCGACCAATTACTTTAAATATGTGCCCCCTGGTTGTTGACCCCTCTTCTAAGAGAAACAGGTCCTTCCTGTCCACTCTATCCAGGCCCTTCATAATTTTATACACCTCAATCCTCTCCCATCAGCATCTCCTGTTCCAAGGAAAACAAACCCAGCCTATCCAATCTCTGCTCAGAGCTAAAATTCTCCAGTCCCGGCAACATCCTCATAAACCTACTCTGTACCCTCTCCAGTGCAATCACGTCCTTGCTGTAATGTGGTGACCAGAACTGCATGCAGTACTCTAGCTGTGGCCTAACAGTTCAAGAATAACCTCCCTGCTCTTGTATTCAAGCCTCTGTATAATCGATCTGGACAGCAGCCTGTCCTGTCGAGAGGTGATCGTGGGACGGTGAGCCTTAGTGGAATCGGAGAGGAGGAAGTTCTCTGCAGATCAACATGCAGTCACCCACAATTCCTCATTCGTTAGGCGGGACTGTGTTACTGTAAGTTGGAGTGGATTAGTGAAAGAGTCCATGTCATTGCTGGCTTGCAACAAAAGCTATTTACCCATCGTGGGGCTCAAACCCCCAACCCTGAGATTCAGAGTTTTATGTTTGACCAAGTGAGCTGGCTGTTCTTGGCAAAGCTATGGATCCTTGTTGTATCTCAAATCTTGTGGGTAGATTAATTATTGAAATAATGTTTGAGTATCTCACAGACTTTAATTATTTTTGCCAACTTGTCATCGGGAACATTCTTCCTGCATCCTCGTGAACCTTGTCTGAACTGACTACAATGTAAGTATATCGCTCCTTAAATAAGGAGACCAAAACAGTTAGCATTTCTTTCGTTGTGCAAAAGAAGATTAATTCCCGTGAAAGCAACATAAAAGTTTAAGGAAAATAATTCACCCGATGTGGAGCTCGAACCCATGACCCTGAGATTAAGAGCCTCATGTTCTACGGACTGAGCTAGCCGGGCTTCTCAACATTGCTACTGTCAATCCCCTTCAGTTACTGGTCACTGGTGATCCCAGGCTGTTGATGGCGGGGGATTCGGCGATGGTAATGCCGGTGATAGCCGGGCCTGCTTCAGTTGCATCTTCCTGTCGCTGATTGCTGCCAGGCGCCTGATGGCTCCGCCCCGTGGGTTTATCTCGAACTTCAAACCACGAAACAGGTTCTCCTGAATTCCAAGCTGTGTACGGAGATCAACCATCAAAAGCTCTGTTATTAACCATAGGGGGTCCGGCAATTTTCTGATCGCAATGCGCTTTCAGTCCTTGTTCTTAAAATTGCGGACGTGTAAATTGGGGAGTTTAATGACTTTGAAAGGAACATTGTTGTTTGCTGCAGTTCCAGTCAGAGAAATGTTTGTGAAAGGAACGTTTTGCAGAGAAGTGATTGAGCGCCTGTTGGCGGAAACATTTTTGAAATGAAAACTTGTGGATGATAAAATGGAACAAGAGCAGTCCGGGGTACATTGTCACATGATACAAGCTATCTCGGACCCGGACCAAAGCTCCCCGTTCACCGAGAACAGGCTCAGGAAAACCCCGGGTAGAGGATATCCCGGTCACTGGGCCTTCCAGCAACACTGACCAAGTGCCCGGTCTGAAACTTTCCAGAGTAATAACTTGTAACGAGAGCATCCAACAGTCTCTTGGGATCCCTTGGAACTTCAGGTGATGCGCTCCCTGGTGGTGAAACATGGGAGTGCATGCTTTACAGAGACACAACATCACTCCCCCGTCAAAGTCAAAGTGAAAATTATTTACAAGGTGAGGCGGTCGGGAGCCTTTCTTTCCCTGGTGGACCGCCTCGGTACAAATGTCTGTTCTGGTGTGTTGGCTGTGCCCTCGCTGAGCTGGCGTGTTGTTGGCCCTACAGGGCTACTGGATGAGTCTGGCCTTGCTGGTCTGTTGGGTGTGATGGGTTCGATTTCCGATCCGTGCTGGTGTCGTTGATCCTTTGGGTGCGTGTTGCGGGTTCGAAAAAGGTGGTGTCTACCGTGGGTTGTTCAGGGCAGTCTGAGAACCGCAGCCTTGTTTGGTCCACGTGCTTTCTGCAAATTGTCGATTGTCTCGTTTGACGACAAATACCCGACTCCCTTCTTTAGCTATCACCGTGCCCGCGATCCACTTGGGACCATTTCCATAGTTTATCACATACACAGGGTTATTCAGCCCGTGACACAGTGGCGCAAGCATCATTTACATTTTGTTGCTGACGCCTGCTCTCTACCTGATCATGCAGGTTGGGGTGGACCAGCGAGAGTCTGCTTTTAAGTGTCCTTTTCATGAGTAGCTCAGCCGGGGGCACCCCTGTGAGAGAGTGGGGTCTCGTGCTACAGCTGAGCAGTACTCGGGACAGGCGGGTTAGGAGTGAGCCTTCTGTGACTCGTTTGAGGCTCTGTTTGATTGTTTGTACTGCCCGCTCTGCCTGCCCATTGGAGGCTGGTTTAAACGGGGTCGAGGTGATATGTTTGATCCCATTGCGGGTCATGAATTCTTTAAATTTGGCACTGGTGAAACAAGGCCCGTTGTCACTGACCAGTATGTCAGGCATGCCGTGGGTGGCAAACATGGCCCTCAGGCTTTCAATGGTGGCGGTGGCGGTGCTTCCCGACATTATTTCTCATTCAATCAATTTTGAAAAAGCATCCACCACCACCAGGAACATTTTACCAAGAAATGGGCCTGCATAGTTGACATGGATCCTCGACCCTGGTCTGGAGGGCCAGGACCACAAACTTAGTGGTGCCTCTCTGGACGCGTTGCTCAACTGAGCACATACACTGCATTGCCGTACACAGGACTCTAAGTCAGAGTCGATACTGGGCCAGCACATGTGCTATCTCGCTAACGCTTTCATAATTACTATACCCGGGTGTGTGCTGTGGAGATCCGAGATGAACGTCCCTGCCCTTTTTGCGTAGCACTACGCGGTTACCCCACAAAAGGCAGTCTGCCTGACTGGACAGCTCGTCCTTTCGCCGCTGGAACGGCTTGATTGGCTCTTGGATTTCAACGGGGATGCTGGCCCAGATTCCATGCAATACACAGTTTGTTATTAGGGACAGCAGAGGATCTTGGCTGGTCCATGTCCTAATCTGGCGGCCTGTGACAGGTGATTTATCATTTTCAAATGCTTCCATGAACATCAACAAGTCAGAGGGCTGCGCCACCATCAACAAGTTTGCAGGTTGCGCCATTTCCACCCCCGTGGTGGGCAATGGTAGCCGACAGAGCATCCGCACAGTTCTCAGTGCCTGGCCTGTGGCGGATGGTCGAGTTATACGCTGAGAACGTGAGTGCCCACCTTTGTATGCGGACTGAGGCATTAGTATTTATCCCCTTGTTTTCAGCGAACAGGCATGTGAGGGGCAGGTGATCGGTTTCCAGCTCAAATTTGAGGCCAAACAGGAACTGATGCATTTTCTTTACCCCGAACACACACGCTAATGCCTCTTTCTCAATCATGCTGTAGGCCCTCTCGGCCTTAGACAAGCTCCTGGAAGCATAGGCTACAGGTTGCAACTTCCCTACAATGTTAGCTTGTTGTAATACACACCCAACTCCGTACGACGACGCGTCACCTGCTAGCACAAGTCTTTTACACGGGTTATACAATACAAGCAGCTTGTTGGAGCATAAAAGGTTGCTGGCTTTGTCAAAAGCAATTACTTGTTTTTTTTTCCCCATACCCAGTTCTCATCTTTGTGCAATAACACATGTAGGGGCTCTAAAAGGTGCTTAACTCCGGTAGGAAGTTACCAAAATAGTTGAGGAGTCCCAGGATTGACCGCAGCTCCGTGACGTTCTGTGGCCTGGGCGCGTACATGATAGCCTCTGTCTTGGCGTCTGTGGCCGAATGCCGTCCGCCGTGATCTTTCTCCCGAAAATCTCCACTTCTGTTGCCATGAAGACGCATTTCGACCTCTTCAGCACAGCCCTACGCGATCGAGTCGCTGGAGGACCTCCTCCAGGTTTTGTATGTGTTCGACGGTGTCCAGACCCATAACCAATATGTCATCCTGAAAGACCATCGTGTGTGGTACCGACTTGAGTAGGCTCTCCATGTTTCTCTGGAAGATCGCTGCAGACGACCGAATTCCAAACGGGCATCTGTTGTCGCTGAACAGTCACTTTTGCACGTTGATGCAGGTGAGGCCCTTCAAAGACTCCTCCAGCTCCCACGTCATGTAGGCCGAAGTCAGCTCAAGCTTGGTGAACGCCTTGCCTCCTGCCAGCGCGCCAAATAGGTCGTCTGTCTTAGGTAGCGGGTATTGGTCCTGCAGCGAGAAACGATTAATAGTTACTTTATAATCGCCGCAAACCCTGACCGTGCCATCACATTTGAGTACTGGAACAATCGGGCTGGCCCATTCGCTGAATTCCACTGGGGAGATGATGTACTCGCGTTTCAGCCTGTCCAGCTCGATTTCCACTCTCTCCTCATCATATGAGGTACCGCTCGCGCCTTGTGGTGAAAGGGTCGTGCCTCTGGGACCAAGTGGATCCGCACCTTCGCACCGGAAAGGTTTCCAATGCCTGGCTCAGAAAGGGAAGGACATTTGTTCAGAACCTGGGTACATAATGCCTCATCGACATGTGATAGCGTTCGGATGGTATCCCAGTTCCAGCGGATTTTGCCCAGCCAGATCCTTCCAAGCAGTGTTGGGCCATCTCCCGGGATAATCCAGAGTGTCAGTTCGTGCACCGTGCCCTCGTCGGTGACCTTGACCATGGCGCTGCCCAGGACAGTGATTAGCTCTTTGGTGTACACTCTCAGTTTCGTGTGGATGGGGCTTCGGGCTGGTCTGAATGCGTTGTTGCACCACAGTCTCTCAAACATCTTTTTACTCACGATGGACTGGCTAGCGCCAGTGTCCAGTTCCATGGTTACGGGTAAGCCATTCAATTTTACATTTAGCGTTATAGGTGGACATTTCGTCGAAAATGTGTGCACCCCGTGTACTTCAGCATCTGCCTCCTCTCTCTGAGGCTCGAAATTGCTTTGATCCACCATGGACCGATCTTCCTCTGCCACATGGTGGTTAGCAGGTTTTGCAGAGCTTTCAGCTCATTCGCAAGCTCGTTGGAGATGCCCCATTGTTCCACAGCTCTTGCAAACATACCCTTTGAAGCGGCATGAATAGGCTGAATGGAAGCCTGCACAACACCAACAAGGTGTGAATTGCCTTGCACTCATCCTTTGTTGGGGAATCTGAGTCATCTGGGTCACCTGAGGCCTGCTGGCAGTTGCAGCTTCGTGGGTTCTGCCCTGTACATTCCTGCTCACAAACACAGTTCCAGTTAATTTATGAACATTGCTAGCACTTGTGTGCTGAGAGATTTGTTTGGTGTTTTCACTTGTGGACATAAATACCTCTGTTATCGCAATGGCCTTACTGACGATCGGTGTCTCTACAGCCAAAAGTTTTCGTAGGATGGTCTCGTGGCCAATGCCCAGTCCAAAAAATTCTCTGAGAATTTGCTCCAGGTAGCCATCAAACTCACATTATCCTGCAAGTCGCCTTAGCTCGGCGAGGTAGCTCGGCACTTCCTGATCTTCAGTTCGCTGGCACGTATAGAACCGATACCTCGCCATAGCACGCTCTCTCTCGGGTAAAGATGGTCCCGAACCAGTGTACTCACCTCCTCATACGACTTACCTGTGGGTTTCACCAGAGCCAGAACATTATTCATGAGGCTGTAGGTCTGAGCCCCACAGACTGTGAGGAGGACCACTCTCCTTTTTTGCAGCACATCCTTCTCCGTCCAGCTCGTTCGACATAGTCTTCCCAGTCCTCACCGTCCGAGAACTTCTCCAGGATGCCCACAGTTTGCTGCATCTTTGTGTTGGATTCGTATTCTCGACGCCAGTTATTGTGTTCCTAACACAGATGAGGCTGCACACAGGGAAGTTAAAGTAACAGTGACCTCAGTCTTTAATAAGACACTCTAGAGTGAGAAACTGGCCTTAGGGGCCGGCTTAAATA
Organism: Pristiophorus japonicus; assembly: GCF_044704955.1. Classification (NCBI taxonomy): domain Eukaryota; kingdom Metazoa; phylum Chordata; class Chondrichthyes; family Pristiophoridae; genus Pristiophorus; species Pristiophorus japonicus. The sequence continues at coordinate 568,059 of NW_027250788.1, read as the reverse complement.
CAGTGCTCCTAAGGGGTGTTGGGATCCCTTGGGACTTCAGGGGATGAGCTCCCTGATGGTGGAACATGGGAGTGCATGCTTTACAGATACACAACACATTCGTTGCCTCAACTTTGCTTCCTGCCAACATCCCTTGTATTTAACCTTCGCCGCACCTCCGCCACAATCTCTCACCGCTCCTCCACCACGATCTCTCACAGTTCGTCCACCACGATCTCTCGTCACTCCTCCGCCACGATCTCTCACCGTTCCTCCACCACCATCTCTCGCCATTCCTCCACCACGACCTCTCACCGTTCCTCCACCACGATCTCTCACCGCTCCTCCACCACGACCTCTCACCGTTCCTCCACACTGACCTTCCCGCTCCTCCGCTGTACCTGGGTCCCGCCGATGTTCCTGCCTGCCCACGCACAAAACAGCGACCTGTGTTTTGATGACGTGCAGCAGAGCAGGACTCCAGCTGTTCTGGTTAACCCTTGCCACTGGACCAAGACCTCGCTCTGTCAAGCCCGTGTGGTGGCTGGTGGCCAACGGTCACACCACGTTAAAACAATCCACCCACAGGCATCTTCCACCCTTTGATTGGAGTTCAGAACTGGAACATCGGGTCCTTCATTGAAACACCTGTGAACCCATGTGGAAGTAAGCCTTCCTCGTTCGAGGACCGGCCAATGATGATGATGATGATGATGATGTGTGGGACCTTACCAAATGCCTGCTGGAAACCATCAGATTAAATCTAGTCAGACCCATCCCTTGATTCAGTTTTCACTGGCCTTGCCTTAGGAAGGATATATTGGCGTTGGAGGGAGCACTGTGTCGGTTTCCCAGAATGATACCTGGATTCCAATGTTTAAATTAAGATATGAGATTACACCCACTGGAAATTAGAGGGTCGAGCATTGATTTGATCAAAATTGTCAAAGATAATAAGGGAAGAGATATAGTAGATAGAGAGAAATGATTTCCGCTGGTTGGGGAGTCCCAGACTTGGGGCCATAGTCTAAACATTAGAGACAGACGTTTCAGGAGTGAAATTAGGAAACATTCCAACACACACATGGTGGGAGAGGTTTGGAACTCCCTTCTGCAAAGGGCAGTTCGTGCTAGGTCATTTGTTCATTTTACATCGCATTTTGATCAAAGGTATTAAGGAAGATTGTCCAAAGGCGGGTATATGGAGTTTGCTCCCAGATCAGCCATGATCTCATTGAATGGCGGAACCGGCTCGAGGGGCTGAATGGCCTCCTCCTGTTCCTGTGTAACAGGCTTGAGCGGCTGAATGGCCTCCTCCTGTTCCTGTGTAACAGGCTCGAGGGCCTGAATGTACCTCCTCCTTTTCCTCTGTAACAGGCTCGAGAGGCTGTATGGGCCTCCTCCTGTTCCTCTGTAATAGGCACGAGCGGCTGAATAGCATCCTCCTGTTCCTGTGTTACAGGCTCGAGGGGCTAAATGGGCCTCCTCCTGTTCCTGTGTATCAGGCTCGCGGGGCTGAATGGGCCTCCTCCTGTACCTGTGTGTAAGGTCTCTGAAACAAAGGGAGGTGATATGAGAAAACATAAACTAAATGGTATTGTGTTAAAAGAGAAGCAGAAGGATTGAGTGATTTACACACAGAAATCTTTGAAGCTGGGTAGATAAGTTACTAAGTTGTTTAAAAAGAATACAGGGCCCTTGGCTTTATATGAAGTGAAATAGAGGACACCAGCGAAGAAGTTGTACCATACCTTTTCAATCCCGGTTTAGGCCTCAGTTGGAGAACTGTTTACAGTTCTGAGCACCACAATTTAGGAAGGATATCAAGGCATTGGAGAGAACGTAAGAAATATATAAGAAACATTTTCTATTGTTGTAGAAGACACAAACACAGGCATTCATCGAGAATCAACATGCAGGTGACCACACACAGATTAAAGAGCCAGAGAGACCGACAGAATCGGGTAACACCGGCAAATAGACAAGAGATATTGACAAGGACTGAAAGCACTTTGCGATCAGAAAATTGACGGCCCACCTGTGGTTAATGACACGGCTTCTGATGATTGATCTCCGTACAAGCCTTGAAATTCAGGAGAACAGGTATCGTGGTTTGAAGCTCGAGATAAAGCTCGAGATAAAGCCACGGGGCGATACCAACAGGCGCCTGGCAGCAATCAGCGACAGGAAGATGCACCTTCAGCAGGCCCGGCTAGTTCAGTCGGTGGAGTATTAGGCTTTTAATCTCCGGGTCGTAGGTTTGAGCCCCATGTTGGGTGAATTATTGTCCTTAACCTTTTCTGGTGTTTTCACTGGAAAACATTATTAATGAACCCATAATCTTCTTTTGCACAATGAACAAAATGCGAACTGAGGGAGAGTTGATCATTTGATCATATGTTCTGTGCTCTGTATGAGAACTCAAGAACCAGCAGCAGGAGTCGGCCATTTGGCCCTTCGAGCCTGCCTTCTTTTGCAATGAAACAAATTATAACCGTGTTTTTAAATGAGCAGTGCGAGATATTTATATGGCACATTTCAATGCTTCACAAAACCATTCCTTTCGTTACAGCCACCCAGGATCGATTCCCGGTTTGAGAAGTAACTTTGATATCATTGTTTGCAATTGAAGTGGGGTCATTTTATGAAGTTCGATGGATGTCCCAAAGCACTTGAGAGTGGTGTCCAAACAAATGAGTTTGCAATTAAAAACACTGAATGTCAGGAGTGGGATTTGACCCCACACTTCCAGAGGAGACAGTGACCTGAACACAGCACCTTAGACCGCTTGGCCATCCGGACTGTTAGAACCTCCAGTTACAAGTTATTACTCTGGAAAGTTTCAGACCGGGCACTTGTTCAGTGTTGCTGGAAGGCCCAGTGGCCGGGATATCCTCTCCCCCGTTGTTTTCCTGAGCTTGTGCACGGTGTCCGGGGAGCTTTGGTCCCGGTCCGAGGTAGCTTGCATCATGTGACAATGCACCCCGGACTGCTCTTCTTCCCTTTTATCGCACATTAGTTTTTGGTGCAAAAATAATATCTCCAGTGGAGACAGTGATCTAAACACAGCACCGCATACTGCTCGGCCATCCTGACTATTCAGTGCTGTGTGTGGCCACCTGCAGGTTGATTTTGAACTTTTGTGTCCTGTAACATGCAATAAATGAGGGCAGCAGGCGTATCTCTGCCTGACACCGGGGAAGCAGTGAGACAGACATTGCATTGTGTTCAGGTTTAATCACAGCAATATCCGCAGTCAGGAGCTGAAAAGGACGAAGAGCTCAAAAAACACAAGAAAAAAGCAAAGAAATGTCAGCAATTGTGGTAAACTCTTTAATGTGTTTCCTGCTCGTTTCGTGATGCGGCGCTCACAGAGGGAGTACGAATTCAGAAAATAATACTTCCATTCAAAATATTTAAAATAATGACATGCAACTAATTAAACTGTGTGCCGGGGGATGGGGATGGGTGAAGATTATTTGTTTTATGCCCCATTCATTAACCGACAGCGTTGTTTTGTAGAATTGTTACTGAGGGACAGTGGAAACTTCAATAACTGAACTTTAATTATTTAAGGATTTTGAATCATTGATGAAGTTTTCTCCCCTATCTGACTTTACTCATTCTGTATGTTGGAGACTGGTTTAAAATGTTCAGTGCTCATGCGACAAGGAATCTGGGGCGACTTTTGTCCAATTTATTTCACAGCAAATGTATTCTCCAAAATACAATTTCCACCAGGGCTCGAACCGGGGACTTTTCACGTGTGAGGTAAATATGATAACCACTACACTACAGAAACACTGTGTCTAAAGCAACCTTAGGAATATAACCAGAGCTTTAACCTACACAGCTGGCCGATTCTTCAGGAGCTGGTTTTACGAGAAGAGAATGACGGTGCTATATTTCGGAAGGCAGTGAGCGTGGCAGGAATTGATCTCGTGTTTCCCAGACTTCATACATAGGAACAGAAGATGGCCATTTAGCAGCGAGTGGTTAGGATCTGGAATGCACGGCTTGAAAGGGCGGGGGAAGCAGACTCAATCTTATCTTTCAGACGGGAGTTGGATAAGTGTCTGAAGAAAAAACAATTGCAGGGCTACGGGGAAAGGGCGGGGAGTGGGACTCGCTGAGGGTCGGCACGGGCTCGATGGGCCGAATGGTCTTCCGTGCTGTAACCATTCCATGATTCGATCAGTTAGTGGCACATTTTATAGTGTGGCTGGGAGCACAACATTGCAAAGGGACATGGATTGAGTCGCCAAAAGTAGAGGCATCTGATTTAGGAGATTCGCGGGGCGTGGGAATTTCGGAGTTTAATGACTTTGAAAGCAACATTTTTGTTTTGTGCCGTTTCGGTCAGAGGTTTTCCATTAAAGCAACATTAAATGAAAAGAAATCGCCCAACGTTGGTATCGAACCCACGACCCTGAGATTAAGAGTCTCATGCTCTACCGACTGAGCTAGCCAGGCTTCCATTCAAAGCAGGTTTTTATCACTCATTGCAGCCAGGCGCCTGTTGGCTCCGCCCCAGATGTTTAAACTTGCTGTTGAAGAACTGCCAGGATCTTCTTGAATGGTGGACCAGGTTGGAGGGGCCGATTGGCCAACTCCGGCCCCTCATCCTTACGTGTTTATGTTTACGTCTTTATGCGGAGCTCCTTTCAGGATAAACGAGCCAAAGGAGGACAGGGAAAACGTTATAAGGACACCCTCAAAGCCTCCCTAGTAAAGTGCGACATCACCACTGACACCTGGGAGGCCCTGGCCGCAGACCGCCCGATGTGGAGAAAGTCCTTCTGGGAGGGCGTTGAGCTCTTTGACTCTAGACGCAAGGAGCATGAAGAGACCAAGCGCAGGCAGCGGAAGGAGCACACGGCAAACCAGTCCCACCGACCCCTTCCCTCGACGTATGTCTGTCCCACCTGCAACATGGTCTGTGGCTCTCGTATCGGAATGTTCAGCCATCAAAGGACTCACTTTGGGATGGAAGCAAGTCCTCCTCGATCCCGAGAGACTGCCTCTGATGGTGTCTATGATTTGCGATACACTGCGGAAACATCTCCACTTTCAGCACCAGATCACCAGAATTAAACCCAATGGGATCGGGAGAAAAGTTCCTCATATGCTCAGAGCAAAATATATCATATGACAATAGAATTTTATGTGTTAATTAATGATGTTTAAATCAATGCTTCATTTTTTTTTACACAGGAGATGCATAAACATGTGTAAAATAGATGAACTATTTTTTTATAAGGTTTTGAATTAAAAGTACAATTTCCCTGACCGGGAATCGAACCCGTGCCGTGGCGTTGAAAGCACTAAATCCTAACCACTAGACCATGAGGGAACCTGGTTTGGATAAAGTATTTTTTTAAATAAAAATAATTCTCTGCCTGACACCTTGGAAACAATGAGACAGCCCTTGGAGCAAGGGTCTGGTTATTGCCAAACAGCAAAGGAAATATTAATTCTGGAAGAACATTATCCGAAAGAACAGTGACCACGACGTGATTTGAACATGCAACTTTCGGATCTGGAGTCAGACACGCTACCATTGCACCATGAGACCTACACAGTGAGCTAGAGATGTTCGTCTCTATGAAGGTTCTGTAATACAATGGGCTTTAAAATCTCGGCCCATTCCCACCAGGTATCACAAGCAGCGTTCACCTGACAGGCACCGCATGGTTTCTTCTTAAACTTTTCTCTTGCTTTCACGGGAAACCATCATTAATTAACCCCTCATTTATTTTGCACAATCAAACAAATGCTAACTCAGGAACAGTCCATACTTCAATCATTTGTCCTGTGCTTTGCATCTTAACTCGAAAACCATATCCCATTTTACTCACTGTGTTATAGCTTTCTGGTTCAAAATCCTCATTGCCGATGACACCACGAATCTGGGGCAACTTTTATCCAATTTTAACAGCACCGGTTATTCCTACCGTGCACACAACATACAATCAGTGGTAAAGATAAAATCCCAACATGCGTATTTTCAGATTCAACGCTGTAGCATTTCAAATAAAGTGAAAGAATTTTGCACTGTAAAGATTTGCAAGTGTTGCTTGTATTTGTGTCTTTAATGAAATTTTGTGGCTTCTGACTCCCATTCATGCCACTGCTGAATAAGAAAGGAGGGTTTGACATTGACCAGTCTGCACTGCCCCTGATATTTGTGAGCTCATCCTTTATATTCAGTGGTTTCTCGCACTTTGATGGGCTGCAGTGTAGCGGATATCACGTTGGCCTCACATTGAGTACTGTTGAGGGGGATGACTCATCAGGGGAGTGCAGCAGCAGCCAAGTTCATGGCACCGTGGCTGGCTCTGCTGCACAGAAGGGCAGGAAAAAGAGTGGGACAGCGATAGTGATAGGGGATTCGATTTAAAGGGGAATAGATAGGCGTTTCTTCGGCCGCAACCGAGACTCCAGGTTGGTATGTTGCCTCCCTGGTGCAAGGGTCAAGGATGTCTCGGAGCGGGTGCAGGACATTCTGAAAAGGGAGGGAGAACATCCAGTTGTCGTGATGCACATTGATACCAAAGATTTCGGTAAAAAAATGGATGACGTCCTACGAGATGAATTTAAGGAGCTAGAAGCTGAATTAAAAAGTAGGACCTCAAAAGTAGCAATCTCGGGATTGCTACGAATGCCACGTGCTAGTCAGAGTCGGAATCGCAGGATAGCTCAGATGAATCCGTGGCTTGAGCAGTGGTGCAGCAGGGAGGGATTCAAATTCCTGCGGCATTAGAACCGGTTCTGGGGGAGGTCGGACCAGTACAAACCAGACGGTCTGTACCTAGGCAGGTCCTGAACCAAAGTCCTTAGGGCGGAGTGTTTGCTAGTGCTGTTGGGGAGGAGTTAAACTAATATGGCAGGGGGATGGGAACCAATGCAGGGAGACAGAGGGAAACAAAATGGAGACGGATACAAAAGACAGAAAGGAGATGAGTATAAATGGAGGGCAGCGAAACCCAAGGCAAAAACCAAAAATGGCCACTGTACAGCAATATTCTAAAGGGTCAAAATGGATAAAAAGGCAAGCCTGAAAGCTCGGTGCCTCAATGCGAGGAGTATTCAGAACGCCGGAGAGTGCTTTGAGCTAGTTAGAGTGGGTGAGAGCGCAGATAAAAAGGAGCCCAAGAAAGAATGCAAAAGGCAGGAGGCAACAGAGCAGAGTAGCACTGGGGTAAGTGTAAACCACAAGGTAATAGGAAGGGACAATATGTATGATTATATAGGGGCTGCAGGAGGGGTCAAAACTAAAAATCATAGATTAAAAACTAGTATTAAATACTTTACCTAAACGCACGCAGCATTCAAAATAAAGTAAATGAGTTGACGGCACAAATCATGACAAATGAGTATGATTTGGTGGCCATTACAGAAACTTGGTTGCAGGGTGGCGAAGACTGGGAATTAAACATACAGGGGTAGCTGACTATTCGGAAAGATTGACAAGAAGGGAAAGGAGGTGGGGTAGCTCTGTTAATAAAGGATGACATCAGGGCAGTTGTGAGAGATGATATTGGCTCTAATGAACAAAATGTTGAATCATTGTGGGTGGAGATTAGAGATAGTAAGGGGAAAAAGTCACTGGTGGGCGTAGTTTATAGGCGCCCAAATAATAACTTGACGGTGGGGTGGGCAATAATCAAGGGAATAATGGAGGCATGTGAAAAAGGAACGGCAGTAATCATGGTGGATTTTAACCTACATATTGATTGGTCAATTCAAATCGCACGGGGTAGCCTGGAGGAGGAATTCATCGAATGCATACAGGATTGTTTCTGAGAACAATATGTTACAGAACCTACAAGGGAGCAAGCTTTCTTAGATCTGGTCCTGTGCAATGAGACAGGAATAATGAACGATCTCCTAGTAAAAGATCCTCTCAGAAGGAGTGATCACAGTATGGTTGAATTTTTAGTATAGATTGAGGGAGAGGAAGTAGTGTCTCAAACGAGCATACAATGCTTAAACAAAGGGGACTACAGTGGGATGAGGGCAGAGTTGGTTAAAGTAGACTGGGAACACAGAATAAACGGTGGCACAATTGAGGTACAGCAGAGGACTTTTAAGGAGCTTTTTCATAGTGCACAACAAAAATATATTCCAGTGAAAAAGAAGGGCAGTAAGAGAAGGGATAACTTGCTGTGGATAACCAAGGAAATAAAGGAGAGTATCAAATTAAAAACCAATGCGTATAAGGTGGCCAAGGTTAGTGGGAAACTAGAAGATTGGGAACATTTTAAACGACAGCAAACAATGACTAAGAAAGCAATAAGGAAAGGAAAGATAGATTACGAAATTAAAATTGCGCAAAACATAAAAACAGATAGTAAAAGCTTTTACCGATATATAAAACGGCAAAGAGTGACTAAAGTAAATGTTGGTCCCTCAGAAGATGAGAAGGGGGATTTAATAATGGGAAATGTGGAAATGGCTGAGAACTTAAACAATTATTTTGCTTCGGTCTTCACAGTGGAAGACACAAAAACTATGCCAGAAATTGCTGGTCACAGGAATGTGGGAAGGGAGGAACTTGAGACAATCACTATCACTAGGCGGGTAGTGCTGGACAGGCTAATGCGACTCAAGGTCGACAAGTTCCCTGGTCCTGAGGAAATGCATCCCAGGGTATTAAAAGAGGTGGCGGAAGTTATAGCAGATGCATTCGTTATAATCTTCCAAAATTCTCTGGACTCTGGGGAGATACCAGCGGATTGGAAAGCAGCTAATGTAACGCCTCTGTTTACAAAAGTGGGCAGACAAAATGCAGGTAACAATAGGCCGGTTAGTTTAACATCTGTAGGTGGGAAAATGTTTGAAACTATCATTAAGGAAGAAATAGCGGGACATCTCGATAGGCTTAGTGCAATCAAGCAGACACAGCATGGATTCATGAAGGGGAAATCAAGTTTAACTAATATACTGGAATTCTTTGAGGATATAACGAGCATGGTGGATAGAGGTGTACCGATGGATGTGGTGTATTTAGATTTCCAAAAGGCATTCGATAAGCTACCACACAAAAGGTTACTTCCGAAGATAGAGCTACGCGGAGTCAGAGGATATGTATTAGCATGGATCGAGATTTGGCTGGCGACCAGAAAGCAGAGAGTCGGGATAAATGGGTGCTTTTCAGTTTGGAAATCCGTGGTTAGTGGTGTGCCACAGGGATCGGTGCTGGGACCACAACTGTTTGCAATATATATAGATGACCTGGAAGAGGGGACAGGGTGTAGTGTAAAATAATTTGCAGATGACACAAAGATTAGTGGGAAAGCGGGTTGTGTAGAGGACACAGAGAGGCTGCAAAGAGATTTGTATAGGTTAAGCGAATGGGCTAAGGTTTGGCAGATGAAATACAATGTCGGAAAGTGTGAGGTCATCCACCTTGGGAAAAAAAACAGTAAAAGGGAATATTATTTGAATAGAGAGAAATTACAACATGCTGCGGTGCAGAGGGACCTGGGGGTCCTTGTGCATGAATCCCCAAAAGTTAGTTTGCAAGTGCAGCAGGTAATCAGGAAGGTGAATGGAATGTTCGCCTTCATTGCGAGGGGGATGGAGTACAAAAGCAGGGAGGTCCTGCTGCAACTTTATAGGGTATTGGTGAGGTCGCACCTGGAGTACTGCGTGCAGTTTTTGTCACCTTACTTAAGGAAGGATATACTGGGTTTGGAGGGGATACAGAGACGATTCACTCGGCTGATTCCGCAGATGAGAGGGTTACCTTATGATGATAGATTGAGGAGACTGTGTCTTTACTCGGTGGAGTTCAGAAGGATGAGGGGTGATCTCATAGAAACATTTAAAATAATGAAAGGGATGGACAAGATAGAGGCAGGGATGTTGTTTCCACTGGTAGGGGAGACTAGAACTAGGGGGGCACAGCCTCAAAATACGGGGGAGCCAATTTAAAACCGAGTTGAGAAGCAATTTCTTCTCCCAGAGGTTTGTGAATCTGTGGGATTATCTGCCCAAGGAAGCAGTTGAGGCGAGATCATTGAATGTATTCTAGTCACAGATAGAGAGATGTTAAACCACTAAGCGAAATAAGGGTTACGGGGTGCGGGTGGGTAAGTGGAGCTGAGTCCACGGCCAGATCAGCCATGATCTTGTTGAATGGCGGAGCAGGCTCGAGGGGGTAGATGGTCTACTCCTGTTCCTAATTCTTATGTTTCTTATGTTTCTTATGGAGCAGGCGTCTACTACAACCAAAAAAACATTTTTTAAAGGACCTGCGTAGTCCTCATGGATGCGTGCCCAAGGCTTGGTGGGCCAGGACCATGGGCTAGTGGGGGCTTCCCTGGGCGCATTACCCGGCTGGGCAAACGTGTTGCACCTGCGAACGCAAAGTTCCAGATCTGCGTCTTTCCCTGTACACCAAATGTGTGACGTGGCAATTGCCTTCCTCATGACAATGCCCGGGTGCTCATTGTGGAGTTCTCTGATGAACAACTCTCTGCCCATCTGGTTTCTACGCGGTTTCCCCACAGTAGGCAATCGGCCTGAATCGAGAGTTCATCCCTGCGCCTGTGAAATAGTTTAACTTCCTCACGACATGCCCTGTACGTGGCTGCCCAGTCCCCATTCAGGACACATTTCTTGACTGGAGACAATAGCGGGTCTCTGTTTGTCCATACTTTAATCTGACGGGCTGTCACGGGTGAGCCTTCACTTCCGAAAGCTTCAACAGCCATGACCATCTCAGCACCATGTTCGGTAGCCCCCTCAGTGATGGCGAGTGGGAGCCTGCTGAGTGCATCGGCGCAGTTTTCGGTGCCCGGTCTGTGCCGAATTGTGTAGTCATAGACGGCTAAAGTGAGTGCCCACCTCTGTATGCGGGCCGATGCATTTGCATTTATGGCCTTGTTGTCTGCCAAAAGGGACGTTAGGGGAATGTGATCTGTCTCCAGCTCAAATTTCCTTTCAAACAGGTATTGGTGCATTTTCTTCACTGCATATACACATGCGAACGCCTCCTTTTCTACCATCCCGTAGCCCCTTTCTGCCTGGGACAGACTTCTGGTGGCCTAAGCTACCGGCTGTAACTGACACTTGGCATTGACATGCTGCAACACACACCCGACACAATCGGACGACGCATCGCACGTTAACACAAGTTTCTGACATGGGTCATATAGCGTTAACAGAATGTTGGAACATAACAAATTGCGAGCTCTATTAAAAGTCCTTTTCTGGCTGTCCCCCCAGACACATTCGTGACCTTTGCGTAGGAGCACGTGTAGCGGCTCTAGCAGCTTGCTCAATTTGGGAAGAAAGTTACCAAAATAGTTCAGGAGCCCCAGGAACGAATGCAGCTCCGTCGTGTTACGGGGTCTGGGTGCTCTCTGGAACTCTTCCGTTTTGGAGGCAGCAGAGCTGATCCCGTCTGCTGCTACCCTTCTCCCCAGGAATTCTACCTCTGGAGCTATGAAGACGCACTTCGCCTTTTTCAGTCGCAGCCCTATCCGGTCCAGTCTGTGCAGCACCTCCTCCAGGTTGTGGAGGTGTTCTTCAGTATCGTAACCCGTGATGAGGATGTGGACTTGAAAAACCACCGTCCCTCGAATCGACTTGAGGAGCCTTTCCATATTTCATTGTAAGATCGCGGCAACCGACGAATCCCGAACGGACACCTGTTGTACTCAAACAACCCCTTGTGTGTCGTGATGGTGGTCAGCTTTTTCGACTCACTCGCCAGCTCCTGGGTCATGTGAGCTGAGTTCAGGTCTAATTTTGAAAAAAGTTTGCCACCGGATAGCATCGCAAAGAGGTCCTCCGCTCTCAGTAGCGGGTACTGGTCTTTGAATGACACCCGATTGATGGTGGCCTTGTAATCACCACATATCCTGACCGACCTATCCGCCTTGAGCACCGGCACAATCGGGCTCGCCCAGTCACTGAATTCGTCTGGCGAGACGATGCCTTCCCTTAGCAGGCGGTCCAATTCGCCTTCTATCGTTTCCTGCATCACGCACGGTTCTGCCCTGACCTTGTGGTGTACTGGCCTGGCGTCCGGGTTCATGTGAATCACTACCTTTTCCCCCATGAAAGTGCAAATGCCATGTTGAAATAATGAGTCAAATTTGTTCAGGATCTGTGAGCATGATACTCGCTCCACAGAGGAAATTGCATTGACATCGCCCCATTTCCAGTTCATGACAGCAAGCGAACTTGTGAGTCACGACTACTGTGGCGCTGCCTAGCACCAGAATGATCTCCTTTGTGTATGTTCGTAGCTGTGCGTCAATCGGCAATAAATTTGGCCTCCTGGCCTTGGACGCCCACAACTTTTCGAACTATTTGATACCCATCATGGACTGGCTGGCCCAGGTGTCTAGCTCCACTGATACTGGGATGCCATTGAGGAGCACTTTCATCATTATCGGTGGCGTCCTGGTGTATGAACTTAAAACGTGCACCACATGAACTCGCTGAACTTCAGCTTCCAGCGATTTCCCCCAGTGTTAATTTCTGCAATTTCTGCATATATTTTGCTCATCTCTGCAAACTCTGGCTGAGTGTGTGCCTCCATGCCTCCAACATGAGCTGCTGTGGGAAACAAAAGGTCTCTTGCCAGTCGATCGTCACTGACTGCCCCGTGATTGTCCTTGAGTGCACCATTAACAGGTGTTGATGGTCCCATTACTGGCCGCATTGTCCCTTGCAATGAGGTGAATCGCTATTCAGCTTGCCATTGTCTCTGTCGATCTCCCCCTCTGGGTTTGGCTACATATTGGGGCATGCCTGACTGCCCTTGGCTGCCTGGAGAACTGTGTGATGCTTTAACAATGTTGAATCTCTGTCCCAACCATTGCTTAACACAGAACCTCTTGTCGGTTCTGCTCGTGGCCATGCTCGTGTGGTTTAAATCCCAGTTTCTCGTCGCCATTGATACGTCCTTACTATACAGTGTAAAGGCACACGAGGCCCATGCTTCAGGGAAGGTCAGTCTGTGACCTGTCTTTTATTTCTTAGCACTCAAGTGATGGAAGTGGGTGGAGCTTCCCCTTTTATACCTGAAGGTCCAGGTTAGGAATGTCTCGAACAAGTTCACCACCAAGTGGTCATTGTTCTCACAGTGTACAATTAGGTCAGATGATACATGGGTTACAATGCTGGTTGCATACATGACAGTCCTGGCCTCACTCACTGTGGAGCTGTGGACGAGCGGTTAGTCGAGGGGTTGTTTGCAGCTTCGATCTGCTGTTGCGAAGCGCGGCGGAGATGCAGGATCCTTTAATAATCTCTCACAACTCAACTGAAAGCAGCCGGAACGTGCAGCTTTGAGAGGGTCTTTCTGCACCGTCAGGGTTGGAAACGGGACGGAGTGAGAGGCGCTGTGTAGAGTTTGAGTGTGTACAGAACTGTACAGAGAAACCAGTCAATGTAACAGGGCTGTGAGACACTGCATTTTGTTAATAGTATAGTATTAAGCAGTCCCTCGGATCGAGGATGATTTGTTTCCACACTAAAAAGGGATGAGATCACAGGTGTTTCGATGAGGGACCTGTCCATCTCGGTCCCGAACTACATCATGATAGGTGGAATATGCCTGTGGGTGGATGGTTTTAAAGTGGGGTGACCGTTGCACACCTGCCACCACACGGGCTTGACAGAGCTAGGTCTTGGTCCAGAGGCAAGGATTACACAAGGCGACCACAGACCAAGCTCTGCTGCATGGACCTAGTGTGTACACATGTACCGACTATCCATAGATCGCAGTGTGCGCTGGCCCGTACTGTCCCTGGGCCTTCGCCTCTCCTGAGCCCCGATCTCACACCGCCCCTCCGCCCCGATCAAATATGGAGCAGTCAGAAACAGGACATCAATTAGTCCCTCTAATCTTGGAGACATCAAATATTAACACTGTTATTAGAAATATCAAAATGTTAAACTCCAGCCTAGTTGAAGGGTTATTAACATCAGCAGAAACAAACACCAACTTTGTTAATATTGAACCATTAATGTCAATTATTCCATTTTTTCTAATATTTAATTGAACAATGTCGAAAATGTTTCCACCCGGTTTCGAACCGGGAACCTTTCACGTGTTAGGCGAACTTGATAACCACTACACTACAGAAACACTGCGATTGATATGTTGCTCGGAACCTAACCAGAGCCTTACCTACACAGCTGGCCGATACTTCAGGAGCTGGTTTTACGAGAATAGAATGAATGTGCGATCTTAAGGAAGGCTGTGAGTGTGGCAGGAATTGATCTCGTGTTTCCCAGACTTTACACATAGGAACAGGAGCGAGTGGTTAGGATCTGGGATGCACGGCTTGAAAGGGCGGTGGAGAGAGACTCAATATTATCTTTCAGATGGGAGTTGGAAAAGTGTCTGATGGAAAAACAATTGCACTACGATGGGGGAAGGGCGGGGGAGTGGGACTCGCTGAGAGTCGGCACGGGCTCGATGGGCCGAATGGCCTTCCGTGCTGTAACCATTCCATGATTCGATAAGTTAGTGGCATATTTCATAGTGTGGGTGGAAGCAGAACATTTCAAGGTACATGGATTGAGTCGGCAAAACTAGAGGCATCTGATTCAGGAGATTCGCGGGGCACGGAAATTCGGGAGTTTAATGACTTTGAAAGGAACATTTTTGCTTTGTGCCGTTTCGGTCAGAGAAATGTTTGTGAAAGGAATTTTTTGCAGAAAGGGATGCAACATTTAACCTTCTACCTTAACACTTGTTTCTGGGTGTCAGGTCACATTTCGTTTCAATGTTATTCTTCCAGAATTGCTGTAAGAACATAAGAACATAAGAATTAGGAACAGTAGTGGGCCATCTAGACCCTCGAGCCTGCTCCAACTTCCCCAACATCGGGAACAATCTCCCCGCATCTAACCTGACCAGTCCCATCAGAATATTGTATGTTTCGATGAGATCCCCTCTCATCCTTCTAAACTCCAATGTATAAAGGACCAGTTGATCCAGTCTCTCCTCATATGTCAGTCCAGCCATCCCTGGAATCAGTCTGGTGAACCTTTGCTGCACTCCATCAATAGCAAGAACGTCCTTCCTCAGATTAGGAGACCAAAATAGAAAACAATGTTCCAGTTGAGGCCTCACCAAGGCCCTGTACAACTGCAATAAGAACTCCCTGCTCCTATACTCAAATCACCAAGCTATGAAGGCCAACATACGATTTACCTTTTTCCTGCCTACTGTAACTGTATGCCAACTTTCAGTGACTGATGAACCATGACACCCAGGTCTCATTGCACCACCCCTTTTCCTAATCTGCCACCATTCAGATAATATTCTGTCTTCACGTTTTTGCCCTCAAAGTGGATAACCTCACATTTATCCACATTTTACTGCATCTGCCATGAATTTGTCCACTCACCTAACCTGTCTAAGTCACCCTGCAGTCCCTTAGCGTCCCCCTCACAGCTCACACCGCCACCCAGTTTGGTGTCATCTGCAAACATGGAGATATTGCACTCAATTCATTCATCCAATTCATTGATGTATATTGAAAAGAGCTGGGGTGCCAGCACTGAGCCCTGAGGCACTCCACTAGTCACTGCCTGCCATTCTGAAAAGGACCCTTTTATCCCAACTCTCTGCTTCCTGTCTGCCAACTAGGTCTCTATCCACGTCAGTATATTACCCCCAATACCATGTGCTTTGATTTTGCACAGCAATCTCTTGTGTGGACCCTTGTCAACAACCTTTTGAAAGTCCAAATATACCACATCCGTTGGTTCTCCCTTGTCCACTCTACTAGTTACATCCTCAAAAATTCCAGAAGAATTGTCAAGCATGATTTACCTTTCATAAATCCATGCTGACTTGGACCGATCCTGTCACTGCTTTCCAAATGCGCTGCTATTTCATCCTTAATAATTGATTCCAACATTTTCCCCACTACTGATTCAGGCTAACCAGTGTATAATTACCCGCTTTCTCTCTCCCTCCCTTCTTAAAAAGTGGTTTTACATTAACTACCCTCTAGTCGATAGGAACTGATCCCGAGTCAATAGCCTGTTGGAAAATGATCACCAATGCATCCACTATTTCTATGGCTACTTCCTTAAGTACTCTTAGATGCAGACTATCAGGCCCCGGGGATTTATCATCATTCAATCCCATCAATTTCCCACCTCATAAGGATATCCTTCAGTTCCTCCTTCTCACTCGACCCTCGGTCCCCTAGTACTTTTGGAAGGTTATTCGTGCCTTCCTTCGTGAAGACGGAACTGAAGTATTTGTTCAATTGGTCTGCCATTACTTTGTTCCCCATTCTAAATTCACCTCAATCCGACTGCAAGGGACCGACAGTTGTCTTCACTAATCTTTTTCTCTTCACATATTTAAAGAAGCTTTTGCAGTCAGTTTTTATGTTCCAAGCAAGCTTCCTCTCATAATCCATTTTCCCCCTCCTAATGAAACCCTTAGTCCTCCTCTGTTGAATTCTAAATTTCTCCCAGTCCTCAGGTTTGTTCATTTTTCAGGCCAATTTATCTGCCTCTTCCTTGGTTTTAGCACTATCTTTAATTTCCCTTGTTAGCCACGATTGAGCAACGTTCTCCGTTCTATTTTTACTCCAGACAGGGATGTGCAATTGCTGAAGTCACCCATGTGATCTTTAAATGTTTGCCATTGCCGATCCACCGTCAAACCTTTAAGTATCCTTGGACAGTCTATTCTAGCCAATTCACACCTCATACCGTCAAAGTTACATTTCCTTAATTTCAGGACCCAAGTTTCTGAATTAACTGTGACACTCTCCATCTTAATGAAGAATTCTACCATATTATGTTACTCGTCCCCAAGGGGCCTCGCAAAACAAGATTGCTAATTTGTCCCTTCTCATTACACATCACCCAGTCAAGGATGGCCAGCGCTCTTCTGGGTTGAGAAAAACATCCAAAATTCACTCCATTAAATCCTCCTCCACCACATTACTACAATGTGGTTAGCCCAATCACGATGTAGATTAAAGTCACCCATGATAACTGCTGTCCCACCACTGCACACATCGCTTCTTTCTTGTTTGATGCTGTCCCCAACCTTGCCACGACTAACCAGTAAGACAGACATTGCAGCAAGGGTCTGTTTTTGTGAAACAGCAATTGCTAAAAGAACAGTGAGCCTAACATGATTTGAATACGCAACCGTTTAGTCTAGAGTCAGACGCACTACCGTTGCACCACAAGCTCTACACAGTAGTTAAGGGATGTTCGTCTATATGAAGGTTCTGCAATACAAGGCGCTTCAAAATCCCCGCCCATTCCCACCAGTTTTCACAAGCAGCGCTCACCTGACAGTCACCGGATGGTTTGTTCGAAAACTTTTCTCTAGCTTTCACAGGAAAGCATCATTAATTAACCCCTCACCTTCTTTTGCACAATCAAACAAATGCTAACTCAGGGAGACTCCATACTTCAATCACTTGGCCTGTGCTTTGGGGAGCGGGCAGGGAAGTGGACCTGAGTCCATGATCAGATCAGCAATGATCGTATTAAATGGAGGAGCAGGATCGAGAGGCCGTATGGCCCATTCCTGCTCCTATTTCTTATGTTCTTATGTTCGTATGCATGTTAACCCATTTTACTCACTGTATTTTAGCTTTCTGATTCAAAGTGTTCATTGCCGATGAAACCAGGTATCTGGGGCAAATTTTATCAAATTTATCAGCACCGATTATTCCTACCGTGCACATAAAATACAATCAGTAGTGAGGATAAAATACCACAGTATGTATTTTCAGATTCAACGCAGTAGCATTTCAAATAAAGTGAAATAATTTTACACTGAAAAGATTTGCAAGTGTTACTTGAATTTGTGTCTTTAATTAAACCTTGTGGCGTCGGACTCCCGTTCATGCCACTGCTGAATAAGAAAGGAGGGTTTGACATTGACCAGACTGCACTGCACGTGATATTTGTGAGCTCATCCTTTATATTCAGTGGTTTCTCGCCCTTTGATGGGCTGCAGTGTAGCGGATATCACGTTGGCCTCACACGTAAAAGGTCCCCGGTGGATCCGTTTTCTCTCACTCAAAGTTATCTATTTATTGATGAAATAAAGATCAATTAATGAATAAGGGAGCCCTTTTGCCAGGACAATAAATAGCAAATAAGAACAGCAAATGCTGGAAATCTCAGCAGGTCAGGCAGCATTTGCAGGAAGACTGATCTCACCTCCGATTGTTCATTCACAGCAACTTTAAACATAATGTTTCTGCCTGCGATTGAATCAGGGATTTTACACGTGTAAAGCAAACGTGATAACCACTACACTACAGAAACCTCTTGGACAACAGCCCCCACAGCGAGGAGCTGACCAGTGAGCTCGCTCTGTGCTGATCGGGAATGTGTTGGCTCACCTTAAACAACTTCTGTCCCACACTGAAAGTTCTCAATCCTTCTCCTCCGCTGCCCTTTCCAGAAATGTCACGGATCACCCAGCCACCGTGTTCACTTCCACATCCTCACAGTGGGGCCACAGAGGCTCCTACCGTCTCCCCGCGATCAGCGAACTCACCCAGTTCACAAAATTAAACCCCAAACACGTGCCCGGCAAAGTGCAGGAGAAGCCAGATAGTCTGTAAGCTCGGTCTATCACAGAAAGTATTGGCATTCATGGTGATTACAGCAATTATTAATCGTCTCACAGACCTCAATTATTTTTATGCGATGAATTGATCGAGGATTGAAAGCAGGTTAGTGCGCCGGGTCTTAACCCCTCGGACCACCAGGGAACAGTTATGATGCATGTCGAACCAGGTTAGTGCACCGGGTCTTAACCCCTCGACCACCAGGGAACAGTTACGATACATGTCGATATATTTATATATATTTATATATGAACCTGAATGTCAATGGCTACCTACCGAGACCTCGTGGCGCCCACGGTAGTGCGTCTAACTTTCAGTGAGAGAAACGGTTCCACAGTGACACCTGTCATGTGTTCTGCATGGTGACTGCTTGTACTATTACAAGGTGTGCCACCAGAGGGCACTGCGGGGGGTTGAGACTTGTAGCTTACCTGCACAGGTGTGCCTGGCCTAGTATAAAAGTCAGGCCACCAATAAAGGTTATCAATAAAGGACTCAGGTCACGACAGTTAAAGAACGACACAATGTCTCGTGGAGTCATTATCAGAGCATTTGAAGGTCTAATCAGGGAGCCCAAAGCGTCAGAAACTGGAAATTCTACAAGAGCGTCGAAGTCATGCTGTAGGTGCCTGGGAAAACACATTGCTCAAAGTTGTCCACAAGTGAAGGCAGAGTGTTTCTGCGACAGAAAGACTGGGCATCTTGCGAAGGCATGCCGACTGAAGGGAAAAACCTGTTGTTAAAGCTATGAGTCCAGCGTTCAAAGCTATGAGTAGAAATCCCAAGAGACTACATAGTATGGAAGACCAACAACAGGACGATGAGATGTTAGAGTTACACATCATCAGGAGCACGATTTTAACGGACAGTGATTCGGAAAGAATCAAAATCCACATCGATGTTGCTGGATTCAAGATACCAATGGAAATTGTACGGGTGCATCCGTGAGTGTAATACCGCAGTCACTGTACCGCGACAAATTGCGTGATTTCTAACTGGAGAAACCCAAGATAGAGCTGCGAGGCTACTCGGGAGAGTAAATTCCTGTGGTTGGTCATATCACTGTACCGATCGGTGAAATATAAAGATCAATTTCAGAACTTGCCTCTCATAGTAGTGAAAAGAGACAAGTCTGCCTTACAAGGATGAAATTCATTAAGCTCACTGAAGCTGGATTGTACTCAGATTTTCTGTGTGGAAGCGAGATTTTCATCAACGGATGAGGTTATCAAGAAGTATCCAAAGTTGTTCTGCGAAACGGACAGTCCGATCCAAGGCTTCAAGGCGAGTGTCAGGGTACAGAAGGACGCTAGATTGGTTTACTACAAGCACCGTTCCGTACCATATGCACTGAAGGAGAAAGTTGAGCATGAACTCAAAAAACTAGAAGGTGTGAACCGTTACACTGCGGAAACATCTCCACTTTCAGCACCAGATTAACAAAATTCAACCCAATGAGATCGGGAGAAAAGTTCCTCACATGCTCAGGGCAAAATAAATAATTGTCGTTCTGCAAAAGAATGAACAAATTTCAGCACCAGGTCAGACGGAAATGTTAAGCGAGCAGGTAGACTGCTGAATCGCACTTTTAAGGTGTTGGTGGTGACAAAGCAAATGGGTTCTGCCTAATGATTCAATCTAAAAAATGTCTGAAATATGATTCGAACACTATCTATAGTGACCAACGCACCTCATCTTAGACCACGTGGCCATCATTACTATTCAGTGTTGCGTGTGGCCACCTGAAGGTTGATTTTGAACTTTTGTGTCCTGTCACATGAAATAAATCAGGGCAGCAGGCAGATCTCTGCCTGACACCGGGGAAAGAGTGAGACAGACCTTGGAGCAAGGGTCTGGTTATTGTCAAACAGCAAATGAAATATTAATTCTGGAAGAATAACATTGAAACGAAATGTAATCCTGACACCCAGAAACAAGTGTTAAGGCAGAAGGTTAAATGCTGCATCCCTTTCTGCAAAAAATTCCTTTCACAAACATTTATTTGAACAAAAAGTCACAAAACAAAAATGTTCCTTTCAAAGTCATTAAACTCCCGAATTTCCACGCCCCGCAACTCTCCTGAATCAGATGCCTCTAGTTTTGCCGACTCCATCCATATCCCTTTGCTCCAAGGTCTGTCTCCCTGTTTCCCCGGTGTCAGGCAGAGATCCGCCTGCTGCCCTCATTTATTTCACTCTCTGTGAATCTCTCTAATATTCCAACAGCAGCCATGGTTGTGTGAAGGTTTGTATTCGGTTAATCGTCGCCAATTGCTATGAAAAGTAGAACACCAGGAAGCTGAGTCCTGTGAGCTAAACTTAGTGTGATCTTAGTCTTCTTTATTCCAACTCCAGAGTGCCTGAACAACATGGCAGCCAACCTTTTATACTGGCCCTGCACGTGTGGGCAGGTGACCATTAGGACTCCAACAGTCACGCCCTCTGATGGCAAGTATTACATAGTTACATACTTCACATAATTGTTATCGTTAAGACGTTATAATTCCAATGAATGCCTGAATCATCCGAAAGGAGCCTGGTTTGTAGGACAAGGCTACATATCAGGAAGGAGCGTAGTTAGATGACAAGGGAAGTGATACTCTGATTATAAGTTTGGAGAATAAAAAGAGTAAATGCTGGAAATACTGAGCAGGCCAGGCAGTATCTGTGGAGAGAGAAACAGAATTAACGTTTCAGGTTAATGACCTTCCATCAGAAGTTGGGCAGTTGTGTTAGGTAATAGTATTAAAAGTTTCAATTGTCACGAAGCAGTTGTGAGGAAAAAATATAAAATGTGGCATTTGTCACTGATATTTTTGAATCCAATTAATGTTTGATCAATTTGTACACCGAGCTGGGAACTGTAACGTGTTTGAGTTCTTCAGCTAACATTCGCAAGGTTTGGGTGTAAGTACTGTTAAGTGTATGTTTAATTATTGTCTGCTTAATAACTCTGAGATTTAATGTTGCGGACCCTATTCCTGCACTACGTGTTTTCCAGCTCTGTTTGGAGCACCGATCCCTTCAATCCGTCGCTTAAAGGGACAGTTGGGTTCACCGGATCTTTGTTTGGTGAAATTTCAAAGATTGAAAGCGGCGCACATCAACCTGGTCACCGACTCACTAACCGCTACACGCTGTTCCGTGAGATGGAAGCCCAGTTACTGTTACAAGCTTGAACGCAGGTACAAGGAGAACTCATTCATAGAAAGTCCAAGTCCCTGAGGCACCTGATTTTTTGCACCAAACACCTTCGCAAAGAGCTGCGTATCGTCTGTAGTGATTTGGGCACATCTTTCCCCACACTACAACTCTTCCAACATAACTCAACGGCTGTAAAGCGCTTTAGGGCGTCATGAGTTCTTGAAAGGTGTTGGAGAAATGCAAGTCATTCTTTGCAAAAGCATGATGCAATTTCAAAATTCTTGAGTAAACTCAGGGCTAGTCCAGAATTTGAACCCGGAACCTCTCGCAAATTTCAAGCAACAAACCCCCAGCAAGAATCATACCCCGAGACCAACGAGCCAACTGCTTGATAAATGTGGAGATAAGGTGTAACCATTATTGAAACATTTTTAGTGTGTTGCAATTCTTGATCGGAGGAGCACATGAGATGGAATCAGTGACTTTGCTTTTTCGACCTGTCTTCTGAAGCACCGCACGGTCCCATTCCGACAGTCAATGAGCTGTTGGGACGTTAGTGTATGCAGGCTGTGGGTGGTCACCCCGAGCACAGCAGAGGGGTTTCTCCATTAGTTCAGGGAGGGGACAGTATCTTTCCCCTTCTCTCTTCCTCTTGTCTATAACCCTGTGCTGTGGTTTCTCTATTTATTCCCCTGAATCAGTTTCTAGTGTTTAAAAGGGAACAAAAGATGAAATGGGTGTCACTGTGGAACAATTTCTCTCACTCAAAGTTAAACGCACTACCGTGGGCAGCACGAGGTCCATGTTGGTAGCTTTTGATATTCAGGTTCATATATAAATATATATAAATATATCGACATGTATCGTAACTGTTCCCTGGTGGTCGAGGGGTTAAGATCTGGCGCAATAACCTGGTTTCAATCCTCGATCAATTCATCGCATAAAAATAATTGAGGTCTGTGAGACGATTAATAATTGCTGTAATCACCATGAATACCAATACTGTCATGTATCTCACACTACTGTACATAACTGTACCTTACCATGCAATACATGACTATAACCAGAGAAGACTTGTAACCACAAACTTACCTTACCACCAGGGGTGCACTTGCAGGAGACACTGGATACCTTTCCCAGACAGGTATATAATGACAGGTCTCAGGCAAGTGTGGCATTCGAGAGCTGTGTAATAAAGGTGCAGCTCCAGAGTGACCTTGACTTCAGTATGTGCCTCGTGTGAGTCTGTACTACAGGGTCAGGACTTTACAGTGGCGACGAGTTACGGGATTACAGAATCCAAAGAATGGTGACCAACGGCTCAGACGAAAAATACAATGCTGGAGATAATTGGGAGGAATTTATAGAAAGGCTCCAGCAAAGCTTTGTAACCAAATACTGGTTAGGCGACAATAATGCAGACAAGAGAAAAGCCCATCTCTTGACCAGCTATGGCTCGAAAACATACGCTTTAATGAAGGAGCTGCTGGCACACGAGAAACCAGCAAGCAAGTCGTTTGAAGAATTGATCACACTGGTAAGAGACCACCTGAAGCCAGCAAGCAGCCTACACATATAAGCTACTTTGGACCCGTGTCAAAGCTCGCCGTACACCGAGCACAGGCTCAGGAAAACCCCGGGGGAGAGGATATCCCGGTCACTGGGCCTTCCAGCAACACTGAACAAGTGCCTGTTCTGAAACTTTCCAGTGTAATAACTTGCAACTGGAATATCCAACAGTCAGAATGGAAGAGTGGTCGAAGGCGCTGCGTTCAGGTCACTGTCCCCTCTGTAGGCGTGGGTTCAAATCTCAATCCTGACATTCAGTGTTTTTAATTACAAACTCATTTGTTTGGACACCACTCTGAAGTGCTTTGGGACATCCATCGAACTGAATAAAATGACCCCAATTCAATTGCAAAAAATGATATCAAAGTTACTTCTCAAACCGGGAATCGATCCTGGGTGGCTATCGCGAATGGAATGGTTTTGTGAAGCATTGAAATGTGCCCTCTAAATATCTTGCACTGCTCATTTAAAAACACGGTTATAATTTGTTTCAGTGCAAAAGAAGGCAGGCTCTAAGGGCCAAATGGCCGACTCCTGCTCCTGGTTCTTGTGTTCTTTTCCAGAGCACAGAATAAATGATTAAATGATCAACACTCCCTCAGTTCGCATTTCTTTCATTGTGCAAAAGAAGATTATGGGTTCATTAATGATGTTTTCCTTTGAAAGCTCCACAAAAAATTAAAGAAAATAATTCATCCAACATGGGTGTCGAACCCACGACCAGGAGAATCAAGAGTTTTATACTCTACCGACTGAGCTAGGCAGGCACTCTGGAGTTGTAATAAAAAAGAGTAAGGTCACACTAAGTTTAGCTCACAGTACTCAGCCTCAGGGAGTTCTTCTTTGCAGAACAATTGGCGACGAGTAACAGAATACGAACCTTCACACAACGATGGCTGCTGTTCGAATATTAGAGAGATCCGTAGAGGGTAATGATTGGGAAGCCTGAGTGGAGCAGCTCGATCAGTACTTTCTGGCCAAAGAGCTGGAAGGAGACACGAACGTGGCCAAGCACAGGGCGGTTCTCATCACCATCTGTGGGCCTAAAATATACAGCCTCATCAAGTATGTGCTCACACCGACAAAACCAACGGAGAGGGAATATTTTGAGTTGTGCACACTGGTTTGGGACTACCTCAAGCCGAAGGAGAGTATCCTCATGGCCAGATATCGTTTTTACACGCACCATCGCTCCGGGGACCAGGACCTGGCGGATTAGGTCACCGACCTGAGACACCTCGCGGGACCTTGCGATTTTGGAGCTGCGTTGGGGCAAATGCTGTGGGACTTTTACGTGCTGGGCATCAGCCACGAGGTCATTCTTCGAAAGCTGCTGGCTGCTGAAACGCTAGACCTGAGCAGAGCCATCGCGATCGCCCAGGCATGCATGGCCACGGACGAGAACACCAAACAGATATCTTCTCAACATCGAAGCTCACCGGCAAGTACTGTGCATAAAATGATGACGCTAGCAGGCCGAACTGCTTATGGCAGGGCCTATACGTCTGTGGCTGAAATACCTGTGATGACTCAGAGTGCGCCATCGGGGATGAATGTGAATCTATCAGCACCGTGTTAGTGCTGCGGGGGTGATCATCGTGCCCATCAATGTCGATTCAAGCACTACGTGTGCAAAGGCTGCACAACGATGAGGTACCTCCAGTGAATGTGCAAACGTGCTGTGACATACCACGTGGCAGAGGATGATCGATCCGGCATGGATCATGCAGCACATGCAACTCAACCCGAGGAACAAGGACTCCCAGGTGCCGGTGGGGATGTTGCATTTTATCAGGGAGGCTTTGAGGGTGTGCCCGAAAAGTTTCCTCTGCCTGTAAAATCCTGACCCTTGCAGTACAGACTTACACGAGTCACATGCTGAAGTCAAGGTCACTCTGGACCTGCACCTTTATTTCACAGCTCTCAAGTGCCACACTTGCCTGAGACCTGCCTTTATATACCTGTGAGGAACAGATATGCAGTGTCTCCTGCAAGTGCACCCCTGGTGGTAAAGTACGCTGTGGTTACAGGTCATATCTAGTTACAGTCATGTATAGCATGGTAATGTACAGTTATATACAGTAGTGTGAGATACATGACATAGCCCTCCCCCAAGGTCTTATTTTCTTTATAGGTTCAGTCTCTCAGGTGGTCTACGCTGTCGCGTGGAGCGTCTTAGTTGTGGTTCAGTTGTTCGCCTTGGTGCCTGTTTTTCTTTCGGTGTGATTGCTGGTATCTCGCCTGGGCTGTCTGTTGAGACTGCCCTTTTCTCAGGTTGTTCCCTCTGTCTGTCCACCAGGTGTGGTGTGAGTTCCACATTGTAGTCTGCCTCTGGTTCTGCAGTGTCATCAGTGAATCTACAGTTTACTTGGTCTACATGCTTCCGGCACGCTTGGCCATTGTCCATTTGTACCACAGTGGCCTGTTCCTTCCTTATCTATTACTGTCCCTGCAAACCATTTGGTAACCCGGCCATTGTTTAGCACAAACACTTTGTCCCCTATCTCATTCCACCACTCGAATTTCGATCATGGTACTCAGTTAGCTTCCGGCGCTTTGCCTCAATAATTTCATGCATGTCTGGGAGGATTAAAGGGAGTCTCGTCTTTAAGGTTCGTTTCATCAATAGTTGCGCGGGGGAACCGCAGTCAACGAATGCGGACGAGGTCTGTATGTCAGCAGCAGTCGCGACAGGCGGCTCTGCAGCATGGGAATTTGGATTTTTAGCATCCTTTGTTTCACGATTTGCACTGCTCGCTCCGCCTGTCTATTGGAGGCCGGCTTGAATGGTGCCGGACAAACGCCTCTCTACCTTGCAAGGGCATAACTACTCGGCTGCCCCACATCAGGCAGTCTGCCTGTAGTGATAGTTCATGCATGCGCCTATGGAAAGGTTTGATCTCCTCGGAGCAGGCATCACGAGCCTCTGCCCAGTCACCAGTTAAAACACATCTTTTGCCGAAGGATAACGTGGGGTCGCTGCTCGTCCAAGCTCTGATTTGGTGAGCCGTCATCGGTGAACCTGTGGATTCAAAGGCATTGATTGCCATGACCATCTCACAGTCTTGTTCGTCGGACCCTTCCGGGGTCGCCAGGGCTAGCCTGCTAAGCGTGTTGGCACAGTTGTCTGTGCCTGGCCTGTGACTTATTGTATAGTCGTAAGACGCTAGCATGAGTGCCCACCGCTGAATGCGCGCCGAGGCATTGGCGTTTATTGCCTTGCACTCGGATAGTAGGGATGTGAGGGGTTTGTGGTCAGTTTCTCACGCGAAACTGGCCCCGAAAAGGTCTTGGTGCATCTTTTTGACACCGTACACGCACACGAGCGCCTCCTTCTCAACCACACAGTACCCGCGCTCCGCCCGCGAAAGTGAACTGGAGGCATAAGCTATGGGTTGTAATTTACGCGCATCATTGACATGTTATAAAACTCACCCGACCCCATACACTGACGCATCACATGTGAGAACTAGCTTTTTACCTGGATCAAAGAAAACCAAAACACTGTTGGAACATAGAAGGTTGCATGCCTTATTGAAGGCGCGTTCCTGGGTGTCCCCCCAAAACCAATCGCACCCCTTCCTGAGTAGCACATGGTGAGGCGTGGTTAAGTTCTGCATAAAGTTCCCAAAGTAATTGAGTAGCCCGAGAAAGGCGCACAGTTCTGAGAATTCCGGGGCCTGGGTGCCAGGCGAATTGCTTCTGTTTTGGATTCTGTTGGGCGGATTCCATCAGCGGCAATCCTTCTGCCAAAATTTCAACCTCGGGCGCGAGAAACAGACACTTGGATTTCTTAACTCTTAGGCCTATCCGAACCAATCGACTTAGTACTTCCTCCAAATTGCAGAGATGGGAGTCGGTGTCCCTGCCCGTGATAAGTATGTCGTCTTGAAATAGAACCGTCCCCGGGATGGACTTGAGCAGACTCTCCATGTTGCGCTGGAATATAGCAGCTGCCGACCTGATGCCGAATGGGCATCGATTGTACGTGAAAAGGCTTCGATGTATGTTGATGGTGGTGAGCAGCTTAGTCTCTTTGGTCAGTTCTTGCGTCATATACGCAGATGTGAGATCTAGTTTCAAGAAAAGTTTTCCTCCAGCCAATGTGGCAAATAGATCCTCCGCTCTGGGCAGCGGGTACTGGTCCTGTCGGGAGACTCTGTTTATGGTAGACTTATAATACCCACAGATTCGTACGGATCCATCAGGCTTCATGACGGGGACGACGGGACTTGCCCAGTCGCTAAATTCCACGGGTGAGATAATGCCTTCCCGAAGAAGCCGTTCCAGTTCGTGTTCAATCTTTTCCCTTATCACATTAGGCACAGCTCTAGCCTTGTGATGGACCGGTCTGGCATCCTGTGTGACGCAGATTTTAACTTTCGCCCCTTTGAAGGCTGAAAGAGATGTTCAAAACGATTTGGAACTGTTGAGCAGGAGGTCCGTTCCTCTGACGGCATGCTGTGCACATCATCCCATTTCCATTTTAGTTTTGCCAGACAGCTTCTTCCCAACAATGCTGGGAGATCTCCGGGGACATTCCACACGGAAATCGGTTCACTGTCTCTTTGTGTGTGGTAGAGAGCATGGCGCTGCCAAGGACTGGGACGATTTCTTTGGTGCAGGTCCTTAGTTTGGTGTCGACCTTTGTGAGTTTTGGTCTGTCGCTTTTGTGCGGCCACAGCTGTTCAAATTGTTGGATGCTCTAGAGGGATTGACTTGCTCCCGTGTCCAGTTCCATGTTGACGGGTATCCCGTTGACTAGGACCCTCATCATTATTGGAGGCGTCTTGTTGTAAGAACAGTGGACATTGATCGTGTTGACCGCTGTACCTCGGTGTCCAGGGCACTGTCCCCACCTTCTTCTGGTCCGCTTTCCGACCCTTCTGTTTCGTATACCAGCCGAGCTGCTGTTTTTTTGCACGTGAGCCAGATGTCCTGTATCGTTGCAGTTTCTGCAAACAGCATGCTGAAATCGACACCCCCTTGTTGAGTGCCTTCCCCCACATCTCTAACACAGACCGCTTCCATTGTTTCCGAAGGATGAGCTGCGTCTGGCTGATCTCTCTTGAGCTTCTCTCAGTCTGTAGTTGATTGCTCGCATTGTGGGTTGATGAGGTGTGAAAGGACGTCCATGTGGCCCTTGATGGCTTCTGGCGCCACTGCCTGCTGTTGAAGGCCTGCTCTCCTGCCTTTGTCTGTGTGTGGGGGTAGTGGCTTGTTTCACGCTGTGAACCCCTTGTTCTGATGTTTCGTTAGTTGTCGTATCCGCAGTGTAGATCAACCTTATTTCTTCTTCTCCTTCCAAGGATGTCTGTGCGATCAGTGCTGCTGCCTTTAGGTTCAAGTTCTTGGTCTCTATAAGCTTTCGGAATATGCCTGCGTGGCCTAATCCTTCAATAAAAAAGTCTCGCAGTACTTCTCTCCTTAGTTCATTGGAGAACTCACGTAAACTCGCCAACGTCCGAAGTTCCGCCACGAAGTCGGGTATGCTCTGGCCCACACAGCGTCTGTAGTTGTAGAAACTGTGTCTGGCCATGTGTCGGCTGCTCGCTGGCATCAGGTGGTCTCTCACCAGTGTGCTCAACTCCTCAAACGACTTGCTTGCTGGTTTCTCGGGTGCCAGCAGGTCATTCGTAAGGCGTATGTTTTCGAGACACAGCTGGTCAAGAGATGGCTCTTCTCTTGTCTGCCTTATTGTCGCCCAACCAGTCTTTGGTTACAAAGCTTTGCTGGAGCCTTTCTATAAAGTCCTCCCAATTGTCTCCGGCATTATATTTCTCATCTGAGCAGTTGGTAGCTTTTATATGGATTCCGTGATCCCGTAACTCGTCGCCACTGTAAAGTCCTCACCCTGCAGTACAGACTTACACGAGGCACATGCTGAAGTCAAGGTCACTCTGGACCTGCACCTTCATTTCAC
The DNA here is from genome assembly GCF_044704955.1 of Pristiophorus japonicus. Taxonomy (NCBI): domain Eukaryota; kingdom Metazoa; phylum Chordata; class Chondrichthyes; family Pristiophoridae; genus Pristiophorus; species Pristiophorus japonicus. Next base: position 538,843 of record NW_027250788.1, on the reverse strand, counting down.
AGCTCTTGAGTGCCACACTTGCCTGAGACCTGCCTTTATATACCTGTGTGGAACAGGTATGCAGTGTCTCCTGGTGGTAAAGTATGCTTGTGGTTACAGGTCATATCTATTTACAGTCATGTATCGCATGGTAAGGTACAGTTATATACAGTAGTGTGAAATAAATGACACTGCTCACCTGGGGCTCGCTTACCGTGTCGGAGTTCTGTGTAGAACGCTTGCTTAGTGAGTCTCGTGTCGGGCATGTGGACAATGTGGCCCGCCCAGCGGAGCTGGTAGAGTCTGGTCAGTGCTTCAATGCTGGGGATGTTGGCCTGAGCGAGAACACTGATGTTGGCGCGTCTGTCCACCCTGGGGATTTGCAGGATCTTGCGGAGACAGCCCTGGTGGTATTTCTCCAGTGATTTGAGATGTCTGCTGTATATAGTCCATGTCTCGGAGCCGTACTGCGGAGCAGGTATCACTACCGCCCTGCAGACCATTATCCTGGTGCCAGATTTGAGGTCCTGGTCTTCAAACACTCTCCTCCTCAGGTGATCGAATGATGTGCTGGCACACTGGAGGCGGTGTTAGACCTCGTCATCGATGTCTGCCTTTGCTGATAGTATGTTCCCGAGCCGTGGAAAATGATCCACGCTGTCGAAGGTCACACTTACAGCCTTCATAAATGTAGCAACCTCATTCTATTCTCCGAAAACAAGTTCCTGAATTCTCGGCTATCTGTGTAGGTTTAGAGTTGTTGTTTTATCCTAAGATAGATTCTATCACAGTGTTTCCGTAGTGTAGTCGTTATCACATTCCCCTCACACACGAAAGGTCCCCGGTCTGAAACCGGGCGGAAAGATCTTGAAAACTTGAAAATGGGACGAATGGCTGACTCCTGTTCCTAACTCTTCCGTTCTTCTGATCTCTTGACCTTTCACAGGAGAACAATCTCTCCTCTGAACATGCATGAGAAAGCTCCAGAAAATATTTCCCCCCGAGGTGCTTTCGCGTGTGAGGCGAACGTGTTAACCGTTACACTGCGGAAACATCTCCACTTTCAGCACCAGATTACCAAATTTAAACCCAATGAGATCGGGATAAAAGTTCCTCACATGCTCAGGGCAAAATATCTGATTGCCGGTCTACAAAAGAATGAACAAACTTCATCACCATGTCAGACGGAAATGTTAAGCGTGCAGGTGGACTGCTGAATCGTACTTTTAAGGAGTTGGTGGTGACAAAACAAATGGGTTCCGCTTAATGATTAAACATAAGAAATGTGACCTAAACCGACATTTCCAGAGGAGACAGTGACCTGAACACAGCACCTGAGACCGCACGGCCATCCTGACTATTCAGTGCTGCATGTGACCATCTTGAACTTTTGTGTCCTATCACATGAAATAAATGAGGGGTGCATGCGGATGTCTGCCTGACACCGGGGAAACAGTGAGACAGAGCTTGGAGCAAGGGTCTGGTTATTGCCAAACAGCAAAGGAAATATTAATTTTGGAAGAAAAATATCCAAGCGAACAGTGACCCCGAAGTGATTTGAACACACAACTCTTTGAACTGGAGTCAGACACGCTACCGTTGCACCATGAGACATACACAGTGACTTGGATATATTCGTCTGTATGAAGATTCTGCAATACAAGTGTCTTTAAAATCCCCGCCCATTTCCACCAGGTGTCACAAGCAGCGCTCACCTGACAGGCACCGTATGATTTCATCTTAAACTTTTCTCTTGCTTTCACGGGAAACCATCATTAATTAACCCCTCACCTTCTGTTGCACAATCAAACAAATGCTAACTCAGGAACAGTCCATACTTCAATCATTTTTTCTGTGCTTTGCTTCTTACCTCGAAAACCATATCCCATTTTACAGACTGCATTTTAGCTTTCTGGTTCAAAGTCTTCAGGGATCTGGGGCAACATTTATCACATTTAACAGCACCGGTTCTTCCTATCGTGCACACAAAATGTAATCATTTGTGAAGATACAATCCCACTGTGCATATTTGCAGATTCAACCCAATAGGATTTCAAATAAAGTGAAAGAATTTTACACTGAAAAGATTTGCAAGTGTTACTTGTATTTGTGTCTTCAATTAAAATTTGTGGCATCTGACCGCCGTTCATGCCACTGCTGAATAAGAAAGGAGGGTTTGACGTTGACCAGACTACACTGCCCCTGATATCTGTCAACTCATCCTTTGTTTTCAGTGGTTTCTCGTCCTTTGATGAGCTGCAGTATAACGGATATTACGTTGGCCTCACACGCAAAAAGTCCCCGGTGGATCCGTTTTCTCTCAGTCAAAGTTATCCATTTATTGAAGTGAAATAAAGAGCAATTAATAAATAAGGGAGCCCTTTTGCCAGGAGAATAAATAGCAAATAAAAACAGCAAATGCTGGAAATCTCAGCAGGTCAGGCAGCATTTGCTGGGAGACTGAACTCGCCTCCGATTGTTCATCCACAGAAAGGTTAAGCATAATGTTTCTGCCTGGGATTGAAACAGGCACATTTTGCGTGCAAAGCAAACGTGATAAACACAGCACAAGTTTCAACAGCAAGTTTCAACATCTGGGTCGGAGCCAACAGGCGCCTGGCTGCAATGAGCGATAAAAACCTGCATTGGGCAGAATCCCGTCGATCTCAGTCGGTAGAGTTTGAGACTTTTAATCTCAGGTTCGTGGGTCCGAGCCCCACTTTGGGTGATTACATTTCTTTTAATTTAATGCAGCTTTCATGGAAACACATCATTAATTAACCCACAATCTTCTCTTGCACAATTAAAGAAATGCGAACTGAAGGAACTCCAAAATTCAAGTCTGTGAGATACTCAATCATGATTTCAATCATCACTAATCCACCCACAACATTTGACATACGTCAAGGATTCCACATTTGCCAAACCCGGCATGCTCAGTCGATAGAGCATGAGACTCTGAATCTCATAGTCGTGGGTTCCATCCCCACGTTGCGCGAATAAGTTTTGTTAAATTTTTATTGTTGCTTTCACGGGAAAACATCATTAATTGACTGATCAATTGGAGAGGCTGGGTTCGTTTCCTTTGGAACAGAGTATTTGTCCTCCAGGATCGATAGTTTCCTTGCTGAATCACAATAACCAGACCCAATATCTCCCTCTGGATGTTCGGGGGTCTCTCGTACACTAACAGTCGTGTGATAGCCCCTTTTCTGTTCTCCAATTGAATCCATATGGCCTCGATCAAAAATCTGTCGATCTCCACCTTAAATATATTCAATGACCCAGCCTCCACAGCTCTCTAGGGCAGAGAGCTCCAAAGATTCACCACCCTCTGAGAGAAGAAATTCCACCACATCTCCGTTTCAAATGGGCGACCCTTAAACGGTCAGGGAATAAGGGGTGATGGGGATCAGCCATGATCGTATTGAATGGTGGAGCAGGCTCGAGGGACCATGTGGCCTACTCCTGCTCCGACTTCTTATGTTCTTATGACCGCTTATTCGGAAACTGTGCCCCCAAGTTCTAGAATCCCCCACAAGGGGAGACATAGAAACATAGAAAATAGGTGCAGTAGTAGGCCCTTCGGCCCTTCGAGCCTGCACTGCCATTCACTATGATCAGAGCTGATCATTCCCTCAGTACCCCTTTCCTGCTTTCTCTCCATACCCCTTGATCCTTTTTAGCCATAAGGGACATATCTAACTCCTTTTTGAATGTGTGGGTTAATTCCCGTGAAAGTAACATAAAAGTTTAAGGAAAATAATTCATGCAAGGTGGGGCTCGAACGCATGACCTTAAAATTAAAAATCTCATGCTCCATAGACTGAACTAGCCAGACTTGCCCACATCTACTTCATCAATGATAACCTCCAGGATGTTGATGTGTATTAGTCAAAGGAACATAAGAAATAGGAGCAGGAGTCGGCCATGCAGCCCCTCGAGCCTGCTCCACAATTTAATAAGATCATGGCTGATCCGATCATGGACTCAGCTCCACTTCCCCGCCCGCTGCCCATAACCCCTTAACCCCTTATTGTTTAAGAAACTGTCTATATCTGTCCTAAATATATTCAAATTTCCAGCTTCCACAGCTCTCTGGGACAGTGTTTTCCACAGATTTACAACCCTCTGAGAGGAGAAATTCCTCCTCATCTCAGTTTTAAATGGGCGGCCCCTTATTCTAACATCATGCCACAATTCTAGTCTCCCCCATCGGTGGAAACATCCTCTCTGCATCCACTGTTAGTGAAAATAAATTAACATAGACTCTGGTAAGGTAAGAGAGACAACTTTATTGCTAACAGAGCTCTGGGAGAAGAGTTGAGATCCAGCGATCTCCCCGAGTGCCTTGTGCCGCGGGGTTATAAGCAGTTTAGAAGGGGGCAGAATACAATCATTTAAATTCATTTACATACAACCAATCGATCCATATGGCAACGCAATTCATGTACATTCAACTTTTTAGTGTTAGTGAAACCTGATAGCATGATGCGAGTTTGGAACTCTTCCTCTTTATCTTATTTTGTGTTTCGTTATTCTGTTGCAAAGCTTTCGATGAAACAGTGGCCTGCACCTGGCCAGGAGTCACTTGTTGCTGCAGAGTTCATATCAGGGACAGCAGATAGGCTTCTTGGTACAAAGTTCATTTCGTGGTGGCTTACCCCATCATGCTTTGCTACGTCTGAAAATCCAGTCCAACACCGTCGTTCTATTCTCGTAAAACCAGCTCCTTATGTATCGGCCAGCTGTGTAGGTTAAATCTCTAGATATATTACGAAGATTACTTTAACCACAACGTTTCTGTAGTGTAGCGGTTATCACATTCACCTCACATAGGAAAAGTTCCTGGTTCAAGCCCAGGAGGAAACATTATTTTGGAGGCTATTTTTGCTGCAAATATATTGAACAAAAGTCGCCCAAGGTTTCTTGTCGCATGAGCAGTGAATATTTTAAACCAGTCTCCTAAACACAGAGTGTATAAAGTCAGATAGGAAGAAAACTTCATCAATGATTCAAGCTCCATAAATGATTAACATAAGAACACACGAAATAGGGACAGTAGTCGGCCATTCGGCCTCTCGCTCTTGCTCTTCCATTCAATAAGATCATGGCTGATCTGACCATGGACTCTGAGTTAAGGGACTCGGGGGCCTGTTCTCTCTCCCCTGAGATGGTTCACGTTCTGCAGTCCAGCCTCCAAAAGGCACCACTCTATGTACAGTACTTGCCGGGTTTGAGACCTGAGGAGGAGTCATCCGCCTAGAGCCACAGGTCGAGGTCATGAATGTTTGGCTCACGGAGATGGCCTTCTGCATTGTGTCTGTGGTATCCGCTGAGAGTAGCTTAAGAAGGAGGCCCTCGTGCCGATTCTGATGACAAATATATCCCGCAGTGATTCGGTGAGGTGTTCACCAAAATCCCACGGTGCTTCCAGCCTCCTGAGGTCTGCAGCATATTTCGTGATCTTCTGGCCTTCGGGCAGTCGGTGTGTATAAAACCGGTGTCTGACTGTGAGGATGCTCTCTTTGGGCTTGAGTTGCTCTTGGATCAATGTTACAAGCTCCTCGTACGTCTTGGTCATTATCATCGCTGGTGCCAGCAAGTCCCTGACGAGGCCGTAGACGGTGGGCCCACAACTAATTATCTGGATAGCTCTGCAATTATCAGCCAGTGTGGCCGGGTTGTCACCTGCCAGATCGTTTGCTGTGAATTAATGGTCGAGCCTCTCCACAAAGGCTTCCCAATCATCACCATCGGCGAACTGCTGCAACGTACCAAGGTTAGCCATTTTCGTGTGAAGGTCCGTAATCTCATCGCCAATTGTTATACCTTCAGATGCTCTGATGATGACTCCACGAGACAATGTGTCATGCTTCAACTGTAGTGACCTTAGTCCTTTATTGATAACCATAGAGTGAGGGTCACACCTGGTGATCTGCCTTTTGTACTAGGCCAGGCACACCTGGACAAATAAGCTACAAGTCTCCCACTGAAGTGCCCTCTGGTGCACAACTTCTAATAGTACAAGCAATAACCATGTAGGACACATGACAGGTGTCACTGTGGAACCGTTTCCCTCACTCAAATTTAGACACACGACCGTGGGCACCACGAGGTCTAGGTAGGTAGCCATTGACATTCAGGTTCATATATAAACATATATAAATATATCGACATGTATCGTAACTGTTCCCTGGTGGTCAAGGAGTTAAGATCCAGCGCACTAACCTGGTTTCAATCCTCGATTAGTTCATCGCATAAAAATAATTGAGGTCTGTGAGACGATTAATAATTGCTGTAATCACTATGAATACCAATACATTCTATGATAGACCGAGCTTTCAGATTATCTTGCTTTTCCTGCCCTTTGCCAGGCACGTGTTCGGGGTTTAATTTTGTAAACTGAGTGAGTTCGCTGATCGTAGGGAGATGGTCGGAGTCTCTGTGGCCCCACTGTGAGGAATTGAACACGGAGGCTGAGTTATTGGTGACATTTCTGTAAAGGGCAGCGGAGGAGAAGGATTGAGAACTTTCAGTGTGGGACAGAAGTTGTTTAAGGTGAGCCAACACATTCCCGATCAGCAAAGAGGGAGCTCACTGGTCATTGTTCTTTTGGATATTGTTCTTCCAGAATTAATATTTCCTTTGCTGTGTCGAAATAACCAAACCCTTGCTCCAAGGCCTGTCTCACTGTTTCCCGGTGTCAGGCAGAGATACGCCTGCTGCCCTCATTTATTTCATGTGACAGGACACAAAAGTTCAAAATCAACCTGCAGGTGGCCACACATAGCACTGAATAGTCAGGATGGCCGAGCTGTCTAAAGTGCTGTGTTCAAGTCACTGTCTTCTCTGGAGATGTGGGTTTATGTCCCATTCCTTACATTTAATCATGAAGCGAAACCCATTTGTTTTGTCACCACCAACTCCTTAAAAGTGCGATTCAGCAGTCCACCTGCTCGCTGAACATTTCCGTCTGACCTGGTGCTGAAGTTTGTTCATTCTTTTGTCGACCATCAATCATATATTTTGCTCTGAGCATGTGAGGAACTTTTATCCCGATCTCATTGGGTTTAATTTTGGTAATCTGCTGCTGAAAGTGAAGATGTTTCCGCAGTGTAACGGTTAACACGTTCGCCTCACACGCGAATGCACCTCGGTGGAAAATATTTTCTGGAGCTTTCTTATGCATGTCAGAGGAGAGTTTGTTCTTCTGTGAAAGGACAAGAGATCATAAGAATGTAATAATTCGGAACAGGAGTCAGGTATTCGGACCATTTTCAAGTTTTCAAGATCTTTCCGCCCGGTTTCGGACCGGGGACCTTTCGTGTGTGAAGCGAATGTGATAATTACTACACTACGGAAACACTGTGTTCCAATCTATCTGAGGATAAAACCACAGTTCGAAAGTACACAGCTAGCCGAGAATTCAGAAACTTGTTTTAAGAGAATGGAATAAGGGTGCTATATTTAGGAAGGTTGTAAGTGCCTTTTCCACGCCTCGGGAACCTTTTCCACGCCTCGCGAACCTACTATCAGCAAGGGCAGACATCGATGACGAGGTCCAAAACCGCCTCCAGTTTGCCAGCACAGCCTTCGATCCCGTGAGGAGAGTGTTTGAAGACCAGGACCTCAAATCTGGCACCATGCTTATGGTCTGCAGGGCGGTGGTGATACCTGCCCCGCGGTATGGCTCCGAGACATGGGCTACATACAGCAGACATCTCAAATCACTGGAGAAATACCACCAGGGCTGTCACCGCAAGATCATGCAAATCCCCTGGGAGGACAGACGCACCAACACTAGTGTTCTCGCTCAGGCCAACATCCCCAGCATTGAAGCACTGATCAAACTTGTCAAGCTCCGCTGGGCGGGCCACATTGTCCACATGCCCAACATGAGACTCCCTAAGCAAGCGCTCTACTCAGAACTCCGACAGGTAAGCGAGCCACAGGTGGGCAGAGGAAACGTTTCGGGCACACCCTCAAAGCCTCCCTGATAAAATGCAACAGCCCCACCTGCACCTGGGAGTCCTTGTTCCTCGGGTTGAGCTGCCTGTGCTGCATGATCCGTGCCGAATCGATCATCCTCAGCCACGTGGTATGTCACAGCACGTTTGCACATTCACTGGAGGTACCCAATCGTTGTGCAGCCTTTGCACACGTAGTGCTTGAAACGACATTGATTGGCCCGAGGATTACCCCCGCAGCACCAACACGTTGCAAATACAATCACAATCACCACCGATGGCGCACTCTGAGTCATCACAGGTCTTGCAGCTACAGACGTATAGACCCTGCCATATGAAGTTCGGCCTGCTAGCGACATCATTTTATGCACAGTACTTGCCGGTGAGCTTTGATGTTGAGAAGATATCTGTTTGGTGTTATCGTCCGTGACCATGCATGCCTGGGCGATCGCGATGGCCCTGCTCAGGTCTAGGGTTTCAGCAGCCAGCAGCTTTCGAAGAATGATCTCGTGGCTGATGCCCAGCACGTAAAAGTCTCACAGCATTTGCCCCAACGCAGCTCCAAAATAGCAAGGTCCCGCGAGGTGTCTCAGGTCGGTGACATAATCCGCCAGGTCCTGGTCCCGGAGCGATGGTGCATGTAAAAACGATATCTGGCCATGAGGATACTCTCCTTCGGCTTGAGGTTGTCCCAAACCAGTGTGCACAACTCTGAATATTCCTTCTCCGTTGGTTTTGTCGGTGTGTGCAGATTCTTGATGAGGCTGTATATTTTAGGCACACAGACAGTGAGGAGAACCGCCCTGTGCTTGGCCACGTTAGTGTCTCCTTCCAGATCGTTGGCCACAAAGTCCTGGTCGAGCTGCTCTACAAAGGCTTCCCAATCATCACCCTCTATGGATCTCTCTAATATTCTAACAGCAGCCATGGTTGTGTGAAGGTTCGTATTCTGTTACTCGTCGCCAATTGTTGTGTATCGAAGAACTCCCCGAGGCTGAGTACTGAGAGCTAAACTTAGTGTGACCTTAGTCTTCTTTATTACAACTCCAGAGTGCCTGAACAACATGGTAGCCAACCTTTCATACTGGCCCTGCACGTGTGGGCAGGTGACCATTAGGTCTCCAAAAGTCGCGCCCTCTGCTGGCAAGTATTACAGAGTTACATACTTCACATAATTGTTATCGTTAAGAAGTTATAATTCCAATGAATGCCTGAATTATCCGAAAGGAGCCTGGTTTGTAGGACAAGGCTACATATCAGGAAGGAGTGTAGTTAGATGACAAGGGAAGTCGTTTTCTGATTATAAGTTTGGAGAATAAAAAGATTAAAGCTGGAAACACTGAGCAGGTCAGGCAGCTTCTGTGGAGAGAGAAACAGAGTTAACATTTCAGGTTAATGACCTTCCATCAGAAGTTGGGCACTTGTGTTAGGTCATACTATTAAAAGTTTCAATTCTCACGTAGCAGGGATAAGGAAAATATATAAAATGTGGCATTTCGAACAGATATTTTAGAATCCGATTAATGTTTGATGAGTTTGTGCACTGAGCTGGGAACTGGAACGTGTTTGAGTTCTTCGGCGAACATTCGCAAGGTTTGGGTGTAAGTACTGTTGCTAAGTGTATGTTTAATTGTTCTCTGCTTAATAACTCTGACATTTAATGTTGCGGACCCTATTATTGTACTGCGCGTTTTCCTGCTCTGTTTGGAGCACCGATCCCTTCAATGTGTCGCTTACAGGGACAGTTGGATTCACCGTTTCTTTGTTTGGTGAAATTTCATAGATTGAAAGCGGCGCACATCAACCTGGTCACATACTCACTAACAGCTAGACGCTGCTCCCGTGAGATGGAAGCCCAGTTGCTGTTTCAAGTTTGATTTCAGGTACAAGCAGAACTCATTCATAGAAAGTCCAAGTCCCTGAGATATCTGATTCTTTGCACCGAACTCCTTCGCAAAGTGTTGCGGTTCGTGTGGGGTGATTTGTGCACATATTTCCCCACACGACAACACTTCAAACATAACTCAACGGCTGGAAAGCGCTTTGGGGCGTCATGAGTTCCTGAAAGATGATGAAGAAATGCAAATCCTTGTTTGCAAAAGTTCGATGCAATTTCAAAATTCGTGGGTAATCTGAGGGCTGTCCGGGATTTGAACCCGGGACCTCTCGCAAATTTCAAGTAACAACCCAAAAGCGAAAATCATACCCCTAGACCAACGAGCCAGCTACTTGACAAATGTAGAGCTCAGGTGTAAATATTATTGAAGCATTTTTCGTGTGTTGCAATTCTTGATCGGAGGAGCACTTGGGACGGAATCAGTGACTTTGCTTTTTCGACCTGTCTTCTGAAGCACCGCACGGTCCCACACCGACAGTCAATGAGCTGTTGGGACGTTAGTGTATCCAGGCTGCGGGTGGCCAACAGGTGCCTGGTTGCAATGAGCGATAAAATCCAGCGTTATCCAGAAGCCTGGCGTGCTCAGGCGGTAGAACATGAGACTATTAATTACAGGTTCGTGGGATTGAGCCCCATGTTGGGCGATTGCATTTCTTTTAATTTAATGTTGCTTCCATGGAAAATCATCATTAATTAACCCGCAATGTTCTTTTCCACAATTAAAGAAATGCTAACTGAAGGAACTCCATAATTGAATCATTTCTTCTGTGCTCTGCAATTGAACTCTGAAACCATAAACCATTTTACACACTGTGCTTTCGGGGTCTGGGTCAAAATGATCATTGCTGGTAACAACAATCGGAGACTGTGGAAACATTCAGACTGACTTTAGAGAAAGGGTCTGGTTATTGTGAAACACCAAAGAAAATAGCAATTCTGGAAGAATAACATCGAAACGAAATGTGAGCTGACACCCAGAAAGAAGTGTTAAGGCAGAAGGTTAAATGCTGCATCCCTTTCTGCAAAACATTCCTTTCAGAAACATTTCAATGACCGAAACGGCACAAAACAAAAATGTTCCTTTCAAAGTCATTAAACTCCCGAATTTCCATGCCCCGCGAATCTCCTGAATCATATGCCTCTAGTTTTGCCGACTCAATCCATGTCCCTTTGCAATGTTGTGCTCCCACCCACACTATGAAATGTGCCACTAACTTATCGAATCATGGAATGGTTACTGCACGGAAGGCCATTCGGCCTATCGAGCCCGTGCCGACTCTCAGCGAGTCCCACAACCCCCGCCCTTCCCCCATAGCCCTGCAATTGTTTTTCCTTCAGACACTTATCCAACTCCCGTCTGAAACATAAGATTGAGTCTTCCTCCACCGCCCTTTCAAGCCGTGCATTCCAGATCCTAACCACTCGCTGCTAAATGGCCAGCTCCTGTTACTATGTGTAAAGTCTGGGAAACACTAGATCAATTCCTGCCACACTCACAGCCTTCCGAAATACAGCACCGTCATTCTGTTCTCGTAAAACCAGCTCCTGAAGTATCGGCCAGCTGTGTAGGTTAAAGCTCTGTTTCTATACCTAAGATTACTTTAACCACACCGTTTGTGTAGTGTAGCGGTTATTCGGTTTGCCTCACATGCGAAAGGTCCCCGGTTCGAGCCCGTGCAGAAACATTATTTTGAAGACTATTTTTGCTGTGAATTAAATTGAACAAAAGTCGCCCCAGGTTCCTTGTCGCATGAGAACTGAACATTTTAAACCAGTCTCCTAAATGCAGAGTGTGTAAAGTCAGATAGGGGAGAAAAGTTCATCAATGATTCAAAATCCTTGAATGATTATATTTCAGTTATTGAAGTTTCCACTGACCCTCAGTAACAATTCTACAAAACAACGCTGGCGAGTAATGAATGGGGAATAAAACAAATAATCTTCACCCATCCATGTCTCACAGCCCCTGCCTCGGTTAATACCAGCAGATCTAAGCCGCATTTCAAACCCACAAACAACTCATTAGTTATTCGCTCTTCCCAGTTCCAGAGCTCAGAGGGTTGTTGTCCATCCCTAGGATGCAAGCTACCTCGGACCCGGGCCAAAGCTCCCCGTACACCGAGCACAAGCAGAGGAAAACCACGGGGGAGAGTATATCCTGGTGTGTGGGGCTACAGGACACTCGGACCCTTTAATAATCTCTCACAGCTCATCTGAAAGCATCCGGAATGTGCCTGCCTCAACCGGGTGGCTACACTTGTTTATTAATAAAAAGAGAAGCAACTATCCTCATTCAGCAGATATAAGGCAAGATATCATCAAAAGAGGTTTTTGGACATTTTAAGTGATGTGTTTAATGCTTCAGTCCTTTTTGTGTTTAATTCCCACCTCCTCTCTGGCTGTGCCTCCACTGAGCTTACCTCTAGGTAAGGTTGTTCTGAACTTACAAAAGTGGGCACTTACTCCAGCCTAAGTTAGATTGTAGTAAGTTTTCACTGCCGAAACTTGCAAAACAGGCCTGAGTGGCTGGACACACCCTCTTTTGAAAATAAATACCTGACCTGAAGCCAACCTCAACTAACTCAGTTGATCTGAAGCAAACTAATATCCGAGAATTGCAATTTCTAACATTCTCCAAACTAAACTAGTTGCTTCAAAAAACTAGGAGCAACTCCACCGAAACTTTGGCCCTCAGTGTGGGACAGAAGTTGTTTAAGGTGAGCCAACACATTCCCGATCAGCACAGAGGGAGCTCAGTGGTCAGCTCCCCTCTGTTGGTGCTGTTGTACCAGATGTTTCTGTAAGGCAATAAACGGCAACGCCTCAGCGCGAATTCAACGGTGGGCACTCATGCTGGCATCCTACGACTATACCATAAGGCACAGACCAGGCACAGACAACTTTGCCGACGCGATCAGCACGCTACCCCTGGCGACCACGGAAGGCTCTGACGAACAGGACTGTGAGATAGTCATGGCAATCAAAGTCTTTGAGTCCACAGGTTCGCCCATAACAGCTCACCAAATCAGAGCCTGGACGGCCAGCGACCCCACGTTATCCTTCGTAAAAAGATGTGTCCTAACCGGTGACTGGGCAGAGGCTCATGATGCCTACCCCGAGGAATTAAAACCCTTTCACAGGAGCATGCTTCAACTATCACTACAAGCAGACTGCCTGATGTGGCGCAGCCGAGTAGTCATGCCTCTGCGAGGCAGAGAGGCATTTGTCCGGGAGCTGCACCGCGAGCACTCGGGGATTGTTCTCATGAAGGCCATAGCCAGATCCCACGTCTGGTGGCCTGGTATCGACGCGGACTTGGAGCTCTGCGTCCGAAGGTGCATTATTTGTGCCCAACTCAGCAATGCCCCCAGGGAGGCTCCACTGACCACCTGGCCCTGGCCTACCGAACCGTGGCCGCGGGTGCACGTAGATTATGCGGGCCCATTCATGGGCAAAATGTTCCTTGTACTTGTAGATGCATTTTCAAAGTGGAAACAATGCACCATTTTAAACTCGAGCACAACCTCCACCACTGTGGAGAACCACAGGTGAAAGGTCCCCGGTTTGTACGTGTAGAAACATTATTTTGGAGACTACTTTTGCTGTGAAATAAATTGAACAAAATTCTCCCCAGGTTCCTTGTCGCATGAGCAGTGAACATTTTAAACCAGTGTCTGAAATACAGACTGTGTAAAGTCAGATAGGGGAGAAAACTTCATCAATGATTCAAGCTCCTTAAATGATTAACATAAGAATATAAGAAATAGGAACAGGTGTCGGCCATTCGGCCCCTCGATCCTGCTCTGCCATTCAATAAGATCATGGCTGATCTGACCATGGACTTTGAGTTATGGGACTCGGGGGCCTGTTCTCTCTCCCCTGAGAAGGTTCACGTTCTACAGTCCAGCCTCTAAAAGGCGCCACTCTGTGCATATTACTTGCCGCGTTTGAGTCCTGAGGATGAGTCATCTGCCTGGAGCCACAGGTCGAGGTCATGAATGCTTGGCTCACGGAGATGGCCGTCTGCAGTATGACTGTTGTATCCGCTGACAGTAGCTTATGAAGAAGGCCCTCTTGGCCGATTCCGATGACAAAGATGTCCCGCAGTGCTTCGGTGAGGTGGTCACTAAAATCCCACGGTGCCGCCAGCCTCCTGAGGTCTGCAGCATATTTCGTGATCTCCTGGCCTTCGGGCCGTCGGTGTGTATAAAACCGCTGTCTGGCTGTGAGGATGCTCTCTTTGGGATTGAGTTGTTCTTGGATCAGTGTTACAAGCTCCTCGTATGTCTTGGTCGTTGTCTTCGCTGGTGCCAGCAAGTCCCTGACGAGTCCATAGACGGTGGGCCCACAACTGGTTAGCAAGATAGCTCTGCACTTATCAGCCAGTGTGGCCGGGTTGTCACCTGCAAGGTCGTTTGCTGTGAAGAAATGGTCGAGCCTCTCCACAAAGGCTTCACAATCATCACCATCAGCGAACTGCTGCAACGTACCAAGGTCAGCCATTTTCGTGTGAAGGTCCGTAATCTCGTCGCCAATTGCTATACCTTCAGATGCTCTGATGATGACTCCACGAGACAATGTGTCATGCTTGAACTGTAGTGACCTAATTCCTTTATTGATAACCACAGAGTGAGGATCACACCTGGTGGCCTCCCTTTTACACTCGGCCAGGCACACCTGTACAGGTAAGCTGCAAGTCTCCCACTGCAGTGCCCTCTGGTGCACACCTTGAAACCATGTAGAACACATGAAAGGTGTCACTGTGGAACAATTTCTCTCACTCAATGTTAGACACACGACCGTGGGCACCACGAGCTCTAGTTAGCTAGCCATTGACATTCATATATAAATATATATAAATATATCGACATGTATCGTAACTGTTCCCTGCTGGTCAAGGGGTTAAGATCTGGCGCACTAACCTGGTTTCAATCCTCGATCAATGCATCGCATAAAAATAATTGAGGTCTGTGGGACGATTAATAATTGCTGTAATCACCATGAATACCAATACTTTCTGTGATAGACCGAGCTTACAGACTATCTGGCTTCTCCTGCCCTTTGCCAGGCACGTGTTTGGGGTTTAATTTTGTAAAGTGGGTGAGTTCGCTGATCGCGGGGAGACGGTAGGAGCCTCTGTGGCCCCACTGTGAGGATGTGGAAGTGAACACGGTGGCTGGGTGATTGGTGACATTTCTGTAAAGGGCAGCGGAGGAGAAGGATTGAGAACTTTCAGTGTGGGACAGAAGTTGTTTAAGGTGAGACAACACATTCCCGATCAGCACAGAGGGAGCTCACTGGTCAGCTCCCCTCTGTTGGAGGCTTTGTACCAGAGGTTTATGTAGTGTAGTGGTTATCACGTTTGCTTTATATGTAAAAGGGTCATGGTTCGATCCTGGGCAGAAACATTATGTTTGAACTTTCTGTGGATGAACAATCGGATGCGAGTTTCGTCTCGCTGCAAATGCTGCCTGACCTGCTGAGATTTCCAGCGTTTGCTGTTTTTATTTGTTATTTATTCTTCTGGCAAAAGGGCTCCCTTATTCCTTAATTGCTTTTTATTTCACTTCAATAAATAGAAAACTTTGAGTGAGAGAAAACGGATCCACCGAGGACCTTTCGCGTGTGAGACCAACGTGATATCCGCTACACTGCAGCCAATCAAAGGGCGAGAAACCACTGAATATAAAGGATGAGCTGACAAATATCAGGGGCAGTGCAGTCTGGTCAATGTCAAAACCTCCTTTCTTATTCAGCAGTGGCATGAATGGGAGTCAGACGTCACAAAGTTTAATTAAAGACACAAATACAAGTAACACTTGCAAATCTTTTCAGTGTAAAATTATTTCACTTTATTTGAAATCCTACTGCGTTGAATCTGAAAATACGCACAGTGGGATTTTATCTTCACTACTGATTGTATTTTGTGTGCACGGTAGGAATAACCGGTGCTGTTAAATTTGATAAAAGTTGCCCCAGATTCGTGGTGTCATCGGCAATGAAGACTTTGA
Organism: Pristiophorus japonicus; assembly: GCF_044704955.1. Taxonomy (NCBI): domain Eukaryota; kingdom Metazoa; phylum Chordata; class Chondrichthyes; family Pristiophoridae; genus Pristiophorus; species Pristiophorus japonicus. Next base: position 522,986 of record NW_027250788.1, on the reverse strand, counting down.
ACCAGAAAGCTAAAATACAGTTAGTAAAATGGGATATGGTTTAACAGTTAACATGCAAAGCACAGGACAAATGATTGAAGTATGGAGCGTCCCTGAGTTACCATTTGTTTGATTGTGCAAAAGAAGGTGAGGGGTTAATTAATGATGCTTTCCTGTGAATGCAAGAGAAAAGTGTTCGAACAAACCATCCGGTGACTGTCAGGTGAGCGCTGCTTGTGATACCTGGTGGGAATGGGCGAGATTTTAAAGCCCCTTGTATTGCAGAACCTTCATATAGCCGAACATCTCTTAACTATTGTGGTGCAATGGCAGTGCGTCTGACTCTAGATCAAAGGGTTGCTTGTTCAAATCATGTCGGGATCACTGTTCTTTTAGCAATTGCTGTTTCACAATAACCTGACCCTTGCTGCAATATCTGTCTCACTGGTTGGCAGTGGTCGGGTTGGGGACAGCATCAAACAAGAAAGAAGGGATGTGTGCAGTGGTGGGACAGCAGTTATCATGGGTGACTTTAATCGACATAGTGATTGGGCTAACCACATGGTAGTAATTTGGTGGAGGAGGATTTCATGGAGTGTATTATGGATGGTTTTCTCAACCAAGAAGAGAGCTGGCCATCCTTGACTGGGTGATGTGTAATGAGAAGGGACTAATTAGCAATCGATTTGTGCGAGGCCCCATGGGGAAGAGTAACATAATATGGTAGAATTCTTCATTAAGATGGAGAGTGTCACAGTTAATTCAGAAACTTGGGTCCTGAACTTAAGGAAAGGTAACTTTGACGGTATGAGGTGTGAATTGGCTAGAATAGACTGGCCAAGGATACTTAAAGGGTTGACGGTGGATAGGAAATTGCAAACATTTAAAGATCACACGGGTGACTTCAGCAATTGCACATCCCTGTCTGGAGTAAAAATAGAACGGAGAACGTTGCTCAACCGTGGCTAACAATGGGAATTAAGGATAGTGTAAAAACCAAGGAAGAGGCAGATACATTGCCCAGAAAAAGGAATAAACCTGAGGACTGGAAGAAATTTAGAATTCAACAGAGGAGGACTAAGGGTTTCATTAGAAGGGTGAAAATGGATTGTGAGAGGAAGCTTGCTTGGAACATAAAAACTGACTGCAAAAGCTTCTGTAGATATGTGAAGAGAAAAAGATTAGTGAAGACAACTGTAGGTCCCTTGCAGTCGGATTCAGGTGAATTTATAATGGGTAACAAATAGATGGCAGACCAATTGAACAAATACTTCAGTTTTGTCTTCACGAAGGAAGACGCGAATAACCTTCCAAAAGTTCTGGGGACCGAGGGTCTAGTGAGAATGAGAAACTGAAGGATATCCTTATGAGGTGGGAAATTGATGGGATTGAAGGATGATAAATCCCTGGGGCCTGATAGTCTACATCCAAGAGTACTTCAGGAAGTCGCCCTAGAAATGGTGGATGCATTGGTGCTCATTTTCCAACAGTCTATTGACTCGGGATCAGTTCCTATGGACTGGAGGTTAGCTAATGTAAAACCACTTTTTAAGAAGGGAGGAGAGAGAAAGCGAGTAATTATAGGCCGGTTAGCCTGACATCAGTCATGGGGAAAAAGTTGGAATCAATTATTAAGGATGAAACAGGAGCGCATTTGGAAAGCAGTGACAGGATCGGTCCAAGTCAGCATGGATTTATGAAAGGGATGGATTTATGCTTGACAAATCTTCTGGAATTTTTGAGGATGTAACTAGGAGAGTGGACAAGGGAGAACCAGTGGATGTGGTGTATTTGGACTTTCAAAAGGCTTTTGACAAGGGTCCACACAAGAGATTGGTGTGCAAAATCAAAGCACATGGTATTGGGGGTAATATACTGACGTGGATAGAGAACTGGTTGGCAGACAGGAAGCAGAGAGTCGGGATAAAAGGGTCCTTTTCAAAATGGCAGGCAGTGACTAGTGGAGTGCCGCATGGATCAGTGCTGGGACCCCAGCTCTTTACAATGTACATCAATGATTTAGATGAACGAATTGAGTGTAATATCTCCATGTTTGCAGATGAAACTAAACTGGGTGGCGGTGTGAGCTGTGAGGGGGACGCTAAGAGACTGCAGGGTGACTTGAACAGGTTAGTTAAGTGGGCAAATTCATGGCAGATGCAGTATAATGTGGATAAATGTGAGGTTATCCACTTTGGGGGCAAAAACGTGAAGACAGAATATTATCTGAATGGTGGCAGATTAGGAAAAGGGGAGGTGCAATGAGACCTGGGTGCCATGGTTCATCAGTCACTGAAAGTTGGCATACAGGTACAGCAGGCAGGAAAAAGGTAAATGGTGTGGTGCCCTTCATAGCTAGGTGATTTGAGTATAGGAGCAGGGAAGTCTTACTGCAGTTGTACAGGGCCTTGGTGAGGCCTCACCTGGAATATTGTTTTAAATTTTGGTCTCCTAATCTGAGGAAGGACGTTCTTGCTATTGAGGGAGTTCAGCGAAGGTTCAGCAGACTGATTCCCGGGATGGCTGGACTGACATCTGAGGAGAGATTGGATCAACTGGGCCTTTATACATTGGTGTTTAGAAGGATGAGAGGGGATCTCATCGAAACATACAAGATTCTGATGGGAGAGGACTGGGTAGATGTGGGTAGATTGTACCCGAAGTTGGAGAAGTTGGAGCAGGCTCGAGGTAAAGATGACCCACTCCTGTTCCTAATTCTTATATTCTTATGTTCTTAATGCAATTCTGGAAGAATAACTTTGAATCCAAATGTGACCTGACACCCAGAAAGAAGTGTTAAGGCAGAAGGTTAAATGCTGGATCCCTTTCTGCAAAAAAATCCTTTCACAAACATTTCTCTGACCGAAAAGGCACAAAACAAATATTTCCTTTCAAAGTCATTAAACTCCCGAATTTCCGTGCCCTGCGAATCTCCTGAATCAGATGCCTCCAGTTTTGCCGACTCAATCTATGTCCATTTGCAATGTTCTGCTTCCACCCACACGATGGAATATGCCACTAACTTATCGAATCATGGAATTATTACAGCACGGAAGGCCATTCGGCCCGTCGAGACCGTACCGACTCTCAGCGAGTCCCACTCCCCCGCCCTTTCCCCATAGCCCTGCAATTGTTTTTCCTTCAGACACTTATCCAACTCCCATCTGAAAGATAAGATTGAGTCTGTCTCCACCGCCCTTTCAAGCCGTGCATTCCAGATCCTAACCACACGCTGCTAAATGGCCAGCTCCTGTTCCTATGTGTAAAACCTGGGAAACACGAGATCAATTCCTGCCACACTCACAGCCTTCCGAAATATAGCAGCTTAATTCTATTCTCTTAAAACCAGCTCCTGAAGTATCGGCCAGCTGTGTAGAATAAAGCTCTGGTTATGTTCCTCGCATTGCGTCAATCGCAGTGTTTTTGTAGTGTAGTGGTTATCACGTTCGCCTAACACGCGAAAGGTCCCCCGTTCGAAACGGGGTGGGAACATTTTGAACATTGTTCAATTAAATATTAGAAAAAATGGAATAATTGACATTAATGGTTCAATATTAACAAAGTTGGTGTTTGTTTCTGCTGATGTTAATAACCCTTCAACTAGGCTGGAGTTTAATATTTTGATATTTCAAATAACAGTGTTGATATTTAATGTCTCCATGATTAGAGAGACTGTTTGATTTTCTGTTTCTGACTGCTCCATTTTTGATCGGGGCGGAGGAGCGGTGAGAGATCGGGGCCCAGGAGCGTCGTGATCGGGGCTCAGGAGAGGCGAGGGCCCAGGAACAGCACGGGCCAGCCCACACTGCGATCTATGGATAGTCGGCGCATGTGTACACACTACGTCCATGCAGCAGATCTTGGTCTATGGTCGTCTTGTGTAATCCTTGCAACTGGACCAAGACCTATCTCTGTCAAGCTCGTGTGGTGGTTGGTGTGCAACGGTCACCCCACGTTAAAACAATCCACCCACAGGCATCTTCCACCCTTCAGCATGTAGTTCTCGACCTAGATTGTCAGGTCTCTCATCGAAACACCTGTAAACTTATCCCTTTTTAGTCTGGAAACAAGTCATCCTCGATACGAGGGACTGCCTAATACTATACTATTAACAAAATGCAGTGTCTCACAGCCCTGTTAAATTGGCTGGTTTCTCTGTACAGTTCTGTACAGACTCAAACTCTACACAGTGTCTCTCACTCCCTCCCGTTTACAGCCCTGACGGTGTCGAAAGGCCCTCTCAAAGCTGCACGTTCCGGCAGCATTCAGTTGAGTTGGGAGAGATTATTAAAGAATCCTGCATCTCCGCCTCGCTTCACAACAGCAGATCGAAGCCACAAACAACCCATCGACTAATCGCTCGTCCCCAGCTCCAGAGTGAGTGAGGCCGGGACTGTCATGTATTCAACCATCATTGTAACCCATGTATAATCTGACCGATGTTGGACACTGTGAGAACAATGACCACTAGGTGGTGAACTTGTGGGAGACACTCCTAACCTGGACCTTGAGGTATAAATGGGGAAGCTCCACCCACTTCCATCACTTGAGTGCTAAGGAATAAAGGACAGGTCATAGACTGACCTTCTCTGAAGCATGGGCCTCGTGTGCATTTACACTGTACAGTAAGGACGTATTAATGGCGACGTGAAACTGGGATTTAAACCACGCGAGCATGGCCACTAGCAGAACAGACGAGAGGTACTGTGTTAAGCAATGGTTGGGACAGAGATTCAACATTGTTAAAGCATCACACAGTTCTCCAGGCAGCCAAGGGCAGTCAGGCATGCCCCAATATGTAGCCGAACCCAGAGGGGGAGTTCGACAGTGACAATGGCAAACTGAGCGGCAATTCACGTCATTGCAAGGGACAATGCGGCCACTAATGGGGCCATCAACACCTGTTAATGATGCACTCAAGGACAATCACGGGGCAGTCAGTGACGATCGACTGGCAAGAGACCTTTTGTTTCCAACAGCAGCTCATGTTGGAGGCGTGGAGGCACACACTCAGCCGGAGTTTGCAGAGATGAGCAAAATACCTACAGAAATTGCAGAAATGGACACTGGGGGAAATCGCTGGAAGGTGAAGTTCAGTGAGTTCATGTGGAGCACGTATACAGTTCATGCACCAGGACGCCACCGATAATGATAAAATGCTCCTCAATGGCATCCCAGTATCAGTGGAGCTAGACACGTGGGCCAGCCAGTCCCTGATGGTTATCAAAAGTTCGAAAAGTTGTGGGCGTCGAAGGCCAGGAGGCCAAAATTATTGCCGATTGATGCACAGCTACGAACGTACACAAAGGAGATCATTCAGGTGCTAGGCAGCGCCACGGTAGTCGTGACCCACAAAGTTGGCTTGCTGTCATGAACTGGAAATGGGGCGATCTCAATGCAATTTCCTCTGTGGAGCAAGTATCATGCTCACAGATCCTCGACAAATTTGACTCATTATTTCAACCCGGCATTGGCACTTTCATGGGGGCCAAGGTAGTGATTCACATAAATCCGGACGCCAGGCCAGTGCACCACAAGGCCAGGGCGGAGCCGTATGTGATGCGGGAAAAGATAGAAGGCGAATTGGACCGCCTGCTAAGGGAAGGCATCACCTTGCCAGTTGAATTCAGTGACAGAGCGAGCCCGATTGTGCCGCTGCTCAAGGCGGATGGGTCGGTCAGGATATGTGGTGATTACAAGGCAACCATCAATCGGGTGTCACTCCAAGACCAGTACCCGCGACTGAGAGCGGAGGATCTCTTTGCGACGCTATCCGGTGGCAAACTTTTTTCAAAATTAGACCTGACCTCAGCTTACATGAGCCAGGAGCTGGCGAGTGCGTCGAAGAAGCTGATCACCATCACGACACACAAGGGGTTGTTTGAGTATAACAGATGTCCGTTCGGGATTCGCTCGGTTGCCGCGATCTTCCGATGAAATATGAAAAGCCTCCTCAAGTCGATTCCAGGGACGGTGGTTTTTCAGGACGACGTCCTCATTACGGTTTACGATACTGAAGAACACCTCCACAACCTGGAGGAGGTGCTACGCAGACTGGACCGGATCGGGCTGCGACTGAAAAAAGCAAAGTGTGTCTTCATAGCTCCAGAGGTAGAATTCCTGGGAAGGAGGGTAGCAGCAGACGGGATCACCCCTACTGCCTCCAAAACGGAAGCGATCCGGAGATCACCCAGACCCCGTAACACGACGGAGCTGCATTCGTTCCTGGGGCTCCTGAACTATTTTGTTAACTTTCTTCCAAATTGAGCAAGCTGCTAGAGCTGCTATACGTGCTCCTACGCAAAGGTCGCGAAAGTGTCTGGGGGACAGCCAGGAAAGGACTTTTAATAGAGCTCGCAATTTGTTATGTTCCAACACTCTGTTAACGCTATGTGACCTATGTAAGAAACTTGTATAACGATGCGTCGTCCGATGGAGTCGGGTGTGTGTTGCAGCATGTCAATGCCAAATGTCATTTACAGCCGCTAGCTTAGGCCTCCAGATGTCTGTCCCAGGCAGAAAGGGTTTACGGGATGGTAGAACAGGAGGCGCTCGCATGTGTATATGCAGTAAAGGAAATGCACCAATACCTGTTTGGCAGAAAATTTGAGCTGGAGCCAGATCACAAACCCCTAACGTCCCTTTTGGCCGACAACAAGGCCATAAATGCAAATGCATCGGCCCGCATACAGAGGTGGGCACTCACGTTAGCCGGCTATGACTAGACAATTCGGCACAGACCGGGCACCGAAAACTGCGCCGATGCACTCAGCAGGCTCCCACTAGCCACCACTGAGGGGGCTACCGAGCATGGTGCTGAGATGGTCATGGCTGTTGAAGCTTTCGGAAGTGAAGGCTCACCCTTGACAGCCCGTCAGATTAATGTCTGGAGAAAATGAGACCCGCTATTGTCTCCAGTCAAGAAATGCGTCCTGAATGGGGACTGGGCAGCCACGTACAGGGCATGTCGTGAGGAAGTTAAACTATTTCACAGGCGCAGGGATGAACTCTCGATTCAGGCCGATTGCCTACTGTGGGGAAACCGCGCAGAAACCAGATGGGCAGAGAGGTGTTCATCAGAGAACTCCACAATGAGCACCCGGGCATTGTCATGAGTAAGGCAATTGCCAAGTCACACATTTGGTGTCCAGGGAAAGACGCAGATCTGGAACTTTGTGTTCGCAGGTGCAACACGTTTGCCCAGCTGGGTAATGCGCCCAGGGAAGCCCCCCTTAGCCCCTAGTCCTGGCCCACCAAGCATTGGGCACGCATCCATGAGGACTACGCAGGTTCTTTCAAAAATGTTTTTGGTTGTAGTAGACGCCTACTCCATAAGAAACATAAGAAACTTAAGAATTAGGAACAGTAATCGACCATCTACCCCCTCGAGCCTGCTCCGCCATTCAACAAGATCATGGCTGATCTGGCCGTGGACTCAGCTCCACTTACCCACCCGCTCCCCGTAACCCTTAATTCCCTTAGTTGTTTAACATCTATCTATCTGTGACTTGAATACATTCAATGATCTCGCCTCAACTGCTTCCTTGGGCAGATAATTCCACAGATTCACAAATCTCTGGGAGAAGAAATTGCTTCTCAACTCGGTTCTAAATTGGCTCCCCCGTATTTTGAGGCTGTGCCCCCTAGTTCATGTCTCCCCTACCAGTGGAAACAACATCTCTGTCTCTATCTTGTCTATCCCTTTCATTATTTTAAATGTTTCTATGAGATCACCCCTCATCCTTCTGAACTCCACCGAGTAAAGACCCAGTCTCCTCAATCTATCATCATAAGATAACCCCCTCATCTGCGGAATTATCCAAGTGAATCGTCTCTGTATCCCCTCCAAAGCCAGTATATCCTTCCTTAAGTAGGGTGACCAAAACTGCACGCAGTACTCCAGGTGCGGCCTCACCAATACCCTATACAGTTGCAGCAGTACATCCCTGCTTTTGTACTCCATCCCTCTCGCAATGAAGGCGAACATTCCATTCACCTTCCTGATTACCTGCTGCACCTGCAAACTAACTTTTGGAGATTCATGCACAAGGACCCCCAGGTCCCTCTGCACTGCAGCATGTTGTAATTTCTCCCTATTCAAATAATATTCTCTTTTACAGTTTTTTTTTCCCAAGGTCGATGACCTCACACTTTCCGGCATTGTATTTCATCTGCCAAACCTTAGCCCATTCGCTTAACCTATCCAAATCTCTTTGCAGCCTCTCTGTGTCCTCTACACAACCCGATTTCCCACTAATCTTTGTGTCATCTGCAAATTCTTTTACACTACACTCTATGTATATTGCAAACAGTTGTGGTCCCAGCACCAATCCCTGTGGCACACCATTAACCACCGATTTCTAACCTGAAAAGCACCCATTTATCCCGACTCTCTGCTTTCTGTTCGCCAGCCAAATCTCGATTCATGCTAATACATATCCTCTGACTCCGCGTACCTCTATCTTCGGAAGTAACCTTTTGTGTGGTACCTTATCGAATGCCTTTTGGAAATCTAAATACACCACATCCATCGGTACACCTCTATCCACCATGCTCGTTATATCCTCAAAGAATTCCAGTAAATTAGTTAAACATGATTTCCCCTTCATGAATCCATGCTGTGTCTGCTTGATTGCACTAAGCCTATGTAGATGTCCCGCTATTTCTTCCTCAATGATAGCTTCAAACATTTTCCCCACGACAGATGTTAAACTAACCGGCCTATTGTTACCTGCCTTTTGTCTGCCCCCTTTTTTAAACAGAGGCGTTACATTAGCTGCTTTCCAATCCGCTGGTACCTCCCCAGAATCCAGAGAAGTTTGGAACATTATAACGAATGCATCTGCAAAAACTTCCGCCATCTCTTTAATACCCTGGGATGCATTTCATCAGGACCAGGGAACTTGTCTACCTTGAGTCCCATTAGCCTGTCCAGCACGACCCACCTAGTGATAGTGATTGTCTCAAGGTCCTCCCTTCCCACATTCCTGTGACCAGCAATTTCTGGCATGGTTTTTGTGTTCCCACTGTGAAGACCGAAGCAAAATAATTGTTTAAGATCTCAGCCATTTCCACATTTCCCATTATTAAATCCCCCTTCACATCTTCTGAGGGACCAACATTTACTTTAGTCATTCTTTGCCGTTTTATATATCGGTAAAAGATTTTACTATCTGTTTTTATGTTTTGCACAATTTTAATTTCGTAATCTATCTTTCCTTTCTTTATTGCTTTCAAGTCATTGTTTGCTGTCGTTTATAATTTTCCCAATCTTCTAGATTCCCACTAACCTTGGCCACTTTATACGCATTGGTTTTTAATTTGATACTCTCCTTTATTTCCTTCGTTATCCACGGCAAGTTATCCCTTCTCTTACTGCCCTTCTTTTTCACTAGAATATATTTTTGTTGTGCACTATGAAAGAGCTCATTAAAAGTCCTCTGCTGTACCTCAATTGTGCCACCGTTTAGTCTGTGTTCCCAGTCTACTTTAGCCAACTCTGCCCTCATCCCACTATAGTCCCCTTTGTTTAAGCATTGTATGCTCTTTTGCGACACTACTTCCTCACTCTCAATCTATATTACGAATTCAACCATACTGTGATCACTCATTCCGAGAGATATTTTACGAGGAGATCGTTTATTATTCCTGTCTCATTGCACAGGACCAGATCTAAGTTGGCTTGCTCCCTTGTAGGTTCTGTAACATATTGTTCTCAGAAACAATCCTGTATGCATTCTATGAATTCCTCCTCCAGGCTACCCCGTGCGATTTGATTTGACCAATGTAGGTTAAAATCCCCCATGATTACTGCCGTTCCTTTTTCATATGCCTCCATTATTCCCTTCATTATTGCCCACCCCACCGTCAAGTTATTATTTGGGCGCCTATAAACTACACGCACCAGTGACTTTTTCCCCTTACTATCTCTCATCTCCACCCACAATGATTCAACATTTTGTTCATTAGAGCCAATATCATTTCTCACAACTGCCCTGATATCATCCTTTATTAACAGAGCTACGCCACCTCCTTTCCCTTCTTGTCTATCTTTCCGAATTGTCAGCTACCCCTGTATGTTTAATTCCCAGTCTTCGCCACCCTGCAACAAGTTTCTGTAATGGCCACCAAATCATACCCATTTGTCATGATTTGTGCCGTCAACTCATGTACTTTATTTTGAATGCTGCGTGCGTTTAGTAAAGTATTAATACTAGTTTTAATCCATGATTTTTAGTTTTGACCCCTCCTGCAGCCTCTTAATATTCAGACATATTGTCCCTTCCAATTACCTTGTGGTTTACACTTACCCCAGTGCTACTCTGCTCTGTTGCCTCCTGCCGTTTGCATTCTTTCTTGGGATCCTGTTTATCTGCGCTCTCACCCACTCTAACTAGCTCATAGCCCTCTCCTGCGTTCTGAGTACTCCTCGCATTGAGGCACCGAGCTTTCAGTCTTGCCTTTTTATTACAATTTGACCCTTTAGAATTTTGATGTACAGTGGCTATTTTTGGTTTTTGTCTTGGGTTTCTCTGCCCTCCACATTTACTCATCTCCTTTCTGTCTTTTGTATCTGTCTCCGTTTTGTTTCCCTCTTTCTCCCTGCATTGGTTCCCATCCCCCTGCCATATTAGTTTAACTCCTCCCCAACAGCACTAGCAAACACTCCCCCCGAATGACTTTGGTTCCGGACCTGCACAGGTACAGACCGTCTGGTTTGTACTGGTCCCACCTCCCTCAGAACCGGTTCCAATGCCCCAGGAATTTGAATCCCTCCCTGCTGCACCACTGCTCCAGCGACGTATTCATCTGAGCTATCCTGCGATTCCGACTCTGACTAGCACGTGGCATTGGTACCAATCCCGATATTACTATTTTTGTGGTCCTACTTTTTAATTCAGCATCGAGCTCCTTAAATTCATCTCGTAGGACCTCATCCCTTTTTTTTACCTAAATCTTTGGTAACAATGTGCACCACGACAACTGGCTGTTCTCCCTCCCTTTTCAGAATGTCCTGCACGCGCTCCGAGACATCCTTGACCCTTGCACCAGGGAGGCAACATACCATCCTGGAGTCTCGGTTGCGGCCGCAGAAACGCCAACTATTCCCCTTACAATCGAATTCCCTCTCACTATCGCTGTCCCATTCTTTTTCCTGCCCTTCTGTGCAGCAGAGCCAGCCACGGTGCCATGAACTTGGCTGCTGCTGCACTCCCCTGATGAGTCATCCCCCTCAACAGTGCTCAATGTGAGGACAACGTGATATCCGCTACACTGCAGCCCATCAAAGGGCGAGAAACCACTGAATATAAAGGATGAGCTCACAAATATCAGGGGCAGTGCAGTCTGGTCAATGTCAAACCCTCCTTTCTTATTCAGCAGTGGCATGAATGGGAGTCAGACGCCACAAAGATTAATTAAAGACACAAATACAAGCAACACTTGCAATACTTTTCAGTGTAAAATTCTTTCACTTTATTTGAAATGCTACTGCGTTGAATCTGAAAATACGCACGGTGGGATTTTATCTTCACGACTGATTGTATTTAGTGTGCACGGTACGAATAACCGTTGCTGTTAAATTTGATAAAAGTTGCCCCAGATTCGTGGTGTCATCGGCAATGTAGATTTTGAACCAGAAAGCTATAACACAGTGAGTAAAATGGGATGTGGTTTTCGAGTTAAGATGCAAAGCACAGGACAAATGTTTGAAGTATGAACTGTTCCTGAGTTAACATTTGTTTGATTGTGCAAAAGAAGGTGAGCGGTTAATTAATGATGGTTTCCCGTGAAAGCAAAAGAAAAGTTTAAGAAGAAACCATACGGTGCCTGTCAGGTGAGCGCTGCTTGTGATACCTGGTGGGAATGGGCGGAGATTTTAAAGCCCATTGTATTACAGAACCTTCATATAGACGAACATCTCCTGCTCACTGTGTAGTTCTCATGGTGCAACGGTAGTGTGTCTGACTCCAGCTCCGAAATTGCGTGTTCAAAACACGTCGTTGTTACTGTTCTTTTGGATATTGTTCTTCCAGAATTAATATTTCCTTTGATGTTTGGCAATTACCAGACCCTTGCTCCAAGGTTGACTCACTGTTTCCAAGGTGTCAGGCAGAGATTTTTTTTTTTTGAAAAAAATACTTTATTCTGATAAAAAATTTTTACAGTACATTCAAAAGCAGTTCAGTACATTTAGCTGCGGTCATTAATCCCATGCACTACATTTGGGTGCTGACGGCAGTTCTGGTCGATGTATTCCCTTGCTTTTCAGTTCCAGTACAATTCGGTACAATACGGGATACCTTGGAGTACATTCAACAAATTACATCACTCGTGTCACTATACAGTACATGGAATGGGTGACGGAACATTAAACATTTTTTCAACGTGCATCACGAAACAGACCTTACATTGTACATGGCACTACATAGGTGTTTACAGATCATGGTGCTCCATGTAAACAATAGAGAAGTTACAAGTACGGCCCGAGCGGAGTTTTATTCTGATTCCTGCCCCGGGGTTTACCGTGTCAGAAGGGCTTTAAAATGTGGCCCTTCCCCACCCTGCCTTTGCGGCAACTACACCAATTTTAAGTGTGTCCCTCAGCACGTAATCCTGGATCTTGGATTGCGCCAGTCTGCAACACGCAGACGTGGACATCTCCTTGTTCTGGAAGACCAGCAAGTTTCGGCAAGACCAAAGAGCATCTTTGACTGAGTTGATGGCACTCCAGCAGCAGTTGATGTCTGTCTCGGTGTGTGTCGCTGGGAACAGCCCGGAGAGCACAGAGTCCTGTGTTACGGATCTGCTCGATGTGAACCTCGACACAACCACTGCATGTCTACACAAACCTGGTTCCCTGATGGTCCAGTCTTTAGGATTTAGTGCTTTGAACGCCACGGCATGGGTTCGATGCCCGGTCAGGGAAATTGTACTTTTAATTCAAAACCTGATAAAAAAAATAGTTCATCTATTTTACACATCTTTATGCATCTCCTGTGTAAAAAAAAAAGAAGCATTGAATAAACATCATTAATTAATACATAAAATTATATTGTCATATGATATATTTTGCTCTGAGCATATGAGGAACTTTTCTCCCGATCCCATTGGGTTTTATTCTGGTGATCTGGTGCTGAAAGTGGAGATGTTTCCGCAGTGAACCGCAAATCATAGACACCATCAGAGGCAGTCTCTCGGGATCGAGGAGGACTTGCTTCCATCCCAAAGTGAGTCCTTTGATGGCTGAACATTCCGATACGAGAGCCACAGACCCTGTTGCAGGTGGGACAGACATACGTCGAGGGAAGGGGTCAGTGGAAATGGTTTGCCGCGTGCTCCTTCCGCTGCCTGCGCTTGGTCTCTTCATGCTCCTTGCGTCTAGAGTCAAAGAGCTCAACGCTCTCTCAGAAGGTCTTTCTCCACATCGGGCGGTCTGCGGCCAGGGTCTCCCAGGTGTCAGTGGTGATGTCGCACTTTAACAGGGAGGCTTTGATGGTGTCCTTATAACGATTCCGCTGTCCTCCTTTGGCTCGTTTACCCTAAAGGAGATCCGCATAAAGACGTAAACATAAACACGTGAGGATCAGGGGCCGGAGTTGGCCATTCGGCCCCTCGAGCCTGGTCCACCATTCAAGATGATCCTGGCAGTTCTTCAACAGCAAGTTGAAACATCTGGGGCGGAGCCAACAGGCGCCTGTCTGCAATGAGTGATAAAAACCTGCTTTGAATGAAAGCCTGGCTAGCTCAGTCGGTAGAGCATGAGACTCTTAATCTCAAGGTCGTGGGTTCGAGACCCACGTTGGGCGATTTCTTTTCATTTAATGTTGCTTTAATGGAAAACCTCTGTCCGAAACGGCACAAAACAAAAATGTTGCTTTCAAAGTCATTAACCTCCGAAATTTTCATGCCCCGCCAATCTCCTGAATCAGATGACTCTAGTTTTGGCGACTCAATCCATGTCCCTTTGCAATGTTGTGCTCCCAGCCACACTATGAAATGTGCCACTAACTTATCGAATCATGGAATGGTTACAGCACGGAAAACCATTCGGCCCATCGAGCCCGTGCCTACCCTCAGCGAGTCCCACTCCCCGCCCTTTCGCCGTAGTCCTGCAATTGTTTTTCCTTCAGACACTTATCCAACTCCCGTCTGAAAGATAAGATTGAGTCTGCCTCCACCGCCCTTTCAAGCCGTGCATTCCAGATCCTAACCACTCGCTGCTAAATGGCCATCTCCTGTTCCTATGTATGAAGTCTGGGAAACACGAGATCAATTACTGGCACACTCACAGCCTTCCGAAATATAGCACCGTCATTCTCTTCTCGTAAAACCAGCTCCTGAAGTATCGGCCAGCTGTGTAGGTTAAAGCTCTGATTTTTTTTCCTAAGATTGCTTTCGACACAGTGTTTCTGTCGTGTACTTGTTATCATATTCACCTCACACGTGAAAAGTCCACGGTTCGAGCCCGGGTGGAAATTGTATTTTGGAGAATACTTTTGCTGTGTAATAAATTGAATAAAAGTCGCCCCAGGTTCCTTGTCGCATGAGCACTGAACATTTTAAACCAGTCTCCAACATACAGAGTGAGTAAAGTCAGATAGGGGAGAAAACTTCATCAATGATTCAAAATCCTGAAATAATTAAAGTTCAGTTATTGAAGTTTCCACTGTCCCTCAGTAACAATTCTACAAAACAACGCTGTCGGTTAATGAATGGGGAATAAAACAAATAATCTTCACCCATCCCCATCCCCCGGCACACAGTTTAATTACTTGCATGTCATTATTTTAAAGATTTTGAATGGAAGAATTATTTTCTGAATCCGTGCTCCCTCTGTGAGCACCGCACCACAAAACGAGCAGGAAACACATTAAAGAGTTTACCACAATTGCTGACATTTCTTTGTTTTTTACTTGTGCTTTTTCAGCTCTTCGTCCTTTTCAGCTCCTGACTGCGGATATTGCTGTGATTAAAACTGAACACAATGCAATGTCTGTCTCACTGTTTCCCCGGTGTCAGGCAGAGATACGCCTGCTGCCGTCATTTATTGCATGTGACAGGACACAAAAGTTCAAAATCAACTTGCAGGTGGCCACACACAGCAATGAATAGTCAGGATGGCCGAGCGGTATGCGGTGCTGTGTTTACATCACTGTCTCCTCTGGAGATATTATTTTTGCACCAAAAACTAACGTGCGATAAAATGGAAAAAGAGCAGTCCGGGGTGCATTGTCACATGATGCAAGCGACCTCGGACCCGGACCAAAGTTCCCCGGACACCGTGCACAGGCTCAGGAAAACAACGGGGGAGAGGATATCCCGGCCACTGGGCCTTCCAGTAACACTGAACAAGTGCCCAGTCTGAAACTTTCCAGAGTAATAACTTGTAACGGGAGCTTCTGACAGTCCGGATGGCCAAGCGGTCTAAGGTGGTGTGTTCAGGTCACAGTCTCCTCTGGAGTTATGGGTTCAAATCACACTCCTGACATTCAGTGTTTTTAATTACAAACTCATTTGTTTGGACACCACACTCAAGTGCTTTGGGACATCCATCGAACTTCATAAAATGACCCCACTTCAATTGCAAACAATGATATCAAAGTTACTTCTCAAACCTGGAATCGATCCTGGGTGGCTGTAACGAAAGGAATGGCTTTGTGAAGCATTGAAATGTGCCCTTTCAATATCTCGCACTGCTCATTTAAAAATACGGTTATAATTTGTTTCAGGACAAAAGAAGGCAGGCACGAAGGGCCAAATGGCCGACTCCTGCTCCTGGTACTTGTGTTCTTTTGCAGAGCAGAGAACATATGATCAAATGATCAACTCTCCCTCAGTTCGCATTTCGTTCATTGTGCAAAAGAAGATTATGGGTTCATTAATGATGTTTTCCTGTGAAAGCACCATAAAAGTTTAATGACAATAATTCACCCAACATGATGCTCAAACCCACGACCCGGAGATTAAACCTCTAATACTCCACCGACTGAACTAGCCGGGCCTGCTTAAGGTGCATCGTCCTGTCGCTGATTGCTGCCAGACGCCTGTTGGTATCGCCCCGTGGCTTTATATCGAGCTTTATCTCGAGCTTCAAACCACGAAACCGGTTCTCCTGAATTTCAAGGCTTGTACGGAGATCAATCATCAAAAGCCGTGTCATTAACCACAGCTGTGCCGTCAATTTTCTGATCGCAAAGTGCTTTCAGTCCTTGTCAATATCTCTTGTCTATGTGACGGTGTTTCCCGATTCTGTCGGTCTCTCTGGCTCTTTAATCTGTGTGTGGTCACCTGCAGGTTGATTCTCGATGAATGCCTGTGTTTGTGTCTTCTACAACAATAGAAAATGTTTCTTATATATTTCTTACGTTCTATCCAATGCCTTGATATCCTTCCTAAATTGTGGTGCTCAGAACTGTAAACAGTTCTCCAACTGACGCCTAAACCGGGTTTGAAAAGGTATGGTACAACTTCCTCGCTGGTGTCCTCTATTTCACTTCATATAAAGCCAAGGGCCCTGTATTCATTTTAAACAACTGAGTAAGTTATCTACCCAGCTTCAAAGATTTCTGTGTGTAAATCACTCAATCCTTCTGCGTCTCTTTTAACACAATACCATTTAGTTTATGTTTTCTCATATCACCTCCCTTTGTTTCCCAGACCTTACACACAGGTACAGGAGGAGGCCCATTCAGCCCCTCGAGCCTGTTGCACAGGAACAGGAGGAGGCCCATTCAGCCCCTCGAGCCTGATACACAGGAACAGGAGGAGGCCCATTTAGCCCCTCGAGCCTGTTACACAGGAACAGGAGGAGGCTATTCAGCCGCTCGTGCCTGTTACACAGGAACAGGTGGAGGCCCATACAGGTCCTCGAGCCTGTTACACAGGAACAGGAGGACGCCATTCAGCCGCTCAAGCCTGTTACACAGGAACAGGAGGAGGCCATTCAGCCCCTCGAGCCGGTTCCGCCATTCAATGAGATCATGGCTGATCTGGGAGCAAACTCCATATACCCGCCTTTGGACAATCTTCATTAATACCTTTGATCAAAATGCGATGTAAAATGAACAACTGACCCAGCACGAACTGCCCTTTGCAGAAGGGAGTTCCAAACCTCTCCCACCATGTGTGTGTTGGAATGTTTCCGAATTTCATTCCTGAAACGTCTGTCTCTAATGTTTAGACTATGGCCCCTAGCATGGGACTCCCCAACCAGCGGGAATCATTTCTCTCTATCTACTCTGTCTCTTCCCTTATTATCTTTGAAAATTTTGATCAAATCTATGCTCGACCCTCTAATTGCCAGTGTGTGTAATCTCATATCTTAATTTAAACCTTGCAATCCAGGTATCATTCTGGGAAACCGACACAGTGCTCCCTCCAACGCCAATATAGCCTTCCTAAGGCAAGGTCAGTGAAATCTGAATAAGGGGACGGGTCTTACTAGATTTAACCTGATGGTTTCCAGCAGGCATTTGGTAAGGTCCCACACATCATCATCATCATCATCATTGGCGGGTCCTCGAACGAGGAAGGCTTAATTCCACATGTGTTCACAGGTGTTTCAATGAAGGACCCGATGTTCCAGTTCTGAACTCCAATCAAAGGGTGGAAGATGCCTGTGGGTGGATTCTTTTAACTTGGTGTGACCGTTGGACACCAGCCAGCGCACGGGCTTGACAGAGCGAGGTCTTGGTCCAGTGGCAAGGGTTAACCAGGACAGCTGGAGTCCTGCTGTGCTGCACGTCATCAAAACACAGGTCGCTGTTTTGTGCGTTTGCAGGCAGGAACATCGGCGGGACCCAGGTACAGCGGAGGAGCGGGAAGATCAGTGTGGAGGAACGGTGAGAGGTCGTGGTGGAGGAACGGCGAGAGATCGTGGTGGACGAACTGTGAGAGATCGTGGTGGAGGAACGGTGAGAGATTGTGGCGGAGTTGCGGCGAAGGTTAAACACAAGGGATGTTGGCAGAAATCAAAGTTGAGGCAACGAATGTATTGTGTATCTGCAAAGCATGCACTCCCATGTTCCACCATCAGGGAGCTCATCCCCTGAAGTCCCAAGGGATCCCAACACCCCTTGGGAGCACTGCATTTAAGCCGGCCCCTAAGGCCAGTTTCTCACTCTGGAGTGTCTTATTAAAGACTGAGGTCACTGTTACTTTAACGTCCCTGTGTGCTGCCTCATCTGTGTTAGGAATAAATAACTGGCGTCGAGGATACGAATCCAACATAAAGATGCAGCAAACTGTGGGCATCCTGGAGAAGTTCTCGGACGGTGAGGACTGGGAATTCTATGTCGAACGGCTAGACCAGTACTTTGTAGCCAACGAGCTGGACGGAGAAGGAAGTGCTGCAAAAAGGAGAGTGGTCCTCCTCAGAGTATGTAGGGCTCAGACCTACAGACTCATGAAGAATATTCTGGCTCTGGTGAAACCCACAGATAAGTCGTATGAGGAGCTGTGTACACTGGTTCGGGACCATCTTAACGCGAGGGAGAGCGTGCTATGGCGTGGTATCGGTTTTATACGTGCAAGCGAACTGAAGATCAGGAAGTGGCGAGCTACATCGCCGAGCTAAGGCGACTTGCAGGATAATGTGAGTTTGATGGCTACCTGGAGCAAATGCTCAGAGACTTTTTTGTACTGGGCATTGGCCACGAGACCATCCTACGAAAACTTTTGGCTGTAGAGACACCGACCGTCAGTAAGGCCATTGCGATAACAGAGGTATTTATGTCCAATAGTGATAACACCACACAAATCTCTCAGCACCCAAGTGCTAGCAATGTTCATAAATTAACTGGAACTGTGTTTGTGAGCAGAAATGTACAGGGCAGAACCCACGAATCTGCAACTGCGAGCAGGCCTCAGGTGACCCAGATGACTCAGAGTCTCCAACAAAGGATGAGTGCAAGGCAATTCACACCTTGTTGGTGATATGCATGCTTCCATTCAGCCTATTCATGCCGCTTCAAACGGTATGTTTGCAAGAGCTGTGGAACAATGGGGCATCTCCAACGAGCTTGCGAATGAGCTGAAAGCTCTGCAAAACCTGCTAACCACCATGTGGCAGAGGAAGATCTGTCCATGATGGATCAAAGCAATTTCGAGCCTCAGAGAGAGGAGGCAGATGCTGAAGTACACGGGGTGCACACATTTTCGAAGAAATGTCCACCTTTAATGCTAAATGTAAAATTGAATGGCTTACCCGTAACCATGGAACTGGACACGGGCGCTAGCCAGTCCATCGTGAGTAAAAAGATGTTTGAGAGACTGTGGTGCAACAACGCATTCAGACCAGCCCGAAGCCCCATCCACACAAAACTGAGAGTGTACACCAAAGAGCTTATCACTGACCTGGGCAGCGCCATGGTCAAGGTCACCTACGAGGGCACGGTGCACGAACTGCCACTCTGGATTGTCCCGGGCGATGGCCCCACACTGCTTGGAAGGAGCTGGCTGGGCAAAATCCGCTGGAACTGGGATACCATCCGAACGCTATCACATGTCGTTGAGGCATTATGTACCCAGGTTCTGAACAAATTTCCTTCCCTTTCTGAGCCAGGCATTGGAAACTTTTCCGGTGCGAATGTGCGGATCCACTTGGTCCCAGAGGCACGACCCATTCACCACAAGGCGCGAGCGGTACCTCAAATGATGAGGAGAGAGTGGAAATCGAGCTGGACAGGCGGAAACGCGAGGACATCATCTCCTCAGTGGAATTCAGTGAATGGGCCAGCCCGATTGTTCCATTACTCAAAAGTGAAGGCACGGTCAGGGTTTGCGGCGATTATAAAGTAACTATTAATCGTTTCTCGCTACAGGACCAATACCCGCTACCTAAGACAGACGACCAATTTGGCGCGCTGACAGGAGGCAAGGTGTTCATCAAGCTTGAGCTGACTTCGGCCTACATGATGCAGGAGCTGGAGGAGTCTTTGAAGGGCCTCACCTGCATCAACATGCAAAAGGGACTGTTCAGCGACAACAGATGCCCGTTTGGAATTCGGTCATCTGCAGCGATCTTCCAGAGATACATGGAGAACCTACTCAAGTCGGTACCACACACGGTGGTCTTTCAGGAGGTCATATTGGTTATGGGTCTGGACACCGTCGAACACATACAAAACCTGGAGGAGATCCTCCAGCGACTAGATCGCGTAGGGCTGCGGCTGAAGAGGTCGAAATGCGTCTTCATGGCAACAGAAGTGGAGATTTTCGGGAGAAAGATCACGGCGGTGCCATTCGGCCCACAGACGCCAAGACAGAGGCTATCATGAAAGCACCCAGGCCACAGAACGTCACGGAGCTGCGGTCATTCCTGGGACTCCCCAACTATTTTGGTAACTTCCTACAGGAGTTAAGCACCTTTTAGAGCCCCTACATGTGTTATTGCACAAAGGTTAGAACTGGGTATGGGGAAAAAAAAACAAGTAATTGCTTTTGACAAAGCCAGCAACCTTTTATGCTCCAACAAGCTGCTTGTATTGTATAACCCGTGTAAAAGACTTGTGCTAGCATGTGACGCGTCGTCGTACGGAGTCGGGTGTGTATTACAACAAGCTAACATTGTAGGGAAGTTGCAACCTGTAGCCTTTGCTTCCAGGAGCTTGTCTAAGGCCGAGAGGGCCTAGAGCATGATTGAGAAAGAGGCATTAGCGTGTGTGTTCGGGGTAAAGAAACTGCATCAGTTCCTGTTTGGCCTCAAATTTGAGCTGGAAACCGATCACATGCCCCTCACATGCCTGTTCACTGAAAACAAGGGGATAAATACGAATGCCTCAGCCCGCATACAAAGGTGGGCACTCACGTTCTCAGCGTATAACTAGACCATCCGCCACTGGACAAGCACTGAGAATTGTGCGGATGCTCTGTCGGCTACCATTGCCCACAACGGGGGTGGAAATGGCGCAACCTGCAAACTTGTTGATGGTGGCGCAGCCCGCTGACTTGTTGATGGTAATGGAAGCATTTGAAAATGATAAATCACCTGTCACGGCCCGCCAGATTAGGACTTGGACCAGCCAAGTTCCTCTGCTGTCCCTAATAACAAACTGTGTATTGCATGGGAGCTGGGCCAGCATTCCCGTTGAAATACAAGAGCCAATCAAGCCGTTCCAGCGGCGAAAGGACGAGCTGTCCAGTCAGGCAGACTGCCTGTTGTGGGGTAACCGCGTCGTGCTACGAAAAAAGGGCAGGGAGACGTTCATCTCGGATCTCCACAGCACACACACGGGTATAGTAATGATGAAAGCGATAGCGAGATAGCACATGTGCTAGCCCTGTATCGACTCTGACTTAGAGTCCTGTGTAAGGCAATGCAGTGTATGTGCTCAGTTGAGCAACGCATCCAGAGAGGCACCACTAAGTTTGTGGTCCTGGCCCTCCAGACCAGGGTCGAGGATCCATGTCAACTATGCAGGCCCATTTCTTGGTAAAATGTTCCTGGTGGTGGTGGATGCTTTTTCAAAATTGATTGAATGAGAAATAATGTCGGGAAGCACCGCCACCGCCACCATTGAAAGCCTGAGGGCCATATTTGCCACCCACGGCCTGCCTGAAATACTGGTCAGTGACAACGGGCCTTGTTTCACCAGTGCCAAATTTAAAGAATTCATGACCCGCAATGGGATCAAACATCTCACCTCGACCCCGTTTAAACCAGCCTCCAATGGGCAGGCAGAGCGGGCAGTACAAACAATCAAACAGAGCCTCAAACGAGTCACAGAAGGCACACTCCTAACCCGCCTGTCCCGAGTACTGCTCAGCTATAGCACGATACCCCACTCGCTCACAGGGGTGCCCCCGGCTGAGCTACTCATGAAAAGGACACTTAAAAGTAGACTCTCGCTGGTCCACCACAAACTGCATGATCAGGTAGAGAGCAGGCGTCAGCAACAAAATGTAAATGATGGTCGCGCCACTGTGTCACGGGAAATTGATCTGAATAACCCTGTGTATGTGCTAAACTATGTACATGGTCCCAAGTGGATCGCGGGCACGGTGATCGCGAAAGAAGGGAGTCGGGTGTTTGTCTTCAAACTAGACAATGGACAAATTTGCAGAAAGCACCACGACCAAACGAGGCTGCGGTTCACAGACTGCCCTGAACAACCCACAGCAGACACCACCTTTTTCGAATCCGCAACACACACCCAAAGGATCAATGACACCACCACGGATCGGAAATCGAACCCATCACACCCAACAGCCCAGCAAGGCCAGACTCACCCAGCAGCCCTGCAGGGCCAACAACACGCCTGCTCAGCGAGGGCACAGCCAAAACACCAGAACAGACATTTGTACCGAGGCGGTCCACCAGGGAAAGAAATGCTCCCGACCGCCTCACCTTGTAAATAGTTTTCACTTTGACTTTAGCGGGGGAGTGATGTTGTGTCTCTGTAAAGCATGCACTCCCATGTTCCACCACAAGGGAGCGCATCCCCTGAAGTTCCAAGGGATCCCAAGAGACTGTTGGATGCTCTCGTTCCAAGTTATTACTCTGGAAAGTTTCAGACCGGGCACTTGTTCAGTGTTGCTGGAAGGCCCAGTGACCGGGATATCCTCTACCCGGGTTTTTCCTGAGCCTCTGCTCGGTGTACGGGGAGCTTTGGTCCGGGTAAGAGATAGCTTGCATCATGTGACAATGTACCCCGGACTGCTCTTGTTCCCATTTATCGTCCACAAGATTTCATTTCAAAAATGTTTCCGCCAACAGGCGCTCAATCCCTCTCTCTGCAAAACGTTCCTTTCACAAACATTTCTCTGATTGGAACTGCACCAAACAACAATGTTCCTTTCAAAGTCATTAAACTCCCCAATTTACACATCCACAATTTTAAGGATAAGGACTGAAAGCGCATTGCGATCAGAAAATTGCCGGACCCCCTGTGGTTAATGACAGAGCTTTTGATGGTTGATCTCCGTACACACCTTGGAATACAGGAGAAACTGTTTCGTGGTTTGAAGTTCGAGATTAACCCACGGGGCGGAGCCAACAGGCGCCTGGCAGCAATCAGCGACAGGAAGATGCAACTGAAGCAGGCCCGGCTATCACCGGCATTACCATCGCCGAATCCCCCGCCATCAACAGCCTGGGATCACCATTGACCAGTAACTGAAGGGGATTGACAGGAGCGATGTTGAGAAGCCCGGCTAGCTCAGTCGATAGGACAGGAGGCTCTTAATCTCAGGGTCCTGGGTTCGAGCCTCACGTCGGGTGAATTATTTTCCTTAAACTTTTATGTTGCTTTCACGGGATTTAATCTTCTTTTGCACAATGAAAGAAATGCTAACTGTTTTGGTCTCCTTATTTAAGGAGCGATATACTTACATTGTAGGCAGTTCAGACAAGGTTCACGAGGATGCATGAAGAATGTTCCCGATGACAAGTTGGCAAAAATAATTAAAGTCTGTGAGATACTCAACCATTATTTAATAATTAATCCACCCACAAGATTTGAGATACAACAAGGATCCATAGCTTTGCCAAGACCAGCCAGCTCACTTGGTCAAATATAAAACTCTTAATATCAGGGTTGGGGGTTTGAGCCCCACGTTGGGTAAATAGCTTCTGTTGCAAGCCAGTAATGACATGGACTCTCTTAGTAATCCACCCCAACTTACAGTAACACAGTCCCGCCTAAAGAATGAGGAATTGTGGGTGACTGCATGTTGATCAGCAGAAAACTTCCTCCTCTCCGATTCCACTAAGGCTCAGCCTCCCACGATCACCTCTCGACAGGACAGGCTGCTGTCCAGATCGATTATACAGAGGCTTGGAATACAAGAGCAGGGAGGTTATTCTTGAACTGTTAGGCCACAGCTAGAGTACTGCATGTAGTTCTGGTCACCACATTACAGCAAGGACGTGATTGCACTGGAGAGTGTACAGAGTAGGTTTATGAGGATGTTGCCGGGACTGGAGAATTTTAGCTCTGAGCAGAGATTGGATAGGCTGCGTTTGTTTTCCTTGGAACAGAAGATGCTGAGGGGAGAGGATTGAGGTGTATAAAATTATGAAGGGCCTGGATAGAGTGTACAGGAAGGATCTGTTTCCCTTAGAAGAGGGGTCAACAACCAGGGGGCATAGATTTAATGTAATTGGTCGAAGGTTTAGAGGGGATTTGAGGGGAAATCACTGGAACTCACTGCCGGAAAGGGTGATCGATTCAGAAACACTCTGCACATTTAAAAAAGTACTTGGATGTGCACCTGAAGTGTCGTAACCTACAGGGCTACGCACCAAGAGCTGGAAAGTGGGACTGGGCTGGGGAGCTGTTTGTCGGCTAGCACGGACACGATGGGCCGAATGGTCTCCTTCCGTGCTGTAAATTTCTCTGATTCCATGATGAGCAATTAACATTTTAAACCAGTCTCCTAAAACACAGAGTGAGTAAAGTCAGATAGGGGATAAAAATCCCTCAAGGGACACACAGGGTAAGATAAAGGAAAAAGGGAAGCTTAGAACAGATAGCGAGAAATCGACACTGCAGAAACTCGAGAGGAGTATAAAAAGAGCATGGGTGCAGGATCAGAACAGCCACGATATTATTGGATGGTGGTGCAGGCTCGAGGGCCCGAATGGCCGACTCCTGCTCCTTACGTACTTATGTTAATTGTTGAATCATTGCCCATTGCACGCACTTTACTTGAGGTGTCTGATTCAGAATGTTCATTGTAACATGTAATGAACATGTAACAGTGTAATATCTCCAAGTTGGCAGATGACACTAAACTGGGTGGCGGTGTGAGCTGTGAGGGGGACGGTAAGAGGCTGCAGGGTGACTTGGACAGGTTAGGCGAGTGGGCAAATGAATGGCAGATGCAGTATAATGTAGATAAATGTGAGGTTATCCACTTTGGGCTCAAAAACACTAGGGCAGAATATTATCTGTATGGCGGCAGATTAGGAAAAGGGGCGGTGCAACGAGACCTGGTTGTCATGGTTCATCAGTCATTGAAAGTTGGCATGCAGGTGCAGCAGGCGATGAAGAAGTAAATGGTAAGTTGGCATTCATAGCGAGCGGATTTGAGTATCGGAGCAGGGAGGTCTGACTGCAGTTGTGCAGGGCCTTGGTGAGGCCCCACCTGGAATATTGTGTTCAGTTTTGGTATCCTAATCTGAGGAAGGACGTTCTTGCTATTGAGGGAGTGCAACGAAGGTTCACCAGACTGATTCCCGGGATGGCAGGACTGACATATGAGGAGAGACTGGATCAACTAGGCCTGTATTCACTGGAGTTTAGAAGAATGAAAGGGGATCTCATAGAAACATTTAAAATTTGGATGGGACGGGACAGGTTCGATGCAGGAAGAATGTTCCCGAAGTTGTGGAAGTCCAGAACCAGGGAACACAGTCTAAGGATAAGGGGCAAGCCGGACTGACATATGAGTAGAGACTGGATCAACTGGGTCTTTATACATTGAAATTTAGAAGGATGAGCGGCGATCTCATAAAACATTTAAAATTCTGATGGGACTGGTGAGTGCCAACTTTAGCTCAGCCGTTACTTCGTAAACCAACTTTGTGAAAAGTTTGAATTTGTCTTAATGTAGTCGCTGCCTGGTGTTTTTGTTGTCATTTTCAATCTCCTTCTTTCAAACTGAAACAAATGGTAACCCTATTTGTAAATTAGGAATGCGAGATTTTTAGAGAGCATATTTAAATGCTTCACAAAAATATTCTGATCACGA
Organism: Pristiophorus japonicus; assembly: GCF_044704955.1. NCBI lineage: Eukaryota > Metazoa > Chordata > Chondrichthyes > Pristiophoridae > Pristiophorus > Pristiophorus japonicus. The sequence goes on along the minus strand of NW_027250788.1, from coordinate 497,312 downwards.
CAGCTACAGGGTTCGATTCCCAGTTAGAGAAGTAACTTTGCGACCACCGTTTTTAATTAAAGTGAAGTAATTTAATTAAATTACACAGATGACCCAAAGCACTTCAGAGTGGTGTCAAAACAAATGAGTTGGTAATTAGAAAAATAGGAATGTCAGAAGTTGGATTTGAGTTTCTGGGATTGAGGATAAATAACCCTCTGTGCACTGGAACTGGGAAGGGTGAATAATGAATGAGTTGTTTCCGGGTTTGTAATGCGGCTTGTATTTGCTGGTATTAACCGATAGCATTATTTAGCAGAATGAAATAAATGCTAACATGATCACTGAGGGACAGTCGAAACTTAAACAACTTAATTTTAATAATTTGTGAAACTTGAATCATTGAGGAAGTTTTATTCCTTTTCTGATTTTGCACACTCTGTATTTTAGGAGACTGGTTTTAAATGTTCATTGCTCACCATGGAATCAGAGAAGTTAACAGCACGGAAGGAGGCCATTGTCACATGAACAATGAACATTTAAAACCAATTTTTGTTTCAGAAATAATGTTTCCACCCGGGCTTGAACCGGGATCCTTTGGTGTGTGAGGCGAATGTGATGACCGCTACACTACAGAAACTAGCACCTAATGCTATGCCCAGAGAGAAATGTACAGCAGCAATCTGCAATACTCAATCCCTCTCTCTGCAAAAAGTTCCTTTCACAACATCTCTCTGACCGGAAATGCATCAAAATAAAATATTCCTTTCAAGTGTGCAAATTATTTTCGTTTAACTTTTATTTTGCTTTCATGGTATAACATCGTTAAGGAATCGATAATCTGCTTTTGCACAATGAAAGAAATGCTAACTGAGGGAAAGTCAGTCGGTCAATAATTGGTTGTGTGCTCTGCATGTTGGTAATGTAGCCATGGTGATCCAAAGATCGGTGGGAAAGCAAGTTGTGAGGAGGACACAAACAATCTGCAAAGCGATATCGATAGGCTCAGTGACTGGGCAGTAATTTGTCAGGTGGAGTATAATGTGGGAAATATGAGGTTATCCACTGTGGTAGGGATAATAGTCAGACCATTCTGACTATTCAGTGCTGTGTGTGGCCACCTGCAGGTTGATGTTGAACTTTTGTGTCCTTTTATGTGAAATAAATGAGGGCAGCAGGCGTATCTCTGCCTGACACCGGGAAAATAGTGAGAGAGACCTTGGAGCAAGGGTCTGGTTATTGCCAAACAGCAAAGGAACTATTAATTCTGGAAAACAAATGTCTGAAAGAACAGTGACCCCGACCTGATTGGAACACAAAATCTACGGATTTACCGTCAGACACACTACCGTTGCGCCACGAGGCCTAAACAGTGCGGTGGAGATGTTCGTCGAAATGAAGTTTCTGCAATACAAGGGGCTTGGAAATCAGGAGAACCAGTTTCGAGGTTTGAATTTCGAGATAAACCCATGGTGCAGAGCCAATAGATCCCTGGCAACGATCAGTGACAGGAAGATGCAACTTACGCAGTCCTGACTAGCTCAGTCGGTAGAGTATGAGACTGTTAATCTCAGGGTTGTGAGTTCAAACCCCACGTTGGATGAATTATTTTCCTTAAACTTTTTTGGTGCTTTCACAGGAAAACATCATTAATAAACCCATAATCTTCTTTTGCACAATGAAAGAAATGCGAACTGAGGGAGAGTTGATCATTTAATCATTTATTCTATGCTCTGTATAATAACACAAAAACCAGGAGCAGGAGTCGGCCATTTGGCGCTTCGAGCCTGCCTTCTTATGCACTGAAACAAATTTTAACCGTGTTTTAAATGAGCAGTGCGAGATATTTCGAGGGCACATTGCAATGCTTCGCAAAACCATTCCATTCGCTGCAGCCACCCAGGATCGATTCCCGGTGTGAGATGTAACTTTGATATCACTGTTTGTAATTGAAATGCGTCATTTTATTCAGTTCGATGGATGTCCCAAAGCAATTCAGAGTGGTGTCCAAACAAATGAGTTTGTCATTAAAACACTGAATGTCAGGATTGGGATTTGAACCCACGCCTCCAGAGGAGACAGTGACCTGAACCAACGCCTTAGACCGCTCGGCCATCCTGACTGTTGGATGTTCAAGTTGCAAGTTATTACACTGGAAAGTTTCAAAACGGGCACTTGTTCAGTGTAGCTGGAAGGCCCAGTTACCGGGATATCCTCTCCCCCGGGGTTTTCCTGAGCCTGTGCTCGATGTACGGGGAGCTTTGGCACGGGTCCGAGGTAGCTTGCATGTGTAGGCTGCTTGCTGGCTTCAGGTGGTCTCTTACCAGTGTGATCAATTCTTCAAACGGCTTGCTTGCTGGTTTCTCGTGTGCCAGCAGGTCCTTCATTAAAGCGTATGTTTTCGAGCCGCAGCTGGTCAAGAGATGGGCTCTTCTCTTGTCTGCCTTATTGTCGCCGAACCAGTCTTTGGTTACAAAGCTTTACTGGAGCCTTTCTATAAAGTCCTCCCAATTATCTCCAGCATTGTATTTTTCATCTGAGCCGTTGGACGCCATTATGTGGATTCTGTAATCCCGTAACTCGTCGCCACTGAAAAGTCCTGACCCTGTAATACAGACTCACACGAGGCACATACTGAAGTCAAGTTCACTCTGGACCTGCACCTTTATTACACAGCTCTCGAATGCCACACTTGCCTGAGACCTATCCTTGTATACCTGTCTGGGAAAGGTATCCAGTGTCTCCTGCAAATGCACCCCTGGTGGTAAGGTAAGTTTGTGGTTACAGGTCATCTCTGGTTACAGTCATGTATGGCATGGTAAGGTACAGTTATGTACAGTAGTGTGAGATACATGACAGTATTGGTATTTATGGTGATTACAGGAATTATTAATCGTCTCACAGACCTCAATTATTTTTATGCGATGAATTGATCGAGGATTGAAAGCAGGTTAGTCCGGCGGGTCTTAACCGCTCGACCACCAGGGAACAGTTCCGATACATGTCGATATACATATATATATTTATATATGACCCTGAATATCAACGGCTACCTACCTAGACCTCGTGGTGCAACGGTAGTGTGTCTAACTTTGAGTGAGAGAAATTGTTCCACAGTGACACCCATCTCATCTTTTGTTCACTTTTAAACACTAGAAACTGAGACAGGGGAATGAATAGAGAAACGAAAGCACAGGGTTATAGACAAGAGGAAGAGAGAAGGGGAAAAATACTGTCCCCACCCAGAACAAATGCAGAAACCCCTCTGCTGCGATCGGAGGGACCACCCACAGCCTGGATACACTAACGTCCCAACAGCTCATTGACTGTCGGAGTGGGACTGTGCGGTGCTTCAGAGGACAACTCGAAAAAGCAAAGTCACTGATTCCGTCTCATGTGCTCCTCCAATCAAGAAGAGCAACACATTAAAAATGCTCCAATAATGGTTACACCTTATCTTCACATTTGCTGCACAGTTGGCTCGTTGGTCTAGGGTTATGATAATTTTTTCGGGGTTGATACGTGAAATTTGCGAGAGGTACCGGATTCAAATCCTGGACGAGCCCTCAATTTAACCAAGAATTTTGAAATTGCATCGAACTTTTGCAAAGAAGGTCTTGCATTTCTTCAACACTTTTCAGGAACTCATGACGCCCCAAAGCGCTTTATAGCCGTTGAGTTATGTTTGAAGTGTTGAAGTGTTGTATTGTGGGGAAAGATGTGCCAAAATCACCCCACACGAACTGCAACTCTTTGCGAAGGAGTTCGGTGCAAATAATCAGGTGCCTCAGGGACTTGGACTTTCTGTGAATGAGTTTTGCTTGTACCTGCGTTCAAGATTGAAACAGTAACTGGGCTTCCATCTCACGGGATCAGTGTGTAGCGGTTAGTGAGTAGGTGACCAGGTTGATGTGCGCCGCTTTCAATCTTTGAAATTTCACCAAACAAAGAAACGGTGAATCCAACTGTCCCTGTAAGCGACGGATTGAAGGGATCGCTGCTCCAAACAGAGCTGGAACACGCACAGTGCAGGAATAGGGTCCGCAACATTAAATGTCAAAGTTATTAAGCAGGCAATAATTAAACATACACTTAACAGTACTTACAGACAAACCATGCGAATGTTAGCCGAAGAACTCAAACACGTTGCAGTTTCCAGCTCGGTGTCCAAATTGATCAAACATTAATCGGATTCTAAACTATCTGTTCCAAATGGCACATTTTATATCTTTTCCTTACCCCTGCTACGTGACAATTTAAACTTTTAATAGTATTACCGAACACAAGTGCCCAACTTCTGATGGAAGGTCATTAACCTGAAACGTTAACTCTGTTTCTCTCTCCACAGATGCTGCCTGACCTGCTCAGTGTTTCCAGCATTTACTCTTTTTATTCTCCAAACTTATAATCAGAATATCACTTCCCTTGTCCTCTAACTACACTCCTTCCTGATATGTAGCCTTGTCCTACAAACCAGGCTCCTTTCGGATGATTCAGGCATTCATTGGAATTCTAACTTCTTAATGATAACAATTATGTGAAGTATGTAACGATGTAATACTTGCCACCAGAGCGCGCGACTGTTGGAGTCCTAATTGTCACCTGCCCACACGAACAGGGCCAGTATAAAAGGTTGGCTGCCATGTAGTTCAGGCACACTGCAGTTGTAATAAAGAAGACTAAGATCACACTAAATTTAGCTCACAGAACTCAGCCTCGGTGAGTTTTTCTCTGCACAACAATTGGCGACGAGTAACAGAATTCGAATTTTCACGCAACCATGGCTGCTGTTGGAATATTAGAGAGATCCAAAGAGGATGATGATTGGGAAGCCTTCGTCGAGCAGCTCGACCTGTACTTTGTGGCCAACGAGCTGGAAGGAGACACTAACGTGGGGGAGCACAGGGCGGTTCTCCTCACCTACTGTGGGCCGAAAATATACAGCCTCATCAAGAATCTGCTCACACCGACAAAACCAAAGGAGAAGGAATATTCAGCGTTGTGCACACTGGTTTGGGACTACCTAAAGCCGAAGGAGAGTATCCTCATGGCCCGATATCGTTTTTACACGCACCATCGCTCCGGGGACCAGGACCTGGCGGATTATTTCACCGACCTGAGACAGCTCGCGGGACTTTGCTATTTTGGAGCTGCGTTGGGTGCAAATGCTGTGGTACTTTTACGTGCTGGGCATCAGCCACGAGGTCATTCTTCGAAAGTTGCTGGCTGCTGAAACCCGAGACCAGAGCAGGGCCATCGCGATCGCCCAGGCATGCATGGCCACGGACGATAACACCAAACAGATATCTTCTCAACATCGAAGCTCATCGGCAAGTACTGTGCATAAAATGATGTCGCTAGCAGGCCGAACTGCATATGGCAGGGTCTATACGTCTGTGGTTGCAAGACCTGTGATGACTCAGAGTCCGCCATCGGGGATCGATGTGAATCTATTAGCACCGTGTTGGTGCTGCGGGGATAATCATCGGGCCCATCAATATCGATTCAAGCACTACGTGTGCAAAGGCTGCACAGCGATGGGGTACCTCCAGTGAATGTGCAAACGTGCTGTGACATACCACGTGGCAGAGGATGATCGATCCGGCACGGATCATGCAGCACAGGCAACTCAACCCGAGGAACAAGGACTCCCAGATGCCGGTGGGGATGTTGCATTTTATCAGGGAGGCTTTGAGGGTGTGCCCGAAACGTTTCTTCTGCCCACCTGGGGCTCGCTTACCGTATCGGAGTTCTGAGTGGAGCGTTTGCTTAGAGAGTCTCGTGTTGGGCATGTGGACAATGTGGCAAGCCCAACGGAGCTGGTCGAGTGTGGTCAGTGCTTCAATGCTGGGGATGTTGGCCTGATCGAGAACACTGATGTTGGTGCGTCTGTCCTCCCAGGGGATTTGCAGGATCTTGCGGAGACAGCCCTGGTGGTATTTCTCCAGTGATTTGAGATGTCTGCTGTATATAGTCCATGTCTCGGTTCCATACCGCGGGGCAGTTATCACCACCGCCCTGCACACCATAAGCTTGGTGCCAGATTTGAGGTCCTGGTCTTCAAACACTCTCCTCCTCAGGTGATCGAAGGCTGTGCTGGCACACTGGAGGCGGTGTTGAACCTCGTCTTCGATGTCTGCCCTTGTTGATAGTAGGTTCCCGAGGCGTGGAAAATGGTCCACGCTGTCGAAGGCCACACTTACAGCCTTCTGAAATATAGCACCCTCATTCTATTCTCTTGAAACAAGTTCCTGAATTCTCGGCTAGCTGTGTAGGTTAGAGCTGTGGTTTTATCCTGTGATAGATTCTATCATAGTGTTTCCGAAGTGTAGTAGTTATCATATTCGCCTCACACACGAAAGGTCCCCGGTCCGAAACCGGGCGGAAAGATCTTGAAAACTTGAAAATGGGCCGAATAGCTGACTCCTGTTCCTAACTCTTACGTTCTTTTGATCTCTTGACCTTTCACAGGAGAACAAACTCTTCTCTGAACATGCATGATAAAGCTCCAGAAAATATTTCCGTCCGAGGTGCTTTCGCGTGTGAGGCGAACGTGTTAACCGTTACACTTCGGAAACATCTCCACTTTCAGCACCAGATTATCAAAATTAAACCCAATGAGATCGGGATAAAAGTTCCTCACATGCTCAGGGCAAAATATCTGATTGATGGTCCACAAAAGAATGAACAAACTTCAGCACGAATTCAGAGGGAATGTTAAGCGAGCACGTGGACTGCTGAATTGCACTTTTAAGGAGTTGGTGATGACAAAACAAATGGGTTCCGCTTAAAGATCAGAAAAGTCACAAGTGGGATTCGAACCCTCACCTTCAGAGAAAACTGCAATGTGAACACAGCACCTTAGACTGCTCGGCTATCCAGACTATGCAGTGCTTGGTGTGGCCACCTGCAGGTTGATTTTGAACTTTTGTGTCATGTCACATGAAATAAATAAGGGCAGCAGGCGTATCTCTGACTGACACCGGGGAAACAATGAGACAGACATTACAGCAAGGTTCTGGTTATTGTCAAACAGCAAATTAAATATTAATTCTGGAAGAAAAATATCCAAAAAAAACACTGACCCTAACGTGATTTGAAAACGCAACCTTCTAATTTGGAATCAGACACACTACCGTTGCACCATGAGACCTACACAGTGAGCTGGAGATGTTCGTCTGTATGAAGGTTCTGCATTATAAGGGGCTTTAACATCCCCGCCCATTCCCACCAGGTATCACAAACAGCGCTCACCGGACAGTCACCGAATGGTTTGCTCGAAAACCTTTCTCTTGCTTTCACGGGAAACCATCATTAATTAACCCCTCACCTTCTTTTGCACAATCAAACAAATGCTAACTCAGGGACATTCCATACTTCAATCATTTGGCCTGTGCTTTACATCTTAACTCGAAAGCCATATCCCATTTTACTCACTATATTTTAGCTTTCTGGTTCAAAGTCTTCAGGGATCTGGGGCAACTTTTATCAAATTTAGCAGCACCGGTTTTTCCTTTCGTGCACACAAAATAAAATCAGTCGTGAAGGTAAAATCCCACCGTGCGTATTTTCAGATTCAATGCTGTCGGATTTCAAATAAAGTGAGAGAATTTTACACTGAAAAGATTTGCAAGTGTTACTTGTATTTGTGTCTTTAATTAAACTTTGTGGCGTCTGACTCCCGTTCATGCCACTGTTGAATAAGAAAGGAGGGTTTGACGATGACCAGCTCATCCTTTTTGTTCAGTGGTTTCTCACCCTTTGATGGGCTGCAGTACAGCGGATATCACGTTGGCCTCACACGCAAAAGGTCCCCGGTGGATCCGTTTTCTCTCAGTCAAAGTTATCTATTTATTGAAGTGAAATAAAGTGCAATTAAGGAATAAGGGAGCCCTTTTACCAGGAGAATAAATAGCAAATGCTGGAAATCTCAGCAGGTAAGGCAGCATTTGCCAGGAGACGAAACACGTGATTAAACCAGGGACTTTCCCCGTGTAAAGCAAACGTGATAACCAATACACTACAGAAACCTCTGGTACAATAACGCCAACAGAGGGGAGGTGACCAGTGAGCTTCCTCTGTGCTGATCGGCATTGTGTGTCGGCTCACCTGAAACAACTTCTGTCCCACACTGAAAGTTCTCAATCCTTCTCCTCCGCTGCCCTTTACAGAAATGTCAGGGATCACCCAGCCACCGTGTTTACTTCCACATCCTCACAATGGGGCCACAGAGGCTCCTACCTTTCTATCCGCGATCAGTGAACTCACCCAGTTTACAAAATTAAACCCGAATACGTGCCCGGCAAAGGGCAGGAGAAGCCAAATATTCTGTAAACTCGGTCTATCACAGAAAGTATTTGTATTCATGGTGGTTACAGCAATTATTAATCGTCTCAAAGACCTCAATTATTTTTATGCGATGAATTGATTGAGGATTGAAACCAGGTTGGTCCGCCGAGTCTTAACCGCTCAACCACCAGTGAACAGTTACGATACATGTCGATATATTTATATATATTTATATGTGAACCTGAATTTCAACGGCTACCTACTTAGACCTCGTGCTGCCCACGGTAGTGTGTCTAACTTTGTGTGAGATAAATTGTTCCACAGTGACACACATTTCATCTTTTGTTCCCTTTTAAACACTAGAAACTGAGACACGGGAATAAATAGAGAAACCAAAGCACAGGGTTATAGACAACAGGAAGAGAGAACGGGAAAGATATTGTCCCCACCCAGAAGTAATGCAGAAACCCCTTTTCTGTGCTCGGGGTGACCAGCCACAGCCTGGATACACTAACGTCCCAACAGCTCATTGACTGTCGGTGTTGGACAGTGCGGTGCTTCAGAAGACAGGTCGTAAAAGCAAAGTCACTGATTCCATCTCATGTGCTCCTCCGATCAAGAATAGCAACACACTAAAAATGTTTCAATAATGGTTACACCTTATCTCCACATTTATCGAACAGTTGGCTCGTTGGTCTAGGGGATTCTCGCTTCGGGGTTATTGCTTGAAATTTGCGAGAGGTCCCGGGTTCACATCCCAGACAAGCCCTCGGTTTACCCAAGAATTTTGAAATTGCATCAAACTTTTGCACAGAAGGACTTGCATTTCTGCAACACCTTTCAGGAACTCATGACGCCCCAAAGCGCTTTGCATCCGTTACGTTATGTTTGAAGTGTTGTCGTGTGGGGAAAGATGTGCCCATATCACCCCACACGAACCGCAACTCTTTGCGAAGGAGTTTGGTGTAAAAAATCAGGTGCCTCAGGGACTTGGACTTTCTATGAATGAGTTCTGCTTGTACCTGCGTTCAAGCTTGTAACAGTAACTGTGCTTCCATCTCACGGGAGCAGCGTGTAGCGGTTAGTGAGAAGGTGACCAGGTTGATGTGCGCCGCTTTCAATCTTTTAAATTTCACCAAACAAAGAAACGGTGAATCCAACTGTCCCTTTAAGCGACGGATAGAAGGGATCGGTGCTCCAAACAGAGCTGGAACACACGCAGTGCAGGAATAGGGTCCGCAACATTAAATGTCAGAGTTATTAAGCAGACAATAATTAAACATACACTTAATAGTACTTACACCCAAACTTTGCGAATGTTAGCCGAATAACTCAAACACGTTACAGTTCCAAGCTCGGTGTACACATTGATCAAACATTAATCGGATTCTAAACTATCTGTTCCAAATGCCACATTTTATATCTTTTCCTTACCCCTGCTTCGTGAAATTGAAACTTTTAATATCATTACCTAACACAACTGCCCAACTTCTGATGGAAGGTCATTAACCTGAAACGTTAACACTGTTTCTCTCTCCACAGATGCTGCTTGGCCTGCTCAGTGTTTCCAGTAATTACTCTTTTTAGTCTCCAAACTTATCATCAGAGTATCGCTTGCCTTGTCATCTAACTACACTCCTTCCTGATATGTAGACTTGTCCTACAAACCAGGCTCCTTTCTGATGATTCAGGCATTCATTGGAATTATAACTTCTTAACGATAACAATTATGTGAAGTATGTAACTATGTCATACTTGCCAACAGAGGGCGTGACTGTTGGAGTCCGAATGGTCACCTGCCCACACCTGCAGGGCCAGTATAAAAGTTGGCTGCCATGTTGTTCAGGCACTCTGGAGTTGTAATAAAGAAGACTAAGATCACACTAAGTTTAGCTCACAGTACTCAGCCTCCTGGTGTTCTACTTTTCACAACAATTGGCGACGATTAACAGAATACAAAGCTTCACACAACCATGGCTGCTGTTGGAATATTAGAGAGATTCATAGAGAGTGAAATAAATGAGGGCAGCAGGCGGATCTCTGCCTGACACCGGGGAAACAGGGAGACAGACCTTGGAGCAAAGGGATATGGATGGAGTCGGCAAAACTTGAGGCATCTGATTCAGGAGAGTTGCGGGGCGTGGAAATTCGGGAGTTTAATGACTTTGAAAGGAACATTTTTTTTTTGTGCCGTTTTGTTCAGAGAAATGTTTGTGAAAGGAATTTTTTGCAGGAAGGGATGCAGCATTTCACCTTTTGCCTTAGCACTTGTTTCTGGGTGTCAGGATCACATTTCGTTTCAATGTTATTCTTCCAGAATTAATATTTCATTTGCTGTTTGACAATAACCAGACCCTTGCTCCAAGGTCTGTCTCACTCTTTCCCCGATGTCAGGCAGAGAACCGCCTGTTGCCCTGATTTATTTCATGTGACAGGACACAAAAGTTCAAAATCGACCTGCAGGTGGCGACACAGCACTGAATTGTAATGATGGCCGAGTGGTCCAAGGTGATGTGTTCAGGTCACTATAGACAGTGTTCGAATCCTATTGCATACATTTCTTATATTGAATAATGAGGCAGAACCCATTTGCTTTGTCACCACCAACTCCTTAAAAGTGCGATTCAGCAGTCCACCTGCTCTTTGAACATTTCATTCTGACCTGGTGCTGAAATTTGTTCATTCTTTTGTAGAACGACAATTATTTATTTTGCCCTGAGCATGTGAGGAACTTTTCTCCCGATCTCATTGGGTTTAATTTTGTTAATCTGGTGCTGAAAGTGGAGATGTTTCCGCAGTGTAATGGTTAACACATTCTAGTTTTTTGAGTTCATGCTCAACTTTCTCCTTGAGTGCATATGGTACGGAACGGGGCTTGTCGTAAAGCAATCTAGCGTCCTTCTGTACCCTGACACTCGCCATGAAGCCTTGGATCGGCCTGTCCGTTTCGCAGAACACCTTTGGATACTTCTTGACAACCTCATCCGTTGATGAAAATCTCGCTTCCACACAGAAAATCTGACTACAATCCAGCTTCATTGAGCTTAATCAATTTCTTCCTTGTAAGGCAGACTTGTCAGTTTTCACTACTATTCGAGGCAAGTTCTGAAATTAATCTTTATATTTCACCGATTGGTACAGTGATATGACCAACCACAGGAATTTACTCTCCCGAGTAGCCTGGCAGCTCTATCTTGGGTTTCTCCAGTTGGAAATCACGCAATTTGTCGCGGTACAGTGACTCCAGTATTACAATCACGGATGCACCCGTGTCAATTTCCATTGGTATCTTGAATCCAGCAACATCTATGTGGATTTAAATGCTTTACGAATCACTGTCCGTTAAACTCGTGCTCCTGATGATGTGTAACTCTAACATCTCCTCGTCCTGATGTTGGTCTTCCATACAATGAAGTCTCTTGGGATTTCGACTCAGAGCTTTGAACGCTGGACTCATAGCTTTAACAACAGGTTTACCATTCAGGCGGCATGCCTTCGTAAGATGCCCAGTCTTTCTGTCGAAGAAACACTCTGTCTTCACGTGTGGACAACTTTGAGCAATGTGTTGTCCCAGGCACCTACAGCATGACTTCGACGCTCTGGTAGAATTTCCAGTTTCTGAGGCTTTGGGCTCCCTTGTAATACCTTCAAATGCTCTGATAATGACTCCACGAGACAATGTGTCGTTTTTTAACTGCAGTGACCTGAGTCCTTTATTGATAACCTTTATTGGTGGCCTGCCTTTTATACTAGGCCAGGCACACCTGTGCAGGTAAGCTACAAGTCTCCCACTGCAGTGCCCTCTGGTGGCACACCTTGTAATAGTACAAGCTGTAACCATGTAGAATACATGACAGGTGTCACTGCGGAACCGTTTCTCTCACTCAAAGTTAGACGCACTGCCGTGGGCGCCACGAGGTATAGGTAGGTAGCCATTGATCTTCAGGTTCATATATAAATATATATAAATATATCGACATGCATCGTAACTATTCCCTGGTGGTCGACGGGTTAAGACCCGGTGCACTAACCTGGTTTGACATGTATCGTACCTGTTCCCTGGTGGTCGAGGGGTTAAGACCCGGCGCACAAACCTGGTTTCAATCCTCGATCAATTCATCGCATAAAAATAATTGAGGTCTGTGAGACGATTAATAATTGCTGTAATCACCATTAATACCAATACTTTCTGTGATAGACCGAGCTTGCAGACTATCTGGCTTCTCCTGCACTTGGCCGGGCACGTGTTTGGGGTTTAATTTTGTAAACTGGGTGAGTTCGCTGATCGCGGGGAGATGGTAGGAGCTTCTGTGGCCCCACTGTGAGGATGTGGAAGTGAACACGGTGGCTGGGTGATCCGTGACATTTCTGTAAAGGGCAGAGGAGGAGAAGGATTGAGAACATTCAGTGTGGGACAGAAGTTGTTTCAGGTGAGCCAACACATTCCCGATCAGCACAGAGGGAGCTCACTGGTCAGCTCCTCGCTGTGGGGGCTGTTGTACAAGAGGTTTCTGTAGTGTAGTGGTTATCACGTTTGCTTTACACGTGCAAAGTCCCTGGTTCAATCCCAGGCAGAAACATTATATTTAAAGTTGCTGTGGATGAACAATCGGAGGCGAGTTTAGTCTCTCTGCAAATGCTGCCTGGCCTGCAGAGATTTCCAGCATTTGCTGTTTTTATTTGCTCTTAATTCTCCTGGCAATAGGGCTCCCTTATTCATTATTTGCTCTTTATTTCACCAATAAATCGATAACCTTGAGTGAGAGAAAATGGATCCACCGGGCACCTTTTGCGTGTGAGGCCAACGTGATATCCGCTACACTGCAGCCCATCAAAGGGCGAGAAACCACTGAATATAAAGGATGAGCTGACAAATATCAGGGGCAGTGCAGTCTGGTCAATGTCAAACCCTCCCTTCTTATTCAGCAATGGCATGAACGGGAGTCAGACGCCACAAAGTTTAATTAATGACACAAATACAAGTAACACTTGCAAATCTTTTCAGTGTAAAATTCTTTCACTTTATTTGAAATGCTGCTGCGTTGAATCTGAAAATACACACGGTGGGATTTTATCTTCACTATTGATTGTATTTTGTGTGCACGGTAGGAATAATCGGTGCTGATAAATTTGATAAAAGTTGCCCCAGATTCGTGGTGTCATCGGCAATGAACACTTTCAACCAGAAAGCTAAAATACATTGAGTAAAATGGGTTAACATGCAAAAGAACATAAGATCATGAGAAATAGGAGCAGGAGTGGGCCATACGGCCCCTCGAGCCTGCTCCACCATTTAATACAATCATGGCTGATTTGATAATGGACTCAGGTCCATTTCCCTGCCCGCTCCCCAAAGCACAGGCCAAGTGATTGAAGTATGGAGTGTCCCTGAGTTAGCATTTGTTTGATTGTGTAAAGAAGGTGAGGGGTTAATTAATGATGGTTTCCCGTGAAAGCAAGAGAAAAGTTTTCGAACAAACCATCCGGTGACTGTCAGCTGAGCGCTGCTTTTGATACCTGGTGGGAATGGGCAGGGATTTTAAAGCCCCTTGTATTGCAGAACCTTCATATAGATGAACATCTCCAGCTCACTGTGTAGGCCTCGTGGTGCAACGGTAGTGCGTCTGACTCCAAATCAACAGGTTGTGTGTTGAAATCATGTTGGGGTATTCCTCTTTTGGATATTGTTCTTCCAGAATTAATATTTCCTTTGCTGTTTGGCAATAACCAGACCCGTGCTCCAAGGTCTGTCTCACTGTTTCCCAGGTGTCAGGCAGAGATGCGCCTGCAGCCCTCATTTATTTCATGTGACAGGACACAAAAGTTCATAATCAACCTGCATGTGGCCACACACAGCGCTGAATAGTCAGGATGCCCGGGCGGTCGAAGGTGCTGTGTTCAGGTCACTGTCTCCTCAACACGTGTGTTCAGCTTGAATTCCAATTCTAACAATAATTATCATTAAACGGAACACATTTGTTTGTCACCACGGCCAACTCCTTCAAAGTGGGATTCAGCTGTTCAGCTGCTCGCTTCACATTTCCGTCTGACCTGGTGCTGGAGTTTGTTAAAGAGAGTCAGTGCAGAAGATTCAACCTTTCACCTTATTCCTGAGCATCACCTTCATACCTCAGGCCAGAAAGTCTCAAGCCGTACATTCCTGATCCTAACCACTCGCTGCTAAATGGCCAGCTCCTGTTCCGATGTGTAAAGTCTGGGAAACACGAGATCAATTCCTACCACGCTCACAGCCTTCCAAAATATAGCACCGTCATTCTCTTCTCGTAAAACCAGCTCCTGAAGTATCGGCCAGCTGTGTCGGTTAAAGCGCTGATTATGTTCCTCGCATTGTGTCAATTGCAGTGTTTACGTAGTGTAGTGGTTATCACATTCGCTCAGCACGTGAAAAGTCCCCGTATCGCAACCGGCCGTGATCATTGATCAATTAAAGATTAGAAAAAATGAAATAATTGACATTAATGGTTCAATATTAACAAAGTTGTTTTTTGTTTCTGCTTAATGATTAAAAATAATAAACACCAGAAGTGGCACTTGGACCCTTGTCTTCAAGATAGATTTTGAACTGAACATAGCACCTTCGACCGCTCGGCAATCCTGGCGACTCACTGCTGTGTGTGGCCACCTGCAGATTGATTTGAAATTTTGTGTCCTGTGACATGAAATAATTGAGGGCAGCAGTTGTTTCTCTGCCTGACACCGGGGAAACAGTGAGACAGACCTTGGAGCAAGGGTCTGGTTATTGTCAAACTTCAAATGAAATGTTAATTCTGGAAGAAAAATATCCAAAAAAACGCTGACCCTAACGTGATTTTAATACGCAACCTTCTGATCAAGAGTCAGACACACTACCGTTGCACCATGAGACCTACACAGTGGACTGGAGATTTTTTGTCTATATGAAGGTTCTGCTCGACCACCAGGGAACTGTTACGATACATGTCGATATATTTATATATATTTATATGTGATCCTGAATATCAACGGCTACCTACCTAGACCTCGTGCTGCCCACGGTAATGTGTCTAACTTTGAGTGAGAGAAATTGTTCCACAGTGAGACCCATTTCATCTTTTGTTCCCTTTTAATCACTAGAAACCGAGACAGGGGAATAAATAGAGAAACCAAAGCACAGGGTTATGGACAAGAGGAAGAGAGAAGGGGAAAGATACTGTCCGCACCCAGAACTAATGCAGAAACCCCTCTGCTGCGCTCGGGGTGACCGCCCACAGCCTGGATTCACTAACGTCCCAACAGCTCATTGACTTTCGGAGTTGGACAGTGCGGTGCTTCAGAAGACAGGTCGTAAAAGCAAAGTCACTGATTCCATCTCATGTGCTCCTCCGATCAAGAATAGCAACACACTAAAAATGTTTCAATAATGGTTACACCTTATCTCCACGTTTATCGAATTGTTGGCTCGTTGGTCTAGGGGTATGATTTTCGCGTCGGGGTTATTGCTCGAAATTTGCGAGAGGTCCCGCGTTCACATCCCAGACGAGTCCTAGGTTTACCCAAGAATTTTGAAATTGCATCAAACTTTTGCAAAGAAGGACTTGCATTTCTGCAACACCTTTCAGGAACTCATGACGCCCCAAAGCGCTTTGCATCCTTTGAGTTATGTTTGAAGTGTTGTCGTGTGGGGAAAGATGTGCCCATATCACCCCACACGAACCGCAACTCTTTGCGAAGGAGTTTGGTGCAAAAAATCAGGTGCCTCAGGGACTTGGACTTTCTATGAATGAGTTCTGCTTGTACCTGCGTTCAAGCTTGTAACAGTAACTGTGCATCCATCTCACGGGATCAGCGTGTAGCGGTTAGTGAGAAGGTGACCAGGTTGATGTGCGCCGCTTTCAATCTTTTAAATTTCACCAAACAAAGAAACGGTGAATCCAACTGTCCCTGTAAGCGACGGATTGAAGGGATCGGTGCTCCAAACAGAGCTGGAACACACGCAGTGCAGGAATAGGGTCCGCAACATTAAATGTCAGAGTTATTAAGCAGACAATAATTAAACCTACACTTAATAGTACTTACACCCAAACTTTGCGAATGTTAGCCGAATAACTCAAACACGTTACAGTTCCAAGCTCGGTGTACACATTGATCAAACATTAATCGGATTCTAAACTATCTGTTCCAAATGCCACATTTTATATCTTTTCCTTACCCCTGCTTCGTGAAATTGAAACTTTTAATAGCATTACCTAACACAACTGCCCAACTTCTGATGGAAGGTCATTAACCTGAAACGTTAACACTGTTTCTCTCTCCACAGATGCTGAGCTTGGCCTGCTCAGTGTTTCCAGTATTTACTCTTTTTAGTCTCCAAACTTATCATCAGAGTATCACTTCCCTCGTCATCTAAATACGCTCCTTCCTGATATGTAGCCTTGTCCTACAAACCAGGCTCCTATCTGATGATTCAGGCATTCATTGGAATTATAACTTCTTAACGATAACAATTATGTGAAGTATGTAACTATGTCATACTTGCCAACAGAGGGCGTGACTGTTGGAGTCCGAATGGTCACCTGCCCACACCTGCAGGGCCAGTATAAAAGGTTGGCTGCCATGTTGTTCAGGCACTCTGGAGTTGTAATAAAGAAGACTAAGATCACACTAAGTTTAGCTCACAGTACTCAGCCTCCTGGTGTTCTACTTTTCACAACAATTGGCGACGATTAACAGAATAAAAAGCTTCACACAACCATGGCTGCTGTTGGAATATTAGAGAGATTCATAGAGAGTGAAATAAATGAGGGCAGCAGGCGGATCTCTGCCTGACACCGGGGAAACAGGGAGACAGACCTTGGAGCAAAGGGATATGGATGGAGTCGGCAAAACTTGAGGCATCTGATTCAGGAGAGTTGCGGGGCGTGGAAATTCGGGAGTTTAATGACTTTGAAAGGAACATTTTTATTTTGTGCCGTTTTGTTCAGAGAAATGTTTGTGAAAGGAATTTTTTGCAGGAAGGGATGCAGCATTTCACCTTTTGCCTTAGCACTTGTTTCTGGGTGTCAGGATCACATTTCGTTTAATTGTTATTCTTCCAGAATTAATATTTCATTTGCTGTTTGACAATAACCAGACCCTTGCTCCAAGGTCTGTCTCACTCTTTCCCCGATGTCAGGCAGAGAACCGCCTGTTGCCCTGATTTATTTCATGTGACAGGACACAAAAGTTCAAAATCAACCTGCAGGTGGCGACACAGCACTGAATAGTAATGATGGCCGAGTGGTCCAAGTTGATGTGTTCAGGTCAATATAGATAGTGTTCGAATCCTATTGCAGACATTTCTTATATTGAATCATGAGGCAGAACCCATTTGCTTTGTCACCACCAACTCCTTAAAAGTGCGATTCAGCAGTCCACCTGCTCGTTGAACATTTCATTCTGACCTGGTGCTGAAATTTGTTCATTCTTTTGTAGAACGACAATTATTTATTTTGCCCTGAGCATGTGAGGAACTTTTCTCCCGATCTCATTGGGTTTAATTTTGTTAATCTGGTGCTGAAAGTGGAGATGTTTCCGCAGCGTAATGGTTAACACCTTCTAGTTTTTTGAGTTCATGCTCAACTTTCTCCTTGAGTGCATATGGTACGGAACGGGGCTTGTCGTAAACCAATCTAGCGTCCTTCTGTACCCTGACACTCGCCTTGAAGCCTTGGATCGGACTGTCCGTTTCGCAGAACACCTTTGGATACTTCTTGACAACCTCATCCGTTGATGAAAATCTCGCTTCCACACAGAAAATCTGACTACAATCCAGCTTCATTGAGCTTAATCAATTTCTTCCTTGTAAGGCAGACTTGTCTGTTTTCACTACTATTCGAGGCAAGTTCTGAAATTAATCTTTATATTTCACCGATTGGTACAGTGATATGACCAACCACAGGAATTTACACTCCCGAGCAGCCTGGCAGCTCTATCTTGGGTTTCTCCAGTTGGAAATCACGCAATTTGTCGCGGTACAGTGACTCCGGTATTACACTCACGGATGCACCCGTGTCAATTTCCATTGGTATATTGAATCCAGCAACATCTATGTGGATTTAAATGCTTTACGAATCACTGTCCGTTAAACTCGTGCTCCTGATGATGTGTAACTCTAACATCTCCTCGTCCTGATGTTGGTCTTCCATACAATGAAGTTTCTTGGGATTTCGACTCAGAGCTTTGAACGCTGGACTCATAGGTTTAACAACAGGTTTACCCTTCAGGCGGCATGCCTTCGTAAGATGCCCAGTCTTTCTGTCGAAGAAACACTCTGTCTTCACGTGTGGACAACTTTGAGCAATGTGTTGTCCCAGGCACCTACAGCATGACTTCGATGCTCTGGTAGAATTTCCAGTTTCTGAGGCTTTGGGCTCCCTTGTAATACCTTCAAATTCTCTGATAATGACTCCACGAGACAATGTGTCGTTCTTTAACTGCAGTGACCTGAGTCCATTATTGATAACCTTTATTGGTGGCCTGCCTTTTATACTAGGCCAGGCACACCTGTGCAGGTAAGCTACAAGTCTCCCACTGCAGTGCCCTCTGGTGGCACACCTTGTAATAGTACAAGCTGTAACCATGTCGAACACATGACAGGTGTCACTGTGGAACCGTTTCTCTCACTCAAAGTTAGACGCACTACCGTGGGCGCCACGAGGTCTAGCTTGGTAGCCATTGACATTCAGGTTCATATATAAATATATATAAATGTATCGACATGCATCGTAACTGTTCCCTGGTGGTCGAGGGGTTAAGATCCGGTGCACGAACCTGGTTCGACATGTATCGTTACTGTTCCCTGGTGGTCGAGGGGTTAAGACCCGGCGCACCAACCTGGTTTCAATCCTCGATCAATTCATCGCAGAAAATTAATTGACGTCTGTGAAACGCTTAATAATTGCTGTAATCACCATGAATACCAGTACTCTCTGTGATAGACCGAGATTACACACTATCTGGCTTCTCCTGCAAGTTGCCGGGCACGTGTTTGGGGTTTAATTTTGTAAACTGGGTGAGTTCGCTGATCGCGGGGAGACGGTTGGAGCCTCTGTGGCCCCACTGTGAGGATGTGGAAATGAACACGGTGGCTGGGTGATCCGTGACATTTCTGTAAAGGGCAGCAGAGGAGAAGGATTGAAAACTTTCAGTGTGGGGCAGAATTTGTTTCAGGAGAGCCAACACATTCCCGATCTGCACAGAGGGAGCTCACTGGTCAGCTCCACGCTGTGCGGGCCGTTGTACAAGGGGTTTCTGTAGTGTAGTGGTTATCACGTTTGCTTTACACGCAAAAGGTCCCTGGTTCAATCCCAGGCAGAAACATTATGTTTAAACTTGCTGTGGATGAACAATCAGAGGCGAGTTTCGTCTCCCTGCAAATGCTGCCTGACCTGCTGAGATTTCCAGTATTTGCTATTTATTCTCCTGGCAAAAGGGCTCCCTTATTCATTAATTGCTCTTTATTTCACCAATAAATAGATAACTTTGAGTGAGAGAAAACGGTTCCACCGGTGACCTTTTGCGTGTGAGGCCAACGTGATATCCGCTACACTGCAGCCCATCAAAGGGGGAGAAACCACTGAATATAAAGGAGGAGCTGACAAATATCAGGGGCAGTGCAGTCTGGTCAATGTCGAATCCTCCTTTCTTATTCAGCAGTGGCATGAACGGGAGTCAGGCGCCACAAAGTTTAATTAAAGACACAAATACAAGTAACACTTGCAAATCTTTTCAGTGTAAAATGCTTTCACTTTATTTGAAATGCTACTGCGTTGAATCTGAAAATACACACGGTGGGATTTTATCTTCACTACTGATTGTATTTTGTGTGCACGGTAGGAATAATCGGTGCTGATAAATTTGATAAAAGTTGCCCCAGATTCGTGGTGTCATCGGCAATGAACACTTTCAACCAGAAAGCTAAAATACAGTGCGTAAAATGGGTTAACATGCATAAGAACATAGGATCATGAGAAATAGGAGCAGGAGTGGGCCATACGGCCCCTCGAGCCTGCTCCAACATTTAATACAATCATGGCTGATCTGATAATGGACTCAGGTCCACTTCCCTGCCCGCTCCCCAAAGCACAGGTCAAATGATTGAAGTATGGAGTGTCCCTGAGTTAGCATTTGTTTGATTGTGTAAAGAAGGTGAGTGGTTAATTAATGATGGTTTCCCGTGAAAGCAAGAGAAAAGTTTTCGAACAAACCATCCGGTGACTGTCAGGTGAGCGCTGCTTTTGATACGTGTTGGGAATGGGCGGGGATTTTAAAGCCTCTTGTATTGCAGAACCTTCATATAGACGAACATCTCCAGCTCACAGTGTAGGCCTCGTGGTGCAACGGTAGTGTGTCTGATTCGAGATCCAAAGGCTGTGTGTTCAAATCACGTTAGGATATTGTTCTTCCAGAATTAATATTTCCTTTGCTGTTTGGCAATAACCAGACCCTTGCTCCAAGGTCTGTCTCACTGTTTCCCCGGTGTCAGGCAGAGATACGCCTGCTGTCCTCATTTATTTCATGTGACAGGACACAAAAGTTCAAAATCAACCTGCAGGTGGCCACACATAGCGCTGAGGAGTCAGGATGGCCGGGCGGTCGAAGGTGCTGTGTTCAGGTCACTGTCTCCTCTTCACGTGTGTTCAGCTTGAATTCCAATTCTAACAATTATTATCATTAAACGGAACACATTTGTTTGACACCATGGCCAACTCCTTCAAAGTGGGATTCAGCAGTTCAGCTGCTCGCTTAACATTTCCGTCTGACCTGGTGCTGGAGTTTGTTAAAGAGAGTCAGTGCAGAAGATTCAACCTTTCACCTTATTCCTGAGCACCACCTTCTCACCTGAGGCCAGAAAGTCTCAAGCCGTGCATTCCTGATCCTAACCACTCGCTGCTAAATGACCATCTCCTGTTCCTATGTGTAAAGTCTGGGAAACACGAGATCAATTCCTACCACACTCGCTGCCTTCCTAAATACAGCACCGTCATTCTATTCTCGTAAAACCAGCTCCTGAAGTATCGGCCAGCTGTGTAGGTTAAAGCTCTGGTTATGTTCCTGGCATTGTGTCAATTGCAGTGTTTCAGTAGTGTAGTGGTTATCACATTCGTTTAACACGTGAAAACTCCCCGCATCGCAACCCCGCGTAAACATTTTGAACATTGATCAATTAAAGATTAGAGAAAATGAAATAATTAACATGAATGGTTCAATATTTACAAAGTTGGTGTTTGTTTCTGCATAATGATTAAAAATAATAAACACCAGAAGTGGGATTTGGAACCTTGTCTTCAAGATAGATTTTGAACTGAAAACAGCACCTTCGACCACTCGGCCATCCTGACTACTCACTGCTGTGTGTGGCCACCTGCAGATTGATTTTGAAATTTTGTGTCCTGTCACATGAAATAATTGAGGGCAGCAGGCGTATCTCTGCCTGACACCGGGGAAACAGTGAGACAGACCTTGGAGCAAGGGTCTGTTTATTTTCAAACAGCAAATGAAATATTAATTCTGGAAGAACAATATCCAAAAGAACAGTGACCACGACGTGATTTGAACACGTAACCTTTTGATCTGGAGTCAGACGCGCTACCGTTGCGCCACGAGCCCTACACAGTAAGCTGGCGATGTTCGGCTTTATAAAGGTTCTGCAATACAAGGGGCTTTAAAATTACTGCCCATTCCCACCAGGTAGCGCAAGCAGCGCTCACCGGACAGTCACCGTATGGTTTTTTTCTTAACCTTTTGTCTTGCTTTCATGGGAAAGCATCATGAATTAACCCCTCACCTTCTTTTGCACAATCAAACAAATGCTAACTCAGGGACACTCCATACTTCAATCATTTGTCCTGTGTTTTGTGCAATGTATAGAATGACTCGACAGACTTGTTACTGTAAACTCACTCTACTGTAAACCTGGTTCAACTTTACTTATTCCCAAAGTGCCCACGTGACATAGTACTCGCTCTTAAATACCAGGGCCCGCGCACACGCGCGTACAGCCCGATGACCTCCGACAGTGGCGCCCCCTGGCGTCTAGTGACCCCAAGCATCAATACATGACACTTTGCATCTGACTGTGAAACCATATCCTATTTTACTCACTGTATTTTAATAGGCAGGGAATTTAATGTCCCTTGTATTGCAGAACCTTCATATAGACGAACATCCCTTAACTACTGTGTAAACCTCGTGGTTTAACGGTAGTGCGTCTGATTCTAGATCAAAGGGCTGCTTGTTCAAATCATGTCGGGGTCACTGTTCTTCTAGAATTGTTGTTTCACAATAACCAGACCCTTGCTGCAATGTCTATCTC
The DNA here is from genome assembly GCF_044704955.1 of Pristiophorus japonicus. Taxonomy (NCBI): domain Eukaryota; kingdom Metazoa; phylum Chordata; class Chondrichthyes; family Pristiophoridae; genus Pristiophorus; species Pristiophorus japonicus. The sequence continues at coordinate 474,712 of NW_027250788.1, read as the reverse complement.
ACTGTTTAGTAGTGGTAAGGTTGGGGACAGCATCAAACAAGAAATAAGGGATGTATGCAGTGGTGGTACAGCAGTTATCATGGGTGACTTTAATCTACTTATAGTTTGGGTTAACCACATGATCGTAATGTGGTGGAGGAGGATTTCCTGGAGCGTATTTGGGATGGGTTTCTCGACCAATATGTTGAGGAACCAATAAGACAGCTGGCCATCCTATACTGGGTGATGTGTAATGAGAAGCGTCTAATTAGCAATCTTGTTGTGCGGGGCCACTTAGGGAAATGTAACATAATATGGTAGAATTCTTCATTAAGGTGGAGAGTGTCACAGTTAATTCAGAAACTAGGGTCCTGAAATTAAGGAAAAGGAACTTTGACGGTCTGAGGTGTGAATTTGGCAATTTTAGAATAGACTGGCCAAGGATACTAAAAGAGTTGACAGTGGATAGGCAATGGTAAACATTTAAAGATCACACGGGTGAACTTCAGCAATTGTACATCCCTGTCTGGAGTAAAAATAGAACGGAGAACGTTGCTCAACCGTGATTAACAAGGGAAATTAAGGATAGTTTTAAAACCAAGGAAGAGGCACAAAAATTGGCCAGAAAAAGCAGCAAACCTGAGGACTGGGAGTAATTTAGAATTCAACAGGGGAGGACTAAGGGTTTCATTCGGAGGGGAAGCTTGCTTGGAACATAAAAGCTTCTGTAAATATGTGAAGAGAAAAAGATTAGTGAAGACAAACGTAGGTCCCTTGCAGTCGGATTCAGGTGAATTTACAATGGGTAACAAAGAAATGGCAGACCAAAAGAACAAATAATTCAGTTCTGTCTTCACGAAGGAAGACACGAATAATGTTCCGAATGTACTTGGGGACCGAGGGTCGAGTGAGAAGGAGGATCTGAAGGATATCCTTATTAGGCGGGAGATTGTGTTAGGCAAATTGATGGGATTGAAGGCTGATAAATCACCAGGGCCTGATAGTCTGCGTCCCAGAGTACTTAAGGAAGTGGCCCGAGAAATAGTGGATGCATTGGTGGTCATTTTCCAATATTCTATTGACTCGGGATCAGTTCCTATGGACTGGAGGGTAGCTAATGTAACACCACTTTTTAAAAAAGGAGGGAGAGAGAAAACGGGTAATTATAGACCAGTTAGCCTTACTTCAGCAGTGGGGAAAATGTTGGAATCAATTATTAAAGATGTAACAGCAGGGCATTTGGAAAGCAGTGACAGGATCAGTCCAAGTCAGCATGGATTTATGAAAGGGAAATCATGCTTGACAAATCTTCTGGAATTTTTGAGGATGTAACTAGCAGAGTGGACTAGGGAGAACCAGTGGATGTGGTGTATTTGGACTTTCAGAAGGCTTTTGACAAGGTCCCACACAAGAGATTGGTGTGCAAAGTCAAAGCACATGGTATTGGGGGTAATGTACTGACGTGAATAGAGAACTGGTTGGCAGACAGGAAGCAGAGAGTCGGGATAAACGGGTCCTTTTCAGAATGGCAGGCAGTGACTTGCGGAGTGCCGCAGCGCTCAGTGCTGGGACCCCAGCTCATTACAATACAAATCAATGATTTGGATGAAGGACTTTTGTGTAATATCTCCAAGTTTGCAGATGACACTAAACTGGGTGGCGGTGTGAGCTGTGAGGAGGACGCTAACAGGCTGTAAGGTGACTTGGACAGGTTAGGTGAGTCGGCAAATGCATGGCAGACGCAGAATAATGTGGATAAATGTGAGGTTATCCATTTTGGGGGCAAAAACACTGGGGCAGAATATTATCTGAATGGCGGCAGATTAGGAAAAGGGGAGGTGCAACGAGACCTGCGTGTCATGGGTCATCAGTCATTGAAGGTTGGCATACAGGTGCAACAGGCAGTGAAGAAGGCAAATGGTATGTTGGCCTTCATAGCTCGGGTCTTTGAGTATAGGAGCAGGGAATTCTTACTGCAGCTGTACAGGGTCTTAGTGAGGCCTCACCTGGAATATTGTGTTCCGTTTTGGTCTTCTAATCTGAGGAAGGACGTTATTGCTGTTGAGGGAGTGCAGCGAAGGTTCACCAGACTGATTCCCGGGATGGCCGGACTGTCATATGAGGAGAAACTGGATCAACTGGGCCTTTATTCACTGGTGTTTAGAACGATGAGAGGGTATCTCATGGAAATGTATAAGATTCTGACGGGACTGGACAGGGTAGATGCGGGTAGATTGTTCCCGATGTTGGGGAAGTCCAGAACCAGGGGACATAGTCTTAGGATAAGCGGTAGGCCAATTAAGAAGGAGATGCGGAGAAACCTCTTCACTCAGAGAGTTGTTAACCTGTGGAATTTCCTGCAGAGGTGTATGGGGAACTGTGGCTGATATTTGGCCGGACCCCAGCACACAAATATCAGCATTGGATGTTTTGCTAAATGTCTTGGTTCCTGCAACAAGGTGGCCGCACATGCGCCATGAACCGTCCAAGATGGCGGCCAGTGACCCCGCTGACCCGGGCCTGTCACCACGGGGCCATCCCAGGGCCTGTGGCCTGTGATTGGGGCCTGGGACCTACAGCAGGTGTTTATGAGGCTCACCAGCCCACTTACGGCTCCAATTCCTGCCCCGCACCGACAACCGACCGTCTCCTGTCCAATATCATCTGGGCTCCACCAATGTAACAAACAGGGTGGATCAAGGGGAACCAGTGGATGTGGAGTATTTGGACTTCCAGAAGGCATTGACAAGGTGCCACATAAAAGGTTACCACACAAGATAAAAAAAAAACATGGGTTTGGCGGTAATATATTAGCATGGATAGAGGATTGGCTAACCATCAGAAAACAGAGAGTCGGGATAAATGGTTCATTCTCGGGTTGGAAATCAGTAACTAGTCGGGTGCCACAGGGATCAGTGCTGGGACCCCAACTATTTACAATCTACATTAACGACTTGGAAGAAAGGACCGAGTGTAATGTAGCCAAATTGTTCGGTTGGAAACTATGTTAAAGAATATGACTCAGACACCCATCTGCTCAAGTGGAAAACACCCAAGTCTATTATATGTATACAGAGACTCGGCCGAGTTGGAGATCAGTCTAAAAGCTCTGCAGCCTCTTGCCCCCGAACTCGCCCGGCCGTTCCATATTTAATCTCACAACCCACAAGCACGTGCGTCATTGTGGTTACAATGGAAGAAGAAAAACCTTTCACAATAAAGTACATGGGACCCTGAGTTCAGCGTTTAGGGCATTCGGTTCCTCCTTATCAGAGAAAAAACATGCATACATCTGTTTGCACTACAACCATACTTTGTCCAACTTCTTCTTTCCACATGACTCAGAATCAGCAGACTTTATTTGACCATTTTAACATCGCCAGAATGCATAAAGCGGAGTTTCTAAAAATTCCCACTACACTGATGATACAAAGATGGGAGGAAAAGCAATGTGTGAGGAGGTCACAAAAAATCTGCAAAAGGACATAGGAAGGCTAAGTGAGTGGGCATAAATTAGGCAGATCGAGTAAAATGTGGGAAAGTGTTAGGTCATGCACTTTGCCAGAACAAAAAATCAAGGAGCAAATTATTATTTAAATGGAGAAAAATTGCAAAGTGCTACAGTACAGTGGGACCTGGGGGTACTTGTGCACGAAACAAAAGTTTAGTATGTAGGTACAGCAATTGAACAGAAAATCCAATGGAATCATGGTCTCTATTGCAAAGGGGATGGAGTATAAAAGCAGGGAAGTCTTGCCACAGTCATACAGGATATTAGTGTGGCCACACTTAGACTACTGCGTGCAGTTTTGTTTTCCACATTTATGAAAGGGTATACTGGCTTTGGAGGCAGTTCAGAGAAGGTTCTGAAGTTGATTCCGGAGATGAGGTGTTGAATTATGAGGAACGTTTGAGGAGCTTGGGCCTCCACTCATTGGAATTCAGAAGAATGAGAGGTGATCTTATCGAAACGTATAAGGTTTTGAAGCAGCTTGACAAGGTCGATGCAGAGAGGATGTTTCCACGGATAGGGGAGACTAGAACTAGGGAGCATAATCTCAGAATAAGGGACCTCCCATTTAAAACTGAGATGAGGAAAACTTTCTTCTCCCAGAGCATTGTAAATCTGTGGAATTCACTGCCTCAGAGAGCTGTGGAAGCTGGGTCATTGAATAACTTTAAGAGATTGACAGTTTCTTAACCGATGATGGATTAAAGCGTTATGGGGAGTGGGCGCGGAGGTGGACCCGAGTCCTATTAAGCCATGATCCTATTAAATGGCGGAGCAGGCTCGATGGGCCGTGTGGCCTACTCGAGCTCCTATTTCTTATCTTCTTATGTTACCCTCCCCTTCAGTGCTGACTCTGGCTGGATTCAGTTCCGCACACTGGTTCCCCTCTCCTCCCCTGAAGGTGCTGACTCTGTCTGGGTTCAGTTCTACACTCACTGGTTCCCTTCCCCTAAAGGTGCTGACTCTGTCTGGGTTCAGTTCTACCCTCACTGGTTCCCCTCCCCTGAAGGAGGGAGATATACACCGTATCTAACCAGTGTTGTACCTGCCCTTGGAATGTCTGGTGGACAGTGTTGAGGAAGCTTTACTCGGTATCTAAGCAAGGCAAGAAAATCCTTCCTTAGATAAGGAGACCAAAACTGTGCACAGTACTCCACGTGTGGTCTCACCAAGGCCCTGTACAATTGCAGAGTGAGATTTGAGAGGATTACCCTTTATCTAAATTAAGCTGTACCCGGCCCGAGGAGTGTTTATTTGAAAAGTGTAGAAGGAGCTTTACTTCGTATCTCACCAATGCACTACGTACCCTGGGAGTGTTTGATGCGACTGGGTAGAGGGAGCTTTACTCTATTTAACGCGTGCTGTACCTGCCCTGGCTGTGTTTGATGGTACAATGCTGTTGGAGCTTTACTTTGTATCTGAGTCAAGATAAATGGGGTCAATTTTCCATTGGCAAACTAGATCCAGCATTGTCATAGGCGTCGGTGCTCAGTCCTCAATCTATATTAATGACTTGGATGAAGGGACCGAGTGCAATCTCGAAAGGTTTGCTGATGATACAAAGATGGGTGGGAAAGAAACTTGTGAAGAGGACACAAAAATCTGTAAAGGGATACAGACATGCTAAGTGAGTGGGCAAAAAATTCGGCAGATGGAGTATAATGTGGGAAAATGTGAGGTTATCCACTGGGGCAGAAAAAATAAAAAACAAATTATAATTTAAATGGATAAAAATTGCAAAGTGCTGCAATACAGTCGCAACTTGGGGTCCTTGTGCATGAAACACAAAAGGTTAGTATGCAGGTACAGCAAGTAATCAGGAAAGCAAATGGAATCTTGGCCTTTATTGCATGGTGGATAAAGTATAAAAGCAGTTAAGTCCTGCTACAACTGTACCGAATATTGGTGAGGGCACGCCTAGAGTACTGCATACAGTTTTGGTCTCTGTATTTAAGGAAGAATGTATTGGTTTGGAGGTTGTTCAGAGAAGGTTCACTAGGTTGATTCCAGAGATGAGGGGGTTGACTTATGAAGATAGGTTGAGTAGGTTGGGTCTATACCCATTGGAGTTCAGAACAATGAGAGGTGATCTTATCAAAACATATAAGATAATGAAGGGGCTCGACAAGGTGAATGTAGAGCGGATATTTGTAACTATAGGCAAAACTAAAACTAGAGGTCATAGTCTCAGAATAAGAGGCAGCCCATTTAAAACTGAGATTAGATGGAATTTCTTCTTTGAGGGTTGTAAATCTATGGAATGTCTGCCCCAGAGAGCTGTGGAGGCTGGGCAATTGAATATATTAAAGGAGGAGATCGACAGATTTTATGCAATAAGGGAATAAAGTGTCATGGGGAGCGGGCAGGGAAGTGGAGCTGAGCCCAAGATCAGATCAGCCATGATCTTGTTAAATGGTGGAACAGGCTCGAGGGGCCAAGTACCTACTCCTGCTCTTATATCTTATATTATGATCTACCCTGTGCTGTACCTGCCCTGGGATTATTTGTTGGGATAGTGGAGAAAGAGCTTTACTCAGTATCTAACACGTGCTACCTGCCCTAGGATTATTTGTGGGACAATGCAGAGGGAGAGATTACTCTCTATTTATCCCGTGCTGTACTTGCCCTGGGAGTGTTTGATGGGACTGTGTAGATGGAGCATTATTCTGTATCTAACCAATGCTGTATCTACCCTGCAATGTTTGGATAGTGTCGAGGGAGAAATACTCCATACCTAACCAGTGTTGTACATGCCCTTGGAATGCCCTTGGAATGCCTGGTGGGACAGTGTTGAGGGAGTTTTATGCTGTATCTAATGCATGCGGTACCTGCCCTGGCAATGTCCGATGGAACAGTATAGAGAGAGATTTACTCAATATTTAAACCATGTTGTACCTGTTCTGGGAGTGTTTGATGCGGCAGAGTAGAGGGAGCTTTACTCTGTATCTATCCCGTGCTGCTGTTGCCTTGGGAGTGTTTGATGCGACAATGTAGAGGGAGATTTATTCTGTATCTGCCCTGGGAGTGTTTTATGGGTCAGTGTAGAGGGAACTTTATTCTGTATCTAACCAATGAAGTATCTACTCTAGAATGCTTGAGACAGTGTAGAGGGAGATATACTCCATATCTAGCCTGTGTTGTACCTGCCCATGGAATGTCTGGTGGGGAAATGATGAGGGAGCTTTGCTCTATATCTAAGCAAGGCAAGTATCCTTCCTTAGATAAGGCGACCAAAGATGTGCACAGTACTCCAGGTGTGGTCTCACCAAGGCCCTGTACAATTATTTAGTGAGGTTTGAGAGGGTAACTCTTTCAGTAAATTATGCTGTACTTGCCCTTGGAGTGTTTATTTGGAAAGTGTGGAGGAAGCTTTACTCTGCATCTAACCACAGCAGCACCTGCTCTGGGAGTGCTTGATGGGACAGTGTAGAGGGAGCTTTACTGTGTATCTAACGCATGCTGTTCCTGCACTGGGAGAGTTTTATGGGACAATGTAGAGGAACTTTACTCTGTATCTAACCTGTGCATTTCCTGCCATGGGAATGTCCAGTGGGAAAATGTGTATCTAATCTGTGCTGTACCTGCCCTTTGAGTGCTTGATGGGACAGTGTTGTGGGAGAAATTAGTCTGTATTTAACCTGTGCTGGAGCTGCCCTGTGAATTTTGTTGGGGACTGTTCAGAGGGAGATTTATGCTGGACCTAACCTGTTCCGTACCTGCCCTGGGAGAGTTTGACGGGACAGTCTAGAAGGAGCTTTACTCTGTACCTGACCCGTGCTTTACCTGCTCTGCGACTATTTGATGGGACGGGGTAGAGGGAGCTTTCCTCTGTATCTAACCTGTGTTGTAACTGGCCTGGGAGTGTTTGATGCGACAGTGTAGAGGGAGCTTTACTCTGTAACTAACCCATGTGCAATTGCCCCGGGAGTGTTTGGGATATTGTAGACTGAGATTTACTCTGTAAAAAACCATGGTAGTGTTTGGGACAGGATGGAGTGAGATTTACTCTGTCCCTAACCCCGTGCAGTACCGGTAGTCTGCACAGCAATAGTCGGGAATTTGCTAAAATCTATTATTAAGCACGTAGTAACAGGGCACTTCAGAACGAATAACAGGATTGGGCAGAATTAACACGGATTTATGAAAGGTAAATTGTTCTTGACAAATATGTCAGTGTTTTTTCAGGTAACTAGCAGGATAGATAAGGGGTAACCACTGGATGTGGTGTATTTATGTATACAGAAGGAATTCGATGAGGTGCCACTCAAGAGATTATTGAATAAATTTAGGGCTCATGGGATTGGGCGTTATATACTAGCAAGGATTAAGGATTGCTTAACGGACAGAAAACAGAGAGTAGGAATAAACAGGCCATTTTCGGGTTTGCAGGCACTTACTGGTGGGGTTGTAGCATCCCTTGGGAGCACTATATATAAGCAAGCCTCCCATGCTGTACCATCACTCTGGAGTTTGAATAAAGGAGCTAAGGTCAAAATTACTCATAAGGGTGTTAAAAAAACAAGCCTGAAGGCTTTGTGCCTTAATGCAAGGAGTATCCGCAATAAGGTGGATGAATTAACTGTGCAAATAGATGTTAACAAATATGATGTGATTGGGATTACGGAGACGTGGCTTCAGGATGATCAGGGCTGGGAACTCAACATCCAGGGGTATTCAACAATCAGGAAAGATAGAATAAAAGTGAAAGGAGATGGGGTAGCTTTGCTGGTTAAGGCGGAAATTAAGGCAATAGTTCGGAAGGACATTAGCTTGGATGATGTGGAATCTATATGGGTAGAGCTGCAGAATACCAAAGGGCAAAAAACGTTAGTGGGAGTTGTGTACAGACCTCCATACAGTAGAAGTGATGTTGGGGAGGGCATCAAACATGAAATTAGGGGTGCGTGCATGAAAGCTGCAGCAGTTATAATGGGTGACTTTAATATGCACATAGATTGGGTTAACCAAACTGGAAGCAATACGGTGGAGGAGGATTTCCTGGAGGGCATAAGGGATGGTTTTTTAGACCAATATGTCGAGGAACCAACCAGGGGGAGGCCATCTTAGACTGGGTGTTGTGTAATGAGAGAGGTTTAATTAGCAATCTCGTTGTGCGAGGCCCCTTGGGGAAGAGTGAGCATAATATGGTGGAATTCTGCATTAGGATGGAGAATGAAACAGTTAATTCAGAGACCATGGTCCAGAACTGAAAGAAGGGTAACTTTGAAGGTATGAGGTGTGAATTGGCTAGGATTGATTGGCGAATGATACTGAAGGGGTTGACTGTGGATGGGCAATGGCAGACATTTCGATACCGCATGGATGAACTGCAATAATTGTACATTCCTGTCCGGCGTAAAAATAAAAAAGAGAAGGTGGCTCAACCGTGGCTATCAAGGGAAATCAGGGATAGTATTAAAGCCAAGGAAGTGGCATACAAATTGGCCAGAAATAGCAGCGAACCCGGGGACTGGGAGAAATTTAGAACTCAGCAGAGAGGACAAAGGGTTTGATTAGGGCAGGGAAAATGGAGTATGATTGAAGCTTGCAGGGAACATTAAGACGGATTGCAAAAGTTTCTATAGATATGTAAAGAGAAAAAGGTCATTAAAGACAAACGTAGGTCCCCTGCAGTCAGAATCAGGGGAAGTCATAACGGGGAACAAAGAAATGGCGGACCATTTGAACAAGTACTTTGGTTCGGTATTCACTGAGTAGGACACAAACAACCTTCCGGATATAAAAAGGGTCGGAGGGTCTAGTAAGGAGGAGGAACTGAGGGAAATCCTTATTAGTCGGGATATTGTGTTGGGGAAATTGATGGGATTGAAGGCCGATAAATCCCCAGGGCCTGATGCGACTGCATCGCAGAGTACTTAAGGAGGTGGCCTTGGAAATAGTGGATGCAGTGACATTCATTTTCCAACATTCCATTGACTCTGGATCAGTTCCTATGGAGTGGAGGGTAGCCAATGTAACCTTACTTTTTAAAAAAGGAGGGAGAGAGAAAACAGGGTATTATAGACCGGTCAGCCTGACATCGGTAGTGGGTAAAATGATGGAATCAATTATGAAGGATGTCATAGCAGTGCATTTGGAAAGAGGTGATATGATAGGTCCAAGTCAGCATGGATTTGTGAAAGGGAAATCATGCTTGACAAATGTTCTGGAATTGTTTGAGGGTGTTTCCAGTAAAGTCTACAAGGGAGAACCAGTTGATGAATATTTGGACTTTCAGAAGGCTTTCGACAAGGTCCCACACAAGAGATTAATGTGCAAAGTTAAAGCTCATGGGATTGGTGTTAGTGTGCTGACATGGATTGAGAACTGGTTGTCAGACAGGAAGCAAAGAGTAGGAGTAAATGGGGACTTTTCAGAATGGCAGGCAGTGACTTCTGGGGTGCCGCAAGGTTCTATGCTGGGGCCCCAGCTGTTTACTCTCTACATTAATGATTTAGACGAGGGGATTAAATGTAGTATCTCCAAATTTGTGGATGACACTAAGTTGGGAGGCAGTGTGCGCTGCGAGGAGGATGCTATGAGGCTGCAGAGCGACTTGGATAGGTTCGGTGAGTGGGGAAATGCATGGCAGATGAAGTATAATGTGGATAAATGTGAGGTTATCCACTTTGGTGGTAAAAACAGAGAGACAGACTATTATCTGAATGGTGACAGATTAGGAAAAGCGGAGGTGCAAAGAGACCTGGGTGTCATGGTACATCAGTCATTGAAGGTTGGCATGCAGGTACAGCAGGCGGGTAAGAAACCAAATGGCATGTTGACCTTCATAGCGAGGGTATTTGAGTACAGGGGCAGGGAGGTGTTGCTACAGTTGTACAGGGCCTTGGTGAGGCCACACCTGGAGTATTGTGTACAGTTTTGGTCTCCTAACCTAAGGAAGGACATTATTGCTATTGAGGGAGTGCAGCGAAGGTTCACCAGACTGATTCCCGTGATGGCGGGACTGACCTATGAAGAAAGATTGGATCAACTGGGCTTGTATTCACTGGAGTTCAGAAGAATGAGAGCGGACCTCATAGAAACGTTTAAAATTCTGACGGGGTTAGACAGGTTAGATGCAGGAAGAATGTTCCCAATGTTGGGGAACTCCAGAACCAGGGGACACAGTCTAAGGATAAGAGGTAAGCCATTTAGGACCGAGATGAGGAGGAATTTCTTCACCCAGAAATTGGTGAACCTGTGGAATTCTCTACCACAGAAAGTTGTTGAGGCCAATTCACTAAATATATTCAAAAAGGGGTTAGATGAAGTCCTTACTACTAGGGGAATCAAGGGGTATTGTGAGAAAGCAGGAATGGGGTACTGAAGTTACATGTTCAGCCATGAACTCATTGAACTGCGGTGCAGGCTAGAAGGGCCGAATGGCCTACTCCTGCACCTATTTTCTATGTTTCTATGTTTCTATGTTTCTAAAATGGTGAAACTACGCGGGGAAGTGTACCATTGGTTAATACAGGTTACAGCAATTTCATTGGCTGGTACAGTGCAATAAATTTTATTGGATAGAGTAAATTCTACTGATACCATTAGTACATTCGGTTCTGGCGACTGTTGCAGAGGAAAAGCCTTTGCAGGTTATGTGTTAATTTTCTGCGAAAGTCTTCCCAGGCTTATTCTCAGGCTAATGTTCTTGGCAGACATATGGCTACCATCTACTTAATAGAGGCATTGTCCCTGTTATCTTCTGTGGCTGGAACATCGTGGCCTCCTCAAATTATATCTGAGAGTTGTCTACATAAATCTTGTGCGTGTTCTTATCTCCGAAGCGAATTTCTCTGACCTCAGTGTTTCTGCCGAACACAGCTATTTTTTCCATGAACGCAATTTAAATATTACTCTCAGTCTTCCTTACTTTATTTTAATTACACCGAATTACTTTACCTCTAATTAAAGTTTTTCGCTCTAACACTCATATACATCCACATCTACCCAGTCTTGAGCCTGGGAGCCTCTGTCTCCACGCACTGGTTTTGGCAGACCTCATCTTCAACCTCAATACAAGCTTTTTCTGTTATGTTTTTAAGTTTCCATGCTGACGACGCAATACAGGATTTTGATAGTAATGAGTCCTAACTAAGTGCATTACAAGTTGAAAAAACTATTTATAATTTATTATATTCAACAGTTTGCAAGTGGTCTGTGTGATTCTACCTTCAGAGAAGCGACATGAGCGATAAACTAAGACAGATCTGAGCTCCTCGGTATTATTTCCCAGTGCGTTTGTTTCGCAGTGATAATGTGTGACGTAACGCCATAATGACTGGTGGCAGAGCCAGAGCCTTGCGTCAGCAGAAAATCCAAACCAGTGTCTTTGTCTTTGCAGAAGCAAGCTTTTCAATGAATGTCCTTGGTTCATTTTATACTTGCAATGCCTAATCCCTCAAAATACTCACCAAAGCCTGTATTCTTACAGCTGGATGCAAGTTGTAATCTCCTTGTGAGGTGCAGTTTGTTCAGGTCATGTTCCCGAGCTGCCCCAGGGAGGGGGCAGTGTGAGATGTCCCTTTGCAGTGCAGTTTCTGAATCTGAGATGCCCCACGGAGGGGAAAGTGTGTGATGTCACTGTGGGATGCAGTGTGTTCAGTGTCTGGCCTTGAGCTGCCCCAGAGAGCGCGCCGTTTGTGATGTCCCTGTGAGGTGCAGTAAGCCGTGAGTCTGACACTGGGCTGTCCCAGGGACGGGGCAGTGTGTGATATCACTGTGGTGTGCAGTGTCTGACCGTGAGCTGGCCGGGAAGCGGGCGGTGTATGATGTCCCTCTGTGGTGCAGTCTTTTCAGTGTCTGACCATGAGCTGCCCCAGGAGTGGGCAGTGCGTGATGTCCCTGTGGGGTGAGATAAAGCGAGAGTCTGACCCTGAGCTGCACCAGTGAGGGGTTAATGTGTGATGACACTCTGGGGTGCAGTGTCTACCCCTCAGCTCCCGCAGGGAGAGGCAGCGTGTGATGTTCTTGTGGGGTGCAGTGCCTGAACCTGAACTGCCCCAAGGAGCGGGCAATGTGTGCTGACGCTGTGGGGTGCATATCCTCAGTGTCAGACCCTGGGCTGCCCTAGGGAGGGGACAGTGTGAAATGTCCCTCAGGGATGCAGTAAGTGGTGAGTCTGACCCAGTGCTGCCCCATGGAGAGGCAGTGTGTGATGTTCCTGTGGGTGCAGTGTGTTCAGTGTCTGGCCTTGAGCTGCCCCAGTGAGCGCGCCGTTTGTGATGTCCCTGTGAGGTGCAGTAAGCCGTGAGTCTGACACTGGGCTGTCCCAGGGACGGGGCAGTGTGTGATATCACTGTGGTGTGCAGTGTCTGACCGTGAGCTGGCCGGGAAGCGGGCGGTGTATGATGTCCCTCTGTGGTGCAGTCTTTTCAGTGTCTGACCATGAGCTGCCCCAGGAGTGGGCAGTGCGTGATGTCCCTGTCGGGTGAGATAAAGCGAGAGTCTGACCCTGAGCTGCACCAGGGAGGGGTTAATGTGTGATGACACTCTGGGGTGCAGTGTCTACCCCTCAGCTCCCGCAGGGAGAGGCAGCGTGTAATGTTCTTGTGGGGTGCAGTGCCTGAACCTGAACTGCCCCAAGGAGCGGGCAATGTGTGCTGACGCTGTGGGGTGCATATCCTCAGTGTCAGACCCTGGGCTGCCCTAGGGAGGGGACAGTGTGAAATGTCCCTCAGGGATGCAGTAAGTGGTGAGTCTGACCCAGTGCTGCCCCATGGAGAGGCAGTGTGTGATGTTCCTGTGGGTGCAGTGTGTTCAGTGTCTGGCCTTGAGCTGCCCCAGTGAGCGCGCCGTTTGTGATGTCCCTGTGAGGTGCAGTAAGCCGTGAGTCTGACACTGGGCTGTCCCAGGGACGGGGCAGTGTGTGATATCACTGTGGTGTGCAGTGTCTGACCGTGAGCTGGCTGGGAAGCGGGCGGTGTATGATGTCCCTCTGTGGTGCAGTCTTTTCAGTGTCTGACCATGAGCTGCCCCAGGAGTGGGCAGTGCGTGATGTCCCTGTGGGGTGAGATAAAGCGAGAGTCTGACGCTGAGCTGCACCAGGGAGGGGTTAATGTGTGATGACACTCTGGGGTGCAGTGTCTACCCCTCAGCTCCCGCAGGGAGAGGCAGCGTGTGATGTTCTTGTGGGGTGCAGTGCCTGAACCTGAACTGCCCCAAGGAGCGGGCAATGTGTGCTGACGCTGTGGGGTGCATATCCTCAGTGTCAGACCCTGGGCTGCCCTAGGGAGGGGACAGTGTGAAATGTCCCTCAGGGATGCAGTAAGTGTTGAGTCTGACCCAGAGCTGCCCCATGGAGAGGCAGTGTGTGATGTTCCTGTGGGTGCAGTATGTTCAGTGTCTGATCCAGAGCTGCCCCAGGGAGGGGGCAGTGTGAAATGTCCCTGTGGGATGCAGTAAGTGGTGAGTCTGACCCAGAGCTGCCCCAGGGAGGGTGCTGTGTGTGATGTCCCTGTACGGTGCAGTATGTTCAGTGCCTGACCCAGATCTGCCCCAGGGATGGTGCAGTGTGTGATGTCCCTGTGGGGAGCTTTATGCTCAGAATCTGACCCTGAGCTCTCCTCACACATACTTTTCTCGGGGACAGTTACACGCTTCTCAGTTGGAATTAAATTGTCGGACATCCCCATCTGCTGGACGCAGGTGGCACTACTGAACAGATCGTGATGGCTCAGCCGTTTCACAGAGTAATCTAATTGCAACGACCGGCAAGAAGAATTAATCTTATTTCGGTTGTATTGACGTCATACTTATTCATTTACAGTATTGGGAGTAAGTCTTTAAAAAGCCCATCACTCTTTATGTTATTTGAAAAATATACAGAATAGTATCCACAGCTCAGGTACAGTTCAGACCTGGATGTGATTAAAACTTGCACGAACAGTAGAAGTGATCAGGTCGACTCTCTTATGAACTGCTCGGTGTGTGTTTCAGCAGAAAGCTCCAGTAAGTACCTCCCTTTCCACATTGGGGGCAGGTGAACATAGAAATATAGAAACAGAGAAAATAGGTGCAGGAGTTGGCCAATCTGCACTTCAGGAGTGCACCGTCATTCAATAAGATCATGGCTGAACATTCCCTCAGTACACCTTTCCTGCTTTCTCTCCATACCCCTTGATACCCTTTGCTGTAAGCGCCATATCTAACTACCTCTTGAATATATCCAATGAAGTGGCATCAACAACTCTCTGCGGCAGGGAATTCCATAGGTTAAGAACTCTCTGAGTGAAGAAGTTTCTCCTCTTCTCAGTGCTAAATGGCAAACCTCATGTCCTAAGACACAATCCCCTGGTTCTGGACTTCCCTAACATCGGGGACATTCTTCCCACATCTAACCTTTCCAGTTCCCTCAGAATCCTATCGGTTTCTATGAGATCCGCTCTCATCCTTCTAAACTCCAGTGAATCAAGGCGCACTTGATCCAGTCTCTCCTCACATGACAGTCCAGCCATCCCTGGAATCAGTCTGGTGAACCTTCGTTGCACTCCCTCAATAGCAAGAACGTCCTTCCTCAGATTAGGAGACCAAACTGAACACAATACTCCAGGTGAGGCATCACCAAGGCCCTGTGCAACTGTAAAAGACCTCCCTGTTCCGATCCACAAATCCCTGTGCTATAAAGGCCAACATGCAATTTGCCTTCTTCACTGCCTGCTGTACCTGCATGTCAACTTTCAATGACTGATGAAACATGATACCAAGGTCTCGTTGCATCTCTCCTTTTCTTAATCTGCCGAAATTCAGATAATATTCTGCCTTTCGTGTTTTTCCACCAATTGCACTATATACTGCATCTGCCATGCATTTATCCACTCATCTTACCTGCCCAAGTCACCCTGCAGCCCTTTAACGTCCTCCTCATAGCTCACACCGCCACCCAGTTTAGTGTCATCAGCAAACTTGGAGATAATACACTCAATTCCTTCATCTAAACCGTTAATGTATATTTTAAAGAGCTGGGGTCACAGCCCTGAGCCCTGTGGCACTCCACCAGTCACTGCCTGCCATTCTGAAAAGGACCCGTTTATCCCGACTCTCTGCTTCCTGTCTGCCAACCAGTTCTCTATCCACGTCAGTACACTACCCCCAATACCATGCGCTTTGATTTTGCACACCAATCTCTCGTGCGGGACCTTGTCAAAAGCCTTTTGAAAGTCAAATACAACACATCCACTGGTTCTCCCTTGTCCACTCTGCTAGTTGCATCCCCCAAAAATGCCTGAAGATTCGTCAAGCATGATACCCCTTCATAAATCCCATGGTGACTTGGCCCGATCATGGTCACTGCTTTCCAAATGCGCTGCTTTTTCACCGGAACGATTGAGTCCAACATTTTCCCCACTACTGATGTCAGTCTAACTTCTCTATAATTGCCAGTTTTCTGTTTCCCTTCTTTTTTTAAAAAGTGGTGTTTCATTAGCTACCCTTCAGTCCATAGGAACTGATCCAGAATCGATAGACTGTTGGAAAATGATCACCAATGCATCCATTATTTCTCGGGCCACTTCCTTATGTACTCTGTTTGCAGACTATCAGGCTCCCGGTATTTATCGGCCTTCAAACCCTAAATTTCCCTGAAACAATGTCCTGCCGAATAAGGATATCCTTGAGTTCCTCCTCACCAGACCCATTGTCCCCGAGTACATTCGGAACGTTATTTCTGCATTCCTTCGTGAAGACAGAACCGAAGTATTTGTTCAATACGTCTGCCATTTCTTTGTTGCCCATTATAAATTCAACGAATCCGATTGCAAGCGACATACATTTGCCTTTACTAATCGTTTTCTCTTCACATTACTTTAGATGCTTTTGCAATCAGTTTTTATGTACCTGCCAACTTCCTCTCGTAATCTATGTTCCTCCCCTCAATTAAGTCATTAGTCCTCCTCTGTTGAATACTAAATTTATCCCAGTCCTCAGGTGTGTAACTTTTTCTAGCCAATTTATATTCCTCTTCCTTGGCTTTAACACTATCCTTATTTTTCCTTGTTAGCCATGGTTGAGCCACCTTCCCCGTTTCATTTTTACCCTAGACAGAGATTACAATTGCTGAAGTTCATCCATGTGATCTTTAAATGTTTGACATTGCTTATCCACCATCAACACTTTAAGTATCCTTAGGAAGTATAATCTAGCCAATTCACGCCTCATAACGTCGAAGTTACCTTTCCTTAAGTTCTGCACCCTAGTTTCGGAATTAATTGTGTCACTCTCCATCTTAATGATGAAATCTACCATATTATGGTCACTCTTCCCCAAGGTGCCTCGCACAAAAAAATTGCTAAATAGTCCCTTCTCATTACACATCACATTATGATGGTCAGCTCTCCAGTTGGTTCCGAGACATATTGGTCTAGAAACAATCCCTAATACACTCTCGGATATTCTCCCCCACTGCATTGCTACCAGTGTGGTAAGCCCAATCAATATGTAGATTAAAGTCGCCCATGATAACTGATGTCCCTTTATTACACACACCGCTTATTTCTTGTTTGATGCTGTCCCCAACATCACTACTACTGTTTGTTGGTCCTACTAACGTTTTCTGCCCTTTGGAATAACGCAGCTCCACCCATAACTATTCCACATCATCCAGACTAATGTCCCTACTTACTAAAGCATTAATTTCCTCTTTAATCAGCAACGCCACCCCGCCTCCTTTTCCTCTCTCCTATCCTTCAAAATGTTGAATACCCCTGGCTGTTGCGTTCCCAACCTTGGTCAACCTGGAGCCATGCCTCTGTGATGCAAAATACATCATATTCATTCTCACAGAGCTTTCAGGCTTGTATTTTCAACACACTTTGCCACTTCAGAATGTTTCTGTTATGCGGCCCTTTTTGTTGTTTGCCTTGGGTTTATCTGCCCTCCACCTTTAATTTCCCCTTTCTATCTTTTGCTTCTGCCTCCATTTTACTTCCCTCTGTCTCCCTGCATAGGTTCCCATCCCCCATGATGGTAGCTTAAATCCTCCCCAACATCACTAACAAACACTCTCCCGAGGACATTGGTTCCGGTCCTGCCCAGGTGCAGACCATACGGTTTGTACTGGTCCCACCTCCCCCAGAACCGGTTCCCATGTCCTAGGAATTTGAATCTCTCCCTCTTGCACCACTTCTCAAGCCACGTATTCATCTGAGCTATCCTGCAATTCCTCCTCTGACTAGCACGTGGCACTGCTACCATTCTTGAGATTACTCCCTTTGAGATCCTAGCTTTTAATTTAGCTCCGAGCTCCCGAAATTCGTCTCGTAGGACCTCATCCCGTTTTTTACCTACAACGTTGGTACCTACAGCACCACGACAATTGGCTGTTCACCCTCCATTTTCATTATTTCCTGCACCCACTCGGAGAAATTCTTCACTGCTGCACCAGGGAGGCAACATACCATCCTGGCGTCTCGGTTGCGGCTGCAGAAACGCCTAGCTATTCCCCTTACAATGGAATCCCCTCTCACTATAACTTTCCCACTGATTTTCCTGCCCTCCTGTGCAGCAGAGGCTCCCACGGTGCCTTGACCTTGGCTGCTGCTGCTCCCAACTGATGAGTCATCCCTCTCAAAAGTACCCAAAACGGTGTATCTGATTTGCAGGTGGCAGGACGCATGGGACCCCTAGACTACCTACCTTGCACTCCTCTCCCCAGTGTGAACTCGCTGATGCACCATCAAGCGGGAGGGATGGGTGGATCCATTGCCATACACGGTACATTTAACAGCATATGGACAGACGAACATAAGAAATAGCAGCAGGAGCAGGCCACACTGCCCTTCGAGCCTGCTCCATCATTTAATACGACCAAGCCTGATCTGATCACGGATTCATGTCAACTTCCCTGCCTGTTCCCCATAACCAGTTATCCACACATCTGTTAATAAACTGTCTATTTCTGTCTTAATTTTATTCAATGACCCATATTCCGCAGCGCTCTGAGGCAGCGAATTTAACACATCTACTAAGCTTTGAAAGAAGAAATTCCTCCTCATATCAGGTTTAAATGGGCGGTGCACCTCCCCTTTTCCTAATCTGCCGCCATTCAGAATATTATCTGAATGATAGCAGATTAGGAAAAGGGGAGGTGCAAGAAGATTTGGGTGCCATGGTACATCAATCATTGAAAGGTGGCATGCAGGTACAGCAGACGGTGAAGAAGTCAAATTGGTTGTTGGCCTTCATAGCGAGGGGATTTGAATATAGTAGCAGGGAGGGCTTACTGCAGTTGTACAGGGCCTCAGTGAGGCCTCACCTGGAATATTGTGTTCAATATTGGTCTCCTAATCTGAGCAAGGACGTTCTTGCTATTGACAGAGTGCAGCGAAGGTTTACCAGACTGATTCCCGGGATGGCACGACAGACATATGAGGAGAGACTGGAGCGACTGGGACTGTATTCACTGGAGTTCAGAAGGATGCGAAGGGATCTCATCGAAACAACTAAAATTCTGTCCGGACTCGACAGGTTAGATGCAGGAAAAATATTCCCGATGTTGTAGAAGTCCAGACCAGCGGATAGTCTTAGGATAAGGGGTAGGCCATTTAGGACTGAGATGAGGAGAAACGTCTTCACTCAGTGAGTTCTTAACCTGTGGAATTCCCTACTGCAGATATTTGTTAATGCCAGTTAATTGGATATAGTCAAGAGGAAGTTAGATATGGCCCTTACAGCTAAATGGATGAAGGGTTATGGAGAGAAAGGTGCAAATGGGTACTGTGGTGAATGATCAGCCATGATCTTATTGAATGGTTGTGCAGGTTAGAAGGGCCGAATGGCCTACTCCTGCAACTATTTTATATGATTCTTTGTTGTTAATGTCCGCTTATTCTAAGATTTTACTTGTTTCTCTCCGCTGTGAATCCACTGCAGTTGCATGGGCTTCGTGGACTGAGTGAATCCCTTCGCACGCCCGTGGCAGGTAAACAATCTCTCTCCAGTGTGAACTCTTTGGTGTGTCAGCAGGTCAAATGAGTGCGTAAATGACTTTCCACAGGAAGAGCCTCTGAGTGGTAGCTCTCGTCAGTGTGAACTATCGCGTGCTTCTGCACGTCGGATGATTTATTGATTTGCTTCCCACACACAGCACAGAACGACCTCCCTATGATGTGAATATGCTGATTATTTTCCAAATATCACTATTACCAAACTAACGTTTTTGGACTTCACAATAACTTGCCTAAATTATTACTCCTCGATTTCGCTCCCAACGCATCATTTGTCGGCGTGGAAGTAAGTCCTCTTCATGCTTGACCAATCTTCAAGAATCTTTTGAGGATTTAACGAGTAGAGTGGACAAGGCGGAACCAGTGGTGGTGGTGTCTTTCAAAAAAACGTTGGACAAGGGCCCACACAAGAGATCGTTGTGCAACATTAATGCACATGGTATTGGTGGTAATATTTTGACGTGGATAGAGATCTGTTTGGCAGACAGGAAGCAGAGATTCGGGATGAACGGGTCCTTTTCAGAATGGCAGGCAGTGACTAGTTGGGTGCAGATGGGCTCAGTGCTGGGACCCCAGCAATTTACAATTTACATCGATGATTTAGGTCAAGGAATTGTGTGCAATATCTCCCAGTTTGAAGATGATACTAAGCTGGGTGGCGGTATGAGCTGTGAGGAATATGCTAAGAGGCTACAGGGTGAGTTGGACAGGTTCGGTGTTTGGGCAAATGCATGACAGATGAGGTATAATGTGGATAATTTTGAATTTATCAATTTTGGTGGCGAAAACGTGAAGGCAGAATATTATCTGAATGGTGGCTGAATCGGAAAAGGGGAGGTGCAACGAGACCTGGGAGTCATGGTGCATCTGTTATTGATAGTTGGCAAGTGGTGAACAATACAAATTACATGTTCGCGTTCATATCTCGGGGATTTGAGTGTTGGAGCAGGGAGGTCTTACTGCAGTTGTACAGGGCCTTGGTGAGGCATCACCTGGATTATCATGATCAGTTTTGGTGTCCTAATCTGAGGAAGGACCGTCTTGCGATTGAGAGAGTGCAGCGAAGTTTCACCAGACTGATTCCCGGGATGCATGGCTTGCATGTGAGAAGAGATTGGATCCACTGGGCCTGTATTCACTGGAGTTTTAATGAATGAGAGGGGACCTCTTCGAAACATATAAAATTCTGACGGGACTGGACAGTTTAGATGCAGAAACAATGCTCCCTATGTTGGGAAAGTCCAAAACTACTGGTCACAGTCCAAGGATCGAGATAAGGAAAAACCTTTTCACTCAGAGAGTTGTGAACCTGTGTAATTCACTACCACAGAGAGTTATTGATGCCAATTCGTTAAATATATTCAAAATATGGCCCTCACGGATGGATCAATGTGTATGGAGAGAAATCAGGAAAGGGCTACTGATTTGAATGATCAGTCATGATCTTATTGAATGGTGGTGCAGTCTCTAAAGGCCAAATGGCCTCCTCCTGCACCTATTTTCTATGTTACTATGTTTCTATATTTCGTGGGACTGCCGATGATGCTGATGGTGATTCACCCGGACTGTAGGCCCCTCATAGGGAGACCGTTGTAGACAGTGCGTGAGTGAGAGTATTATTATTCACGCGAATCACTGGCCACGCCGGGGAGAGCAGCTCGCTCACAATATCAGGACACAGGGAGTCTGATGCAGGAACATTTCTGCGTATTCTCATTGCTTAATTAATTTCAGAATCAGTGTGAAGGGATATTTCCCTACATTCTTCAACTGCTGTCTGAACTTAGTCTGGGTCACGGCATAAATTCCCGTGTTTGTGCAGCAACTCAGCAGCTGCAGCATTATTCCAACGTCCATTACATAAAAAGGTATATATACAGAATCATACCCCCAAAAAGTACATCTGGGTCCATATAGAATTCACCATAAACACCGCCCACAACAGGATGAAATTGCCGGAGACAACAAACAGTAAAATTATGGAATTCCTGCGGCTCGCCATCTCTGGGTCACTGGGACACTCCCCACTGCTGGCACCCCGGAGTTGCCTGCGGGCTCTGCTGGCCATATAATATGCCTGGCGGTGACAGTATTGAGCAGCAGAATCAGAGCAAATGGCATACATGGGGTGAGAAAATAATGAAGGAATATGATTGCTGCCCAGACCGGTGAATTCAGAACATCATCTGTTATGAAGCAAAACCAGGGCATGTTTTCAAGTATATAGAAACGTGTCAACATAAAATACCAGAACATGTTCTTGAACCCGCTCAGCAAAGTCACGATTCCCACAACCACAGCCGCCGTTCTCTCGGTGCAATATTTAGTTTTCAGCTTCTGGCAACAAATGGCCACAAAACGATCAAAGTTGAAACTGACGGTGAACCAGACAGAACAATCTGTGGCTGCGTGAAGTAAGACGGCGTGAATATTACACACATGGATGGACCGCACGAAATGGAACTCTTTCTGGTAAAGAATCGGAATGTGTCTCAGTATCAGGACGAGGATAATTACCAGGAGATCTGTCACTGCCATGGCCACCAGATAGCGAGTGACACATCTGGAGAGACCGCACTTTCCACGAGGCAGGATCACAATCTTCAGGATGTTAACTGTCAGGCAGGGAAATAAACAGGTAAATTAAACATTAATTTGGGAGCAAGGAATCGACTCCAAACTAAAATAATTAACAATCATTGACAAGGTAATCACCAACTAAATTAATTTATCAGCATTAAATCAGACGACCCATCCCTCAGTCAATGAGCCGCCAAATGCATTTGCAACATCATCATCATTGGCAGCCCCTCGAAATCGAGAAAGACATGCTTCCACGCTAAAAGTGAGCTATCAGGTGACTGAACAGTCCAACATGGTAATTACAGTCTCTGTCACAGGCGGGACAGAGAGTGGTTGAAGAAAAGGGTGGGTGGCGAGTCTGGTTTGCCACACGCTCATTCCGCAGCCCTCGCTTGGTCTCTACATCATCGCCCTTCCGAATGCACTTTCTCCACTTAGGGTGGTCTTTGGCAAGGAACTACCATGTGTCGGTGGGGATGTTGCATTTTAATATGGAGGCTTTGAGGGTGTCCTTGAAACGAGTATTTAAAGTATTTGAACACAAATGGAAGAGATTAATTGTTGCAGCTTTTCACCTGTTGGTTTCCATTTGTGCAGAGAATATCAGACGAGAAAATATGAAAGTTTGTTCATATTCTAAGGACCTAAGTTACAATCAGCTGGGGTTGCTTATCCTGCAATACAACGATTTTAGATTTAAACTATATATGAATTACTCCCTCATTATAGAAACATAGAAAATATAGAAAATAGTTGCAGGAGTAGGCCATTCGGCCCTTCGAGCCTGCACCGCCATTCAATGAATTCATGGTTGAACATGCGACTTCAGTACCACTTTCCTGCTTTCTCGCCATACCCCTTGATCTCCCTGGTAGTGAGGACTATATTTAACTCCTTTTTGCATATATTTAGTGAATTGGCCTCAACAACTTTCTGTGGTAGAGAATTCCACAGGTTCACCACTCTCTGCATGAAGAAGTTTCTCCTCATCTCAGTCCTAAATGGCTTACCCATTATCCTTAGACTGTGACCCCTGGTTCTGGACGTCCCCAACATTGGAAACATTCTTCCTGCATCTAACCTGTCTAAACCCGTCACAATTTGAAACATTTCTATGAGATGCCCTCTCATTCTTCTGACTCCATTGAATACAAGCGCTGTTGATCCAATCTTTCTTGATAAGTCAGTCCCGCCATCCGGGGAATCAGTCTGGTGATCCTTCGCTACACTCCCTCAATAGCAAGAATGTCCTTCCTCAAGTTAGGAGAACAAAACTGTACACAATACTCCAGGTGTGGACTCAACAAAGCCCTGTACAAATGTAGCAATACCTCCCTGCCCCTGTACTCAAATCTCCTTGCAATGAAGGCCAACATGCCATTTGCTTTCTTAACCGTCTGCTGTACCTGCATGCAACCTTCAATGACTGATGTACCATGACAACAAGGTCTCGTTGCACCTCCCCTTTT
Organism: Pristiophorus japonicus; assembly: GCF_044704955.1. NCBI lineage: Eukaryota > Metazoa > Chordata > Chondrichthyes > Pristiophoridae > Pristiophorus > Pristiophorus japonicus. The sequence continues at coordinate 451,229 of NW_027250788.1, read as the reverse complement.
CGTAATCTGTCACCAGTCAGATAATAGTCTGTCTCTCTGTTTTTACCACCAAAGTGAATAACCTCCCATTTATCCACATTATACTTCATCTGCCATGCATTTGCCCACTCACCTAACCTATCCAAGTTACTCTGCAGCCTCATAGCATCCTCCTCGCAGCTCAAACTGGCCCCCAACTTAGTGTCATCCGCAAATTTGGAGATTCTACATTTAATCCCCTCGTCCAAATCATTAATGTACAATGTAAACAGCTGGGGCCCCAGCACAGAACCTTGCGGTAACCCACTGGCTCTGCCTGCCATTCTGCAAAGTAGCCATTTACTCCAACACTTTGCTTCCTGTCTGACAGCCAGTTCTCAATCCATGTCAGCACACTAACCCCAATCCCACATGCTTTAACTTTGCACATTAATCTCTTGTATGGGACCTTGTCGAAAGCCTTCTGAAAGTCCAAATATACCACATCAACTGGTTCTCCCTTGTCCACTCTACTGGAAACATCCTCAAAAAATTCCAGAAGATTTGTCAAGCATGATTTCCCTTTCACAAATCCATGCTGACTTGGACCTATCATGCCACCTCTTTCCAAATGCGCTCCTATGATATAATGTGCAATAAAACCGATAACTGTAATGATATTACACTTTTAACATTGAAGAAGCAAATTAAATCTGGTTGCCGGTGTTGATGATGCACTTCAGTCCCTCCGGCAGCCACCTCTCGTGGAAGGCCGCGAACGTTCCGGTGGACACCGCGTGCTCCATCTCCAGGGACACCTTGGCTTGAATGTATCCGCGGAAGAGAGGGAGGCAGCCGGGCTGAACGATTTTCTCGACCGCCCGCTGCCTGGACCAGCTGATGGTCCGCTTGGCCATGCCCTGGAGCAGACCGACGAGGAGGCCTTCTGACCTCCCGCTCCTCCTCCGCACGAGGGGCCCAAAGCTCAGAAGTGTACAGCCGGAGGCAACAGATATATCCACTCTGTTTCTCGCTGAGCGACCTACTGCACTTTGACAGATCGGCATGGCACCAAATTGCAAATTCAAAATAAAGATTGGAAATAAATGAATGAAATCTGGCTGAACGAAAATTTTGTTTGTGAATGTTAATGATGCTTGTAATACTGTTCCACCCCTCAGAAGCACTGCCATTAATGCAGAACTTGAGATGGTGACAAAGGAGACACTGACTGGAACTAAATGATCAGCGGATATTTACCCGCCTATAACATAGCGTGGACAGAACAGAGTGAACAGAGTTTCGCTCCCTCTGTTCAACTCCAAGTGAGAACAAAAGATCAAAAATTGGCTGATAAAAGGAAGGAATTAATAATAAAAAATGGACGGCATCTGATATGATTTCTGAATATTTGCATCAAAGAAAATAACGGTAAAACATTCACAATAAATAAATATTCATGAACCTCAGGATCTCTGATATGATTCCAGTGATGCGATGATGCGACTTCACAGATAGGGCTCCCACCTCGCTCCAGGAGTTCACACCAACATCTGCCTAGATTACACTGCTCCCTCCCTCAGTCTAGATATTTAATGACCATGTTCGCCTACATTACACTCCTCCCACCTCTGTCGAGAAATTTCATTCCCACGTTCGCCTAACTTCCAGTGCTCTCACGTCGTTCCAGGGATTTCATTCCGAGAGCCAAAAACATTACTCCGCTCCCGCCTCTGTGATTGGACCTGACTCTTTGGAATGAAGATATGATCTTGGCCGCAACTCCCCTTCCGTGCCCACACCCTTAACTCCCTTCTCGTTTAAAACTCAGTCTATCTCCAGTGAATATGATTCAATGAAGCTGCCTCCACAGCTTTCTGTCGAAGAGAATTCCAAAGATTCACGCCCCCCTGAGAGAATAAATTGCTTCTTATTTGTGATATAAATGGGCGATCCCTTATTCTGAACCTATGTCCCCTGGTTCTAGATTTCTCCCACTAGAGGAAACATCATCTCTGCGTCTACCCCATCAAGCCCCGATAGAATCTTACACATTTCAATGAGATAACCTCGTAGTTTTCTAAACTCCAATGTATACACGCCCAACCTGCTCAACCTTTATTCTTATGACAACATATACATCCCAGTAATCAACGTCGTGAACCTTCTCTGAACTGCCTCCAATGCAAGTAAATCCTTCCTTCACTAATGTGACCAAAACTGTACACAATACTCCAGCTGTAGTCTTATCGACAACCTGTACATTTGTAGCTGGACTTCAATATTCTGTCCCACTTGAAATAAAGACAGACATTCTGCTGCCTTTTCTAATTGCTAGCTGTACCTCCATGCTAACCTTCTGTGTTTTATGTAGAAGAACCCCCAGATCAATCTGGACCACAGCAATTTGGTATCTCTCCCCATTAAATGATAATTTGCTTATTTATTTTTCAAAACAAAGAAGATAGCGTCACAGTTTCAACATTATACCCCATCTGCCATTGTTGTGGCCCACCCACTTAGACTATCTATATGCCTTTGCAGATTTTTTGCGTCCTCCTCACAACATGCTTTCACACTTTTCTTTGTAATATCAGTGCTTCGATGCTGGTACACCTGGACAGTTCCATTGGGCGGGCCACATCTTCCGGATGCCTGACACAAGACTCGCAAGCAAGCGCTCTACTCGGAACTCCTACACAGTAAGCGAGCCCCATGTGGGCAGAGGAAACTTTTGAATGAAACGATCAAAGCCTCCTTGATAAAATGCAACATCCCGACCAACAGCTGGAAGTCCCTGGCCCAAAACTGTCTGAAGTGCAGCAAGCGCATCCAGGAGTGCACTGAGCACCTCGAGTCTCGTCGCCGAGAGCATGCAGAGACCAAGCGCAGGAGGAAGAAGGAGCATGCGGCAAACGAGTCCCACCACCCTTTCCTTCAACCACTGTTTGTCCCACGTGTGACAGAGACTGTAATTCCCGTATTGCACTGTTCAGTTCCATACGAACTCATTGTTAGAGTGGAAGCAAGCCTTCCTCTATTTAAAGTGACTGCCTACGATGATGACGTTGTATCATCAGCAAAGATTTAACATTTAATATAGATTTTAAAATTATGATGGGTTGTGATAGAGCGATAAATCGAAAATGTTTCCAGTTGCACAATGGTGCATAACTAGAGGAGATAGGTTTAAGGTCATTGACTAAAAGAACTACAGGAGAGATGGGAAGAGTGTTCTTTATGCAGTGAGCTTTTGCGATCTGGAATGCGATTTATGAGAACACGGTGGAAGTAGATTCAATCGTTATTTTCGAAAGGGAATTGCTTTATTCGTGGAAGGGGATATATTTACATTTTTCTGGCTAAAGAGTTGGCTTCTGAGATAGTTCTATCCAAGAGACGGCATGGACACGATGGACCGAGCGGCCTCTTTCTTTGCTGTATTAATCTAACAGTCGATGAGCAAGAGAGAGACAGGGAAATGTGGCGAGACAGCGTGAAACTGCCAGAGAGACAGAGAGAAAGTGAGAAATTCACAAAGTGCCAGAATGAATGAGAAAAAGAGAATAGAGACAGTATGACTGGAGGACGTATAAAGGGAAGTAAATTAACATTTATTGGACAATTGGATAAATATTTGAAGGGGAAAAAATTGCTGGACTATGGGAATAGAGCAGGGGAATGGGACTAATTGGAGGGGGTGAGACCATGGTGGGATTTGAACACATGGATAAGAATAATAAAAATGAGGTATTACTTAATCGGGAGCCAATGTTGAAGAGCAGATTATTGATGGGTGAACAGGACTTAGTGGATTTAGGTTATGATCAGCAACTTGTTCAGGTGTGCTCTAATTTATAGTGGACTGTCACTGCGAGGTGGGCAAGGAAAGCATTGCAATGGTTGATTCTTGTTTCACAAAGTCACTGGGTTATTGAGGCGAAGGAATGAGTTGGGCAGTATTATGGAGATGATAGTGGGCAGAACCAGTGATTCAGAGGAGAAGAGGTCAGAACTGAACTCAGGGAAAAAACAGAATGCCGAATTTGTGAACATTTTCGTTCAGATTCAGACATTGGCCACAGAGGGGACTCAGTCAGTAGATATACAATGTGACAAAGACTTCCAAAGAATTAACTGACATACTCAGTAATACAGTGAAATATAGAGTAGAGTTATAATTGTTGGATATAGAGACTTACCAGGAACACCAACTACAGGAAAGATTGTGGAATAAATTAAAATATCACTCGTACAATTAACAACGTATGCCTAGTTACCAGCTGTATGAAGAGATTTCCCAGGAACAACAACTGCATCAAAGATGAGAAAGCAATTTACAAGTCTTGTAATACAGCGAAATTTGGTTGCAGAGTTAATAGTTGGATACAGAGACTACTAGGAACAACAAATGCAGCAAGGAGGGGAGAGTAAAATATAAGATCAGTAATACATTGAACCATGATTACTGGAATAATGAGATAGACTTACCAGTAAAACCAACAACAGCAAGGTCGGGAAAGTAAATGTATTGAATAATACGAAATACGTAACGCATTCGCAATAACAATGATAATTCCTCAAAATGTCCAACAAGAAATTTAAAATACAAGATGAAACTCCTGCCATTTGTTGTAACATTCCAATCCATTTTTTTCAGATTCTGATACATTGTTGTATCATTCCAATCTACTGTTCTCAGATTCCGACTCCCTCTCTGTGGAGCAGTGCGATGATCGCTGTTAGTGACATATGTGATGTATTCACTGTGACTATGGGGTAACACTTTGAAAGGAGTGCCTTATCAATATGAGCGAGAATCACTCAAGTGACACAAAGGGTTTTAAAATAACAAGCCTGAAGGCTTTGTGTCTTAATGCAAGGTGTATCCGCAATAAGGTGGATGAATTAACTGTGCAAATAGATGTTAACAAATATGATGTGATTGGGATTACGGAGACATGGCTCGAGGATGATCTGGGCTGGGAACTCAACATCCAGGGGTATTCAACATTCAGGAAAGATAGAATAAAAGGAAAAGGAGGTGGGGTAGCATTGCTGGTTAAGGAGGAGATTAAGGCAATAGTTAGGAAGGACATTAGCCTGGATGATGTGGAATCTATATGGGTAGAGCTGCAGAACACCAAAGGGCAAAAAACGTTAGTGGGAGTTGTGTACAGACCTCCAAACAGTAGTAGTGATGTTGGGGAGGGCATCAAACAGGAAATTAGGGGTGCATGCAATAAAGGTGCAGCAGTTATAATGGGTGACTTTAATATGCACATAGATTGGGTTAACCAAACTGGAAGCAATACGGTGGAGGCAGATTTCCTGGAGTGCATAAGGAATGTTTTTTTAGACCAATATGTTGAGAAACCAACTAGGGGGGAGGCCATCTTCGACTGGGTGTTGTGCAATGAGAGAGGATTAATTAGCAATCTCGTTGTGCGAGGCCCCTTGGGGAAGAGTGACCATAACATGGTGGAATTCCGCATTAGGATGGAGAATGAAACAGTTAATTCAGAGACCATGGTCCAGAACTTAAAGAAGGGTAACTTTGAAGGTATGAGGCGTGAATTGGCTAGGATAGATTGGCGAATGATACTTAAGGGGTTGACTGTGGATGGGCAATGGCAGACATTTAGAGACCGCATGGATGAACTACAACAATTGTACATTCCTGTCTGCTGTAAAAATAAAAAAGGGAAGGTGGCTCAACCGTGGCTATCAAAGGGAAATCAGGGATAGTATTAAAGCCAAGGAAGTGGCATACAAATTGGCCAGAAATAGCAGCGAACCCGGGGACTGGGAGAAATTTAGAACTCAGCAGAGGAAGACAAAGGGTTTGATTTGGGCAGGGAAAATGGAGTACGAGAAGAAGCTTGCAGGGAACATTAAGATGGATTGCAAAAGTTTCTCTAGATATGTAAAGGGAAATAGGTTAGTAAAGACAAACGTAGGTTCCCTGCAGTCAGAATCAGGGGAAGTCATAACGGGGAACAAAGAAATGGCGGACCAATTGAATAAGTACTTTGGTTCGGTATTCACTAAGGAGGACACAAACAACCTTCCGGATATAAAAGGAGTCAGCGGGTCTCGTAAGGAGGAGGAACTGAGGGAAATCCTTATTAGTCGGGAAATTGTGTTGGGGAAATTGATGGGATTGAAGGCCGATAAGTCCCCAGGGCCTGATGGACTGCATCCCAGAGTACTTCAGGAGGTGGCCGTGGAAATAGTGGATGCATTGACAGTCATTTTCCAACATTCCATTGACTCTGGATCAGTTCCTATGGAGTGGAGGGTAGCCAATGTAACCCCACTTTTTAAAAAAGGAGGGAGAGACAAAACAGGGAATTATAGACCGGTCAGCCTGACATCGGTAGTGGGTAAAATGATGGAATCAATTATTAAGGATGTCATAGCAGTGCATTTGGAAAGAGGTGACATGATAGGTCCAAGTCAGCATGGATTTGTGAAAGGGAAATCATGTTTGACAAATCTTTTGGAATTTTTTGAGGATGTTTCCAGTAGAGTGGACAAGGGAGAACCAGTTGATGTGGTATATTTGGACTTTCAGAAGGCTTTCGACAAGGTCCCACACAAGAGATTGATGTGCAAAGTTAAAGCACATGGGATTGGGGGTAGTGTGCTGACATGGATTGAGAACTGGTTGTCAGACAGGAAACAAAGAGTAGGAGTAAATGGGTACTTTTCAGAATGGCAGGCAGTGACTAGTGGGGTACCGCAAGGTTCTCTGCTGGGGCCCCAGCTGTTTACACTGTACATTAATGATTTAGACCAGGGGATTAAATGTAGTATCTCCAAATTTGCGGATGACACTAAGTTGGGTGGCAGTGTGAGCTGCGAGGAGGATGCTATGAGGCTGCAGAACGAGTTGGATAGGTTAGGTGAGTGGGCAAAGGCATGGCAGATGAAGTATAATGTGGATAAATGTGAGGTTATCCCACTTTGGTGGTAAAAACAGAAAGACAGACTATTATCTGAATTGTGACAGATTAGGAAAAGGGGAGGTGCAAAGAGACCTGGGTGTCATGGTACATCAGTCATTGAAGGTTGGCATGCAGGTACAGCAGGCGGTTAAGAAAGCAAATGGCATGTTGGCCTTCATAGCGAGGGGATTTGAGTACAGGGGCAGGGACGTGTTGCTACAGTTGTACAGGGCATTGGTGAGGCCACACCTGGAGTATTGTGCACAGTTTTGGTCTCCTAACCTGAGGAAGGACATTCTTGCTATTGAGGGAGTGCAGCGAAGATTCACCAGACTGATTCCCGGGATGGCGGGACTGACCTATCAAGAAAGAATGAATCAACTGGAATTGCATTCACTGGAGTTCAGAAGAATGAGAGGGGACCTCATAGAAACGTTTAAGATTCTGACGGGGTTAGACAGGTTGGATGCAGGAAGAATGTTCCCAATGTTGGGGAAGTCCAGAACCAGGGGACACAGTCTAAGGATAAGGGGTAAGCCATTTAGGACCGAGATGAGGAGGTACTTCTTCACCCAGAGAGTGGTGATCCTGTGGAATTCTCTGCCACAGAAAGTTGTTGAGGCCAATTCACTAAATATATTCAAAATAAGTTAGATGTAGTCCTTACTAGTAGGGGGATCAAGGGATATGGCGAGAAAGCAGGAATGGGGTACTGAAGTTGCATGTTCAGCCATGAACTCATTGAATGGCGGTGCAGGCTAGAAGGGTCGAATGGCCTACTCCTGCACCTATTTTCTATGTTTCTATGTTTCTAGAGACTTATATTAATTACAGTCACTGCACAAATAGATTCTGTAAACCCGTGGAGACTGATATTAATTACAGTCCCTGAACAAACATTTTCAATTAACCCCTTTCAATCCAATACTTTTCCCGAAATTGACCTGGATTTTAAACTGGTTTTTGCCTCTCTCGGGAGATCACATTGCTCCGGTTGGGTTGGAGTGTAGAATGTTTCAGTTTATGTTGTGTCACAATTGTGTGGGCAGTCTGCTTGTGCTTGCTGCTCTTTACTTTTCCCCATTGTTAATCGTTCAAAGGATTACATATCAGCTTCAGGGCTGCTGACAGATGGCCTAAGTCTTTGTCGACCGGCATGGATATGATGGGCCGGAAATGACCTCCTGTGTTGCAAATTTCTATGTTTCTATGTTTCTATATAACTGGTCCGAATGGGAATTATGAGTGTTGCTGAGTGAAGGAATGATGAAAATCGCTCAGGCCAGAATCTTTAATCCTCCCTGGAGATGTCAGTGGTGCCAGAGGACTGGAGGTTCGCAAATGGTACACGCTGTTCAAAAAAGGAGAGAGTGAAAAAACCTGTCTCTGCAGGCCAGTCAGACTAACGTCTGTGGTGGGGAAACTTCTCAAGGCCATAATCCGGTATGAAATTATCTGTTACTAGGAAAAACCTGGATTAATAGATGACAACCAGCGCAAATTGTGTAATGTCGTAGTGTGTCTGAAAAACCTGATTGAGTTCTTTGATGGAATAACCTAAAGGTTTGATGAGCGTAGTGCAGCTGATGTTGTATATATCGACTTTCAAAAGGCGTTTGATAAAATGTCACTTCATCGACTTGATAGGGAAACTGAACCTCATGGAATTAAAGTGACAGTGGCTGTGTGGAGACAACATTGGCACCGGAACAAATAACTGAGAGTAGTGGTGAAAAGTTGGCGTTCAGACAGAAGAAAAGTATAGAGTGGTGAAACCCAGGGTTCGATATTAGTGCCAGTGCTCTTTCTGATAGAGATTAATAGCCAGGACCTAAGACTAAAGGTATAATTTCAAATTTGCAGATGTCACGAAACTCAGAAATGTAGTTAGCAGTAGGGAGCATAGCAGACATCAGGAGCACAGCGATAGTCTGCTTAAATGGGAAGACACATGACAGGCAAAATTAAACATGTGTGAAGTGATTCATTTTTGTGAAGGAACATGACAAGAGGCAATTTAAGTTAAACAATACATTTTTCAAATGGCGTGCGGGTGCAGAGACACCTGGGAGTCGATGTGCACAAATCTTTGAAGGTGGCAGGGCAAGTTAATAAAACTGTTAAAAACAGAGGAAGAATCTTTGACTTAATGAATCATCGGGTCTGGCAGCAAAGTGATTGTGCTACTGTACTAATGATCCAGAGACCTGAAGTAAGATCCAAGGGCATGAGTTCAGATCCCACCACGGCATCTGTGCAATTTAAGGTGAATTAAATAAATCTAGAATTAAAATATTTTTTCAGCAATGGTGACCGTGTGGATCTCGGATTGTCATTACCCATCGAGTTCAATAACCTGTTTTCGGGATGGAAATCCCCCGTCCTTACCGAGTCTAGCAGCTTTATGACACCAGTCCCACAGCAATATGTTTAATTCTAAATAGCCCTCTATATGTATCGATGAATTCACCAGCAGCTTCTCGGTGGAATTTGGGATGGACAATAAATGCTGCCCACACCACCGATTCACACATCATGAAGGTACAATAAAAATCTGTTCAACATCGGTTAATCTCTGCATGACGATTCGGCAGCACACATTAGGAAAGCCTTGGAGAAGCTGTGGAAGAGATATAATCATCATCATAGGCAGTACCTAGAAATCAGGGATTACTTGCTTCCACTCGAAAAGTGAGTTCTCAGGTGATTGAATAGTCTAATATGGGAATATCGGTCTCTGTACCAGGTGGGGTAGATAATGGTTGAGGGAAAGGGTGGGTGGAACTGGTTTGCCGCACACTCCTTCCGCTCTCTGCGCTTGTTTGCTGCATGCTCTTGGCGACGAGACTCGATGTGCTCAGCGACCTCCCGGATGCTCTTCCTCCATTAGTGCAGTCTTTGGCCAGGGAGTCCCAGCTGTCAGTGGGAATGTTGCTCTTTTTCAAGGAGACGTTGAGGGTGTCCTTGTAACGTTTCATCTGCCCACGTGGGGCTCGTTTGCCGTGCAGGAGTTCCAAGTGGAGCGCTTGCTTTGCGAGTCTCGTTTCAGGCATGTGGACAATGTGGCCCACCCAGCGGATCTGATCAAGTGTGCTCAGTGCTTCGATGTGGGGATGCTGGCCTGATCGAGGGCGCTAACGTCTGACATCCCAAGGGATCTGCAGGATCTTGAGGAGACATCTGTATTTATCTAGTAATTTGTGGTACCTACTTTATACGGTCCACGTTTGTGATTCGTACAGTAGGCTGGCTATGTCTACATTCTCGTCGACCATGAGCTTGGTGCCAGATTTTATGGCGTGATCTTCCAGCCCTCTCTTCCTCATGCGACCGAAGGCTGCGCTGGTGCACTGGTACCCCCAGAGAGAATTATAAGTAGATATAAGCAACTGTGATTTTTCCCGTTTAATCAGAGAATATTAACGAGAGATTTAATAGAGGTTTTCAAGAATATGAGGGCTTTGGATAAATAACTGAAGAGAAACTCTGCCAGTGGTAGAAGAGTTGTTAACCAGAGGGAAGATTTTAACGAAAATTAACAGAGGGAAGAAGAGGAGAATTTGTCTTACGCTGCGAGTTTGCATCATCTGGATTGTTCTCACTGAAAATGGGATGGAAGCAGATTTAACAATAACTTTTAAAATTTGCAGATGACACAAAGATTAGTGGGAAAGCGGGTTGTGTGGGGGACACAGAGAGGCTGCAAAGAGATTTAGATCGATTAAGCGAATAGGCTAAATTTTGGCAGATGGAATACAATGTCGGAAAATGTGAGATCATCCACTTTGGAAAAAAAAACAGTCAAAGAGAATATTATTTGAATGGGGAGAAATTACAACATGTTGCGGTGCAGAGGGACCTGGGGGTCCTTGTGCATGAATCTCAAAAAATTAATTTGCAGGTGCAGCAGCTCATCAGGAAGGCGAATCGAATGTTGGCCTTCATTACGAGAGGGATGGAATACAAAAGCAGGGAGGTCATGCTGCAACTGTACAGGGTATTGGAGAGGCCGCACCAGGAGTACTGCGTGCAGTTCTGGTCATCTTACTTCAGTAGAATATACTAGCTTTGGAAGGGGTAAACAGAAACGATTCACTAGGCTGATCCCGGAGATGAGGGGGTTACCTTATGATGATAGATTGAGTAGACAATGTTTTTACTCGTTGGAGATCAGAAGGATGAGGGGTAATCTGATAGAAAAATTGAAAATAATGATAGGGATAGACAAGATAGAGGCAGAGATGTTGTTTCCACTGGTCGGGGAGACTAGAAATAGGGGGCACAGCCTCAAAATACCGCGGGGGAGGCAATTTAAACGGAGTTGAGAAGGAATTTCTTCTCCCAGAGGGTTGTGAATCTATGGAATGCTCTGCCCAAGGAAGCAGTTGAGGCTAGCTCATTGAATGTATTCAAATCACAGATAGATAGATATTTAACCATTCAGGGAATTAAGGGTTATGGGGAGTGGACGGGTAAGTGATGCTCAGTCCACGGTCAGATCAGCCATGATCTTGTTGATTGGTGGAGCATGCTCGAGGGGCTCGACGGCTGACTCCTGTTCCTAATTCTTATGTTCTTATGTTCTTGTGTAATTGGAATCAATGCTGGAATTCCGGTATTTGAAGGGATCTGGGAACAGAACAGGAGTGTGAGGCTGATTGAATAGCTCGATCACAGAGCCTGGAGCAGCGTGATGAATCGAATGGACTCTTCTGTGCTGTGTGATTCTGTGGTCCTTTGACAACAGAAGCCATTGAGTCCTTGTCTCGTGTGCAGAGTGATGCTTTGCTCTTTTTGAGCCTGTTTCGAATCGTTACTTGTGCTGTGATAAATGCAATAGCGGAAAAGCAAGCACAGTTTAAAATAGAGTTTAAAATAGAGTTTAAAAAAAACTTAAATCATGAAATAATTATGATACCAAAAATAGGGCCATGATGATGAAATCGTCAGCAATAAATCCAATAATAATTTCAGGAGAAGCCTCTGTAACCAGAGAAGTGAGAATGGGGAACCAACCTCCAGAGGCTGTGGTTGAGACGAATAGTACAGAACTATTTAATGGGAAGCAAGATCAACAAATCAGGCAGAAAACATTAGTAGATTCTGCTAATAGGGTAAGATGCAGAGTTGTGGGGATTGTGTGGGAGAAGGGTGGTGGTGTGTGTGGTGCAAAACGCCAGCATGGAGCAGTCGGTCCGAATGTCTGATTTGTGTGCTGTGCGTGATACATCATTTGCTTAGCGGAGCATGAGCACCGCTCTGATCACATCCCGCTCCGGGATTCAATCCGCGCATTATAAAGCATTGCTCTGATTCCTATTACATTATTTGTATCTATTTCCTCTACGTATATCATGGCTAGATGTAACCAAATCACAGATGAAGGTTGCAGCAGAAGAGAAGCTCGGGCAGACAGTCAAAGCTATGAAGGTGGAAATCACGATGGAGACAGAACATGATGCCACCGATGCTTCAATCGCAACACTCAGCGCTGACGAGTGAAGGAAGTGCCTGAGGAACCCGAAACCCAGCCAGCGACAGCTACTACCAGGGTGAACAGAATGAGTTTAATAATAATACGACTGACCAACAAAAGTGCTGCAGCTGCGTTAAATGCTCAGCAATTTGAGGCGTGGAGAATGACAACCAGTTCAGGTTAAATTGTTACACCGGCAGGTAAGCACGGGGTTAGATACACAGTAAATTTATCTCTACACCGTCCCATCAAACACTCCCAGTGCAGGTACAGCACGGGTTAGACACACAATAAATTTCTCTCTACACTGGCCCATCAAACACGCCAGGGCAGGTACAGCACGGGGTAGACAGACAATAAACTTCTCTCTACACTGGCACATGAAAAACGCCCAGGGCAGGTAAAGCACGGGATTAGATACAGAGCAAAGCTCATTCGACACCGCCCCATCAAACACTCCCAGGGCAGGTACAGCACGAGTTAGATACACAATAAATTTCTCTCTACAATGGCCCATCAAACACGCCCAGGGCAAGTAAAGCACGGGATTAGATACAGAGCAAAGCTCATTCTACACCGTCCCATCAAACACTCCCAGGGCAGGCACAGCATGGGGTTAGATACAGAGTAAAGCTCCCTCTACACTGCCCATCAAATACTTCCAGCGCAGGTACAGCACCGGTTACATATAGAGTAAATTCCCTCGAAACTGTCCGATCAAACACTCCCAGGTCATGTACAGCGGGTTAGATACAAAGGTAAGCTCCTGCACAATATCCAATCAAACAATCCTAGGACAGGTATAGCACGGGTTAGATGCAGAGAAACGCTCCCACTTAACTGTCCCATCAAACTTTCCCAGAGATGGTGCACACGGGTTAGATACAGATAAATCCCTCTCTACACTATCCCATTCGGTGTGTGTTGGGCTCAGACCCTCACTGGGTGTGAGATCAGCCGAACTCAGAACCAGCCTGGATTAAGTAACAGACTTTCACAATGATCACTGCCTCCCCTCCCTCAGTGATTTCCCTCGCTGGGCTGCTTTGCTCCAGTCTCCCCATGCGATCCATGACGAGATTTCAATTCCTCCTTCTGTCGCCCACTCTATATAAATTAATCTACTTTCATCCTGGATCGACTCTATTGATCATCTGCAAGGGCAAGGTTGATTAGAAAATATGTTATAGGCTATTATGAAGGCCATGAGCTATCTCAACAAGAGCTGTGCTTAAAACCACACCTCCGCATAAAACACACCAGATGACCACGCGTTGACCTCGGACTCAAGGGAGAAATAAAGAAAATTCAAAGATAAATTTGTACAACAATATAACAATATAAGGCAAGTAACACCTGGAAGAAGCGACCAATTGGGTTTTCGATCATGCTTTGGTAAAACCAATCTCGTCACTGTTAAGGTCTGTCCACGAGTACACTCATGTGCCAAAACCTGGAAAATTAACGTGTAATTTGAACAGTTCGGTTGAGATCCTCTCAGGCGGATGGGAAGTGAAATGTTCCCCATGGACCTGCTGAAATAAAAAATCGTTGAACATTATTGAAGGTATCAGTCAGTTGATTCCGTCTTTGCAAATTGAGTAGAATGGCGATCCTCCCCATCAATTGGCGTAGTTTGCAGGATTCTCATACGCAAACCCGAAACGATGTGGCAGCTGTTGGGGTGAATACCTTTTATTAAATAGCAGCGACAAGTTGGAGCTGTTAAACTGTTTACGGGAAAGCAGGAGATCTACAGAGAGAACAAATAAACGCGACAAGGAGAGGACGGAGACCAAGTAATAAGGAAAATTTGGGGTGTGAGTAGGCTGAAATAAGTTTAACCGGCGTGCGGTACTAACGACCAAGAATTGGTCAAAGACACGATGGAGGTTCATGAGGAGCCCACTAAGGGAATGGTAGTCTCTTATCACACTTAGAAATGGCGGGGAATACGACTGGTGACACTCAGGACCTATAGGGAAAATTCTAGCAGGTAAAAACATAACACTAAATGAGGGAATGAAGAAATAGCAATGGCAACCAGACGACACAGTGGAGAGGCAGGCAAAGGGATTGAGGTGCAAGCCAAGGAATAAAGGAGACCGGGCTCACACGGTAGTATTAGCCTGATATCGGGTACAAAATAAAGTGATGGAAAGAAAGGATCAGATAATACAGAAGCTAAAAGCTAAAATAAAATAGATGTAAGATGCAGAAGTAAGCAGTAGGAATGTTACAATATGTGCAGCAGTAACTAGGCGACCGACAGCGCAACCTGCACTGCCTGCACCGATAGCAATATAAACCCCACTGGAACATTTGAGTGAAGAAATAGAGAATAGTTGGGGACCACAGATGGTGAAGGGCAAACACGGGGAGTAGCTTAATCGGAATCGAGCCTCTCAGCCCAAGTGGCTGAATTAGTCTCCCTAACGGAAGCCCTTAAAGGGGCAAAAGGTAAAAGGTTAAATATATGCAAAGACAACCGATATGCATTTGGGGTGGTGCACAATGACATGATAGCCTGGAGTCCGCGAGGTGACATGACATCGGGGCGAGGAACAATTCGACACGAGAACATATTTACCGAACAGGTAGAGACTTCCATCCAGCCCCAGAAATATGCAATAATAAAAATCAAAGCCCATAAGTAAATAACTGACCGGCATCAGCAAGGCAATGCATAGGCAGATGAGGCTGGTTGGAAATTGCCAGAAGCATGGGGCCTATGGGCTAAAATAAGCACCTGTGCGTTTGGGCCGGAAGAAATAAATAGGTTTAATGTACAGGAGGCAAACCTACAGCAGGGAAATGTTAAATGGAAAAGGCAGGAAGCTAAACAAGGAATGGATGGAATCTGGAGAATAGATTGTAATGTGATAGCCCAGGGTGCATCCGACAACACCTACTGAGTATATAGCACGGGTATGCACATACAGGTAAGATATGCATGATGAGTTCAATGTCCCGATGTTGGTGGTTGAAGGGAATGGGAAGATATATAGAAAATTAGTGTAGGAAGTGCTTAACATGCGCAAAGCATTACCTTGGTGGAAAAACAAAGTTGAGAATGAGAGAGCAACCCCGACCAAAGGGAGCATGGTAAAACATGCTGACAGGATTCAACGACCCAGTGTCAATTCACTTGGGGAAAATGAATTGCTTGGTTATAATAGATCAATTCAGAAAATGGGGAAAAGCAATCACAACAAATATTGCTCAATGAGACGGTGGCTGGAATATTAGCAGAAGAAATTATACCTAGTTGAGGATTGCCCTTACAGATAGACTCAGATCAGGTTATAAACCTCACTGCTCAAGTAATGAAACAAACATGCTGCCGAATGGGAACCGGACAAAAATTCCATATCCCCAATCATCCGGAATCATCCGGATTAGTAGAACGAGTGAATAGGACCCTGAAGAAGGCACTGGCCAAAGTGATCAACGAAAGAGGAAAAGGATGGGTAGATATACTGACCCTCATTTGAACGAAGTTCAGGGTGAGCCGAAACCGGACCACGAGCCGCACGCCTTTCGAACTAATTACAGGAAGAGCAATGAGATCACCTGCGTTTCTTGTGATGGGGACTGATGATATCGGACCTTAGTCAGATCCTACCGGGACCGAGTAAGGAGATTAGTGACGCAATTATGTTAACAATTACAAGATCTGAGGCATACACCAGGGATCAGCAAGTGATCAAGGACTGGGAAGCTGGCACCAAGGAACAAAAGGCTCAGAAACCACAGATTGGGAGCAAGGTAATGGTAGAAATATACGCCGAAAAGCCAGGATTCTCACCAAAATGGACAGGCACTCACCAGTTAATAATGGTAAGCCACAGCTGCATGTTTGTGGCGATAAGGGGAACCGGACGGTGGACACATTGGATACAGTTGAAACATTATGCATAACATGAAACCCGAACCGACTGGTGATGCGCGGAAAACATGTTCTGTTTTACAGGACCTTAGTCTGAGTCGGAGGAATACTGGCTAAATACATCTTATACCACGACCCAGCGATAAGTTGTCCAGAGGGCGATCAATAAAATATTTCCAATACAAACTCAATCTTTCACGGAAAATGCAAAAGGGGGCGAAATGAAGTGGAATGGACAAGCCTGGAACAGGGTCCGTCATGGCTGAACCAATCATGGACATGCACGAACAGCTCGAACCAAGGAAATCCACACAAGTGTGTGTGGGTAAGATAAAACATCACCAGGGAACTGGAGGGGACTACACTCAAGCCCATTAGTGAATCACAATGCGATAATGGTTGCTTTTGGGGAATGTTCTTGTGTAAGATAGAGATCCCAAACATCACTAGAGCCCAAAGCAAAACGACCCAGAACCACAAGGATGCCCAGTCATTGACCTCGGATTTCAAGCAGAGGATTGGAAAGGAAAATAACGAAAGAAAAAATCCACATCATGGTATGCCAAAGGATAATTACAAGATAGAGGCAGAGCGGTTGTTCCACTGGTCGGGGAGACGGGAACTAGGGGGCATAGCCTCAAAATACGGTGGAGCCAATTTAAAACCAAGTATATCTGCCTTGAAGGCATTTCTTCTCCCAGAGGGTTGTGAATCTGTGGAATTCTCTGCCCAAGGAAGTCGTTGAGGCTAGCTCATTGAGTGTATTCAAATCACAGATGGATAGATTTTTACCCAATAAGGGAATTAAGGGTTATGGAGAGCGGGCGTGTAAGTGGAGCTGAGTCCACAGCCAGATCAGCCATAATCTAGTTGAAAGGCGGAGCAGGCTCGAGGGGCAAGATGGCTTACTCCTGTTCCTAATTCTTATATTATATAGATTATAAACACAAGGAAGTTATTCTAAATCTTTGTAAATTAGAGATGAGGTATAATCTGGAGTAATGTGTCCAATTCCTGGCTCCATTTATATGAAGTATATCTGCCTTGAAGATGAAGCTGAGGGATTTAACACAAAGATCCCAGGGATGTGGGAATCCCGTTACGTGGAGAGAATAGAGAGGCTGCGATTCTTCTTATAGAGCAAAGTGGAATACGACGAGATTTAACAGAGGTGTTCAACATTATTGGATTTATTTACAGTACAGATAGGGTAGACTGCTTCCACTGGGAAGAGGGGCTGTACCATCGGACACATATTTACATAAGAACATAGGAACATAAGAAATAGGAGCAGGAGTGGACCATATGGCCCCTCGAGACTGCTCCGCCATTTAATATCATCATGGTTGATCCGATCATGGACTCAGGTCAATATTCGTGTCCGCTACCAATGTCCCCGTATTCCCTTATCGGTTTAGAAACTGTCTCTCTCGATCTTAAAGTTATTCAATGACCCAGCTTCCACAGCTCTCTGAGGCAGCGAATTCTACAGAATTACAACACTCTGAGAGAAGAAATTCCTTCTCATCTCAGTGTTAAATTGTCGGCCTCTTATTCTAAGATTATGCTTCCTAATTCTAGTCTCCCCCATAAGTGGAAACATCCCATTTGCATCCACTTTGTCGAGCCCCTCATAATGCTATACATTTCGATAAGATCACCTCTTATTCGTATTTAAGTTATATACCAAATAAATAGCCACTGGGCTGATGAGGAGGGTTTTTTATGCACCACGTTATCATGATCTGGAATGCACTGCTGGAAAAGATTTTTGAGGCCGCTTCAACGGTAACCATCAAAATGTAATTGCATATATCGTTTAAAGGGAAACATTCACAGGCCAATGGGGAAAGAGCACTGTAGTGGCACGAATGGGTAGCACTTTCAAAGAGCCTACACAATCATGATGGTTCGAATGGCCTCATTCTGTGCTGTGTCATTGTGTGATTGTTATTAAATGTAATTAGTTAAGTAATATATGACTTGGTTTAGTATTAACTGTTATGGGTTACGATTCTTACTTTTACTGACTTGTTATAAGGGATAGATTAATGCATCTGGTTTTGGTTTGGGGAATAATTTGAACGCTGTTGGTAATAAAATCATTGATATCAGGCATGTGGCAAAAGCGACGAAAGAAAGGCTTGCTGTTTGTGTACATAATGGCATGGAATCTGAGCAAGTAGATGGGGCCTTGCTTTCATATCTCACAAAAAAGACAGCACTATGGACGTTGGCCCACTCCCTCAGTGCTGCACTGGAGTGCCAGCCTCGAGCATATGCTGAAGTCTGTGGTGTGGGACTGGAACCTCTGACATTCCGCCACTGAAGTGATTGCTCCCATTGAGTCACAACTGACACTTTGATGCCAGATTTCGATGTCGAGTGCTTACAGTCGGAATTATCCTCCATGCCCTCCCTGTTTGGAGAAATCGGCCTGCTTTCTTTGGTTATTCTATGTAGATCTTGCAGAAAAGGTCAATGGTATTGAGGGGCTATTGTTTTTGAAGCCTGGGAAGTATTTTCTTTGTTAACCATACCATTGTTGGTAGCAGCGTATCGTGTTGCTGGAAGAGTATAAGAAAGTTCCATTGGTACAGGGTTCCTTTTATTTATCCGTTTACTGGATGTGGCCGTCGCTGGCAAGGCCGGGATTTATTGCTCATCCCTAACTGTCCTTGAGAAAGTGGTGGTGAAACGCCTTCTGCATCCGTTCTTCTCGGTACAACTGAATGGCTCGGTAGACAGTTTCAGAGATCAGTTAGACCTAAACTAAATCTGGATCCGCGCTCTTGGTCTGGAGTCACAAATATATGCCAGACTGTGTAAGTACGGTAGATTTCCCTGTAATGAACGAGTTTAATAGATGGGCTTTTAAGACAATCCGGAAATATTGTTTTCACTTGTACGGTAGCTTCCTGGTCACAATTACTGCCAATAGCTTTTTATTGCAGACTTAATTAAGTAACTGTACTGAAATGCCCCGGAAGCCATATTGGGCTTTTATATCTCGAGGTCATTACTGGATTACTAGTCCAGTAACATAACCACTATGCGACCGTTCTAGGTTATGTGAATCGAAATGACTAACTGGTAAGAAATAGATTAAAGGTACCTGGGAACAGGAGGAGGTAACTCGTCTGTTTATATTTCGCGGGATGCCAGTAGCGTTGGGAATGAAGCAGTGATATCCTTTTCATTCCTCTGCGCCCTGTCGGCTGGTGATCAGGGGTTGACGCTGCTCCTGACGCAATCTGCTACAACCCCTCATTTCCCCTTCCCCAACAACCCTGAACACAACAGTGCACTCCCCGACCATTAACACGCGCCTCTCACTCAAATACTTGGTACTTTATCACTATGTACCAACCGACTATATCCACCTGGTAATAATGTTGTCAAGATAGGATTACTTTTTCTCCGTAGAAAACAATGTCCTTCAAATTAAATTTCTTAAATTATATAATTTTTACACAAATGTATGTAACCATAATCTCCAGACTCGAGGTCAGCACGATCATAGAATCATAGAAATTCACAGCACGGATGGAGGCCATTTTTGACCTATCCTGTCTCCGCAGGCCGACCAAGAGCTATCCAGTCTAACCCAACCATTCAGCTCTGGGTCCGTATCCCTGTGGGTTACAGCAGGTTAAGTGCACATCCAATGCTCTTTTTAAAGGTGGTGAGCATTTCTACCTCTACCTTCCTTTCAGGCAGTGCGTTCCAGACCCCCACCACTCTTGGCATGAATACATTTCCCTTCAAATCCCCTCTAAACCGTCGACCAATTACTTTAAGTCTGTGACCCTGGTTGTTGGCTACTCTGCTAAGGGAAATATCCACTCTATCTAGTCCCTTCATAATTTTATACACCTCAACAATGTCTCCCTTCTCTGTTCGAAACCAACCAACCGCAGCCTATCCAGTCTTGCATCATAGCCAACATTCTCCTGTCCAGGCAACATCCTCTTAAATATCCTCTGTAACCTCTCTTGTGCAATCACATCTTTCCTGTAGTAGATGTGCAGGAATTGCACTCTAACTGTGGCTGAACCAGTGTTTTATGCAGTTGAAGCATAACGAGTCTGCTCTTATATTCATCGGTGATACTCTCAGTGAGACTGAATTAACTGTTCAGTTTGTATATAGTGGTTGAAGAAGAAGTAAAGCAAATCATTTTGTTGGTGTATGTTCCGATTGGGGAATTGGTACCCGTATCACCGAGTGTGTCACGTGTTCACTACGAGGTGGCCAATTGATACGATTGTATATTTATCTATCTCTTCAATGAAGTTTCTATGAGAAATAACAGGTTATTCTGCATCGGCAGAGGGGAGAAATCTCTCGTCTTCTCCCATGGGACCTTGTATGTCCATCATTTCCTGGGCCATGATCTGACGTCTTATTCGAAAGCACTGACCAATGAGTTCTCTGTCAGTCCTGCGACAGAATACGATTAAATGTCCAAATATAGAAAGTGGCATGAATTATCGAGACATTTGAATAATTACGGACAGGTAAAGACACTCTTTCCACCGTGCTTTCATAACACAATTCCGACACCTTGTGTACTAGAATATATCCACACCTACCAAACCAAACCAGTGTGATCTCATGGGATAGGCAAACAAGCAGAAACAAATACTCCAATTTGGGGGGAAAAATCTATGAAATATTTCTGGGTCCATTCTCGGTTATAGAAACGTTGTCCAGAAGAACACACTAACCGTGAATTCCTTGAGATCCAGCTCTCAGTTGAAGGAACTTAGCGAAATTGCATTCACCACATGAAATGACACCTTGTTCCAGATGTCCATTAATTACCCGGTAAATAACCAGCTCCTTACATCTGAGCTAGTGCTAGACTTATACAAGGTAAATGTGCGACCGCTGGGTCTGGTTCAGACTGGGAGAGCGGCTGATTAGGGAGGGTCTGGTTCAGACTGTGACGGGGGCTAATTAGAGATGGTCTGGTTCAGACTGGGGCAGGAGAATGATTAGCGAGTTTCTGATTCAGACTGGGACAGGGACTGATTCGGGAGTTTATGGTTCAGACTGGGACAGGAGTGATTAGGGTATTTCTGATTCCGACTTGAACAGGGACAGATTAGCGAGTTTCTGGTTCAGTCTGAGACAAGGACTGATTAGATAAGGGTCTGCTTTAGTCTGGGAAATGGACGAATAAGGGAGATTCTGTTTCAGACTGGGACAGGCAATGATTAGGAAGGGTCAGGTTCAGTCTGGGAAAGGGAACGATAAGGGAGTTTCGGGTTCAGACTGGGACAGGGAAAAATAGGGAGGCTTTGGTCCAGACAGGGATAGGGACTGATTGGGGTGCTTCTGGTTCAGACTGGGAGCGGGGCTTATTATGGAGTTGATGGTTACGTCTGGGACAGACTGGGACAGGTATTCTGGTTCAGACTCGGACAGGGACAGATTAGGAAAGGTGTGGTTCAGACTGGGACAGGGCTGATTCGTGACTTTGTGGTTCAGCTTGGAAAAGGGCCTGATTACGGAGTTTCTGGCTCAATCTGGGACAGGAACTGATTCGGGAGCTTCTGGTTCAGACTTTGACAGTGTCTGATTTGGGACGGTCTCCTTCAGATAGAGACAGGGATTGATTAGGGAGTTTCTTGTTCAGTCTGGGATTGGGACTGATCACACAGTTTCTGGTTCAGACTGGGCCGGCAATGATTAGAGAGATTCTGGTTCAGCCTGGATAGGGTCTGGTTAAGGACGGACAGGTTCAGCGTACGACAGGGACTGATTATCGAGTTTTTTGTTCAGCCTAGGATAGTACTGATTAGGAATCTTTTGCTTCACTCTGGGACAGTGACTGATTCGGGAGTTTCCAGTTCAGACTGCCACAGTTGCTGATTAGGGAGTTTCTGTTTCAGTGTGTGAGAGGAACTGATAAGGGAATTTCAGGTTCAGTCTGGAACAGGGACTGATTATGGAGTTTTTGTTCAGTCTGATAGGACTGATTAGCAATGTTTTACTGCACTCTGGGACAGTGACTGAGTAGGGAGTTTCCAGTTCAGACAGCGACAGTTGCTGATTAGAGAGTTTCTGTTTCACTGTGTGAGAGGAACTGATAAGGGCATTTCAGGTTCAGTCTGGAACAGGGACTGATTAGTGAGTTTCGGATTCAGTCTGTGACAGAAACTAATTCGGGAATTTCTGTTCAGTCTGGGACATGGACTGACTTGAGAGTTTCTGGTTTAGTCTGTGACAAGAACTGATTCGGGATTTCCTGATTCAGTCTAGGACAGATACGGATTAGGGAGTTTCGGGTTCAGTCTGGGACAGGGACTGATTATGGAGTTTCTGTTTCACACTGGGATAGGGACTGATTATGGAGTTTCTGTTAAATCTGGGACAGGGACTGATTAGGTAGTTTCTGGTTCAGACTGAGACAGGGTCAGATTCTAGAGTTTTTGGTTCAGACTACGAGAGGTACTGAATAGGGAGTATCTGGTTCAGTCTGGGATAGGGACTGATTCGGGAGTTTCTGGTTCAGTCTGGGATAGGGACTGATTAGTGAGTTTCTGGATCAGTCTGGGATAGGGACTGATTAGGGAATTTCTGTTTCAGTCTGTGACAGGGACTGATTGAGATCGTTCTGGTTCAGACTGTGACAGGATCTGATTAGCGAGGGTCTGGTTCAGTCTGGGATAAAGACTAATTATGTAGTTTCTGGTTCAGGCCAAGGGATGTACTGAATAGGGAGTATCTGGTTCAGTCTGGGAAATTGACTGATTAGGGAGTTTCTGGTTCAAACTGGAAGAGGGACTGATTTGGGAGTTTCTGGTTCAGACTGCGATAGGGACTGATTAGGAACTTTCTGGTGCAGACTTGGAGAGGAACTGATTAGGACGTTTCTGGCTGAGACGAGGACAGGGACCGATTAGGGAGTTTCTCGTTCAGTCTGGGACAGGGAAAGATGAGGGAGTTTCTGGTTCAGTCTGGGACAGGGGCTAATTAGGGATTTTGCGGTTCAGACTGGGACAGTGACTGATTAGTGAGGGTCTGCTTCAGTTTGGGACATAGAAACATAGAAACATAGAAAATTGTTGCAGGAGTCGTCCATTCGCTCCTTCTAACCTGCACCACCATTCAATAAGATCATGGCTGAGCATGCACCTCAGTACCCCTTTCCTGCTTTCTCTACATATCCCTTTTTCCACTTATCTGTAAGGGTAATATGTAACTCACTCTTGAATATATCCAATGAACTGGCATCAACAACTCTGTGCGGCAGGAAATTCGACCGATTAACAACTCTCTGAGTGAAAAGGTTTCTCCTCATCTCAGTCCTAAATGGCCTACCCGTTATCTGAAGACTTTGTCCCCTTGCGATGGGCTTCCCCAACATCGGGAACATTCTACCCGCATGTAACCTATACTGTAACCGTCAGAATCGTATATGTTTCTATGAGATTGGGACAGGGCCTGATTTGAGAGGGTCTGATTCAATATGGGACAGGGGCTGATTAGGGAGTTTCATGTTCAGACTGGGAAAGGTACTGATTAGCGAGTATCTGGTTCAGTCTGGTTCAGGAGCCGATTACTGTGTTTCCGTTTCAGTCTGGGATGGGGAATTGTTTAGGGAGAGTCTGGGTCAGACTGGGAGAGTGAATGATTCGGGAGTTTCTGGTTCTGACTTGGACAGAGGCTGATTAGGGAGGGTCTGGTGCACTCTGGGATGGGGACTAATCGTGGAGTTTTTGATGCAGACTCAAAGAGGTACTGAATCGGGAGTATCTGGTTCAGTCTGGGATAAGAACTGATTAGGGACGTTTTGGTTCTGTCTGGGATAATGACTGATTCGGGAAATTCTGGTTCAGTTTGGGACAGGGACTGATTATGTAGTTGCGAGTTCAGACTGCGACAGGGTCTTATTAGGGAGGGTTTGGTTCACTCTGGTATCGGGACTGATTATTGAGTTTCTGGTTAAGACGAGGAGGTGTACTGAATAGAGAGTATCTAATTCAGTCAGGGGTAGGGACTGATAGGGCGTTTCTGGTTCAAACTGGGAAAGGAAATGATTTGGGAGTTTCTTGTTCATATTGGGAAAGGGACGGATTAGGGTGTTTCTGGTTCAGTCTGGGAGAGGGTCTGATTCGGGCGTTACTGGCTTAGACGAGGACAGGGACCGACTAGGGAGTTTCTGGTTCAGACTGGGACAGGGACTGATTCTGAAGTTTCTGGTTCAGTCTGGGACAGGGGCTGATTTAGGTTGTTTCCGGTTCTGACTGGGACGGGGACTGATTAGAGAGGGTCCGGTTCAGTTTGGGGCTGAGAAACATAGAAACATAGAAAATAGTTGCAGGAGTAACTATTCTGTCCTTCGCGCCTGCACCACCATTCAATAAGATTATGACTGATCATTCACCTCAGTACCGCTTTTTTGCTTCCTCTTCATACCCCTTGATCCCCTTAGCCATAAGGGCCATATCTAACTCACTCTTGAATATATCCATTGAACTGCCATCAACAGCTCTCTCCGGTAGGTAATTCCACAGGTTAACAACTCTCTGAGTGAATAGGTTTCTCCTCATCTCAGTCCTAAATGGCCTACCCGTTATCCGAGGACTGTGTCCCTTGGTTATGGGCTTCACCAAGATCGGGAACACTCTACCCGCATGTAACCTATCGTATAACCGACAGAATCGGATATGTTTCTATGAGATTGGGGCAGGGACTGATAGGGAGGGTCTGGTTCATTCTGGGACAGGGGTTGATTAGGTAGTTTCATGTTCAGACTGGGAAAGGGACTGATTAAGGAGTATCTGGTTCAGTCTGGGACAGTGGCCGATTAGCGAGTTTCCGGTTCAGTCTGGGACGGGGAATTGATTAAAGATAGTCTGGTTCAGACTGGGAGAGTTACTGATTATAGAGTTTCTGGTTCTGACTGGGACAGCGGTTGATTCGGTCGTTTGTGGCTCAGTCTGGGACCGGGACTGATTCAGGAGTTTCTGGTTTCTGTTGTGACTATGAATGGTTACGGAGTTTCTGGTCCAGACTGGGACAGGGACTGATTATGGACTTTCTGATAATGTCTGGGGCAGGGACTGATTGCGGAGTTTCTGGTTTAGACTGGGACAGGGATTGATTAGAGAGTTTCTGGTTTATTCTCAGACAAGTACAAATTAGGGCGTTTCTGGTTCAGACTGGGAAATGGACTGATTAGGGAGTTTCTCTTTCTGTCTAGGACAGGACTGATTAGGAATGTTGTGGTTCATACTGGGAAATGTACTGAATAGGGAGGGTTTGGTTCACTCTGGGACAGGGACGGATTAAGGATTTTCTGGTCAGACTGGGAGGGGGACTGATTATGGTGTTTCTGGTTAATACTAGGAGAGGGTCTGATTAGGGAGTTTCTGGTTCAGATTGGGAGTGCGGCTGATTAGGGAGTTTCTTGTACAAACTGGGAGAGGACTGATTCGGGAGTTTCTGCTTCAGCCAGGTTTAGACCTGGTCGGTGGTTGGTGCAGTAGGTTTGGTTCAGTCTATTTCTGTCTGGTACAGGGGCTGGCGGGGACTGGTCTGGGTCAGTCTGGTTCAGACTGGGACGGTGAATTGTGAAGGAGGTCTGGGTCTGTCTGGTTCTGACTGGGTCAGTGGATGGTGAGGATGAGTCTGATTCAGTCTGGTTCAGGATGGGACAGAGGCTGGTGACAGAGGGTTTGCCTCAGTGTGGTTCACACTGCGAATGGAGATGGTGAGGGATGGTTTGGGTCAGTGTTTTTCATACTGGGACAGAGGATGGTGATGGAGGTCCACTTCCGTCTGGTGCATACTGTGACAGTGCCTGGTGAGGGGGTCGATTTCACTCTGTTGAAGACTGGAACAGTGGAAGTGGGAACATCTGGTTCAGTCTGATTCAGTCTGGGACAGGCGCTCGTGAGGCAGTGTCTGTTTCAGTCTGCTACGGAATGGGACAGGAGCGAGTGGGGACGATTGTTCTTCAGCATTGCACAGGGACTGGTGGGCGGATCTGGTTCCGTCTTGTTCACCCTGAAACAGAGACTGGTGAGAGTATCTGAATCAATCTGCGACAGGACTGGTGAAGGAGAGTCTATGTCAGTCTGGTTCAGATTGGGACAGGGGATCATGAGTGAAGGTGTGGTTTAGTTTGCACAGGGACTGGTGAGGGGGCGGGGGGGGCGTCAGACAGGAGACCGTGAGAGAGGTTCTGGTTGAGACTCGGACAGCGGCCGATGAGAGGTTTCAATTGTATGACTTGTGGGATCAATCGAAGATGATCAGTGATTAATTCTCCCCCGATCCCGAGTCAGCATCTTCAAGGGAGTATAATTGCTGTGGAGAAATGACAGAGCTGTTCACCTGTGGGGTCTGGAATGGGGGAGATATGACTTCTTCCGTTTCATGACCCAATCGCTCAGGTCTGTTAGCCAAAATTTTGGGTTCTGGGAGTGGATGGAGCAAACAATCCTTTGGAGAGACAATGATCCCACTGTCCCAGGTCGATTGCCCTAACCTGTGGGGCCTGCGGTGGGAGCGAGTGTGATTTTCTGTAGGGTCCGTGTGATTCCCGTGGTGTCTGTGGCTTCACAGAGTGCAGCCGGGAATTGCAGGATTCGGTCCGGATCCGATTCTGGATTCATGGCAAGAAGGTGTGGAGTAGATTCCCTTCTAGCTGCAATTCCTCCAAAACTGACTTCGCAGGGTGGGGGCAGTGTGCGCATCACCGCAAGGGTGCAGCCTTTTCACTTTATGACGCCGAGCTACCTACGTGAGGGTGATGTTTTTATGTCAATGTGGGTTGATGTATGTGCAGTTCCTAACAATGAGCTTCCCCAGGGATTGATATCCTGTGATTTCACAGTCGGGGCAGTGAGTGACCTTGAGCTGCCCCGGGGAGGGGGCAGTGTGTGATGTCCCTGTGTGGGCCGGGGGGGGAATAATGTGCAGTGAGTGACCGTGAACTGATCCGGTGTGGGAGCAGTGTGTGATGTCTCCGTGGGGGGTGGGGGGCAGGGGATATTGTTCAGTGAGTGAAACTGAGCTGCCCCGGGGAGGGGGCCGTGTGTGATGTCCCTGTGTAAGATTAAATTGGAAGTCTCTCTGGATTGTCTGCTCAATATACTGAAGGTGAAACTACATTATTTATTATTTTCAACAGTTTGCAAATTTTCTGTGTGAATCTACCTTGAAAGAAGCTAGATGCGCGATAAACTAAGAAAGTTCTGAGCTCCCCGGTGTTATTTCCAAGTGATAATACGTGTGTTTCCCAGTGATAATGTGTGATTCTAACACCAAAGTTACTGGTGACAGAGCCAGATCCTTGCGTCAGCAGAAAATCCAAAGCCATGTGCTTGTCATTGCAGAAGCAAGTTTTTCAAATAAAGTCTTTGGTTCATTTTACACTTGCAATGCCTCATCCTGAAAAATACTCTCCAAAGCCAGTGTTCTTGCAGGTGGATGCAGTTTGTGATCTCCATGTGACGTACAGTTTATTCAGGTGATGTCCTTGAGCAGCCCTATGGATTGGGCAGTGTGTGATGTCCCTGTGGGGTTCAGTATGTTCAGTATCTTAGCTGAACTGCCCCAGGGAGCGGGCAGTATGTGATGCTTCTGTGGTGTGCAGTCTGTTCAGTGTCTGGCCCTGAGCTGCCCCAGGGAGGGGGCAGTGTGTGATGTCCCTGTGGGTTCAGTGTCTGACCCTGAGAAGCTCCAGGGAGGGGGCAGTGTGTGATGTCCCTGTCGGGTGCATTGTCTGAACCTGGAAGCTCCAGGGATGGGGAAGTGTGTGATGTCCCTGTGGGGTGTAGTGTCTCACCCTGAGCTACCCCAGGGAGGGAGCAGTGTGTGATGTCCCTGTCCGTGCAGTGTCTGACCCTCAGCTGCCCGAGGGAAAGGGCGTTGCGTGATGTTCCTGTGGGGTGCAGCGTCTGATCCTGAGCTGCCCCAGGGAGCGTGCAGTTTGTGACGTCAATACGTGATCGGGGGCGGGGGGAGCACTTTGAGCAGTGAGTGACTGTGAGCTGCCCCAGGGAGGGGGCAGTGTGTGATGTCCCTGTGGGGGGTTGGCACTTTATGCAGCGAGTGACCCTGAGCCGGCCGTGTCTAATGTCACTGTGGAGAGCAGTATTTTGCAATGATGACCCTGAACTGCCCCAGGGAGGGGATAATTTGCTATGTCCCTGTGGAGAGCAGTATTTTCAGTGTCTGACCCTGAACTGCCCCCGAGAGGGGATAATGTGTGATGTCTCTGTGGAGAGCAGTATGTTGAAATTATGACCCTGAGTTGCCCCAGGGAAGGGGTAATGTGTGATGTCCCTGTGGAGTGCAGTTTGTTCAGTGTCTGACCCTGAGCTGCCCCAGGCAGGGGGTAATGTGTGATGTCCCTGTGAATTGCAGTTTGTTCAGTGCCTGACCCTGAGCTGCCCCAGGGAGGGAGCAGTGTATGATGTCCCTGTGGGTTGGTGGTGGGGTGGTGGCACTTTGAGCAGTGAGTGACTGTGAGCTGCCCCGACGAGAGGGCAGTGTATGATGTGCCTGCGTAAGATTAAGTTTCAACTCTCTTTGGACTGTCTGCTCAAAAGACTGAAGCTGACACCACAGTGCGAATAGTTCAGATTTTATTTAAGGATAAGCGAAAATTAATAACGGAGTTTAGCAGAAGTTTTCTAATTAAAAATGAGAATTATATTACTCGTGATGGTGATTTGGGATGGAGGAAGGATTATTCCTCGTTCCTGCTACTGGTATACCGTCTGCCCGTCTCTGGATCGGTGCCTTTCCTGACACGATCACGATGAGAATAATCCAAATTCACGAAGATACACCCCAGGAATGGATCTACCGAAAAATCTGTCCAAGCGTGTATCTCCTGGTGTGGATTATTAGAAATATAACACTCACAAGAAAGGTCTTTTATAGAGAAAAGTGTTGTTTATTAAAACCAGATTAATCAACGGAGATCCAGCCTAATTAGTACCGTTACTGACTGCTCTCAACGCGATTCTCATGGGACAAGCTCCGCAGTTACATTCTTATACACTTCAAATACAGTCAAAATGATGGAACTACACGGGGAATTCTTCTATTGATTAATACAGGTGACAGCAATTTCATTTGGTGATACAGTTACATTAATTTTATTGGATACAGTAAATTCTAATGATTCCATTGGTTCATTCAGTTCTAGCGACTGTTGCTCGGGAAAAGCCACTGCAGGTTTTGTGTAACTTTTCTGCGAAGGTCTTCTCAGGCGAATTCTCAGGCTAATTTCCTTGGCAGACATATGGCTACCCTCTGCTTAAAAGAGGGATTGTCCCTGTTATCTCCTGTGGTAGGAACATCGTGGCCTCCTCTCATTATATTTGTGAGCTGTCTGCATAAATCTTGTGGGTGCACTTATCTCCTAAGAGAATTTCTCTGACTTCAGTGTTTCTGCCTAATACAGCTATTCGACCATGAACGCACTTTAAATCCTACTCTCAGACGTTCTTACTTTATTTTAATTACACCGAATTACTTTACCCCTAATTCAGGTATTTCGCTCTTAAACTCCTATAGATCCACATCTTCCCAGTCTGGAGCCTGGGACACTTTCTCTCCCTGCATTGGTTTTGGAAGATCTTATCTTCAACCTCAGTACAAGCTTTTTCTGTTATGCTTTTCCGTTTCCATGCTGACGACGCAACACAGGATTTTGATCGT
Organism: Pristiophorus japonicus; assembly: GCF_044704955.1. Lineage (NCBI taxonomy): Eukaryota > Metazoa > Chordata > Chondrichthyes > Pristiophoridae > Pristiophorus > Pristiophorus japonicus. The sequence continues at coordinate 421,261 of NW_027250788.1, read as the reverse complement.
AACGAGTTATAATTAAGTGCATTACAATTTGAAAAAACGATTTATAATTTTTTTATTTTCAACAGTTTGGAAGTGCTCTGTGTGATTCTACGTTCAGAGAAGTGAGATGAACGACAAACGAAGACAGATCTGAGCTCCTCCGTATTATTTCCCATAGATAATACATTTGTTTCGCAGTGATAATGTGTGACGTAACACCATAGTGACTGGTGGCAGAGCCAGGACCTTGCGTCAGCATAAAATCCAAAGCAGTGTCTTTTTCTTTGCAGAAGCAAGCTTTTCAATGAATGCCTTTGGTTCATTTTACACTTGCAATGCCTAATTCCTCAAAATACACTCCAAAGCCTGTATTCTTACAGGCGGATGCAGGTTGTGATCGCTCTGTGAGGTGCAGATTGTTCAGGTCATGTTCTTGAGCTGCCCCAGGGATGGGGCAGTGTGTGATGTCCCTTTGCGGTGCAGTTTCTGAATCTGACCTGCCGCAGAGAGGGCGCCGTGTGTGATGTCCCTGTGGATTGCAGTAAGGCGTGAGTCTGACCCTGGGCTGCCCCAGGGACGGTGATGTGCGCGATATCACTGCGGGGTGAATTGTCTGACCCTGAGCTGCCCCATGGAGCGGGCAAAGTATGATGACGCTGTGGGGTGCAGAATGCTCAGTGTCTAATCCTGAGCTGCCCCAGGTAGGGGGCAGTGAGAAATGTCCCTGTGGGATGCAGTAAGTGGTGAGTCTGACGCTGAGCTGCCCCACGGAGGGGCAGTGTGTGATGTCCCTGTAGGGTGCAGTATGTTCAGTGTCTGACCCAGAGCTGCCCCAGGGAGGGTGCAGTGTGTGATGTTCCTGTAGGGTGCAGTATGTTCAGTGTCTGGCCCAGAGCTGCCCCAGGGAGGGTGCAGTGTATGATGACCCTGTGGGGAGCTGTATGCTCAGAATCTGACCCTGAGCTCTCCTCACACATACTTTTCTCGGGAACATTTCCGCGCCTCTCAGTTGGAGTTAAATTGTGGAACATCCCCATCTGCTGGACGCAGGTGTCACTTCTGAACAGATCGTGATGGCTCAGATCATTCACCGAGTCATCTAATTGCAACGTCCGGCCAGAAGAATGAATCTTATTTTCGGATGTATTGACGACTTACTTGGTAATTTAAAGCATTGGAAGTCAGCCCTTTAAAAAGCCCATCACTCTTTCCTTTATTTGAAAATTATCCAGAATATTAACCACAGCTCAGGTACAGTTCAGACCTGGATGTGATTAAAACTAGCACTAACAGCAGAAGTGAACAGGGGGAGTCTTTTGTGAACTGTTCGGTGTGTCTTTCAGCAGATAGCTCTAATAAGTACCTCACTTCCCACACTGGGAGCAGTTGAACATAGGCATAGAGAAACAGAGAAAATAGGTGCAGGAGAAGGCCAATCTGCACTTCGGGAGTGCATCGTCATTCAATAAGATCATGGCTTGAACATTCCCTCAGTACACCTCTCCTGCTTTCTCTCCATACCCCTTGATCCCCTTAGCTGTAAGCGCCATATCTAACTCCCTCTTGAATATATCCAATGAATTGGCATCAACAACTCTCTGAGGCAGGGAATTCCATAGGTTAAGAACTCTCTGAGTGAAGAAGTTTCTCCTGATGTCAGTCCGAAATGGCAAACCTCATATCCTAAGACAAAGTCCCTTCCCTAACATCGGGAACATTCTTCCCACATCTAACCTCTCAAGTTGCCTCAGATCCCCTCTCATCCTTCGAAACACCAGTGAATCAAGGCGCGGTTGATCCAATCTCTCCTCACATGACAATCCAGCCATCCCGGGAATCAGTCTGGTGAACCTTCGCTGCACTCCCTCAATAGCAAGAACGTCCTTCCTCAGATTAGGAGACCTAAACTGAACAGAATACTACAGGTGAGGCCTCACCAAGGCCCTGTACAACTGCAGTAAGACCACCCTGTTACTATTCACAAATCCCCTAGCTATAAAGGTCAACATTGCAATGTGCCTTCTTCACTGCCTGCTGTACCCGCATGTCAACTTTCAACGACTGATGAACCATGATACAAAGGTCTGATTGCATCTCCCCTTTTCTTAATCTGCCGCCAATCGGATAATATTCTACCTTCGTGTTTTTGCCACCAATTGCACATTATACTGCATCTGCCATGCATTTGACCACTCACCTTCCCTGCTTAAGTCACCCTGCAGCCCTTTAACATCCTTCTCACAGCTCACACCGCCACCCAGTTTAATGTCATCAGCAAACTTGGAGATATTACACTCAATTCCTTCATCTAAATCGTTAATGTATATTATAAAGAGCTGGAGTCATAGCACTGAGCCCTGCGGCACTCCACTCGTCACTGCCTCCCATTCTGAAAAGGATCCGTTTATCCCGACTCTCTGCTTCCTGTCTGCCAACCAATTCTCTATCAGTACACTACCTCCTAGACCATGAGCTTTGATTTTGCACACCAATCTCTCGTGCAGGACCTTGTCAAAAGCCTTTTGAAAGTCAAATACACCACATCCACTGTTTCTCCCTTGTCCACTCTGTTAGTTGCATCCCCAAAAAATGCCAGAAGATTCGTCAAGCATGATTTACCTTTCATAAATCCAAGCTGACTTGGTCCGTACTTGTCACTGCTTTCCAAATGCGCTGCTTTTTCATCCTTAACGAATGATTCCAACATTTGCCCCACTACTCATGTCAGTCTAACTGATCTATAATTACCCGTTTTCGCTCTCCCTTCTTTTTTAAAACGTGATGTTACGTTAGCTACCCTTCAGTCCATAGGAACTGATCCAGAATCGATAGACTGCTGGAAAATGATCACCAATGCATCCACTATTTCTAGGGCCACCTCCTTATGTACTCTGGTTGCACACTATCAGGCTCCTGGTATTTATCTGCCTTCAATCCAATTAAATTCCAGCAAACAATGTCCTGCCTGAAAAGGATATCCTTCAGTTCCTCCTCACTGGACACATTGTCCCCTCGAACATTCGGAAGGTTATTTGTGCATTCCTTCGTGAATAAAGAACGGAAGTATTTGTTCAATTGGGCTGCCATTGCATTCTTCCCCTTTATAATCTCACCTGAATCCGCTTGCATGCGACCTATATTTGCCTTCACTAGACTTTTTCTCTTCACATTTCTTTAGAAGCTTTTGCAGTCTGTTTTTACGTACCTGCAAGCCACCTCTTGTAATCTATGTTCCCCCTCTCAATTAAATCATTAGTCCTCCTCTGTTGAATTCTAAATTTCTCCCAGTCCTCAGGTTTGTAGCTTTTTCAACCAATTTTTATGCCTCTTCCTTGTCTTTAACACTATCCTTATTTTCCCTTGTTAGCCATGGTTGAGCCACCTTCCCCGTTTTATTTTTACTCTAGACAGAGATGTACAATTGCTGAAGTTCATCCATGTGATCTTCAAATGTTTGCCATTGCTTATCCACCATCAACCGTTTAAGTATCCTTTGCAAGTCTATTCTAGCCAATTCACGCCTCATACCGTCGAAGTTACGTTTCCTTAAGTTCAGCACCCTTGTTTCCAAATTAAATGTGCCACTCTCCATCTTAATATTGAAATCTACCATATTACGGTCACTCTTCCCCAAGGGGCCTCGCACAAAAATATTGCTAAATAGTCCCTTCTCATTATACATCACCAGCTCTCTAGTTGGTTCCAAGACATATTGGTCCAGAAACCACCCCGAATACACTCCGGGAAATCCTCCCCCACCACATCGCTGCCAGTTTGGTTTGCCCAATCAATATGCAGATTAAAGTCGCCCATGATAACTGATGTTCCTTTATTGCACACACCGCTTATTTCCTGTTAGATGCTGTGTCCTACATCACTACTACTGTTTGCTGATCTGTACACAAGTACCACGAACGTTTTCTGCCCATTGGAATTCCGCCGCACCACCCATACCTATTCCACATCATCCAGTCTAAAGTTCCTCCTTATTACAGCATTACTTTCTTCTTTAATCAGCAACGCCACCCGGACTTCTTTTCCTCTCTCCTAACCTTCGAAATGTTGAATACCCCTGGCTGTTGCGTTCCCAAACTTGCTCAAACTGGAGCCATGTCTCTGTGATGCAAAATACATCATATCCATGCAATGCTGTCTGAGCAGTTAATACGTCCACCTTATTCCTAATACTCCTCGCATTGCGGCACAGAGCTTTCAGGCTTGTCTTTTTAACACACTTTCCCTCTTCAGAATTTTTCTGTTGTGCGGCCCTTTTTGTTTTTTGCCTTGGGTATATCTGCCCTCCACCTTCACTATTCCCCATTCTATCATTTGCTTCTGTCTCCATTTTACATCCCTCTGTCTCCCTGCATAGGTTCCCATCCCCCGTGATGTTAGTTTAAGTCCTCCCCAACATCACCAACAAACACTCCCCCTGGGATATTGGTTCCGGTCCTGCCCAGGTGCAGACCGTCTGGTTTGTACTGGTCCCACCTCCCCCAGAACCGATTCGCTGTCCTAGTAAATTGAATCCCTCCCTCTTGCACCACTTCTCAAGCCACGTATCGATCTGAGCTGTCCTGCGATTCCTCCTATGACTAGCACGTGGCACTGGTACCAATCTTGAGATTACTACCTTTGAGATCCTACCTTTTAATTTAGCTCCTACCTCCCCAAATTCGTCTCGGAGGAACTGAGCCCGTTTTTTACCGACATCGTTGTTACCAACAGCACCACAATTGGCTGTTTACCCTCCATTTTCAGAATGTCCTTCACCCGCTTCAAGACATTCTTGACTTTTGCACCAGGGAGGCAACATACCATCCTGGCGTCTCGGTTGCGGCTGCAGAAAGGCTTATCTATTCCCATTACAATCGAATCCCCTCTCAAGAGAGCTTTCCCACTGATTTCCCTGCCCTCCTGTGCAGCAGAGCCACCCACGGTGCCTTGACCTTGGCTGCTGCTACTCCCACCCGATGACTCTTCCCCCTCAAAAATACCCAAAGCGGTGTATCTGTTTTGAAGGGGACTGAATGCATTGGACCCCTGCACTACCTTCCTTGCACTGCTTTCCTCAGTGTGAACTCGCTGATGCACCATCAAGGGTGGGACCATTGCCATACACGGTACGTTTAACAGCGTAAGGACATAAGAACATGAGAAATAGGATCAGGAGCAGGCCACACGACTCTTCGAGCCTGCTCCACCATTTAATACGACCATGCCTGATCTGACCACGGATTATTGTCAACTTCCCTGCCTGCTCTCCATAACCCCTTATCCCCACTTCTGTTAAGAAACTGTCCATTTCTGTCTTAATTATATTCAATAACCCACCTTCCACAGCGCTCTGAGGCAGCGAATTGAACACCTCTACTAAGCTTTGAGAGAACTAATTCCTAATCATATCAGGTTTAAATGGGCGTTGCATCTCCCCTTTTCCTAATCTTCCGCCATTCAGAATATTATCTGAATGGCAGCAGATTAGGAAAAGGGTAGGTGCAACGAGACCTGGCTGTCATGCTACATCAGCCATTTAAAGATGGCTTGCATGTACAGCAGGTGGTGAAGAAGGCAAATTGAATGTTGGCCCTCAGAGCGAGGGGATTTGAATAGAGTAGCATGGAGGTCTTACTGCAGTTGTACAGGGCCTCAGTGAGGCCTCACCTGGAATATTGTGTTCAATTGTGGTCTCCTAATCCGAGCAAGGACGCTCTTGGTATTGAGGGAGTGCAGCAAAGCTTTACCAGAGTGATTCCCTAGATGGAAGGACACATATATGAGGAGAGACTGGAGCGACTGGGACTGTATTCATTGGATTTCAGAAGGATGAGAAGGGATCTCATAGAAAGAACTAACATTCTGACCGGACTCGACAGGGTAGATGCAGGAAGAATGTTCCCGATGTTGTAGAAGTCCAGAACCAGGGGACAGTCTTAGGATAAGGGGTAGGCCATTTAGGACTGAAATGAGGAGAAACGTCTTCACTCAGGGAGTTCTTAAACTGTGGAATTCCCCACTGCAGAGATTTGTTAATGCCAGTTAATTGGATAAAGTCAAGAGGGAGTTAGATATGGCCCTTACAGCTAAATGGATGAAGGGTTATGGAGAGAAAGGAGTAAATTGGTACTGAGGTGAATGATCAGCCATGATCTTATTGAATGGTGGTGCAGGTTCAAAGGGCCGAATGGCGTACTCCTGCATCTATTTTATATGTTTCTCTGTTTTTAATGTCCCCTTATTCTAAGATTTAACTTGTTTCTCTCCGCTGTGAATCCACTGCAGTTCCAGGGAGTTCGTGGACTGAGTGAATCCCTTCGCACGCCCGTGGCAGGTAAACAATCTCTCTCTAGTGTGAACTCTTAGGTGTGTCAGCAGATGGAACGAGTCCGTAAAAGGCTTTCCACAGTAAGAGCCTCTGAGTGGTAGCTCTCGTCAGTGTGAACTATCGCGTGCTTCTGCACGCCGGATCAATTATTGATTTGCTTCCCACACACGGCACAGATCTCCCTCCGTATGATGTGAATACGCTGTTTTCCAATTACCACTATTACTACCCTAACGTTTTTGGACTTCACAATAACTTGCCTAAATTATGCTCCTCGATTTCGCTCCCAACGCATCATTTGTCGGCGTGGAAGTAAGCCCTCTTCATGCTTGACCAATCTTCAAGAATTGTTTGAGGATTTAACGACTAGAGTGGACAAGGCGGAACCAGTGGTTGTGGTGTCTTTCAAAAAACGTTGGACAAAGGCCCACACAAGAGATGGTTGTGCAACATTAATGCACATGGTATTGGTGGTAATATTTTGACGTGGTTAGAGATCCAGTTGGCACACAGGAAGCAGAGATTCGGGATGAACGGGTCCTTTTCATAAGGCAGGCAGTGACTAGTGGGGTGCAGATGGGCTCAGTGCTGGGACACCAGCAATTTACAATATACATCGATGATTTAGGTGAAGGAATTGTGTGTAATATCTCCCAGTTTGAAGATGATACCAAGCTGGGTGGCGGTTTGAGTTGTGAGGAATATGCTAAGAGGCTGCAGGGTGATTTGGACAGGTTAGGTGAGTGGGCAAATGCATGGCAGATGAGGTATAATGTGAATAATTGTGAATTTATCAATTTTGATGGTGAAAACGTGAAGACAGAATATTATCTGAATGGTCGCTGATTAGGAAAAGCGGAGGTGCAACGAGACCTGGGAGTCATGGTGCATCTGTTAGTGAAAGTTGGTAAGTGGTAAACAAGACAAATGGCATGTTCGCGTTCATAGCTAGGGGATTTCAGTATTGGAGCAGGCAGGTTTTACTGCAGTTGTACAGGGCCTTGGCGAGGCATTAGCTGGATTATCATGATCAGTTTTGGTGTCCTAATCTGAGGAAGGACGGTCTTGCTATTGAGAGAGTGCAGCGAAGTTTCACCAGACTGATTCCCGGGATGCATGGCTGGCATATGAGAAGAGAATGGATGCACCGGGCCTGTATTCACTGGAGTTTACATGAATGTGAGGGGACCTCTTCGAAACATATAAAATTCGGACGGGACTGGACATTTTAGATACAGAATGAATGCTCCCAATGTTGGGGAAGTCCAAAGCTACTGGTCACAGTCTTAGGATAATGCATAAGACATTTAGGACCGAGATAAGGTGAAACCTTTTCACTCAGAGAGTTGTGAACCTGTGGAATTTACTACCACAGAGAGTTGTTGAAGCCAATTCGTTAACGATAGTCAAAATATGTCCCTTACGGGTGGATCAATGGGTATGGAGAGAAAGCAGGAACGGGGTACTGAGGTGAACGATCAGTCTTGATCTATTGAATGGTGGTGCAGTCTCGAAAGGCCGACTGGCCTACTCCTGCACTTATTTTCTCTGATTCTATGTTTCTATATTTCGTGGCACTGCCTATGATGCTGATGGTGATTCACCCGGACTGCAGGCCCCTCACAGGGTGCCCGTTGTCATCAGTGTGTGAGTGAGAGTGTTATTATTCACGCGAATCACTGGCCACGCGGGGGAGAGCAGCTCGCTCACAATATCAGGACACAGGGAGTCTGATGCAGGAACGTTTCTGCATCCTCTCATCGTTTAATTAATTTCAGAATCAGTGTGAAGGGATATTTCCCTACATTCTTCAACTGCTGTCTGAACTTAGTCTGGGTCACGGCATAAATTGCCGTGTTTGTGCAGCAACTCAGCAGCTGCAGCATTATTCCAACGTCCATTACATAAATAGGAATATATACAGAATCATACCCCAAAAAGTACATCTGGGTCCAGATAGAATTCACCATAAGCACCGCCCACAACAGGATGAAATTGCCGGAGATAACAAACAGTAAAATGATGGAATTCCTGCGGCTCGCCATCTCTGGGTCACTGGGACACTCCCCACTGCTGGCACCCAGGAGTTGCCTGCGGGCTCTGCTGGCCAGTATAATATGCCTGGCGGTGACAGTATTGAGCAGCAGAATCAGAGCAAATGGGATACATGGGGTGAGAATATAATGAAGGAATGTGATTGCTCCCCAGACCGGTGAATTCAGAACATCGTCTGTTATATAGCAAAACCAGGGCATGTAGTCAAGAATATAGAAACGTGTCAACATAAAATACCAGAAAATGTTCTTGAACCCGCTCAGCAAAGTCACGGTTCCCAGAACCACAGCCGCCGTTCTCTCGGTGCAATATTTTGTTTTCAGCTTCTGGCAACAAATGGCCACAAAGCGATCAAAGGTGAAACTGACGGTGAACCAGACAGAACAATCTGTGGCTGCGTGAAGTAAGACGGCGTGAATATTACACACATGGAAGGACCGCACGAAATGGAACTCTTTCTGATAAAGAATCGGAATGTGTCTCAGTATCAGGTCGAGGATAATGACCAGGAGATCTGTCACTGCCATGGCCACCAGATAGCGAGTGACACATCTGGAGAGACCGCACTTTCCACGAGGCAGGATCACAATCGTCAGGATGTTAACTGTCAGGCAGGGAAATAAACAATAAATTAAACGTTAATTTGGGAGCAAGGAATAGACACCAAACTAAAATAATTAACAATCTTTGACAAGGTAATCACCAACTAAATTCATTTATCAGCATTAAATCAAACGAACCAACCCTCAGTCAATGAGCCACCAAATGCTTATGTAACATCATCAATATATGCAGCCCCTCGAAAGCGAGAAAGACTTGCTTCCACGCTAAAATGATTTATCAGGTGACTTGAGCTGTCCAACATGGTAATTACAGTCTCTGTCACAGGTGGGACAGAGAATGGTTGAAGAAAAGGGTGTGTGGGGAGTCTGGTATGCCGCACGCTCATTCCGCAGCCCTCGCTTGGTTTCTACATGTTCTCGGCGACGACTCGAGGTAATCAGCGCCCTTCCAGATGCACTTTCTCCACTTCAGGTGATATTTGGCTCGGAACTACCATTTGTCGGTGGGGATGTTGAGTTTTAATATGAAGGCTTTGAGGGTGTCCTTGAAACGAGCATTTGAAGTATTTCAACACAAATGGAAGAGATTAATTGTTGTAGCTTTTCACCTGTTGGTTTCCACTTGTGCAGAGAATATTAGACGAGAAAATATGACAGTTTGTTCACATTTTAAATAACTAAGTTACAATCAGCCGGGGTTGTTTATCCTGAAATACAACTATTTTTGATTGAAACTAGATATGAATTTCTCCCTCTTTATAGAAACATAGAAAATATAGAAAATAGTTGCAGGAGTAGGCCATTCGGCTCTTCGAGCCTGCACCGCCATTCATTGAGTTCATGGCTGAACATGCAACTTCAGTACCCCATTCCTGCTTTCTCGCCATACCCCTTGATCCCCCTGGTAGTAAATACTGTATCTAACTCCTTTTTGAATATATTTAGTGAATTGGCCTCAACAACTTTCTGGGTAGAGAATTCCACAGGTTCACCACTCTCCGGGTGAAGAAGCTTCTCCGCATCTCAGTCCTAAATGGCTTACCCCTTATCCTTAATCTGTGACCCCTGGTTCTGGACTTCAGCAACATTGGGAACATTCTTCCTGCATCTAACCTGTTTAAACCCGTCAGAATTTTAAACGTTTCTGTGAGATCCCATCTCATTCTTCTGACTCCAGTGAAAACAAGCCCAGTTGATCCAGTCTTTCTTGATATGTCAGTCCCGCCATCCCGGAAATCAGTCTGGTGAACCTTCGCTGCACTCCCTCAATAGCAAGAATGTCGTTCCTCAAGTTAGGAGACCAAAACTGTACACAATACTCCAGGTGTGGCCTCACCAAGTCCTGGACAACTGCAATACCTCCCTGCCCCTGTACTCAAATTTCCTCGCTATTAAGGCCAACATGCCATTTGCTTTCTTAACTGCTTGCTGTAACTGCATTACAACCTTCAATGACTGATGTACCATGACACCCAGGTCTCGTTGCACCTCCCCTTTTCCTAATCTGTCACCATTCAGATAATAGTCTGTCTCTCTGTTTTTACCACCAAAGTGGATAACCTCACATTTATCCACATTATACTTCATCTGCCATGCATTTGCCCACTCGCCTAACCTATCCAAGTTACTCTGCAGCCTCATAGCATCCTCCTCGCTCCTCACACTGGCACCCAACGTAGTGTCATCCGCAAATTTAGAGATTCTACATTTAATCCCCTCGTCCAAATCATTAATGTACAATGTAAACAGCTGGGGCCCCAGCACAGAACCTTGTAAGTACCCCACTAGTAACTGGCTGCCATTCTGAAAAGTAGCCATTTACTCCTACACTTTGCTTCCTGTCTGACAGCCAGTTCCCAATCCATGTCAGCACACTAACCCCAATCCCATGTGCTTTAACTTTGCACATTAATCTCTTGTGTGGGACCTTGTCGAAAGCCTTCTGAAAGTCCAAATATACCACATCAACTGGTTCTCCCTTGTCCACTCTACTTGTAACATACTCAATAAATTCCAGAAGATTTGTTAAAGCATGATTTCCCTTTCACAAATCCATGCTGACTTGGACCTATCATGCCACCTCTTTCCAAATGCGCTGCTATGATATAAATGTGCAATAAAACCGATAACTGTAATGATATTACACTTTTACCATTGAAGAAGCAAATTAAATATGGTTGCCGGTGTTGATGATGCACTTCAGTCCCTCCGGCAGCCACCTCTCGTGGAAGGCCGCGAACGTTCCGGTGGACAGCGCGTGCTCCATCTCCAGGGACACCCTGGCTTGAACGTATCCGCGGAAGAGAGGGAGGCAGCCGGGCTGAACGATCCTCTCGACCGCCCGCTGCCTGGACCAGCTGATGCTACGCTTGGCCATGCCCCGGAGCAGTCCAACGAGGAGGCCTTCTGACTTCCCGCTCCCCCTCCGCACGAGGGGCCCAAAAATCAGTAGTGTACAGCCGGAAGCAACAGATATATCCACTCTGTTTCTCGCTGAGAGACCGACTGAACTGTGAAAAATCGGCATGGGACCAAATTGCAAATTCAAAATAAAGATTGGAAGTAAATGAATGAAATCTGTCTGAACGAACATTTTGTTTTGAATGTTAATGACGATTATAATCCTGTTCCACCCATCAGAAGCACTGCTATTAATGCAGAACTTGAGTTGGTGACAAAGGAGACACTGACTGGAACTAAATGATCAGCGACTATTTACCCGCCTATTACAAAGCGTGGACAGAACAGAGCGAACAGAGTTTCGCTTCCTCTCCAACTCCAAGTGAGAACAAAAGACGTGAAATTGGCTGATAAAAGGAAGGAATAAAATAATAAAAAATGGACTGCCTCTTATATGATTTCTGAATTATTGCATCACAGAAAATAACGGTAAAACATTCACAATAAATAAATATTCATGGACCTCAGGACCTCTGAGATGATTCCAGTGATGCGATGATGCGACTTCCCAGAGAGGGCTCCCACCTCGCTCCAGGAGTTCACACCAACATCTGCCTAGATTACACTGCTCCCTCCCTCAGTCTAGATATTTAATGACCAGGTCCGCCTAAATTACACTACTCCCACCTCTGACGAGAAATTTCATTCGCCTAACTTCCAGTGCTCTCACGTCGGTCCAGGGATTTCATTCCGAGAGCCAAAAACATTACTCCGCTCCCGCCTCTGTGATTGGACCTGACTCTTTGAATGAACATATGATCTTGGCCACAACTCCCCTTCCGTGCCCAGTCCATTAACTCCCTTCTCGTTTAAAAGTCAGTCGATTTCCAGTGAATAAGATTCAATGAAGCTGCCTCCACAGCTTTCTGTCGAAGAGAATTCCAAAGATTCACGACCCCCTGAGAGAATAAATTGCTTCTTATTTGTGATAAAGATGGGCGATCCCTTATTCTGAACCTATGTCCCCTGGTTCTAGATTTCTCCCACCAGAGGAAACATCATCTCTGCGTCTACCCCATCAAGCCCCTATTGAATCTTACACATTTCAATAAGATCACCTCGTAGTTTTCTAAACTCCAATGTATACACGCCCAACCTGCTCAACATTTATTCTTATGATAACATATTCATCCCAGTAATCAACGTCGTGAACCTTCTCTGAACTGCCTCCAATGCAAGTAAACCCTTCTTTCACTAAAGTGACCAAAACGGTACACAATACTCCAGCTGTAGTCTTATCGACAACCTGTACAGTTGTAGCAGGACTTCTATATTCTGCCCCACTTGAAATAAAGCCAGTCATTCTGCTGCCTTTTCTAATTTCTCGCTGTACCTACATGCTAACCTTCTGTGTTTTATTTACAAGAACACACAGATCAATCTGGACCACAGCAATTTGGTATCTCTCCCCATTTAATGATACTTTGCTTATTTGTTTTTCATCACAAAGAAGATAGCGTCACATTTTCCACATTATACCCCAGCTGCCATTGTTGTGGCCCACCCACTTAGACTATCTTTATGCCTTTGCAGATTTTTTGCGTCCTCCTCACAACATGCTTTCACACTTATCTTTGTATTATTCAGTGCTTCGGTGCCGGTACACCTGGACAGTTCCATTGGGCGGGCCACATCTTCCGGATGCCTGACACAAGACTCGCAAGCAAGCGCTCTACTCGGAACTCCTACACAGTAAGCGAGGCCCAGGTGGGCAGAGGAAACTTTTGAATGAAACAATCAAAGCCTCCTTGATCAAATGCAACATCCCGACCGACAGCTGGAAGTCCCTGGCCCAAAACTGCCTGAAATGGAGGAAGTGCATCCAGGAGGGCACTGAGCACCTCGAGTCTCGTCGCCGAGAGCATGCAGAGATCAAGCGCAGGAGTAAGAAGGAGCATGCGGCAAAAGAGTCCCACCACGCTTTCCTTCAACCACTGTTTGTCCCACGTGTGACAGAGACTGTAATTCCCTTATTGCATGTTCAGTTACATAAGAACTCATTTTTAGAGTGGAAGCAAGCCTTCGTCCATTTAAAGTTTCTTTCTATGATGCTGACGTTGTATCATCAGCAAAGATTTAACATTTCACATAGATTTTAAAATTATGATGGGTTTTGATAGAGCGTGTATGTCAAAAATATTTCTAGTTGCACAATGGTGCATAACCAGAGGAGACAGGTTTAAGGTAATTGACAAAATAACCACAGGAGATGGGAAGGGTTTTCTTTATGCAGTGAGCTGTTGCGATCTGGAATGCGATTTTTGAGAAAACGGTGGAAGTAGATTCAATCGTTATTTTCGAAAGGGAATTGCTTTATTCGTGGAAGGGGATATATTTACATTTTTCTGGCTAAAGAGTTGGGCTTCTGAGGTAGTTCTAACCAATAGACGGCATGGACACGATGGACCGAGCGGCATCTTTCTTTGCTGTATTAATCTAACAGTCGATGAGCAAGAGACAGAGACAGTGAAATGTGGTGAGACACCGTGAAACTGACAGAGAGACAGGGAGAAAGTGAAAAATTCACAAAGTGCCAGAATGAATGAGAAAAACAGAATAGAGACAGTATGACTGGAGGACGTATAGAGGGAAGTAAATTAACATTTATTGGATAATTGGATAAATACGTGAAGGGGAAAAAATTGCTGGACTATGGGAATAGAGCAGGGGAATGGGACTAATTGGAGGGGGTGAGACCATGGTGGGATTTGAACACATGGATGAGAATAATAAAAATGAGGTATTACTTAATCGGGAGCCAATGTTGAAGAGCAGATTGTTGATGGGTGAACAGGACTTAGTGGAGGTAGGTTATGATCAGCAACTTGTTTAGGTGAGCTCTAACTTATAGTGGACTGTAACTGCGAGGTGGGCATTGCAATGGTCGATTCTTGTTTCACAAAGTCACTGGGTTATTGAGGCGAAGGAATGAGGTGACCAGTATTATGGAGATGATAATGGGCAGAACCAGTGATTCAGAGGAGAAGAGGTCAGAACTGAACTCAGGGAAAAAACAGAATGCCGAATTTGTGAACAATCTCGTTCAGCCTCAGACATTGGCCACAGAGGGGACTGAGTCAGTAGATATACAATGTGACGAAGACTTCCAAAGAATTAAGTGACATACTCAGTAATACAGTTAAATATAGAGTAGAGTTATAATTGTTGGATATAGAGACTTACCAGGAACACCAACAACAGGAAAGATTGTGGAATAAATTAAAATATCACTCGTACAATTAACAACGTATGCATATTTAACAGCTATATGAAGAGATTTCCCAGGAACAACAACTGCATCAAAGATGAGAAAGCAATTTACAAGTCTTGTAATACAGCGAAATTTGGTTGCAGAGTTAATAGTTGGATACAGAGACTACCAGGAACAACAATTGCAGCAAGGAGGGGAGAGTAAAATATAAGATCAGTAATACATTGAACCATGATTACTGGAATAATTAGATAGACTTACCAGTAAAACCAACACCAGCAAGGACGGGAAAGTAAATGTATTGAATAATACGAAATGCATAACGGATTCGCAATAACAATGATAATTCCTCATAATATGCAACAAGAAAGTTAAAATACAAGATGAAACTCCTGCCATTTGTTGTAACATTCCAATCCATTTTTTTCAGATTCTGATATATTGTTGTATCACTCCAATCTGCTGTTCTCAGATTCCGACTCGCTCTCTGTGGAGCAGTGTGATGATCGCTGTTAGTGCCAGAGGTGATGTATTCACTGTCACAATGGGGTAACACTTTAAAAAGTGCCTTATCAATATGAGCGAGAATGACTCCAGAGACACAATTCGGTAAATAGAGACTTATATTAATTACAGTCACTGAACAAATAGCTTCTGTAAACCCGTGGAGACTGATATTAATTACAGTCCCTGAACAAACATTTTCAATTAACAACTTTCAATCCAACACTTTATGTACCACAATAAAGTAGATATTTTTGATCACCTGGATGGGTAGGAGAGGAATGTTCCCAGATACTTTTCCCGAAATTGACCTGGATTTTAAACTGGTTTTTGCCTCTCCCGGGAGATCACATTGCTCCGGTTGGGTTGGAGTGTATAGTGTTTCAGTTTAAGGCGTATCACAGTTGTGTGGGGCAGTCTGCTTGTGCTTGCTGCTCTTTACTTTTCCCCATTGTTAATGGTTCAAAGGGTTACATGTAAGCTTCAGGGCTGCTGACCGATGGCCTGTGTCTTTGTCGACCGGCGTGGATATGATGGGCCGGAAATGGCCTCCTGTGTTGTAAATTTCTATGTTTCTATATAACTGGTCTGAAAGGGATTTATGAGTGTTGCTGAGGGTTAGGAATGATGGAAATAGCTCAGGCCAGAATCTTTAATCCTCCCTGGAAATGTCAGTGGTGACAGAGGATTGCAGGTTCGCAAATGGTACACGCTGTTCAAAAAAGGAGAGAGGGATAAAACCTGTAACTACAGGCCAGTCAGACTAACGTCTGTGGCGGGGAAACTTCTAGAGGCCATAATCCGGTACGAAATTATCTGTCACTTGGAAAAACATGGATTAATAAATGACAACCAGCACAAATTGTGACAATGTCGAAGTGTGTCAGAAAAACCTGATTGAGTTCTTTGATGTAATAACCTAAAGGTTTGATGAGCGTAGTGCAGCTGATGTTGTATATATCGACTTTCAAAAGGCATTTGATAAAATGTCACTTCATCGACTTGATAGGGAAACTGAACATCATGGAATTAAAGGGACAGTGGCTGTGTGGAGACAACATTGGCACCGGAACAAATAACTGAGAGTGGCGGTGAAAAGTTGGCGTTCAGACAGAAGGGAAGTATAGAGTGGTGAAACCCAGGGTTCTATATTAGTGCCAGTGCTCTTTCTGATAGAGATTAATAGCCAGGACTAAGTCTAAAGGCATAATTTCAAATTTGCAGATGTCACGAAACACTAATGTAGTTTGCTGTAGGGAGCATAGCAGACATCAGGAGCACAGCGATAGTCTGCTTAAATGGGAAGACACATGACAGGCAAAATTAAACATGTGTGAAGTGATACATTTTTGTGAAGGAACATGACAAGATGCAATTAAGTTAAACAATACATTTTTTAAATGGCGTGCGGGTGCAGAGACACCTGGGAGTCGATGTGCACAAATCTTTGAAGGTGGCAGGGCAAGTTAATAAAACTGTTTAAAACGGAGGAAGAATCTTTGACTTTATGAATCATCGGGTATGGCAGCAAAGTGATTGTGCTACTGTACTAATGATCCAGAGACCTGGAGTAAAGATCCAAGGACATGAGTTCAGATGCCACCACGGCAGCTGTGCAATTTAAGGTGAATTAAATAAATCTAGAATTAAAATATTGTGTCAGCAATGGTGACCGTGTGGATCTCGGATTGTCATTACCCATCTAGTTCAATAACCTGTTTTCGGGATTCGAAATCCCCCGTCCTTACCGAGTCTGGCAGCTATATGACCCCAGTCCCACAGCAATATGGTTAACTCTAAATCGCCCTCTACATGTATCGATGCACTCACCAGCAGAGTTAAGGTGGAATTTGGGATGGACAATAAATGCTGCCCACACCACCGATTCACACATAATGAAGGTACAATAAAAATCTGTTCAACATCGGTTAATCTCTGCATGTCGATTCGGCAGCACACATTAGGAAAGCCTTGGAAAATGTGTGGAAGAGATTTAATCATCATAGGTAGTACCTCGAAATCGGGGATTACTTGCTTCCACTCTAAAAGTGAGTTCTCAGGTGATTGAACAGGCTAATATGGGAATATCGGTCTCTGTACCAGGTGGGGTAGATAATGGTTGTGGGAAACGGTGGGTGGGACTGGTTTGCCGCACACTCTTTCCGCTCTCTGCGCTTGTTTGCTGCATGCTCTTGGCCATGAGACTCGAGGTGCTCAGCGACCTCCCGGATGCTCTTCCTCCATTAGTTCAGTCTTTGGCCAGGGACTTACAGCTGTCAGTGGGAATGTTGCTCTTTTTCAAGGAGACGTTGAGGATGTCCTTGTAACGTTTCATCTGCCCACGCGGGGCTCGTTTGCCGTGTAGGAGTTCCAAGTAGAGCGCTTGCTTTGCGAGTCTCGTTTCAGACATGCGGACAATGTGGCCCGCCCAGCGGATATGATCAAGTGTGCTCAGTGCTTCACTGTGCGGATGCTCGCCTGATCGAGGACTCTAACGTCTGACATCCCAATGGATCTGCAGGATCTTGAGGAGACATAAGTATTTTTCCAGTAATTTGTGGTACCTACTATATACGGTCCACGTTTGTGATCCGTACAGTAGGCAGGCTATGTCTACATTTTCGTAGACCATGAGCTTGGTGCCAGATTTTATGGTGTGATCTTCCAACACTCTCTTCATCATGCGACCGAAGGCTGCGCTGGTGCACTGGTACCCCCAGAGAGAGTTATAAGTAGACATAAGCAACTGTGATTTTTCCCGTTCGATCAGAGAATATTAACGAGAGATTTAATAGAGGTTTTCAAGAATATGAGGACTTTGGATGAAGTAACTGAAGAGAAACTCTGCCAGTGGTAGAAGAGTTGTTAACCAGAGGGAAGATTTTAACGAAAATTAACAGAGGGAAGAAGAGGAGAATTTTTCTTACACTGCGAGTTTGCATCATCTGGATTGTTCTCACTGAAAATGGGATGGAAGCATATTTAACAATAACTTTTAAAATTTTCAGATGACACAAAGATTAGTGGGAAAGCGGGTTGTGTGGAGGACACAGAGAGGCTGCAAAGAGATTTGGATAGATTAAGCGAATGGGCTAAATTTTGCCAGATGGAATACAATGTCGGAAAATGTGAGATCTTCCACCTTGGAAAAGAAAACAGTAAAAGAGAATATTATTTGAATGGGGAGAAATTACAACATGCTGCGGTGCAGAGGGACCTGGGGGTCCTTGTGCATGAATCTGAAAAAGTTAGTTTGCAGGTGCAGCAGGTCATCAGGAAGGCGAATGGAATGTTGGCCTTCATTACGAGAGGGATGGAATACAAAAGCAGGGAGGTCATGCTGCAACTGTACAGGGTATTGGCGAGGCCGCACCAGGAGTACTGCGTGCAGTTCTGGCCACCTTACTTTAGGTAGGATATACTAGCTTTGGAAGGGGTACAGAGACGATTCACAAGGCTGATCCCGGAGATGACGGGGTTACCTTATGATGATAGATTGAGTAGACGATGTTTTTACTCGTTGGAGTTCAGACGGATGAGAGGTAATATTATAGAAAAAATTAAAATACGGAAAGGGATAGATAAGATAGAGGCAGAGATGTTGTTTCCACTGGTCGGGGAGACTCGAACTAGGGGACACAGCCTCAAAATACAGGTGGGGGCAATTTAAACGGAGTTGAGAAGGAATTTATTCTCCCAGAGGGTTGTGAATCTGCCCAAGGAAGCAGTTGAGGCTAGCTCATTGAATGTATTCAAATCACAGATAGATAGATTTTTAACAATTCAGGGAATTAAGGTTTATGGGGAGCGGACGGGTTAGTGATGCTCAGTCCACGGTCAGATCAGCCATAATCTAGTTGAAAGGCAGAGCAGGCTCGAGGGGCAAAATGGCTTACTCCTGTTACTAATTCTTATGTTCTTATGTTCTTATGTAATTGGAATCAATACTGGAATTCCGGTATTTGAAAGGATCTGGGAACAGAACAAGGGTGTGGGGCTGATTGAATAGCTCGATCACAGAGCCTGGAGCAGCATGACGAATCGAATGGTCTCTTCTGTGCTGTATGATTCTGTGGTCCAGTGATAACAGAAGCCACTGAGTCCTTGTCTCGTGTGTAGAATCGATGTTGTGCTCTTTTTGAGCCTGTTTCTAACCGTTACTTGTGCTGTGATAAATGCAATAGCGCAAAAGCAAGCACAGTTTAAAATAGAGATAAAAAAACTGAAATCATGAAATAATTATGATACCAAAAATTAGGCCATGATGATAAAATCGTCACCAATAAATCCAATAATAATTTCAGGAGAAGCCTCTGTAACCAGAGAAATGGGAATGGGGAACCAACCTCCAGATGCAGTGGTTGAGGCGAATAGTACAGAACCATTTAATGGGAAGCAAGATCAACAAATCAGGCAGAAAACATTAGAAGATTCTGCTAATAGGATAAGATACAGAGTTGTGGGGGTTGGGTGGGGGTAGGTTGGTGGTCTGTGTGCTGCATAAACGCCAGCATGCAGCAGTCGGTCCGAATGTCTGCTTTGTGTGCTGTACGTGATATATCATTTGCTTAGCGGAGCATGAGCACCGCTCTGATCACATCCCGCTCCGGGATTCAATCCGCGCATTATCAAGCATTGCTCTGATTCCTATTACATTATTTGTATCGATTTCCTCTACGTATATCATGGCTAGATGTAACCAAATCACAGATGAAGGTTGCAGCAGAAGAGAAGCTCGGGCAGACAGTCAAAGCTATGAAGGTGGAAATCACGATGGAGACAGAACATGATGCCACCGATGCTTCAATCGCAACACTCATCGCTGACGAGTGAAGGAAGTGCCTGAGGAACATGAACCCCAGCCAGAGACAGAAAATGCCAGGCTGAACAGAATGAGTTTAGTAATCATACGACTGACCAACAAAAATGCTGCACCTGCGTAAAATGCTCAGCAATTTGAGGCATGGTGAATGTCAACCAGTTCAGGTTAATTTGTTCCATCGGCAGGGACATCACAGGGTTAGTTGCACAGTAAATGTCTCTCTCCATCGTCCCATCAAACACTCCCAGTGCAGGTACTGCACGAGTTAGACAAACAATTAATTTCTCTCTACACTGGCCCATCAAACACGCCCAGGGCAGGTAAAGCACGGGATTAGATACAGAGCAAAGCTCATTCTACACCGTCCCATCAAACACTCCCAGGGCAGGTACAGCACAGGTTAGATACAGATTAAAGCTCCCTCTATACTGCCCATCAAATACTTCCAGCGCAGGTACAGCACCGGTTACAAATAGAGTAAACTTCCCTCTTCACTGTCCCGATCAAACACTCCCAGGTCAGGTACAGCGGGTTAGATACAAAGTTAAGCTCCTGCACAATATCCAATCAAACAATCCTAGGACAGGTACAGCACGGGTTAGATGCAGAGTAAAGCTCCCTCTAGACTGTCCCATCAAACATACGCAGGGCAGGTCCATCACCGGTTAGATACAGAGAAACGCTCCCTCTTAACTGTCCCATCAAACTTTCCCAGAGCTGGTGCACACGGGTTGGACACAGATAAATCCCTCTCTACACTGTCCCATTAGGTGTGTGTTGGGCTCAGACCCTCACTGGGTGTGAGATCAGCCGAACTCAGAACCAGACTGGATTAAGTAACAGACTTTCGCAATGATCACTGCCTCCCCTCCCGCAGTGATTCCCCTCGCTGGGCTGCTTCGCTCCAGTCTCCCCATGCGATCCATGACGAGATTTCAATTCCTCCTTCTTTCGCCCACTCTATATAAATTAATCCACTTTCATCCTGGAACGACTCTATTGACCATCTGCAAGGGCATGGTTGATTAGCAAAGATATTAACTGGCTATTGTGAAGGCCCTGAGCTATCTCAACAAGAGCTATGCTTAAAACCACTCCTCCTCATAAAACACACCAGATGACCACGCGTTGACCTCGGACTCAAGGGAGAAATAAAGAAAATCCAAAGATAAACTTGTACAACAATATAAAATAATAAGGCAAGTGACACCTGGAAGAAGCGACCAATTGGGTTTTCGATTATGCTTTGGAAAAACCAATCACGTCACTGTTAAGGTCTGTCCACGAGGACACTCATGTGCCAAAACCTGTATAATTAACGTGCAATTTGAACAGTTCGGTTTAGATCCTCTCAGGCGGATGCGAAGTGAAATGCTCCCCCTGTACGTGCTGAAATAAAATATCGTTGAACATTATTGAAGGTATCAGTCTGTTGATTCCGAGTTTGTGAATTGAGTTGAAGGGCGATCCTCCCCATCAATTGACGTAGTTTGCAGGATTCTGAAACGCAAACCCGAAACTATGTGGCAGCTGTTGTGGTGAATACCTTTTATTAAATACCACCTCCAAGTTGGAGCTGTTAAACTGTTTACGGGAAAGCAGGAGATCCACAGAGAGAACAAATAAACGCGACAAGGAGAGGACGGAGACCAAGGAATAAGGAAAATTTGGGGTGTGAGTAGGCTGCAATGAGTTTAACTGGCGTGCGGTATTAACGACCAAGAATCGGTCAAAGACACGATGGAGGTACAAGATTAGCCCACGAAGGGAATGGTAGTCTCTTAGTAATCTTATACATGGCGGGGAATACGACATGGTGACTCTCAGGATCGAAATGGAAAATGCTTGCAGGTAAAAGCATAACACTAATTGAGGGAATGAAGAAATAGGAATGGCAAACAGACGACACAACGGAGAGGCAGGCAAAGTGATTGAGGTGCAAGCCAACGACAAAAGGAGACCCGGCTCACACGGTAGTATTAGCCTGCTATCGGGTACAAAATAAAGTGATGGAAAGAAAGGATCAGATAATACAGGAGCTAAAAGCTAAAATAAAATAGATGGAAGAGGAAGAAGTATGCATAGGAATGTTACAATATGTGCAGCAGTAACTGGGCGACCGACAGCGCAACCTGCACTGCCTGCACCGATACCAATATAACCCCCACTGGAATATTTGAGTGAAGAAATAGAGAATAGTAGGGGACCACAGATGGTGAAGGGCAAACACGGGGAGTAGCTTAATCGGAATCGAGTCTCTCAGCCCAAGTGGCTGAATTAGTCTCCCTAACGGAAGCCCTCAAAGAGGCAAAAGGTAAAAGGGTAAATATATGTACAGACAACCGATTCGCATTTGGGGTGGTCCACAATTACATGATAGCCTGGAGTCCGGGAGGTGACATGACATCGGGGCGAGGAACAATTCGACACGAGAACATATTTACCGAACCGGTAAAGACTTCCCTCCAGCCAAAGGAATATGCAATAATAAAAATCAAAGCCCATGTGAAAATAACTGACCGGCATCAGCAAGGCAATGCATCGGCAGATGAGGCAGTTTGGAAATTGCCTGAAGCATGGGGCCTATGGGCTAAAATAAGCACCTGTGCGCTTGGGCCGGAAGAAATAAATATGTTTAACGTACAGGAGGCAAACCTACAGCAGGGAAATGTTGAATGGAAAAGGCAGGAAGCTAAACAAGGAATGGATGGAATCTGGAGAAAAGATTGTAATGTGATAGCCCAGGGTGTATCCGACAACACCTACTGAGTATATAGCACGGGTATGCACATACAGGTAAGATATGCATGGCGAGTTCAATGTCCCGACGTTGGTGGTGGAAGGGAATGGGAAGAGATAAAGAACATGACTGTAGGAAGTGCTTAACATGCGCAAAGCAATACCTTGGTGGAAAAACAAAGTTGAGAATGAGAGAGCAACCCCGACCAAAGGGAGCATGGTAAAACATGCTGACAGGCTTCATGGGCCAACTGTCAAATCACCAGGGGAAAATGTATTGCTTGGTTATAACAGATCAATTCAGAAAATGAGGAGAAGCAATCACAACAAAAATTGCTCCATGAGACGGTAGCTAGAATATTAGCAGAAGAAATTATACCTAGTTGACGATTGCCCTTACAGATAGACTCAGATCAGGTTACAAACCTCACTGGTCAAGAAATGAAACAAACATGCTGCCTAATGGGAACCGGGCAGAAATTCCATATCGCCTATCATCCGGAATCATCCGGATTAGTAGAACGAATGAATAGGACCCAAAAGAAGGCACTGGCCAAAGTGATCAACGAAAGAAGAAAAGGATGAGTAGATATAGTGACCCTCATTTTAACGAAGTTCAGGGCGAGCCGAAACCGGACCACTAGCCGCACGACTTTCGAACGAATGACAGGAAGAGCAATGAGATCACCTGCGTTTCTTGTGATGGGGAGTGATGATATCGGACCTTAGTCAGATCCTACCGGGACCGAGTAAGGAGATTAGTGACGCAATTATGTTAACAATTACAAGATCTGAGGCATACACCAGAGATCAGCAAGTGATCAAGGACTGGGAAGCTGGCACCAAGGAACAAACGGCTCTGAAACCACAGATTGGGAGCAAGGTAACAGTAGAAATATACGCCGAAAAGCCAGGATTCTCAGCAAAATGGACAGGCACTCACCAGGTAATAATGGTAAGCGACACCTGCATGTTTGTGGCGATAAGGGGCACCGGATGGTGGACACATTGGATACAGTTAAAAAATTATGCATAAAATGAAATCCTAACCGACTGGTGATGCGCAGAAAACATGTTCTGTTTTACAGGACCTTAGTCTGAGTAGGAGGAATACTGGTTAAATCCATCTTATAACACGACCCAGCGATAAGTTGTCCAGAGGGCTATCAATAAAATATTTCCAATACAAACTCAATCTTTCACGGAAAATGCAAAAGGGGGCGAATTGAAGTGGAATGGACAGGCCTGGAACAGGGTCCGTCATGGCTGAACCAATCATGGACATGCACGAATAGCTCGAACCAAGGAAATCCACAGAAGTGTGTGTGGGTAAGATAAAACATCACCAGGGAACTGGATGGGACTACACCCAAGCCCATTATTGAATCACAATGCGGCAATGGTTACTTTTGGGGAATGTTCTTGTGTATGATAGAGATCCCAAACATCACTAGAGCCCAAAGCAAAACGACCCAGAACCACAAGGATACCCAGTCATTGACCCCGGAGTTCAAGCAGAGGATTAAAAAGGAAAATTACGAAAGAAAAAATCCACATCATGGTATGCCAAAGGATAATTACAAGATAGAGGCAGAGCGGTTGTTCCACTGGTCGGGGTGACGAGAACTATGGGGCACAGCCTCAAAATACGGGGGAGCCAATTTAAAACCGATTTGAGAAGGTATTTCTTCTCCAGAGGGTTGTGAATCTGTGGAATTCTCTGCCCAAGGAAGTCGTTGAGGCTAGCTCATTGAGTGTATTCAAATCACAGATGGATAGAATTTTAACCAATAAGGGAATTAAGGGTTACGGAGAGCGGGCGGGTAAGTGGAGCTGAGTCCACGGCCAGATCAGCCATAATCCAGTTGAAAGGGGGAGCAGGCTCGAGGGGCAAGATGGCTTACTCCTGTTCCTAATTCTTATATTATATAGAGTATAAACACAAGGAAGTTATTCCAAACCTTTGTAAATTAGAGATGAGGTCTAATCTGGAGTAATGTGTCCAATTCCTAGCTCCACGTTATATGAAGTATATCTACCTTGAAGATGATGCTGAGGGATTTAACTCAAAGATCCCAGGGATGAGGAAATCCCGTTACGTGGAGAGAATAGAGAGGCTGCGATTCTTCTTATAGAGCAAAGTGGAATACGACGAGATTTAACAGAGGTGTTCAACATTATTGGATTTATTTACAGGACAGATAGGGTAGACTGCTTCAACTGGGAAGAGGGGCTGTACCATCGGACACATATTTACATAAGAACATAGGAACATAAGAAATATGAGCAGGAGTGGACTATATGGCCGCTCGAGACTGCTCCGCCATTTAATATCATCATGGCTGATCCGATCATGGACTCAGGTCAACATTCCTGTCCTCTACCAATGTCCCCGTATTCCCTTATCGGTTTAGATACTGTCTCTCTCTATCTTAAAGTTATTCAATGACCCAGCTTGCACAGCACTCTGAGGCAGCGAATTCTACAGAATTACAACCCTCTGAGAGAAGAAATTCCTTCTCATCTCAGTGTTAAATTGTCGATCCCTTCTCCTAAGATCATGCTTCCTAATTCTAGTCTCCCCCATTAGTGGAAACATCCCAGTTGCATCCACTTTGTCGAGCCCCTCGTAATCCTATACGTTCCGATAAGATCACCTCTCATTCGTATTTAAGTTATATACCAAATCAATAGCCACTGGGCTGATGAGGAGAGTTTTTTATGCACCACGTTATCATGATCTGGAATGCACTGCTGGAAAAGATTTTTGAGGCCGCTTCAACGGTAACCATCAAAATGTAATTGCATATATCGTTTAAAGGGAAACATTCACAGGCCAATGGGGAAAGAGCACTGTAGTGGCACGAATGGGTAGCACTTTCAAAGAGCCTACACAATCATGATGGTTCGAATGGCCTCATTCGGTGCTGTGTCATTGTGTGATTGTTATTAAATGTAATTAGTTAAGTAATATATGACTTGGTTTAGTATTAACTGTTATGGGTTACGATTCTTACTTTTACTGACTTGTTATAAGGGATAGATTAATGCATCTGGTTTTGGTTTGGGGAATAATTTGAACGCTGTTGGTAATAAAATCGTTGATATCAGGCATGTGGCAAAAGCAACGAAAGAAAGGCTTGCTGTTTGTGTACATAATGGCATGGAATCTGAGCAAGTAGATGGGGCCTTGCTTTCATATCTCACAAAAAAGACAGCACTATGGACGTTGGCCCACTCCCTCAGTACTGCACTGGAGTGCCAGCCGAGAGCATATGCTGAAGTCTGTGGTGTGTGACTGAAACCTCTGACATTCCGCCACTGACGTGAGTGCTCCCATTGAGTCGCAGCTGACACTTTGGTGCCAGATCACGATGTCGAGTGCTTACAGTCGGAATTATCCTCCATGCCCTCCCTGTTTTGAGAAATCGGCCTGCTTTCTTTGGTTATTCTATGTAGATCTTTCAGAAAAGTTCAATGGTATTGAGGGGCTATTGTTTTGGAAGCCTGGGAAATATTTTCTTTGTTAACCATACCATTGTTGGTAGCAGCGTATAGTGCAGCTGGAAGAGTACAAGAAAGTTGCATTGATACAGGGTTCCTTTTATTTATCCGTTTATGGAATGTGGCCGTCGCTGGAAAGGCCGGGATTTATTGCCCATCCCGAAATGTCGTTGAGAAGGTGGTGGTGAACCGCCTTCTGCATCCGTTGTTCTCAGTGCAACTGAATGGCTCGGTAGACCGTTTCAGAGATCAGTTAGACCTAAACTAAATCTGGATCCGCACTCTTGGTCTGGAGTCACAAATATATGCCAGATGTGTAAGTACGGTAGATTTCCCTGCAATGAAGGAGTTTAATAGATGGGCTTTGAAGACAATCCGGAAATTTTGTTTTCACTTGTACGGTAGCTTCCTGGTCACAATTACTGCCAATAGCTTTTTATTGCAGATTTAATTAAGTAACTGTACTGAAATGCCCCGGCAGCCATAGTGGGCTTTTATATCTCGAGGTCATTACTGGATTACTAGTCCAGTAACATAACCACTATGCGACCGTTCTAGGTTATGTGAATCGAAATGACAAACTGGTATCAAACAGGTTAAAGGTTCCTGGGAACAGGAGGAGGTAACTCGTCTGTTTATATTTCGCGGGATGCCAGTAGCGTTGGGAATGAAGCAGTGATATCCTTTTCATTCCTCCGCGCCCTGTAGGTTGGTGATCAGGGGTTGACGCTGCTCCTGACACAATCTGCTACAACCCCTCATTCCCCCTTCCCCAACAACCCTGAACACAACAGTGCACTCCCAGACCATCAACAAGCGCCTCTCACTCAAATACTTGGTACTTTATCACTATGTACCAACCCACTGTATCCACCTGGTAATATTGTTGTCGAGATAGGATTACTTTTTCTCCGTAGAAAACAATGTCCTTCAAATTAAAACTTCTTGAATTGTATAATTTATACACAAATATATGTAACTATAATCTCCAGGCTCTAGGTCAGCACGATCATAGAATCATAGAAATTCACAGCACGGATGGAGGCCATTTTGACCTATCCTGTCTCCGCAGGCCGACCAAGAGCTATCCAGTCTAACCGAACCATTCAGCTCTGGGTCCGTATCCCTGTGGGTTACAGCAGTTTAAGTGCACATCCAATGCTCTTTTTAAATGTGGTGAGCATTTCTACCTCTACCTTCCTTTCAGGCAGTGCGTTCCAGACCCCCACCACTCTTGGCATTGAAACATTTCCCTTCAAATCCCCTCTAAACCATCTAGCAATTACTTTAAGTATGTGACCCTGGTTGTTGGCCACTCTGCGAAGGGAATTATCCACTCTATCTAGTCCCTTCATAATTTTATACACCTCAACAATGTCTCCCTTCTCTGTTCGAAACCAACCAACCGCAGCCTATCCAATCTTGCATCATAGCCAACATTCTTCAGTCCAGGCAACATACTCTTAAATATCCTCTGTACCCTCTCTTGTGCAATCATATATTTCCTGTAATGTGGTGGCCAGAATTGCACGCTAACTGTGGATGAACCAGTGTTTTATGCAGTTGAAGCATAACCGGTCTGCTCTTATATTCATCGGAGATACTCTCAGTGAGAATGAATTAAATGTTCAGTTTGTATATAGTGGTTGAAGAAGAAGTAAAGCAAATCATTTTGTTGGTGTATGTTCCGATTGGGGAACTGGTACCCGTATCACTGAGGGTGTCACGTGTTCACTACGAGGTGGCCTATTGATACGATTATATATTTATCTATCTCTTCAATGAAGTATATATGATAAATAACCGGTTATTCTGCATCAGCAGAGGGGAGAAATCTCTAATCTTCTCCCATGGGACCTTGTATGACCATCATTTACTGGGCCATGATCTGACGTCTTATTCGAAAGCACTGGGCCAATAAGTTCTCTGTCAGTACTGCGACAGAATACGATTAAATGCCCAAATTCAGAAAGCGGCGTGAATTATAGAGACATTTGAATATTTACGGACAGGTAAAGACATTCTTTTCCACCGTGCTTGCATAACACAATTCCGACACCTTGTGTACTACAATATATACACGCCTACCAAACCAAACCAGTGTGATCTCATGGGGCAGGCAAACAAGCAGAAAGAAACATTCCAATTTGGGGGGAAAAATCTATGAAATTCCTCTGCGTCCAATCTCGGTTATAGAAACGTTGTCCAGAAGATCACTCTAACCGTGAATTCCCTGAGATCCAGCTCTCGGTTGAAGGAACTTAGCGAAATTGCATTCACCACATGAAATGACACCTTGTTCCAGATGTCCATTAATTACCAGGTAAATAACGAGCTCCTTACATCTAAGCTAGTGCTAGCCTTATACAACTTAAATGTGCGACCGCTGGGTCTGGTTCAGACTGGGACAGCGGCTGATTAGGGAGGGTCTGGTACAGACTGTGACGGGTGCTGATTAGAGATGGTCTGGTTCAGACTGGGGCAGGATAATGATTAGTGAGTTTCTGATTCAGACTGGGACAGGGCCTGATTAGGGAGTTTATGGTTCAGACTGGGACAGGCGAGATTAGGGTATTTCTGATTCGGACTTGAACAGGGACAGATTAGCGAGTTTCTGGTTCAATCTGAGACAAGGACTGATTAGATAAGGCTCTGCTTTAGTCTGGGAAAAGGACGAATAAGGGAGATTCTGTTTCAGACTGGGACAGGCACTGATTAGGAAGGGTCAGGTTCAGTCTGGGAAAGGGAACGATAAGGGAGTTTCGGGTTCAGACTGGGAAAGGGAAAAATAGGGAGGCTTGGTCCAGACAGGGATAGGGACTGATTGGGGAGCTTCTGATTCAGACTGGTAGCGGGGCTTATTATGCAGTTGATGGTTAAGTCTGGGACAGGGACTGTTTAGGGAGGGTCTGGTTCGGACTGGGACAGATACTGATTAGGGATGGTCTGGTTCAGTCTGGGATAGGGACTGATTAGGGCGTTTCTGGTTCAGCCTGGTAAAGTGTCTGATTTGGAAGGGTCTGGTCAGATTGAGACAGCGACGGCTTAGGTAGTTTCTTGTTCAGTCTGGGACAGGATCTAATTAATGAGCGTTTGATTCAGACTGGGAGTTGGATTGAAAAGGCAGTTCCTGTTTCAGTCTGGGTCAGGGACTGATTAGGGACTTTCCGGTTCAGTCTGGGACAGGGATTGATTCCGGAGGATCTGGGTCAGTTTGGGACAGTGACTGATTCGGGAGTTTCTGGTTGAGACTGAGATAGGGACTGATTATGGACTTTCGAGTTCAGTCTGGGACAGGGACTGATGAGGGAGGTTTTGCTTCAGACTGCGACAAATACAGATTAGGGAGTTTCTCGTTCAGTCTGGGGCAGGGACTGATTAGGGAGTTTTGTATTCAGTCTGGGAGAGGAACAGATTAGGGAGGGTCTATTTTAGACTAAGACGGGGAATGATTAGGGAGTTTCTGGTTCAGACATGGACTAGGAGTGATTACGGAGTTTCTGGTTCGTTCGGGGATAGATACAGATTAGGGCGTTTATCGTTCAGCCTGGGACAGGGACTGGTTAGGGAGTTTCTGTTTCAGTCCAGGACAGGACTGATTAGGCAGCTTCTGGTTCAGACTAGGGCAGGGTCTGTTGAGGCAGGGTCTGGTTTACTTTCGGAAAGGGACTGATAAGGCAGTTTCTGGTTCAGTTTGGGACAGGGATTGATTATAGTGTTTCTGGTTCACCCTGGGACAGGGACTGATTAGTGAGTTTCTGGTTCAGCCTGTGATAGGAACTGATTTGGGAATTTCTGGTTCAGTCTAGAACAGGGACTGATTCGCGGGTTTCAGGTTCAATCTGTGTCAGGAACTGATTCGGGAGTTCCTGATTCAGTCTTGGACAGGGACTGATTCGGGTGTTTCTGCTTCAATCAGGTACAGATACTTATTAGTGTGTTTCGGGTTCAGTGTGGGACAGGGATTGTTTAGGGAGATTCTGGTTCAGACTCGGACAGGGACAGATTATGAAAGGTGTGGTTCAGACTGGGACAGGGCTGATTAGTGAGTTTCTGTTTCAGCTTGGGACAGGGTCTGATTACGGAGTTTCTGGCTCAGTCTGGGACAGAAACTGATTCGGGAACTTCTGGTTCAGACTTTGACAGTGTCTGATTTGGGACGGTCAGCTTCAGATTGAGACAGGGATAGATTAGGGAGTTTCTTGTTCAGTCTGCGATTGGGACTGATCAGACAGTTTCTGGTTCAGACTGGGACAGGAACTGATTAGGTAGTTTCTGGTTCACACAGGGACAGGGACTGATTATGGAGTTTCTGTTTCACACTGGGACAGGGACTGATTATGGAGTTTCTGGTTCACACTGGGACAGGGACTGATTAGGTAGTTTCTGGTTCAGTCTGGGACAGGGACTGATTCGGTAGTTTCTGGTTCACACTGGGACAGGGACAGATTAGGTAGTTTCTGGTTCAGTCTGGGCAGGGACTGATTATGGAGTTTTTCGTTCAGACAACGAGAGGAGCTGAATAAGGAGTATCTGGTTCAGTCTGGGATAGGGACTGATTCGGCAGTTTCTGGTTCAGTCTGGGATAGGGATTGAATCGGGAGTTTCTGGATCAGTCTGGGATAGGGACTGATTAGGGAATTTCTGTTTCATTCTGTGACTGTGATTCTTTGAGATATTTCTGGTTCAGACTGTGACAGGATCTGATTAGCGAGGGTCTGTGTAACTCTGGGATAGAGACTAATTATGGAGTTCCTGGTTCAGACTTGGAGAGGAACTGATTAGGACGTTTATGGCTGTGACTAGGACAGGGACCGATTGGGGAGTTTCAGGTTCAGTCTGGGACAGGAACTGATTAAGGAGTTTCTTGTTCAAACTGGGAGAGGGACTGATTCGGGAGATTCTGCTTCAGCCTGGTTTGGACCGAGTCGGTGGCTGGTGCAGTAGGTTTGGTTCAGTCTATTTCTGTCTGATACAGGGGCTGGATGGGACCGGTCTGGCTCAGTCTGGTTCAGACTGGGACAGTGAATTGTGAAGGAATTAAGGGTCAGTCTGGTTCTGACTTGGACAGTGAATTGTGAAGGAGGTCTGGGTCAGTCTGGTTCTGACTGGGTCACTGGACGGTGAGGATGAGTCTGCTTCAGTCTGGTTCAGGATGGGACAGAGGCTGGTGATAGAGGGTTGGGATTAGCGTGGTTCACACTGCGACAGGAGATGGTAAGGCATGGTTTGGGTCAGTCTTTTTTATACTGGGACAGTGGATGGTGATGGAGGTCCACTTCCGTCTGGTGCATAGTGTGACAGTGCCTGGTGATCGGGTCGACTTCACTCTGTTGGAGACTGGGACAGTGGATGGTGAGAGCATCTGGTTCAGTCTGATTCAGTCTGGGACAGGCGCTCGTGAGGCAGTGTCTGTTTCAGTCTGCTACGGAATGTGACAGGAGCTAGTGGGGACGATTGTGCTTCAGCATTGGACAGGGACTGGTGAGTGGATCTGGTTCCGTCTTGTTCACCCTGAAACAGAGACTGGTGACATTATCTGAATCAATCTGCGACAGGACTGGTGAAGGAGGGTCTGTGTCAGTCTGGTTCTGACTGGGACAGGGGATGATGAGTGAAAGTATGGTTTAGTCTGCACAGGGACTGGTGAGGGGGCGGGGGGGCGTCGGACAGGAGACCGTGAGAGAGGTTCTGGTTGAGTATCGGACAGTGGCCGATGAGAGGTTTCAATTGTATGACTTGTGGTATCAATCGAAGAAGATCAGTGATTAATTCTCCTCCGAGCCCGAGTCAGCATCTTCAAGGGAGTCTAGCTGCTGTGGAGAAATGACAGAGCTGTTCACCTGTGGGGTCTGGAATGGGGGAGAGATGTCTTCTTCCGTTTCGTGACCTAATCGCCCAGGTCTGTTAGCCAATGCTTTGGGTTCTGGGAGAGGATGGAGCAAACAATCCTTTGGAGAGACAATGTTCCCACTGTCCCAGGTCGATTGCCCTAACCTGTGGGGCCTGCGTTGGGAGCGAGTATAATTTTCTGCAGTGTCCGTGTGATTCGCGTGGTGTCTGTGGCTTCACAGACTGCAGCCGGGAATGGCAGGATTCAGTCCGGATCCGATTCTGGATCCATGGCAAGAAGGTGTGGAGCAGATTCCGTTCTCGCTGCAATTCCTCCAACACTGACGTCCCAGGGTGGGGGCAGTGTGCGCATCACCGCAAGTGTGCAGACTTTTCACTTTATGACGCCGAGCTACCTTCGGGAGGCGGATGTTTTTATGTCAATGTGGGTTGATGTATGTGTAGTTCATAACAGTGAGCTTCCCCAGGGATTGACATCCTGTGATTTCCCAGTAGGGGCAGTGAGTGACCGTGATCTGCCCCAGGGAGGGGGCAGTGTGTGATGTCCCTGTGTGGGAGGGGGGGGCGAAATTATGTGCAGTGAGTGACCGTGAACTGCCCCGGGGTGGGAGCAGTGTGTGATATCTCCGTGTGGGGTGGGGGGCAGGGCATATTGTGCAGTGAGTGAAACTAAGCTGCCCCGGGGAGGGGGCCGTGTGTGGTGTCCCTGTGTAAGATTAAATTGTAAGTCTCTTTGGATTGTCTGCTCAATGTACTGAAGGTGAAACTACATTCTGTATTATTTTCAACATTGTACAAATGTTCTGTGTGAATCTACCTTGAAAGAAGCAAGATCCACGACAAACTAAGAACGTTCTGAGCTCCCCGATGTTATTTCCTAGTGATAATACGTGTGTTTCCCAGTGATAATGTGTGATTCAAACACCATAGTCACTGGTGACAGAGCTAGATCCTTGCGTCAGCAGAAACTCCAAAGCCATGTGTTAGTTATTGCAGAAGCAAGTTTTTCAAATAAAGTCTTTGGTTCATTTTACACTTGCAATGCCTCATTCTGAAAAATACTCTCCAAAGCCAGTGTTCTTACAGGTGGATGCAGTTTGTGATCTCCATGTGAGGTACAGTTTCTTCAAGTTATGTCCCTGAGCAGTCCCATGGAAGGGGCAGTGTGTGATGTCCCTGTGGGGTTCCGTATGTTCAGAATCTGACCCTGAGCTGCCCCAGGGAGGGGACAGTGTGTGATGTCCCTGTGGGGTTCAGTATGTTCAGAATCTAAGCTGAACTGCCCCAGGGAGCGGGCAGTATGTGATGCCCCTGAGGGGCGCAGTATGTTCAGAGACTGACCCTGAGCTGCCCCAGGGAGGGGGCAGTGTGTGATGTCCCAGTGGTGTGCTGTATGTTCAGAGTCTGACCCTGAGCTGCCCCAGGGAGTGGGCTGTGTTTGATGACCCTGTGGGTGCAGTGTCTGACCCTGAGCTGCTCCAGGGAGGCGGCAGTGTATGATGTCCCTGTAGGGTGCAGTATGTTCTGAGACTGACCCTTAGCTGCCAAAGGGAGGCGGCAGTGTGCGATGTCCCTGTGGGGTGCAGTGTCTGACCCTGAGCTGCCCCAGGGAGGGAGCAGTGTGTGATGTCCCTGTGGGGTGTAGTACGTTCTGAGTCTGGCCCTTAGCTGCCACAGGGATGGGGCAGTGCGTGATGTCCCTGTGGGGTGCAGTGTCTCACCCCGAGCTGCCCCAGGGAGGGAGCAGTGTGTTATGTCCCTGTGGGGTTTAGTACGTTCTGAGTCTGACCCTTAGCTGCCACAGGGATGGGGCTGTGTCTGATGTCCCTGTGGGGTGCAGTGTCTCACCCTGAGCTGCCCCAGGGAGGGAGCAGTGTGTGATGTCCCTGAAGGGTGCAGTACGATCTGAGTCTGACCCTTAGCT
The DNA here is from genome assembly GCF_044704955.1 of Pristiophorus japonicus. Classification (NCBI taxonomy): domain Eukaryota; kingdom Metazoa; phylum Chordata; class Chondrichthyes; family Pristiophoridae; genus Pristiophorus; species Pristiophorus japonicus. The sequence goes on along the minus strand of NW_027250788.1, from coordinate 387,322 downwards.
GCCACAGGGATGGGGCAGTGTGTGATGTCCCTGTGGGTTGCAGTGTCTGACCTGAGCTGCCCCAGGGAGGGGGCAGTGTGTGATGTCCCTGTGGTGTGCAGTGTCTGACCCTCAGCTGCCCTCGGGAAAGGGCGTTGCGTGATGTTCCTGTGGGGTGCAGTGTCTGATCCTGTGCTGCCCCAGGGAGCGGGCAGTGTGTGACGTCAATGTGTGGTCGGGGGCGGGGGGAGCACTTTGAGAAGTGAGTGACTGTGAGCTGCCCCAGAGAGGGGGCAGTGTGTGATGTCCCTGTTTGGTGCAGTGTCTGAACCTCAGCTGCGCCAATGAGGGGGCAGTGTGTGATGACTCTGGGGAGTTTGGCACTTTCTGCAGCGAATGAACCTGAGCCGGCCGTGTCTAATGTCTCTGTGGAGAGCAGTATGTTGCAATTATGACCCTGAGCTGCCCCAGGGAGGAGATAATGTGTGATGTCCCTGTGGAGTGCAGTGTGTTCAGTGTCTCACGCTGAGCAGTCCCAGGGAGGCGATAATGTCTGATGTCATTGTGAAGTACAGTGCGTTCAGTGTCTGACCCTGAGCTGCCCCAGGGAGGGGGTAATGTGTGATGTCCCTGTGTGGTGCAGTGTGTTCAGTGTCTGATCCTGAGCTCCCCCAGGGAGGGGGTAATGTGTGATGTCCCTTCGGGGTGCAGTGTGTTCAGTGTCTGACCCTGAGCTGCCCCAGGGAGGGGATAATGTGTGATGTCCTGTGGGGTGCAGTCTGTTCAGTGTCTGACCGTGAGCTGCCCCAAGGAAGGAACAGTGTGTGATGTCCCTGTGGGGGGTGGGGGGGTGGGATCAGGGGGTGGCACTTTTATCAGTGAGTGACTGTGAGCTGCCCCGACGATGGGGCAGTGTGTTATGTGCCTGCGTAAGATTAAATTGGAACTCTCTTTGGACTGTCTGCTCAAAAGACTGAAGCTGACACCACACTGCGAATAGTTCAGATTTTATTCAAGAATAAGCGAGAATTAATAACGGAGTTGAGCAGAATTTTCTAATTAAAAATGAGAATTATATTACTCGTGATGGTGATTTGGGAAGGAGGAAGGATTATTCCTCGTTCCTGCTACTGGTATACCGTCTCCCCGTTTCTGGATCGGTGCCTTTCCTGACACGATCACGATGAGAATAATCCAAATTTACGAAGATACACCCCAGGAACGGAGCCACCGAAAAATCTGTCCAAGCGTGTATCTCCTGGTGTGGATTATTAAAAATATAACACTCACACGAAAGGTCATTTCTACAGAAAAGTGTTGTTTGTTAAAACCAGATTAATCAACGGAGATCTCGCCTCATTAGTACCGTAACTGACTGCTCTCAACGCCGATCTCATCGGACAAGCTACGCAGTTACATTCTTATACAGTTCAAATACAGTCAAAATGGTGGAACTACGCGGGGAAATGTTCCATTGGTTAATACAGGTTACAGCAATTTCATTTGGTGGTACAGTTCCATTAATTTTATTGGATACAGTAAATTCTAATGATTCCATTGGAACATTCAGTTCTGGCGACTGTTGCTGGGGAAAAGCCTCTGCAGGTTTTGTGTTACTTTTCTGCGAAGGTCTACCCAGGCTAATTCTCAGGCTAATGTTCTTGGCAGACATATGACTACCCTCTGCTTAAAAGAGGCATTTTCCCTGTTATCTCCTGTGGCTGGAACATCGTGGCCTCCTCTCAGTATATCTGTGAGGTGTCTACATAAATCTTATGGGTGCACTTATCTCCTTCGAGAATTTCTCTAACTGTAGTGTTTCTGCCTAATACAGCTATTCTACATGAAGGCATTTTAATCTTGCACTCAGACTTTCTTACTTTATCTAAAACCACCTAATTACTTTACCCCAAATTCAGGTATTTCGCTCTGACACTCTTGCAGATCCACATCTTCCCATTCTGGAGCCTGGGACCCTCTGTATCCAGGCATTGGTTTTGGCAGATCTTATCTTCAACCTCAGTACAAGCTTTTTCTGTTATGTTTTTCAGCTTCCATGCTGACGTCGCAACACAGGATTTTGATAATAATGAGTACTAACTGAGTGCATTACAATTTGATTTATAAAAACGATTTATCATTTATTATTTGCAACAGTTTGCAAATGTTCTTTGTGATTCTACGTTCAGAGAAGCTAGATAAGCGATAAACTAGTTCCTCGGTGCTATTTCCTAGTGATAATACGTTTGTTTCCGAGTGATAATGTGTGATGTAACACCATAGTAACTGGTGGCAGAGCCAGAACCTTACGTCAGCAGAAAATCCAAAGCAGTGTCTTTGTCTTTGCAGAAGCAAGCTTTTCAATGAACGTCTTTGGTTCATTTTACACTTGCAGTACCTAATCCCTCAAAATATTCTACGAAGCCTGTATTCTTACAGGTGCATGCAGGTTGTGATCAACCTGTGAGGTGCAGTTTGTTGAGGTCATGTCCCTGAGCTGCCCCAGGGAACGGCCAATGTGTGATGACACTGTGGGGTGCAGTTTCTGATTCTGAGCTGCCCCAAGGAGGGTGCAGTGTGTGATGTCCCTGTGGTGTGCAGTGAGTTCAGTGTCTGGCCCTGAGCTGCCCCAGAGAGGGCGCCGTGTGTGATGTCCCTGTGGGGTGCAGTAAGGCGTGAGTCTGACCCTGGGCTGCCCCAGGGACGGGGAAGTGCGTGATATCACTGTGGGGTGCAGTGTCTGACCCTGAGCTGCTCTCGGGAGCGGGCAGTGTATGATGTCGCTCTGCGGTGTGGTATGTTCAGTATCTGTCCCTGAGCTACCCCGGGGTGCAGATAGTGCGTGATGTCCTGTGGGGTGAAGTAAGGCGTGAGTCTTACCCTGAGCTGCCCCACGGAGGGGGTAGTGTGTTTTGACACTGTGGGGTGCAGTTTCTGACCTGAGATGCCCCAGGGAGGGGCGGTGTTTGATGTCCTTTTGGGGTGCAGTGTCTGATCCTGAGCTGCCCCAAGGAGCGGGCAAAATATGATGACACTGTGGGGTGCGGAATGCTCAGTGTCTGACCCTGAGCTGCCCCAGGGAGGGGGCAGTGTGAAATGTCACTGTGGGATGCAGTAAGTGGTGAGTCTGACGCTGAGCAGCCCCACAAAGGGGCAGTGTGTGATGTCCCTGTGGGTGCAGTATGTACAGTGTCTGACGCAGAGCTGCCCCAATGAGGGTGCAGTGTGTGATGTCCCTGTGGGGAGCTGTATGCTCAGAATCTGAACCTGAGCTCTCCTCACACATACTTTTCTCTGGGACATTTCCGCGTCTCTCAGTTGGAATTAAATTGTGGAACATCCACATCTGCTGGACGCAGGTGGCACTACTGAACAGATCGTGATGGCTCAGATCATTCATAGAGTAATCTAATAGCAACATCCGGCCAGAAGAATTAATCTTATTTTAGGTTGTATTGACGACATACATGGTAATTTACAGTATTGGAAGTAAGACCTTTAAAAAGACCATCACTCTTTCCTTTATTTGAAAAATATCCAGAATATTAACCACAGCTCAGGTACAGTTCAGACCTGGATGTGCTTAAAACTAGCACTAACAGCAGAAGTGAACAGGGGGAGTCTTTTGTGAACTGTTCGTTGTGTGTTTCAGCAGATAGCTCTAATAAGTACCTCCCTTCCCACACTGGGAGCAGGTGAACATAGAAATATAGAAACAGAGAAAATAGGTGCAGGAGTAGGCCAATCTGCACTTCGTGAGTGCACTGTCATTCAAAAAGAACATGACTGAACATTCCCTCAGTACACCTCTCCTGCTTTCTCTCCATATCCCTTGATCCCCTTAGCTGTAAGCGCCATATCTAACTCTCTCTTGGATATATCCAATGAAGTGGCATCAACAACTTTCTGCGGCAGGGAATTCCATAGGTTAAGAATTCTCTGAGTGAAGAAGTTTCTCCTCATCTCAGTCGTAAATGGCAAACCTCATGTCCTAAGACAAGGTCCCTTCCCTAACATCCGAAACATTCTTCCCACATCTAACCTCTCCAGTTGCCTTAGAATCCTGCACGTTTCTATGAGATCCCCTATCATCCTTCTAAACTCAAGTGAATCAAGGCGCGGTTGATCCAGTCACTCCTCACATGACAGTCCAGCCATCCCGGGAATCAGTCTGGTGAACCTTCGCTGCACTACCTCAATAGCAAGAACGTCCTTCCTCAGATTAGGAGATCAAAACTTAACAAAATACTCCAGGTGAGGCCTCACCAAGGCCCTGTACAACTGCAGTAAGACCACCCTGTTACTATACACAAATCCCCTAGCTATAAAGGTCAACATTGCAATTTGCCTTCTTCACTGCCTGCTGTATCCGCATGTCAACTTTCAACGACTGATAAACCATGATACCAAGGTCTCGTTGCATCTCCCATTTTCTTAATCTGCCGTCTTTCAGATAATATTCTGCGTTCGTGTTTTTGCCACCAATTGCACATTATACCTCATCTGCCATGCATTTGACCATTCACCTGACCTGCCCAATTCACCCTGCAGCCCTTTAACGTCCTTCGCACAGCTCACACCGCCACCCAGTTTAGTGTCATCAGCAAACTTGGAGATATTACACTCAATTCATTCATCTAAATCGTTAATGTATATTATAAAGAGCTGGGGTCACAGCACTGAGCGCTGCGGCACTCCAATAGTCACTGCCTCCCATTCGGAAAAGGACCCGTTTATCCCGACTCTCTGCTTCCTGTCTGCCAACCAGTTCTCTATCCACGTCATTACACTACCGCCAATAACATGCGCTTTGATATTGCACACCAATCTCTCGTGCAGGACATGTCAAAAGCCTTTTGAAAGTCAAATACACCACATCCTCTGGTTCTCCCTTGTCCACTCTGCCAGTTGCATCACCAAAAAATGCCAGATGATTCGTCAAGCATGATTTCCCTTTCATAAATCCAAGCTGACTTGGTCCAATCTTGTCACTGCTTTCCAAATGCGCTGCTTTTTCATACTTAAGGATTGATTCCAACATTTTCCCACTACTGATGTCAGACTAACTGATCTATAATTACACGCTTTCTCTTTCCCTTCTTCTTTTAAAAGTGGTGTTACGTTAGCTACGCTCCAGTCCATAGGAACTGATCAAGAATCGATAGACTCTTGGAAAATGATCACCAATGCATCCACTATTTCTAGGGCCGCGTCCTTAAGTACTCTGGTTGCAGACTGTCAGGCTCCTGGTATTTATCGGCCTTCAATCCCATCAATTTCCCGAAAACAACGTCCTGCCTGATAAGGATATCCTTCAGTTCCTCCTCATTGAACCCATTGTGCCCTCGAACACTCGGAAGGTTATTTGTGCATTCCTTCGTGGAGACAGAACCGAAGTATGTGTTCAATTGGTCTGCCATTTCTTTGTTCCCCATTATAATTTCACCTGAATCCACTTGCAAGCGACCTACATTTGCCTTCACAAATCTTTTTCTCTTCACATTTCTTCAGAAGCTCTTGCAGTCAGTTTTTACGTACCTGCAAGCCACCTCTTGTAATCTATGTTCCCCCTCTCAATTAAATCATTACTCCTCCTCTGTTGAATTCTAAATTTCTCCCAGTCCTCAGTTTTGTAGCTTTTTCAACCAATTTTTATGCCTCTTCCTTGGCTTTAACACTATCCTTCATTTCCCTTGTTAGCCATGGTTGAGCCACCTTCCCCATTTTATTTTTAATCCATGCAGATATGTACAATTGCTGAAGTCCATCCATGTGATCTTCAAAAGTTTGCCATTGCTTATCCACCATCAACCCTTTAAGTATCCTTTGCAAGTCTATTCTCGCCAATTCACGCTGCTTACCGTCGAAGTTACCTTTCCTTAAGTTCAGCATCCTTGGTTCCGAATTAAATGTGCCACTCTCCATCTTAATATTGAAATATACCATATTATGTTAACTCCTCCCCAAGAGGCCTCGCACAAAAAGATTGCTGGATAGTCCCTTCTCATTACACATCACCAGCTCTCTAGTTGGTTCCGAGACATATTGGTCCAGAAACCATCCCTAATTCACTCCAGGAAATCCTCCCCCACCGCATTGCTACCAATGTGGTTAGCCCAATCAATATGTAGATTAAAGTCGCCCATGATAACTGATGTACCTTTATTACACACACCTCTTATTTCTTGTTTGATGCTGTCCCCAACATCACGACTCCTGTTTGGTGGTCTGTACACAAGTCCCACTAACGTTTTCTGCCCTTTGGAATTCCGCCGCACCACCCATACCTATTCCACATCATCCAATCTAAAGTTCCTCCTTATTATAGCATTACTTTCCTCTTTAATCAACAACGCCACCCAGTCTGCTTTTCCTCTCTCCTAACCTTCGAAATGTTGAATAACCTGGCTGTTGCGTTCCCAACCTTGCGCAACCTGGAGCCATGTCTCTGTGATGCAAAATACATCATATCCATGCAATGCTGTCTGAGCAGTTAATTCGTCCACCTTATTCCGAATACTCCTCGCATTGCGGCACAGAGCTTTCAGGCTTGTCTTTTTAACACACTTTGCCTCTTTAGAATTTTTCTGTTGTGCGGCCCTTTTTGTTTTTTGCCTTGGGTTTATTTGCCCTCCACCTTTACTATTCCCCTTTCTATCTTTTGCTTCTGTCTCCATTTTACATCCCTCTGTCTCCCTGCATAGGTTCCCAACCCCCGTGATGTTAGTTTAAGTCCTCCGCAACATCACCAACAAACACTCCCTCTGGGACATTGGTTCCGGTGCTGCCAAGTGCAGACCGTCCGGCTTGTACTGGTCCCACCTCCCCCAGAACCGATTCCCATGCCCTAGGAATTTGAAACCCTCCCTCTTGCACCACTTCTCAAGCCACGTATCCATCTGAGCTATCCTGCGATTCCTCCTCTGACTAGTACGTGGCACTGGTACCAATCTTGACATTACTACCTTTGAGATCCTACCTTTTAATTTAGCTCCTACCTCCCGAAATTCGTATCGTAGGACCTCATCCCTTTTTTTTACCAGATCGTCGGAACCGACAGCACTATGACAATTGGCTGTTCACCCTCCCTCTTCAGAATGTCCTGCACCCGCTCCGAGACATTCTTCACTGTTGCAACAGTGAGGCAACATACCATCCTGGCGTCTCGGTTGCGGATGTCGAAACGCCTATCTATTTCCCTTAAAATCGAATCCCCTCTCACTAGAGCGGTCCAACTGATTTTCCTGCCCTGCTGTGCAGCAGAGTCACCCACGGTGCCTTGACCTTGGCTGCTGCTGCTCCACCTGATGAGTCATCCCCCTCAAAAGTACCCAAAGCGGTGTATCTGTTTTGCAGCAGGCCGGACGCATGGGACGCCTGCACTCCCTTCCTTGCACTGCTCTCCTCAGAGTGAACTCACTGATGCACCATCAAGCGGGGGGGATGGATGGATCCATTGCCATACACGGTCCGTTTTACAGCATATGGACATAAGAACATGAGAAATAGGAGCAGGAGCAGGCCACACGGCTCTTCGAGCCTGCTCCACCATTTAATTCGACCATGCCTGATCTGATCACGGATTCAGGTCAACTTCCCTGCCTGTTCACCATAACCCCTTATCCCTTAGCCCACATCTGTTAAGAAGCTGTCTATTTCTGTCTTAATTATATTCAATGACCCAACTTCCTCAGCGCTCTGAGGCAAGGAATTGAACACCTCTACTAAGCTTTGAGCGAAGAAATTCCGACTCATATCAGGTTTAAATGGGCGTTGCAACTCCCCTTTTCCAAATCTGCCGCCATTCAGAATATTAGGTAAAGGGGAGGTGCAACGAGACCTGGCTGTCATGGTACATCTGTCATTTCAAGGTGGCATGCAGGTACAGCAGGCGGTGAAGAAGGCAAATTGGTTGTTGGCCGTCATAGCGAGGGGATTTGAATATAGTAGCAGCGAGGTCTTACTGCAGTTGTACAGGCCCTCAGTGAGGCCACACCTGGAATATTGTGTCCTATTTTGGTCTCCTAATCCGAGCAAGGACGTTCTTGCTTTTGAGGGAGTGCAGCAAAGGTTTACCAGACTGATTCCCTAGATGGCAGGACACATATATGAGGAGAGTCTGGAGCGACCGGGACAGTATTCACTGGATTTCAGAAGGATGAGAAGGGATCTCATAGAAACAACGAACATTCTGACCGGACTCGACAGGGTAGATGCAGGAGGGACGTTCCCGACGTTGTCGAAGTCCAGAACCAGGGGACAGTCTTAGGATAAGGGGTAGGCCATTCAGGACTGAAATAAGGAGAAACGTGTTCACTCAGGGAGTACTTAACCTGTGGAATTCCAGACTGCAGAGATTTGTTAATGCCAGTTAATTGGATAAAGTCAAGAGGGAGGTAGATATGGCCCTTACAGCTAAATGGATGAAGGGTTATGGAGAGAAAGAAGTAAATGGGTACTGTGGTGAATGATCAGCCATGATCTTATTGAATGGTGGTGCAGGTTCAAAGGGCCGAATGGCCTACTCCTGCAACTATTTTAGATGTTTCTCTGTTTTTAATGTCCCCTTATTCTAAGATTTAACTTGTTTCTCTCCGCTGTGAATCCACTGCAGTTCCAGGGGGTTCGTGGACTGAGTGAATCCCTTCGCACGCCCGTGGCAGGTAAATAATCTCTCTCCAGTGTGAACTCTATGGTGTGTCAGCAGGTGGAACGAGTGCATCAAAGACATTCCACAGTGAGAGCCTCTGAGTTGTAGCTCTCGTCAGTGTGAATTATCGCGTGCTTCTGCACGCCGGATGAATTGTTGATTTGCTTCCCACACACGGCACAGAACTCCCTCCCTATGATGTGAACACGCTGATTATTTTCCAAATATCACGATTACTCCCCTAACGTTTTTAGACTTCACAATAACTTGCCTAAATTATTGCTCCTCGATTTCTCTCCCAACGCATCATTTGTCGGCGTGGAAGTAATCCCTCTTCATGATTGACCAATCTTCAAGAATTTTTTGAGGATTTAACGAGTAGAGTGCACAAGGCGGAACCAGTGGTTGTGTTGTCTTTCAAAAAAAGTTGGACAAGGGCCCACACAAAAGATGGTTGTGCAACATTAATGCACATGGTATTGGTGGTAATATTTTGACGTGGGTAGAGATCTAGTTGGCAGACAGGAAGCAGAGATTCGGGATGAACGGGTTATTTTCAGAAAGGCAGGCAGTGATTAATGGGGTGCAGATGGGCTCAGTGCTGGGACCCCAGCAATTTACAATATACGTCGATGATTTAGGTGAAGGAATTGTGTGTAATATCTCTCAGTTTGAAAATGATACCAGGCTGGGTGGCGGTGTGAGTTGTGAGGAATATGCTAAGAGGCTGCAGGGTGACTTGGACAGGTTAGGTGAGTAGGTAAATGCATGGCAGATGAGGTATAATGTGGATAATTATGAATTTATCAATTTTGGTGGCGAAAACTTGAAGGCAGAATATTATCTGAATGGTGGCTGATTAGGAAAAGAGGATGTGGAACGAGACCTGGGAGTCATGGTGCATCTGTTATTGAAAGTTGGCAACTGGTAAACAAGACAAATGCCATGTTCGCGTTCAGAGCCAGGGGATTTGAGTATTGGAGCAGGCAGGTCTTACTGCATATGTGCAGGGCCTTGGTGAGGCATTACCTGGAATATCATGATCAGTTTTGGTGTCCTAATCTGAGGAAGGACGGTCTTGCTATTGAGAGAGTGCAGCGAAGTTTCACCAGACAGATTCCCGGGATACATGGCTGGCATATGAGAAGAGGATGGATTCACTGGGCCTGCATTCACCGGAGTTTAAATGAATGTGAGGGGACCTCTTAGAAACATATACATTTCTGACGGGACTGGACAGTTTAGATGCAGAAAGTATGCTCCCAATGTTGAGGAAGTCCAAAGCTACTGGTCACAGTCTAAGGATAATGCGTAAGCCATTTAGGACCAAGATAAGGAGAAACCTTTTCACTCAGAGAGTTGTGAATCTGTGGAATTCACTACCACAGAGAGTTGTTGATGCAAATTCATTAAATATATTCAAAATATGGCCCTTACGGATGAATCAATGGGTATGGAGAGAAAGCAGGAACGGGGTACTGAGGTGAATGATCAGTCATGATCTTACTGAATGGTGGTGCAGTCTCGAAAGGCCGAATGGCCTACTGCTGCACCTATTTTCTATGATTCTATGTTTCTATATTTCGTGGGACTGCCTGTGATGCTGACGGTGATTCATCCGGATGCAGGCGCCTCACAGGGCGCCCGTTGTCGTCAGTGTGTGAGTGAGAGTGCTATTATTCACGCGACTCACTGGCCACGCGAGGGAGAACAGCTCGCTCACAATATCAGGACACAGGGAGTCTGATGCAGAAACGTTTCTGCATCTTCTCATCGTTTAATTAATTTCAGAATCAGTGTGAAGGGATATTTCCCTACATTCTTAAACTGCTGTCTGCACTTAGTCTGGGTCATAGCATAAATTGCCGTGTTTGTGCAGCAACTCAGCACCTGCAGCATTAATCCAATGTCCATTACATAAAAAGGTATATATACAGAATCATACCCCAAAAAGTACATCTGAGTCCATATAGAATTCACCATAAACACCGCCCACAACAGGATGAAATTGCCGGAGATAACAAACAGTAAAATGATGGAATTCCTGCGGCTCGCCATCTCTGGGTCACTGGGACAATCCCCACTGCTGGCACCCCGGAGTTGCCTGCGGGCTCTGCTGGCCAATATAATACGCCTGGCGGTGACAGTATTGAGCAGCAGAATCAGAGCAAATGGGATACATGGGGTGAGAATATAATGAAGGAATATGATTGCTGCCCAGACCGGTGAATTCAGAACATCATCTGTTATATAGCAAAACCAGGGCATGTTTGCAAGTGTATAGAAACCTGTCAAAATAAAATACCAGAAAATGTTCTTGAACCCGCTCAGCAAAGTCACGGTTCCCAGAACCACAGCCGCCGTTCTCTCGGTGCAATATTTAGTTTTCAGCTTCTGGCAACAAATGGCCATAAAGCGATCAAAGGTGAAACTGACGGTGAACCAGACAGAGCAATCTGTGGCTGCTTGAAGTAAGATGGCGTGAATATTACACACGCGGAAGGACCGCACGAAATGTAACTCTTTCTGATAATGAATCGGAATGTGTCTCAGTATCAGGTCGAGGATAATGACCAGGAGATCCGTCGCTGCCATGGCCACCAGATAGCGAGTGACACATCTGGAGACACCGCACTTTCCACGAGGCAGGATCACAATCGACAAGATGTTAACTGTCAGGCAGGGAAATAAACAGGTAAATTAAACATTAATTTCGATCAAAGAATAGACTCCAAACTAAAATAATTAGCAATCATTGACAAGGTAATCACCAACTAAATTCATTTATCTGCATTAAATCAGACGACCTATCCCTCAGTCAATGAGCTGCCAAATGCTTATGTAACATCATCATCATATGCAGCCCCTCGAAATCGTGAAAGACTTGCTTCCACGCTAAAAGTGAGTTATCAGGTGACTGAACTGTCCAACATGGTAATTACAGTCTCTGTCACAGGTGGGACAGAGAGTGGTTGAAGCAAAGGGTGGGTGCGGAGTCTGGTTTGCCGCACGCACATTCCGTAGCCTGCGCTTGGTTTCTACATGTTCTTAGCGATGACTCGAGGTGATCAGCGCCCTTCCGGATCCACTTTCTGCACTTCGGGTGGTCTTTGGATAGGAACTAACATGTGTCGGTGGGGATGTTGTATTTTAATATGGAGTATTTGAGGGTGTCCTTGAAACGAATATTTAAAGTATTTGATCACAAATGGAAGAGATTAATTGCTGCGGCTTTTCACCTGTTGGTTTCCACTTGTGCAGAGAATATTAGACGAGAAAATATGAAAGTTTGTTCATATTCTAAGTACCTAAGTAACAATCAGCTGGGGGTGTTTATCATGAAATACAACGATTTTTGATTTAAATTATATATGAATTGATCCCTCATTATTGAAACATAGAAAATATAGAAAATAGTTGCAGGATTAGGCCATTCGGCCCTTCGAGCCTGCACCGCCATTCAATGAATTCATGGTTGAACATGCAACTTCAGTACCATTTTCCTGCTTTCTCGCCATACCCCTTGATCCCACTGGTAGTAAGGTCCATATTGAACTCCTTTTTGGATATATTTAGTGAATTGGCCTCAACAACTTTCTGTTGTAGAGAATTCCACAGGTTCACCACTCTCTGGGTGAAGAACTTTCTCCTCATCTCAGTCCTAAATGGCTTACCCCTTATCCTTAGGCTGTGACCCCTGGTTCTGGACTTCCCCAACAGTGGGAACATTCTTGCTGCATCTAACCTGTCTAAACCCGTCAGAATTTTAAACATTTCTATGAGATCCCCTCTCTTTCTTCTGACTCCATTGAATACAAGCCCTGTTGATTCAGTCTTTCTCGATATGTCAGTCCCGCCATCCCGGGAATCAGTCTAGTGATCCTTTGCTGCACTCCCTCAATAGCAAGAATGTCCATCCACAAGTTAGGAGACCAAAACTGTACACAATACTCCAGGTGTGGCCTCACCAAGGCCCTGTACAACTGTAGCAATACCTCCCTGCCCCTGTACTCAAATCTCCTTGCAATGAAGGCCAACATGCCTTTTGCTTTCTTAACCGCCTGCTGTACCTGCATGCCAACCTTCAATGACTGATGTACCATGACACCCAGGTCTCGTTGCACCTCCCCTTTTCCTAATCTGTCAGCATTCAGATAATAGTCTGTCTCTCTGTTTTTACCACCAAAGTGGATAACCTCACATTTATCCACATTACACTTCATCTGCCATGCATTTGCCCGCTCACCGAACCTATCCAATCACTCTGCAGCCTCAGAGCATCCTCCTCACAGTTCACACTGCCACCCAACTTAGTGTCATCCGCAAATTTGGAGATACTACATTTAATTCCCTCGTCTAAATCATTAATGTACAGTGGAAACAGCTGGGACGACAGCACCGATCCACAAGTCGATGCCTGCCATTCTGAAAAGTAGCCATTTACTCCTACTCTTTGCTTCCTGTCTGACAACCAGTTCTCAATCCATGTCAGCAGGCTAGCCCCAATCCCATGTGCTTTAACTTTGCACATGAATCTCTTGTGTGGGACCTTGTCGAAAGCCTTCTGAAAGTCCACGTATACCACATCAACTGGTTCTCCCTTGTCCACTCTACTGGAAACAACCTCAAAGAATTCCAAAAGATTTGTCAAGCATGATTTCCCTTTCACAAATCCATGCTGACTTGGACCTATCATGTCACCTCATTCCAAATGCGCTGCGATGACATATATGTGCAATAAAACCGATAACTGTAATCAAATTACACTTTTACCATTGAAGAATCAAATTAAATATGTTTGCCGGTGTTGTTGATGCACTTCAGTCCCTCCGGCACCCACCTCTCATGGAAGGCCGAGTACTTTCCGGTGGACACCGCATGCTCCATCTCCAGGGACACCCTGACTTGAACGTTTCCACGGAAGAGAGGGAGGCAGCCGGGCTGAACGATCCTCTCGACCGTCCGCTGCCTGGACCAGCTGATGGTCCGCTTTGCCATGTCCCGGAGCTGTCCGACGACGAGGATTCTGACCTCCCGCTCCCCCTCCGCACGAGGGGCCGAAAGATCAGGAGTGTACAGCCGGACACAACAGATTTTTCCACTCTGTTTCTCGCTGAGAGACGCACTGAACTGTGACAGATCGGCTTGGGACCAAATTGCAAATTCAACTTAAAGATTCGAAATAAATGAAAGAAATCTGGCTGAACGAACATTTTGTTTGTGAATGTTAATGATACTTGTACTCCTGTTCCACCCATCAGAAGCGCTGCCATTAATGCAGAACTTGTGATCGTGACAAAGGAGACACTAACTGGAACTAAATGATCAGCGGATATTTACCCGCCGATAACATAGCGTGGACAGAACAGAGCGAACAGAGTTTTGCTGCCTCTATTCAACTCCAAGTGAGAACAAAAGACGAGAAATTGGCTGATAAAAGGAAGGAATAAAATAATAAAAAATGGACGGCCGCTTTTATGATTTCTGAATTATTGCATCACAGAAAATAACGGTAAAACATTCACAATAAATAAATATTCATGACATCAGGATCTCTGAGATGATTCCAGTGATGCGATGACAGGACTTCCCAGATAGGGCTCCCATCTCGCTTCAGGAGTTCACATCAACATCTCCCTAGATTACACTGCTCCCTCCCTCAGTCTAGATATTTAAGGACCAGGTTCACCTACATTATACTACACCCACCTCTGTCGAGAAATGTCATTCGCAGGTTCGCCTAACTTTTAGTGCTCTCACGTCGTTCCAGGGATTTCATTCCGAGAGCCAAATATTTGACTCCGGTCACGCCTCTGTGATTGGACCTGAGTCTTTGGAAAGAACATCTGATCTTGGCCGCAACTCCACTTCCGTTCCCACTCCACATAACCCTGAACTCCCTTCTCGTTTAAAAATCAGTCTATCTCCATTTAATAAGATTCATAGAAGCTGCCTCCACAGCTCTCTGTCGAAGAGAATTCGAAAGATTCAAGCCCCCCTGAGAGAATAAATTGCTTCTCATTTGTGATATAAATGGGCGATCCGTTTATCTGAACCTATGTCCCCTGGTTCTAGATTTCCCCCACTCGAGGAAACATCATCTCTGCGTCTACCCCATCAAGCCCCGATAGAATCTTACACATTTCAATAAGATCACCTCGTAGTTTTCTAAACTCCAATGTATACACACCCATCCTGCTCAACCTTTATTCTTATGACAAGATTTTCATCCCAGTATTCAACGTCGTGAACCTTTCTGAAATTCTTCCAATGAAAGTAAATCCTTCCTTAACTAAAGTGACCAAACTCTACACAATACTCCAGCTGTAGTCTTATTGACAATCTGTACAGTTGTAGCAGGACTTCTACATTCTGTCCCACTTGAAATTAAGCCTACATTCTGCTGCCTTTTCGAATTGCTAGCTGTACCTACATGCTAACCTTCTGTTTTTTTATTTACCAGAACCATTGACCAATCTGGACCTCAGCAATTTGGAATCCCTCCCCATTTAATAATAATTTGCTTATTTATTTATAATAACAAAGAAGATAACGTCACATTTTCCACATTATACCCCATCTGCCATTGTTGTAGCCCACCCACTTAGACTATCGATATGTCTTTGCAGGTTTTTTACGTCCTCCGCACACCATGCTTTCACACTTATCTTTGTATTATCAGTGCTTCGATGCTGGTACACCTGGACAGTTCCATTGGGCGGGCCACATCTTCCGGATGCCTGACACAAGACTCGCAAGCAAGCGCACTACTTGGAACTCCTACACAGTAAGCGAGCCCCAGGTGGGCAGAGGAAACTTTTGAATGAAACAATCAAAGCGTCCCTGATCAAATGCAACATTCCAACCGACAGCTGGAAGTCCCTAGCCCATAATTGCCTGAAGTGGAGGAAGAGCGTCCAGGAGAGCGTTGAGCACCTCGAGTTTCGTCGCCGAGAGCATGCAGAGACCAAGCGCAGGAGTAAGAAGGAGCGTGCGGCAAACGTGCCGCACCCATCCTTTCCTTCAACCACTGTCTGTCCCACGTGTGACAGAGATTGTAATTTCCGTATTGGACTGTTCAGTTACATAAGAACTCATTTTTAGAGTGGAAACAAGCCTTGCTCTATTTAAAGTGACTGTCTACGATGTTGACGTTTTATCATCAGCAAATATTTAACATTTAATGTAGACTTTCAAAATTATGATGGGTTTTGAGAGAGCGAGTAAATCGAAAATGTTTCCAGTTGCACAATGGTGCGTAACCAGAGGACAAATGTTTAAGGTAATTGACAAAAGAACCAAAGGAGAGATGGGAAGAGTGTTCTTTATGCAGTGAGCTGTTGCGATCAGGAATGCGATTTGTGAGAACACGGTGGAAGTAGATTAAATCGTTATTTTCGAAAGGGAATTGCTTTATTCGTGGAAGGAGATACATTTACATGTTTCTGGCGAAAGAGTTGGACATCTGAGATATTTTTATCCAAGTGATGGCATGGACACGATGGACCGAGTGGCCTCTTTCTTTGCTGTATTAATCTCACATTCTATAAGCAAGAGACAGAGAGCGTGAAATGTAGAGAGACAGAATGAAACTGACAGAGAGACAGAGAGGAAGTGAGAAGCTTACAAAGTGCCAGAATAAATGAGTAAAAGAAAATAGAGAGAGTATGGCTGGAGGACGTATCGACGGAAGTAAATTAACATTTATTGGGCAATTGGATCAATACTTGAAGGGGAAAACATTGCTGGACTATGGGAATAGAGCAGGGGAATGGGAGTAATTGGAGAGGGTGAGACCATGGTGGGAGTTGAACACATTGATGAGAATAATAAAAATGAGGCATTACTTAATCGGGATCCAATTTTGGTCGAAAAGCAGATTGTTGATGGGTGAACAGGACTTAGTGGAGTTAGGATATGATCAGCAAATTATATGGTTGAGCTCTAATTTATAATGGACTGTAACTGCGAGGTGGGCAAGGAAAGCATTGCAATGGTCAATTCTTGTTCAACAAAGTCACTGGGCTATTGAGGCGAAGGATTGAATTGGGCAGTATTATGAAGATGAGAGTGGCCAGGACCAGTGATTCGAAGGAGAAGAGGTCAGAACTGAACTCAGGGTAAAATAGAATGCCGAATTTGCGAACAATCTCGATCAGCCTCAGATATTGGCCACAGAGGGGACTGAGTCACTAGATATACAATGTGACGAAGACTTCCAAAGATTTAAGTGACATAGAAACATAGAAACATAGAAACATAGAAAATAGGTGCAGGAGTAGGCCATTCGGCCCTTCTAGGCTGCACCGCCATTCAATGAGTTCATGGCTGAACATTCAACTTCAGTACCCCATTCCTGCTTTCTCGCCATACCCCTTGATCCCCCTAGCAGTAAGGACCTCATCTAACTCATTTTTGAATATATTTAGTGAATTGGCCTCAACAACTTTCTGTGGTAGAGAATTCCACAGGTTCACCACTCTCTGGGTGAAGAAGTTCCTCCGCATCTCGGTCCTAAATGGCTTACCCCTTATCCTTAGACTGTGACCCTTGGTTCTGGACTTCCCCAACATTGGGAACATTCTTCCTGCATCTAACCTGTCTAACCCCGTCAGAATTTTATATGTTTCTATGAGGTCCCCTCTCATTCTTCTGAACTCCAGTGAATACAAGCCCAGTTGATCCAGTCTTTCTTGATAGGTCAGTCCCGCCATCCCGGCAATCAGTCTGGTGAACCTTCGCTGCACTCCCTCAATAGCAAGAATGTCCTTCCTCAGGTTAGGAGATCAAAACTGTACACAATACTCCAGATGTGGCCTCACCAATGCCCTGTACAACTGTAGCAACACCTCCTTGCCCCTGTACTCAAATCCCCTTGCTATGAAGGCCAACATGCCATTTGCTTTCTTAACCGCCTGCTGCACCTGCATGCCAACCTTCAATGACTGATGTACCATGACACCCAGGTCTCTTTGCACCTCCCCTTTTCCTAATCTGTCACCATTCAGATAATAGTCTGTCTCTCTGTTTTTACCACCAAAGTGGATAACCTCACATTTATCCACATTATACTTCATCTGCCATGCATTTGCCCACTCACCTAACCTATCCAAGTCGCTCTGCAGCCTCACAGCATCCTTCTCGCAGCTCACACTGCCACCCAACTTAGTGTCATCCGCAAATTTGGAGATACTACATTTAATCCCCTCATCTAAATCATTAATGTACAGTGTAAACAGCTGGGGCCCCAGCACAGAACCTTGCGGTACCCCACTAGTCACTGCCTGCCATTCTGACATACTCCGTAATACAGTGAAATATAGATTAGAGATATAATTGCTGGATATTGAGACTTACGAGGAACACCAACAACAGCAAATTGTGTGGAATAAATTAAAAGAACACTCGTGCAATTAACAACGTATCTAAAGTTAATAGCTGGATGCAGAGATGTCCCAGGAGCAACAACTGAAGCAAAGATGAGAAAGCAATTTACAAGTCTAGTAATAAAGTGAAACATGGTTTGCAGAGTTAATAGTTGGATACAGAGACTACTAGGAACAACAAATGCAGCAAGGAGGGGGGAGTAAAATATGAGATCAGTAATACATTGAACCATTGTTACTGGAATAACTAGATAGACTTACCAGCAAAACCAACAACAGCAAGAACGGGATAGTAAATGTACTGAATAATACGAAATGCATAACGCATTCGCAATACGAATGGTAGCTCCTCATAATGTGCAACAAGATAGTTAAAATACAAGATGAAACTCTTGCCATTTGTTGTAACATTCCAATCCATTTTTTTCAGATTCTGATCCATTGTTGTAATATTCGAATCTACTGTTCTCAGATTCCGACTCCCGCTCTGTGGAGCAGTGTTATGATCGCTGTTAGTGCCAGAGGTGATGCTCTCACTGTGACTATGGGGCATCACATTGAAAGGAGTGCCTTATTAATATGAGCGAGAATCACTCCAGTGACACAATTCTGTATATAGAGACTTATATTAATTACAGTCACTGAACAACCAGCTTCTGGAAACCCGTGGAGACTGATATTAATTACAGTCCCTGAACAAATATTTTGAATTAACCCCTTTCAATACAACACTTTATGTAACACAAAAAGGTAGATCTCCTGGAGTAGTTTTGATCACCTGGATAAGTCGGGGCGGAATGTTGCCAGATACTTTTCCCAAAATTGTCCTGGATTTTAAATAGTGTTTTGCATCTGCCGGGATGGCTCCGGTTGGTTTGGAGTGTAGAATATTTCAGTTTAAGGTTTGTCACAGTTGTGTGGGGCCGTCTGCTTGTGCTTGGTGATCTTTACTTTTCCCCATTGTTAATGGTTCAAAAGATCACATGTAAACTTCAGGTCTGCTGACCGATGGTACATCAGTCATTGAAGGTTGACATGCAGGTACAGCAGGCAGTTAAGAAAGCAAATGGCATGTTGGCCTTCATAGCGAGGGGATTTGAGTACAGGGGCAGGGAGGTGTTGCTACAGTTGTACAGGGCCTTGGTGAGGACACACCTGGAGTACTGTGTACAGTTTTGGTCTCCTAAACTGAGGAAGGACATTCTTGCGATTGAGGGCGTGCAGCAAAGGATCACCAGACTGATTCCAGGGATGACGGGACTGACCCATCAAGAAAGACTGGATCAACTGGGCTTGTATTCCCTGGAGTTCAGAAGAATGAGAGGGGACCTCACAGAAACGTTTAACATTCTGACGGGGTTAGACAGGTTAGATGCAGGAAGAATGTTTCAATTTTGGGGAAGTCCAAAATCAGGGGACACAGTCTAAGGATAAGGGGGAAGCCATTTAGGACCGAGATGAGGAGGAATTTCTTCACCCAGAGAGTGGTGAACCTGTGTAATTCTCTACCACAGAAAGTTGTTGAGGCCAATCCACGAAATATATTCAAAACGGAGTTAGATGAAGTCCTTACTACTACGGGAATCAAGAGGTAGGGTGAGAAAGCAGGAATGGTGTACTGAAGTTGCGTGTTCAGCCATGAACCCATTGAATGGCGGTGCAGGCTAGAAGGGCCGAATGTCCTACTCCTGCACCTATTTTTTATGTTTCTATGTTTCCATGTGAGTCTTTGTCGGCCGGTGCGGACACGATGGGCCGGAAATGGCCTCCTATGTTGTAAATTCCGATGTTTCTATGTTTCTCTATAACTAGTCCGAATGGGATGTGTGAGTGTTGCTGAGTGAAGGAATGATGGAAATAACTCAGGCCAGAATCATTAATCCTCCTTGGATATGTCAGTGGTGACAGAGGACTGGAGGTTCGCAAATGGTACACCCTGTTCAAAAAAGGAAAGAGGGATAACACCTGTAGCTGCAGGCCAGTCAGACTAACTTCTGTGGTGGGGAAACTTCTCGAGGCCATAATCCGGTATGAAATTATCTGTCAGTTGGAAAAACCTGGATTAATAAATGACAACCAGCACAAATTGTGTTAATGTCGAAGTGTATCTGAAAAACCTGATTCAGTTTTTTGATGTAATAACCTAATGGTTTGATGAGCGGAGTGCAGCTGATGTAGTGTATAACGACTTCCAAAAGGCGTTTGATAAAATGTCACTTCATCGACTTGATAGGGAAACTGAACCTCATGGAATTAAAGGGACAGTAGCTGTGTGGATACAACACTGGCACCGGAATAAATAACAGAGAGTGGTGGTGAAAAGTTGGCGTTCAGACAGAAGGGAATTATACAGTGTTGAAACCCAGGGTTCTATGTTAGTAGCAGTGCTCTTTCTGATAGAGATTCATAGCCAGGACCTAAGTCTAAAGGCATAATTTCAAATTTGCAGATGTCACGAAACTCAGAAATGTAGTAAGCAGTGGGGAGCATAGCAAACTTCAGGAGCACAGCGATAGTCTGGTTTAATGGGAGACACATGGCAGGTAAAACTAAACATGTGTGAAGTGATACATTTTGGGAAGGAACATGACAAATGGTGTGTTGGTGCAGAGACACCTGGGAGTCGATATGCACAAATCTTTGAAGGTGCCAGGGCAAGTTAATAAAACTGTTAAAAACGCAGGAAGATTCTTTGACTTTATGAATCATCGCGCGTGGTAGCAAAGTGATTGTGCTACTGTACTAATGATCCAGAACCTGGACTAAAGATCCAATGGCATGAGTTCAGAACCCACCAGCTGTGCAATTTAAGGTGAATAAATAAATCTATAATTAAAATATTGTGTCAGCAATGGTGACCGTGTGGATCTCGATTGTCATTACCCATCGAGTTCTATAACCTGTTTTCGGGATGGAAATCCCCCGTCCTTACGTAGACTGGCATACATATCACCCCAGTCCCACAGCAATATGGTTAACTCTAAATAGCCCTCTAGGTGTATCGATGCATTCACCAGCAGCGTTAAAGTGGAATTTGGGATGGACAATAAATGCTGCTCAGACCACCGATTCACACATAATGAAGGTACAATAAAAATCTGTTAATCATCGGTTAATCTCTGCATGATGATTCGGCAGCACAAATTTAGAAAGCCTTGGAAAAGGTGTGGAGGAGATTTAATCATCATCATAGGCAGTACCTTAAAATCGGGGATTGCTTGCTTCAATTCTAAAAGTGAGTTCTTAGGTGATTGAACATATATGGGAATTACGGTCTCTGTACCAGGTGGGGCAGATAATGGTTGAGTGAAAGGGTGGGTGGGACTGGTTTGCCGCACAATCCTTCCACTGCCTGCTCTTGTTTTCTGCATGCTCTTGGCGATGAGCCTCGAGGTGTTCAGCGACCTCCCAGATGCTCATCCTCCATTAGTGCAGTCGTTGGCCACGGACCCCAGCTGTGAGTGGGAATGTTGCTCTTTTTCAAGGAGACTTTGAGGGTGTCCTTGCAACGTTTGCTCTGCCCACGTGGCGCCTGTTTGCCTTGGAGGAGTTCCAAGCAGAGTGCTTGCTTTGCGAGTCTCGTTTCAGGCATGCGGACAATGTGGCGAGCCCAGCGGAGCTGATCAATTGTGCTCAGTGCTTCGCTGTGGGGATGCTGGCCTGATCGAGGGCGCTAACGTCTGACATCCCAAGGGATCTGCAGGATCATGAGGAGCCATAGGTATTTATCCAGAAATTTGTGGTAACTACTTCATCCTCTCCACGTTTGTGATCCGTAAAGTAGGCTGGCTCTGTCTACATTCCCGTAGACCATGAGCTTGGTGCCAGATTTTATGGCGTGATCTTCCAACACTCTCTTCCTCATGCGACCGAAGGCTGCGCTGGTGCACTGGTACCCGCAGAGAGAGTTATAAGGAGACAGAAGCAACTGTGATTATTCCCGTTCGAACAGAGAATATTAACAAGAGATTTAATCGAGGTTTTCAAGACTATGAGGGCTTTGGATAAAGTAAATGAAGAGAAACTCTGCCAGTGGTAAAAGAGTTGTGAACCAGAGGGAAGAGTTTTACGAAAATTAGCAGAGGGAAGATGAGGAGAATTTGTCTTACATTGCGAGTTTGCATGACCTGGATTGTTCTCGCTTAAAATGGGATGGAAGCAGATTTAACAATAACGTTTAAAATTTTCAGATGACTTAAAGATTAGTGGGAAAGCGGTTTGTGTAGAGGACACAGAGAGGGTGCAAAGAGATTTAGATAGGTTAAGCGAATGGGCTAAGGTTTGGCAGATGGAATACAATGTCGGAAAATGTGGGGTCATCCACCTTGGAAAAAAAAATCGTAACAGGGGATATTATTTCAATGTGGAGAAATTACAACATGCTGCGGTGCAGAGGTACCTGGGGGTCCTTGTGCATGAATCCCACAAAGTTAGTTTGCAGGTGCAGCAGGTAATCAGGAAGGCGAATGGAATGTTGGCCTTCATTACGAGAGGGATGGAATACAAAAGCAGGGAGATCGTGCTGCAACTGTACAGAGCATTGGCGAGGCCGCACCAGGAGTACTGCGTGCAGTTCTGGTCACCTTACTTAAGGAAGGATATACTAGCTTTGGAGGGGGTACAGAGACGATTCACTTGGGTGATCCCGGAGATGAGGGGGTTACCTTATGATGATAGATTGAGTAGACGATGTCTTTACTCGTTGGAGTCCGGAAGGATGAGGGGTGATCTTATGGAAAAATGTAAAATAATGAAAGGGATAGACAAGATAGAGGCAGACATGTTGTTTCCACTCGTCGGGGTGACTAGAACTAGGGGGCACAGTCTCAAAATACGGGGGGGGGATGCAATTTAAACGGAGTTGTGAAGGAATTTCTTCTCCCAGAGGGCTGTCAATCTGTGGAATGCTCTGCCCAAGGAAGCCGTTGAGGGTAGCTCATTGAATGTATTCAAATCACAGAGAGATAGATTTTTAACCGTTCAGGGAATTAAGGGTTACGGCGAGCGGACGAGTAAGTGGAGCTCGGTCCACGGTCAGATCAGCCATGATCTTGTTGATTCGTGGAGGAAGCTCGAGGGGCTAGATGGCTTACTCCTGTTCCTAATTCTTATGTTCTTATGTTCAACTGTAATTGGAATCAATACTGGAAGTGCGGCATTTGAAGGAATCAGGGAAAAGAACAGGGGTGTGGGGCTGATTGAATAGCTCGATCACAGAGCCTGGAGCAGCATGATGGATCGTATGCCCACTTCTGTGCTGTATGATTCTGTGGTCCTGTGATAACAGAAGCCATTACGTCCTTGTCTCGAGTGTAGAATCGAGGCTGTGCTCTTTTTGAGCCTGTTTCTAATCGAGACTTCTGCTCTGATAAATGCAATAGCGGAAAAGCAAGCACAGTTTAAAATAGAGTTTAAAAAAACTGAAATCATGAAATAATTATGAGACCAAACATAGGGCCATGATGATAAATTCGTCACCAATAAATGCAATGAGGATTTCAGGAGAAGCCTCTGTAACCAGAGAGGTGAGAATGTGGAACCCACCAACACAGGCAGTGGTTGATGCGATTAGTACAGAACCATTTAATGGGAAGCGAGGTAAACAAATCAGTCAGAAAACATTAGAAGATTCTGCTAATAGGGTAAGATGCAGAGTTGTGGGGGTTGTGTGGGGGAAGGGTGGTGGTGTGTGTGCTGCATAAACGCCGCATGGAGCAGTCGGTCCGAATGTCTGCTTTGTGTGCTGTACGTGATATATCATTTGCTGAGCGGAGCATGAGCCCCGCTCTGATCACATCCCGCGCCGCGTTTCAATCCACGCATTGTAAATCATTGCTCTGATTCCTATTACATTATTTGTATCTATTTCCTCTAAGTATATCAGGGATAAATGTAACTAAATCACAGATGATGGTTGCAGCAGAAGAGAATCTCGGTCAGGAGGGCAGACAATCAAAGTTATGAAGGTGGAAATCATGATGGAGACAGAACATGATGCCACCGATGCTTCAATCGCAACACTCAGCGCAGACGAGTGAAGGAAGTGCCTGAGGAACCCGAAACCCAGCCAGAGACAGCTACTACCAGGGTGAACAGAATGAGTTTTCTAATAATACGACTGACCAACAAAAATGCTGCATCTGTGTTAAATGCTCAGCAATTTGAGGCGTGGAGAATGACAACCAGTTCAATTGTTCCACCGGCAGGTACAGCACGGGGTTAGATACACAGTAAATTTCTCTCCACACCGTCCCATCAAACACACCCAGGGCAGGTCCAGGGGGTTAGATACAGAGTAAAGCTCCCTCTACACTGTCCGATCAAACACTCCCAGGGCAGGTACAGGGGGTTATATACAGAGTAACTTTCTCTCTACACCGTCCCATCAAACACCCCCAGTGCAGGTACAGGGGGTTAGATACACAGTAAATTTCTCTCTACACTGTCCCATCAAACACTCCCAGGGCAGGTACAGGGGGATAGATACAAAGTAAAGCTCCCTCTGCACTGTCCCATCAAACACTCCCAGGGCAGGTACAGGGGGTTGGACACAGAGCAAAGCTCCTTCTACACTGTCCCATCAAACACTCCCAGGGCAGGTCCAGCACAGGTTAGATACAGATTAAAGCTCCCTCTATAATGCCCATCAAATACTTCCAGCGTAGGTACAGCACCGGTTACATATAGCGTAAACTTCCCTCTACATTGTCCCGATCAAACACTCCCAGGTCAGGTACTGCGGGTTAGATACAAAGGTAAGCTACTGCACAATATCCAATCAAACATTCCTAGAACAGGTGTACAGACTGATACAAAATATTTGTTCAGTGTTTTTGCAATCTCCATATTCCCCATTACTAATTCACCGGCTTGTCCTCTTAGGCACCAAATATTACTTTAGCCATTCTTTTCCTTTTCATATACATATTGGAAACTCTTGCTATCTGATTTTTATATTTCGTACTAGTTTACTTTCACAGTCTAACTTCCCTTTCTTAATCATTTTCAGTCGTTCTTTGCTGGCTTTTCAAAGATTCCCAGGCTTCTGTCCTCCCACTAGTTTTGGCCACTTTGTATGCCCCTGTTTTTAACAGGATACCATCCTTTATTTCTTTCGTTAGCCACGGATCGCTATCCTTTCTCTTACTCCTTTTCCTCCTCACTGGAATATATTTTTCTTAGAGTTGTGAAATATCTCCATAAATATAGACCACTGTTCATCAATCGTCCTAGAATTTAACTGTATTCCCAGTCCACTTTGCCCAATTTTGTCCTCATACCTTCATAGTCTATTTTATTTAATCTTAGTACGCTGGCTTGAGATCCAACTTTCTCACCCTCTCTCTGAATTTGAATTTCAATCATTCCAAGGGGATCCTTTACTCGGAGATTGTTTGTTGATCCAGATCTAAGATAACCTGCCCCCTGGTTGGTTCCGTTCTATACTGCTCAAGGAACCCTTCCCATATACACTCTGTGAACTCCTCCTCAAGGCTACCTGATCAATTTCATTTGTCCAAAGAATATGGAGGTTAAAATCACACATGATTATTGTTGTTCCCATTTTACAAGCCCCCACTATTTCCTGCTTTATGTTCCGACCAACAGAGTTGCTACTATTGGGGGGCCTATAGACTCCGCCCACCTGTGACTTTTTCCCCTTATTGTTCCTTATCTCCAGCCAAACTCTTTCAACATCCTGATCGTTTGAGCCAATATCGTTTCTTACAATTGCAGAGATTCCATCCTTTATCAATACAGCTACCCCACCTCCGTTTCCTTTCTGTCTGTCCTTCAGGATTGTCAAGTACCCCTGAATATTTAATTCCCAGTCCTGGTCGCCTTACAACCACTTCTCTGCAATGGCTGTCAGATCATACCCATTTGCATCTATTTTTGCTGTCAACTCATCTATTTTATTACAAATGCTTTACAAATGTTGTATTCTGCCCAGCAACAAACCCAGGACGCGAAGGTTGGAAAATACCCAGACTTACAGCGATGCCGGGAGATCCACAGGCGACAATTCCAGCAAGAATATCGGGAACATCCTCATATCTCCCACAATTGTGTCCTGGTCAAACCGGGTCTGTGCAACGCTCCCAACAATAAGGTCCTGATCATCCCGGGTCTGAGCGGGGCTCCTCAAAATCAGGTCCTGATCATCCCGGGCCTGAGCAACCCTCCGCACAATATGTTTGTACAATATCGTTATAGCTAAAACTGTCATGTCTGAATGTCAGTAAATAATTTACAACAATTATAGAGTCACGCATTTCTCTTCCATGGCAGGTACAGCACGCGGTTATATACAGAGTAAAATTCCCTCTACACGATCCCATCAAACACGCCCAGGGCAGGTAAAGGGGGTTAGATACAGAGTAAAGCTCCCTCTGCCCTGTCCCACCAAACACTCCCAGGGCAGGTAGTGCACGGGGTTAGATACAGAGTAAAGCTCCAGGGGGAGGCAGGCAGAAAGGAAAAAGTGGTGGGGTAGCGTTGCTTGTTAAAGAGGAAATTAACACAATAGCAAGAAAGAACATTAGCCTGGATGATATGGAATCTGTATGGGTAGACCAGCAGATTAACAAATGGGCAGAAAACGCAAGTGGGAATTGTGCACAGACCATCAAACAGTAGTAATAACGTTGGGGATGGTATCAAACAGGAAATAACGGATGCATGTAATAAAGGTACAGCAGTTATCATGGGCGACTAAATCTGCACACAGATTGGGTTAACCAAGTTGGTAGCAATGCGGTGGAGGAGGATTTCCTGGAGTGTATTAGGGATGGTTTTCGAGACCAATATGTCGAGGAACCAACTAGAGAGCTGGCCATCCTAGACTGGGTGTTGTGTAATGAAAGAGGACTAATTAGCAATTTTGTTGTGCGAAGTCCCCTGAGGAAGAATGACAATAATATGTTAGAATTCTTTATGAAGGTGGAGAGTGACAGTGTTAATTCAGAGGCAAGGGTCCTGCACTTAAGCAAAGGTCACTCCGAAGGTATGAGAAGTGAATTGGCTACGATAGACTGGCAAATGCTACTGAAAGTATTGACAGTGGATAGGCAATGGCACACATTTATAGATTACATGGATGAACTTCAACAAGTGAACATCCCGCTCTGGAGCAAAAATAAAACGGGTTAGGTAGCACCACCATGTCTAACAAGGGAAATAATGGATCGTGTTAAATCCATGGAAGAGGCATCTAATTTGCCGAGAAAAAGCAGCAAAGCTGAGGACTGGGAGAAATTTAGAATTTAGGAGAAGACAAAATGTCTAATTAGGATGGTGAAAATAAGGTATGCGCAGAAGTTTGCAGGGAACATAAAAACTCCCTGCCACCTCTCTCTCTCCCTGCCCCCGTTCACTCTCCATGCCCCCGATTTTTCTCACTGCCTTGCTCTCTCTCCCTGCCCTGCTCTCTCGCCCTGCTCCGCTCTCTCTCCCTGCCCCACTTTTTCTCCCTCCCCCGCTCGCCAACGGCTCTCTCTCCCTGCACCACTCTCTCCCCTGCCCCGCTGTCTATCCCTGTCCCGCTGTCTATTCCTGCTCCGCTCGCTATCCCTGCCGCGCTCTCAATCCCTGCCGTGCTCTCTATCCCTGCCTCGCTCTCTATCCCTGCTCCATCGCTCTCTCCTTGCCCCGCTCTCTCTCTCCCTGCCCTCCCTCTCTCGTCACATGCTATGCTCTCTCTCACTGCCCCACTGCTATGTCTCTCTGACCCCGTTCTCTATCTCTGCCCCACTCTCTCTCTCCCTGCCTCCCTTTCTCTCTCCCTGCCACGCGCTATCTCCCTGCCCCCCCACGCTCTATCTCCCTCCCCGCCTCTCTCTCTCCCTGCCCTTCTCTCTCTGTCCCTGCCTGCCGCTTTCTCTCGTTGCCGTCCGCACTCACTTCCTTATGACTTTCTCTCTCTCCCTGCCCCCCTTCGCTCTCTCCCTGTCCCGCTCTCTCTCCCTGACCCGCTATCTCTCTCCCTGCTCCGCTCTCTCTCTCCCTGCCCCCTCTCTCCCTCTTCCTGCCCCACTCTCACTCTCTCCCTCTCCCTGACCTGCTCTCCCTCTCTCCCTGCCCGGCTCTCTCTTACTGCCGCGCGCTCTCTCTCCCTGTCCCGCTCTTTTCTCTCTCCCTGCCCTGCTCTCTCTCTCCCTGCCCGCTCTTTCTTTCCCTGCCCCCACCTCTCTCTCTCCCTGCCCCGCTCTCTCTCACTACCATCCCCGCTCTCTCACTCTCTCTCCCTGCCCCACTCTCTCTACCTGCCCTGCGCTCTCTCTCTCGCTGCCTAACTCTCTACTCCTGCCCCGCTCTCTCTCTCCATGCCCCACTCTCTCTCCCTGCCCTGCACGTTTTCTCCCTGCCCCACTCTCTCTCTCTCGCTGCCCTGCTCTCTATCCCTTCGCCGCTCTCTCTATCACTGCCCCGCTCTCTCTCTCCCTGCCCTGCTATCTCTCTCCTTGCCCCGCTCGCTTTCTCCCTGCCACGTTCTCTCTCTCCCTGCCCTGCTATCTCTCTCCCTGCCCCGCTCGCTCTCTCCCTGCCACGCTCTCTCTCTTCATGCCCAACCCGGTCGCTTTCTGTCTGCTCCACTCCCTAGTGGGATATTTACACAAGACATAACCCGTATGATACATTGGGAATGTTTTTGGACAGTGTAGAAGAAACTATGCTCTGTAGCGAGACCATGCTCTAGTTGTGATCAGATCAGACTTGGTCGTATTAAATGTGGAGCAGGCTCGAAGAGCCGTGTGGCCTGCTCCTGCTCCTATTTCTTATGTTCTTATGTCTTTATGCTGTTAAATGTACCGTGTATGTCAATCTGTCCACCCATCCCTCCCGCTTGATGGTGCATCAGCGAGTTCACACTGAGGAGAGCAGTGCAAGGAAGGGAGTGAAGGGGTCCCATGCGTCCGGCCCCTGCAAAACAGATGCACGGCTTTGGGTAATTTTGAGGGGGATGACTCATCAGGTGGAGCAGCAGCATCCAAGGTCAAGGCACAGTGTGTGTCTCTGCTGCACAGCAGGGCAGGAAAATCAGTTGGAAAGCTCGAGTGAGAGGGGATTCGATTGTAAGGGAAATAGATCGGCGTTTCTGGAGCCGCAACCGAGACGCCAGGATGTTATGTTGCCTCCCTGGTGCAACAGTGAAGAATGTCCCGGAGCGGGTGCAGGACATTATGAAAAGGGCGGGTGAACAGCCAATTGTCATGATGCTGTATGTTCCGACGATCCAGGGAAGAAAAAGGTATGAGATCCTACGAGACAAATTTCGCGAGATAGGAGCTAATTTAAAAGGTTGGATCTCAAAGGTAGTAATCTCAAGATTGGAACCAGTGCCACGTACTAGTCAGAGGAGGAATCGCAGGATAGCTCAGATGAATACATGGCGTGAGGAGTGGTGCAAGAGGTCAGGATTCAAATTCCTAGGACATGGGAACCGGTTCTGGGGGAGGTGGGAAAAGTACAAACAGGACTGTCTGCACCTGGGCAGGACCGGATCCAATTCCTAGGGGGAGCGTTGGTTAGTGATGTTGGGGAGGACTTAAACTAACATCACGGGGGATGGAAACCTATGCAGGGAGATAGAGGAAAGTAAAATGGAGGCAGAAGCAAAAGATAGAAAGGGGAATAGTAAAGGTGGAGGGCAGATAAACCCAAGGCAAAAAACCAAAAGGGCCGCATAACAGAAAAATTATGTAGATGCAAAGTGTGTTATAAAGACAAGCTTGAAAGCTCTGTGCCGCAAAGCGAGGAGTATTCGAATTAAGCTGGACGAATTAACTGTTCAGACAGCAGAGAATTGATATGATGTATTATGCATCACAGAGACATGGCTCCAGGTTTACCAAGGCTGGGAACGCAACAGCCAGAGGTATTCAACATTTAAAAGGATAGGAGAGAAGAAAAGGAGGCGGGGTGACTTTACGATTAAAGAGGAAATTATGCTATAGTAAGGAGGGACATTAGCCTGGATGATGTGGAATAGGTATGGTGGAGCTGTGGAATTCCAAAGGGCAGAACACGTTAGTGGGAATGTGTACAGACCACCAAACAGGAGTCGTGATGTTGGGGACAGCATCAAACAAGAAATAAGCGGTGTGTGTAATAAAGGTACATCAGTTAGCATGGACGAATTTAATCCACATATTGATTGGGCTAACCACACTGGTAGCAATGTGCTGGGGGATAATAACCTGGTGTGTATTAGGGATGGTTTCTAGACCAATAAGTCTGGGAACCAACTAGAGAGCTGGCCATCATAATGTGAAGTGCAATGAGAGGGGACTATTTAACAATCTATTTGTGCGAGGCCCCTTGGGGAAGAGTGACCACAATATGGTAGATTTCATTATTAAGATGGAGAGTGACACAATTAATTCGGAAACTGGGGTGCTGAACTTAAGGAAAGGTAACTTCGACGGTATGAGGCGTGGATTTCTAGTACAGACTTGCAAAGGATACTTAAAGGGTTGATGGTGGTTAAACAATGGCAAACATTTAAAGATTACATGGATGAACTTCAGCAATTGTACATCTCTGTCTAGAGTAAAAATAAAACGGGGAAGGTGGCTCAACCATGGCAAACAAGGGAAATTAAGGATCGTGTTAAAGCCAAGGAAGAGGCATAAAAATTGGCCAGAAAAAGCAACAAACCAGAGGGCTGGGAGAAGGTTAGAATTCAACAGAGGAGGACTAATGATTTAATTGAGAGGGGAACATATATTACGAGAAGAAGCTTGCAGGTACGTAAAAACTGATTGCAAAAGCGTCTAAAGAAATGTGAAGAGAAAAAGATTAGTGAAGGCAAATGTAGATCGCTTGCAATCGGATTCAGGTGAATTTATAATGGGGAACAAAGAAATGGCAGATGAATTGAACATATACTTCGGTTCTGTCTTCATGAAGGAATGCAACAATAACCTTCCGAATGTATTAGCGGAAAATGGGTCTCGTGAGGAGGAACTGAATGATATCCTTATTAGGCAGGACATTATTTTCGGGAAATTGATGGGATAGAAGGCCGATAAACACCGGGAGCCTGACAGTCTGCAACCAGAGTACTTAAGAAAGTGGCCCTCGAAATAATGGTTGCATTGGTGATCATTTTCCAACAGTCTTTCGATTCTCGATCTGTTCCTATGGACTGGAGGTTAGCAAACGTAGCACCACTTTTTAAAAAAGAATGGAGAGAGAAAACTGATAATTATGGACGAGTTAGACTGACATCAGTCGTGGGGAAAATGTTGGAATCAATCGTTAAGGATGAATAGCAGTGCATTTGGAAAGCAGCGACAAGATCGGATCAAGTCAGTATGGATTTATGGAAGGGAAATCATGCTTGTCGAATTGTCTGGCATTTTTTTGGGATGCAACTAGCAGAGTGGACAAGGGAGAACCAGTGGATGTGGTGTATTTGACTTTCAAAAGGCTTTTGACAAGGTCCTGCACGAGAGATTGGTCTGCAATATCAAAGCGCATGTTATTGGCGGTAGTGTACTGACGTGGATAGAGAACTGTTTGGCAGACAGGAAGCAGAGAGTCGTGATAAATGTTCCTTTTCAGAATGGCAGGCAGTGACTAGTGGAGTGCAGCAGTGCACAGTGCTGTGACCCCAGCTCTTTATAATATACATTAACGATTTAGATGAAGGAATTAAGTGTAATATCTCCAAGTTTGCTGATGACACTAAACTGGGTGGCGGTGTGAGCTGTGAGGAGGAGCTTAAAGGGCTGCAGGGTGACTTGGGCAGGTAAGGTGAGAAGACAAATGCATGGCAGATGCAGTATAATGTGCAATTGGTGGCAAAAATACGAAACGCAGAATATTATCTGAATGGCGGCAGATTAAGAAAAGGGGAGATGCAACCAGACCTTGGTATCATGGTTCATCAGTCATTGAAAGTTGACATGCAGGTACAGCAGGCAGTGAAGAAGGAAAATTGCAGTGTGGCCTTTATAGCACGTGGATTTGTGGATAGGAACAGGGAGGTCTTACTGCAGTTGTACAGGGCTTTGGTGAGGCCTCACCTGGGGTATTGTGTTCAGTTTCTTCTCCTAATCTGAGGAAGGACGTTCTTGCTATTGCGGCAGTGCAGCGAAGGTTCACCAGACTGATTCCCGGGATGGCAGGACTGTCATGTGAGGTGAGACTGGAGACAACTGCGCCTTGATTCACTGGAGTTTAGAAGGATGAGAGGGGATCTCACGGAAACGTATAGGATTCTGAGGCAACTGGAGAGGTTAGATGTGCGAAGAATGTTCCCGATGTTAGGGAAGTCCAGAACCAGGAACTTTGTCTTAGGACATGAGGTTTGCCATTTAGGACTGAGATGAGCAGAAACTTCTTCACTCAGAGAGTTCTTAACCTATGGAATTCCTTGCCGCAGAGAGTTGTTGATGCCACTTCATTGGATATATTCAAGAGGGAGTTAGATATGGCCCTTACGGCTAAGGGGATCAAGGGGTATGGAGTGAAAGCAGGAAAGGTGTATTGAGCGAATGTTCAAGCCATGATCTTATTGAATGACGGTGCACTCTCGAAGTGCAGATTGGCCGACTGTTGCACCTATTTTCTCTGTTTCTCTCTGTCTATGTTCACCTGCTCCCAGTGTGGGAAGGGAGGTACTTATTAGAGTTATCTGCTGAAACGCACACCGAGCAGTTCACAAAAGATTCCCCCTGTTCACTTCTGATGTTAGTGCTAGTTTGAATCACATCAAGGTCTGAACTGAACTTGAGCTGTGGTTAATATTCTGGATATATTTTTCAAATAAAGGAAAGAGTGATGGGCTTTTAAAGGCTTACTTCCAATACTGTAAATTAACAAGTATGTCGTCAATACAACCGAAGATAAGATTAATTCTTCTGGCCGGACGTTGCAATTGGATTACTCTGTGAATGATCTGAGCCATCACGATCTGTTCAGTAGTGCCACCTGCGTCCAGCAGATGGGGATGTCCCACAATTTAATTCCAACTGAGAGGCGCGGAAATGTCCCCGAGAAAAGTATGTGTGAGGAGAGCTCAGGGTCAGATTCTGAGCATACATCTCCCCACAGGGTCATCACACACTGCACCCTCCCTGGGGCAGCTCTGGGTCAGACACTGTACATACTGCACCCTACAGGGACATCACAAACTGCACCCTCCCTGGGGCAGCTCAGGGTCAGACACTGAACATACTGCACCCTACAGGGACATCACACACTGCCCCTCCGTGGGGCTGCTCAGCGTCAGACTCACCACTTACTGCATCCCACAATGACATTTCACACTGCCCCCTCCCTGGGGCAGCTCAGGGTCAGACACTGCACCCCAAAAGGACATCAAACACCGCCCCTCCCTGGGGTATCTCAGTTCAGAAATTGCACCCCACATTTCAAAACACACTACCCCCTCCCTGGGGCAGCTCAGGGTAAGACTCACGCCTTACTTCACCCCACTGGACATCACGCACTGCCTGCACCCCGGGGCAGCTCAGGGTCAGATACTGAACATACTACACCGCAGAGGGACATCATACACTGCCCGGTCCCTAGAGCAGCTCAGGGTCTGACACTGCAGCACACAAGGACATCACACACTGCCCCGTCCCTGGGGCAGCGTGGGTCAGACTCACGCCTTACTGCACCCCACAGGGACATCACACACGGCGCCCTCTCTGTGGCAGCTCAGGGCCAGACACTGAACTCACTGCACACCATAGGGACATCACACACTGCACCCTCCTTGGGGCAGCTAAGAATCATAAACTGCACCCCACAGGGACATCACACATTGGCCGCTCCCTGGGGCAGCTCAGGGACATGACCTCAACAAAATGCACCTCACAGGGTGATCACAACCTGCATGCACCTGTAAGAATACCGGCTTCGTAGAATATTTTGAGGGATGAGGTATTGCAAGTGTAAAATGAACCAAAGACGTTCATTGAAAAGCTTGCTTCTGCAAAGACGAAGACACTGCTTTGGATTTTCTGCTGACGTAAGGTTCTGGCTCTGCCACCAGTTACTATGGTGTTGCATCACACATTATCAATCGGAAACAAACATATTATCACTGGGAAATAGCACCGAGGAGCTCAGATCTGTTTCAGTTTATCGCTTATCTCGCTTCTCTGAACGTAGAATCACAAAGAACATTTGCAAACTGTTGAAAATAATAAATGAAAAATCGTTTTTACAAATCAAACTGTAATGCACTTAGTTAGTACTCATTACTATCAAAATCCTGTGTTGCGTCGTCAGCATGGAAGCTGAAAAACATAACAGAAAAAGCTTGTACTGAGGTTGAAGATAAGATCTGCCAAAACCAATGCCTGGAGACAGAGGGTCACAGGCTCCAGACTGGGAAGATGTGGATCTATAGGAGTGTAAGAGCGAAATACCTGAATTAGGGGTAAAGTAATTAGGTGTAATTTAAATAAAGTAAAAAATTCTGAGAGCAAGATTTAAAGTGCGTTCATGATGGAATAGCTGTATTTGGCAGAAACACTACAGTCAGAGAAATTCTCTAAGGAGATAAGTGCACCCATAAGATTTATGTTGACACCTCACAAATATAATGAGAGGAGGCCACGATGTTCCATCCACAGGAGATAACAGGGACAATGCCTCTTTTAAGCAGAGGGTAGTCATATGCCTGCCAAGAACATTAGCCTGACAATTAGCCTAGTAGACCTTCGCAGAAAAGTAACACAAAACCTGCAGAGGCTTTTCCCCAGCAACAGTCGCCAGAACTGAATGTTCCAATGGAGTCATTAGAATTTACTGTATCCAATAAAATTAATGTAACTGTACCACCAAATGAAATTGCTGTAACCTGTATTAACCAATGGAACACTTCCTCGCGTAGTTCCACCATTTTGACTGTATTTGAACTGTATAAGAATGTAACTGCGTAGATGTCCCATGAGATCGGCTTTGAGAGCAGTCAGTATCGGTACCAATGAGGCTGGATCTCCGTTGTTTAATCTGGTTTTAATAAACAACACTTTTTCTCTATAAATGACCTTTCGTGTGAGTGTTATATTTTTAATAATCCACAACAGGAGATACACGCTGGGACAGATTTTTCGGTGGCTCCGTTCCTGGGGTGTATCTTCGTGAATTTGGATTATTCTCATCGTCATCGTGTCAGGAAAGGCACCGATCCAGAGAGGGGCAGACGGTATACCAGTAGCAGGAATGAGGAATAATCCTTCCTCCTTCCCAAATCACCATCACGAGTAATATCATTCTCATTTTTAATTCGAAAATTCTGCTCAACTCCGTTATTAATTCTCGCTTATTCTTAAATAAAATCTGAACTATTCGCACTGTGGTGTCAGCTTCAGTCTTTTGAGCGGACAGTCCAAAGAGAGTTCCAATTTAATCTTACGCAGGCACATCACACACTGCCCCCTCGTCGCGGCAGCTCACAGTCACTCACTGCTCAAAGTGCCACCACCTGACCCCACCCCCCACCCCCCACAGGGACATCACACACTGCTTCCTCCTTGGGGCAGCTCACGGTCAGACACTGAACACACTGCACCCCACAGGAACATCACACATTATCCCCTCCCTGGTGCAGCTCACGATCAGACACTGAAAACACTGCACCCCACAGGGACATCACACATTACCCCCTCCCTGGGGGAGCTCAGTGTCAGACACTGAACAAACTGCACCCCACAGGGACATCACAAATTACCCCCTCTCTGGGGCAGCTCAGGTTCAGACACTGAACACACTGCACCCCAAAGGAACATCACACATTATCCCCTCCCTGGGGCAGCTCAGGCTCAGACACTGAACACACTGCCCTCCACAGGGACATTCGACAAAGCCGGCTCAGGTTCATTCGCTGCATAAAATGCCAACGCCCCCACAGAGACATCACACACTGCCCCCTCATTGGCGCAGCTGAGGTTCAGACACTGCACCAAACAGGGACATCACACACTGCCCCCTCCCTTGGGCAGCTCACAGTCACTCACTGCTCATAGTGCTCCCCACGCCCCCGACCACACATTGACGTCACACACTGCCTGCTCCCTGGGGCAGCTCAGGATCAGACACTGCACCCCACAGGAACATCACGCAACGACATTTCCCTAGGGCAGCTGAGGGTCAGACACTGCACACCACAGGGACATCACACAGTGCCCCCTCCCTGAGGCAGCTCAGGTCAGACACTGCAACCCACAGGGACATCACACACTGCCCCATCCCTGTGGCAGCTAAGGGTCAGACTCAGAACGTACTGCACCCGACAGGGACATCACACACTGCTCCCTCCCTGGGGCAGCTCAGGGTGAGACACTGCACCCCACAGGGACATCACACTCTGCCCCATCCCTGTGGCAGCTAAGGTTCAGATTCAGAACCGACTACACCCTACAGGGACATCACACACTGCTCCCTCCCTGGGGCAGCTCAGGGTGAGACACTGCACCCCACAGGGACATCACACACTGCCCCATCCCTGTGGCAGCTAAGGGTCAGACTCAGAACGTACTACACCCCACACGGACATCACACACTGCTCCCTCCCTGGGGCACCTCAGGGTGAAACACTGCACCCCACAGGGACATCACACTCTGCCCCCTCCCTGTGGCAGCTAAGGGTCAGACTCAGAACGTACTGCACCCTACAGGGACATAATACACTGCCGCCTCCCTGGTGCAGCTCAGGTTCAGACACTGCACCCACAGGGACATCAAACACTGCCCCCTCCCTGGGGCAGCTCAGGGTCAGACTCTGAACATACTGCACACCACAGGGACATCACACACTGCCCCCTTTCCTGGGGCAGCTCAGGGTTAGACTCTGAACATGCTGCACCCCACAGGGGTATCACATACTGCCCGCTCCCTGGGGCAGTTCAGCTAAGATACTGAACATACTGAACCCCACAGGGACATCACACACTGCCCAATCCATGGGGCTGCTCAGGGACATGACCTGAAGAAACTGCACCTCACATGGAGATCACAAATTGCATCCACCTGTAAGAACACTGGCTTTGGAGAGTATTTTTCAGGATGAGGCATTGCAAGTGTAACAAGAACCAAAGACTTTATTTGAAAAACTAGCTTCTGCAATGACTAACACATGGCTTTGGAGTTTCTGCTGACGCAAGGATCTAGCTCTGTCACCAGTGACGATGGTGTTTGAATTACACATTATCACTGGGAAACACACGTATTATCACCAGGAAATAACATCGGTGAGCTCAGAACTTTCTTAGTTTGTTGCGCATCTAGCTTCTTTCAAGGTAGATTCACACAGAAAATTTGCAAACTGTTGAAAATAATAAATAATGTAGTTTCACCTTCAGTACATTGAGCAGACAATCCAAAGAGACTTCCAATTTCATCTTACACAGGGACATCACACACGGCCCCCTCCCCGGGGCAGCTCAGTTTCACTCACTGAACAATATGCCCTGCCCCCCACCCCCCACGGGGACACCACACACTGCTACCACCCCGGGGCAGATCACGGTCACTCACTGCACATAATTCCCCCCCCCGCCCACACAGGGACATCACACACTGCCCCCTCCATGGGGCAGCTCACGGTCACTCTCTGCCCCTACTGGGAAATCACAGGATGTCAATCCGGGGGAAGCTCACTGTTATGAACTGCACATACATCAACCCACATTGACATAAAAACATCCCCCACCCGAAGGTAGCTCGGCGTCATAAAGTGAAAAGGCTGCACCCTTGCGGTGATGCGCACACTGCCCCCACCCTGTGGAAGTCAGTGTTGGAGGAATTGCAGCTAGAAGTGAATCTACTCCACACCTTCTTGCCATGAATCCAGAATCTGACCCGTACCGAATCCAGCCATTCCCGGCTGCAGTCTGTGAAGCCACAGACACCACGGGAATCTCACAAACAGTACAGAAAATTACAGTCGCTCCCACCGCAGACCCCACAGGTTAGGGCAATCGACCTGGGACAGTGGGAACATTGTCTCTCCAAAGGATTGTTTGCTCCATCCTCTCCCAGAACCCAAAGCATTGGCTAACAGACCTGGGCGATTGGGTGACGAAACGGAAGAAGACATCTCTCCCCCATTCCAGACCCCACAGGTGAACAGCTCTCTCATTTCTCCACAGCAGCTATACTCCCTTGAAGATGCTGACTCTGGCTCGGGTGAGAATTAATCGCTGATCATCTTTGATTGATACCACAAGTCATACAATTGAAACCTCTCATCGGCCACTCTCCGAGTCTCAACCAGAACCTCTCTCACGGTCTCCTGTCCGACGCCCCCCCGCCCCCTCACCAGTCCCTGTGCAGACTAAACCACACCTTCACTCATCATCCCCTGTCCCAGTCTGAACCAGACTGACACAGACCCTCCTTCACCAGTCCTGTCGCAGATTGATTCAGATACTCTCACCAGTCTCTTTTTCAGGGTGAACAAGACGGAACCAGATCCGCTCACCAGTCCCTGTCCAATGCTGAAGCACAATCGTCTCCACTAGCTCCTGTCCCATTCCGTAGCAGACTGAAACAGACACTGCCTCACGAGCGCCTGTCCCAGACTGAATCAGACTTAACCAGATGCTCTCACCATCCACTGTCCGTCTGCAACAGAGTGAAATCGACCCGATCACCAGGCACTGTCACAGTATGCACCAGACGGAAGTGGACCTCAATCACCATCCTCTGTCCCAGTATGAAAAAGACTGACCCAAACCATCCCTTACCATCTCCTGTCGCAGTGTGAATCACACTGAGCCAAACCCTCTGTCACCAGCCTCTGTCCCATCCTGAACCAATCTGAATCAGACTCATCCTCACCGTCCACTGAATTAGTCAGAACCAGACTGACCCAGACCTCCTTCACAATTCACTGTCCTATTCAGAACCAGACTGACCCAGACCTCCTTCACAATTCACTGTCCAAGTCTCAATCAGATTGACCCAGACCGGTCCCCGCCAGCCCCTGTACCAGACAGAAATAAACTGAACCAAACCTACTGCACCAGCCACCGACTCGGTCTAAACCAGGCTGAAGCAGAATCTCCCGAATCAGTCCCTCTCCCAGTTTGAACAAGAAACTCCCTAATCAGTTGATTTCCCAGACTGAACCAGAAACTCCATAATCGGTCCCTGTCCTAGTCTCAGCCAGAAACGTCCTAATCAGTTCCTCTCCAAATCTGAACCAGAAACTCCATAATTAGTCTCTATCCCAGAGTGAACCAGACCCTCGCTCATCAGATCCTGTCACAGTCTGAACCAGAAAGATCTCAATCAGTCCCTGTCACAGAATGAAACAGAACTTCCCTAATCAGTCCCTATCCCAGACTGATCCAGAAACTCCCGATTCAGTCCCTATCCCAGACTGAACCAGAAACTGCCGAATCAGTCTCTATCCCAGACTGAACCAGATACTCCCTATTCAGTTCCACTCATTGTCTGAACCAAAAACTCCATAATCAGTCCCTGTCCCAGACTGAATCAGGAACTCCCGAATCAGTTCCTGTCACAGGCTGAACCAGAAACTCCCTGATCAGTCCCTGTCCCACGGTGAACCAGAAACTCCATAATCAATCCCTTTCCCAAACTGAACCAGAAACTGCCTTATCAGTCCCTTTCCGAAAGTGAACCAGACCCTGCCTCATCAGATCCTGCCCTAGTCTGAACCAGAAGCTGCCTAATCAGTTCTGTCCTGGACTGAAACAGAAACTCCCTAACCAGTCCCTGTCACAGTATGAATCAGAAACTCACTAATCAGTTCCTGTCCCAGGCTGAACCAGAAACGCCCTAATCTGTACCTATCTCCGAACGGACCAGAAACTCCGTAATCACTCCAATGTCCATGTCTGAACCAGAAACTCCCTAATCATTCCCCGTCTTAGTCTAAAACAGACCCTCCCTAATCTGTTCCTCTCCCAGACTGAATACAAAACTCCCTATTCAGTCCCTGCCGCAGACTGAACGAGAAACTCCCTAATCTGTACTTGTCGCAGTCTGAACTAAAAACTCCCTCATAAGTCCCTGTCCCAAACTGACCCAGACACTCCGTAATCAATCCCTGTCCCAGTCTGAACTAGAAACTCCCTCATCAGCCGCTGGCCCAGACTGAACCCGAAAGTCCCTAATCAGTCCCTGTCCCAGACTGAAACAGGAACTGCCTTTTCAGTCCAACACCCAGTCTGAATCAAACGCTCATTAATAAGAACCTGTCCCAGTCTGAACAAGAAACTACCTAAGTCGTCGCTGTCTCAATCTGAACCAGACCCTTCCAAATCAGACACTTTACCAGGCTGAACCAGAAACGCCCTAATCAGTCCCTGTCCCAGACTGAACCAGACCATCCCTAATCAGTATCTGTCCCAGTCCGAACCAGACCCTCCCGAAACAGTCCCTGTCCCAGACTGATCCATCAACTCCATAATAAGCCCCGCTCCCAGTCTGAACCCGAAGCTCCCCAATCAGGCCCTATCCCTGTCTGGACCAGAGCCTCCCTATTTTTCCCTGTCCCAGTCTGAACCCGAAACTCCCTTATCGTTCCCTTTCCCAGAATTAACCTGACCCTTCCTAATCAGTGCCTGTCCCAGTCTCAAACAGAATCTCCCTTATTCGTCGTTTTCCCAGACTAAAGCAGACCCTTATCTAATCAGTCCTTGTCTCAGAATGAACCAGAAACTCGCTAATCTGTCCCTGTTCAAGTCGGAATCAGAAATGCCCTAATTACGCCTGTCCCAGTCTGAACCATAAACTCCCTAATCAGGCCCTGTCCCAGTCTGAATCAGAAACTCGCTAATCATTCTCCTGCCCCAGTATGAACCAGACCATCTCTAATCAGCCCCCGTCACAGTCTGAACCAGACCCTCCCTAATCAGCCGCTGTCCCAGTCTGAACCAGACCCAGCGGTCGCACATTTAATTTGTATAAGGCTAGCACTCGGGAAGATGGAAGGAGCTGGTAAATTACCGGGTAATGAATGGACATCTGGAACAAGGTGTCATTTCATGTGGTGAATGCAATTTCGCTAAGTTCCTTCAACTGAGAGCTGGATCTCAGGGAATTCACGGTTAGAGTGATCTTCTGTATAACCGAGATTGTACCCAGAGGAATTTCATAGATTTCTTCCCCAAATTGGAGTGTTTGTTTCTGCT
Organism: Pristiophorus japonicus; assembly: GCF_044704955.1. NCBI lineage: Eukaryota > Metazoa > Chordata > Chondrichthyes > Pristiophoridae > Pristiophorus > Pristiophorus japonicus. Next base: position 346,175 of record NW_027250788.1, on the reverse strand, counting down.
TGTTTTCCTGTCCCATGAGATCACACTAGTTTGGTTTGGTAGGCGTGTATATATTGTAGTACACAAGGTGTCGGAATTGTGTTATGCAAGCACGGTGGAAAAGAGTGTCTTTACCTGTCTGTAAATATTCAAATATCTCTATAATTCACGCCGCTTTCTGTATTTGGACATTTAATCGTATTCTGTCGCAGTACTGACAGAGAACTCGTTGGCCCAGTGCTTTCGAATGAGACGTCAGATCATGGCCCAGGAAATGATGGACATACATGGTCCCATGGGAGAAGGTTAGAGATTTCTCCCCTCTGCCGATGCAGAATAACCGGTTATTGCTCACACATACTTCATTGAAGAGATAGATAAATATATAATCGTATCAATAGGCCACCTCGTAGTGAACACGTGACACCCTCAGTGATACGGGTACCAGTTCCCCAATCGGAACATACATCAACAAAATGATTTGCTTTACTTCTTCTTCAACCACTATATACAAACTGAACATTTAATTCAGTCACACTGAGAGTATCAACGATGAATATAAGAGCAGACCGGTTATGCTTCAACTGCATAAAACACTGGTTCAGCCACAGTTAGAGTGCAATTCCTGCACATCTACTACAGGAAAGATGTGATTGCACAAGAGAGGGTACAGAGGATATTTAAGAGGATGTTGCCTGGACTGGAGAATGTTGGCTATGAGGCAAGGTTGGATAGGCTGCGGTTGGCTGCTTTCGAACAGAGAAGGGAGACATTGTTGAGATGTATAACATTATGAAGGGACTAGAGAGAGTGGATATTTCCCTTAGCAGAGTCGCCAACAACCAGGGTCACAGACTTAAAGTAATTGGTAGACGGTTTAGAGGGGATTTGAAGGGAAATGTATTCATGCCAAGAGTGGTGGGGGTCTGGAACGCACTGCCTGAAAGGAATGTAGAGGTAGAATTGCTCACCACATTTAAAAAGAGCATTGGATGTGCACTTAAACTGCTGTAACCCACAGGGATACGAACCCAGAGCTGGATGGTTGGGTTCGACTGGATAGCTCTTGGACGGCCTGTGGATACAGGATAGGTCAAAAATGACCTCCATCCGTGCTTTGAATTTCTATGATTCTATGATCGTGCTGACCGAGAGCCTGGAGATTATAGTTAGATATATTTGTGTAAAAATTATATAATTCAAGAAGTTTTAATTTGAAGGACATTGTTTTCTACGGAGAAAAAGTAATCCTATCTCGACAACAATATTACCAGGTGGATAGAGTGGGTTGGTACCTAATGATAAACAGCACGTATTTGAGTGAGAGACGGTCGGGGAGTGCACTGATGTTTTCAGGGTTGTTGGGGAAGGGGAAATGAGGGGTTGTAGCAGATTGTGTCAAGAGCAGCGTCAACCCCTGTTCACCATCCTACAGGGCGCGGAGGAATGAAAAGGATATCACTGCTTTATTCTCAACGCTATTGGCATCCCGTGAAATATAAACAGACGAGTTACCTCCTCCTGTTCCCAGGTATCTTTAACCTGTTTCTTGCCAGTTAGTCATTTCGATTCACATAACCGAGAACGGTCGCATAGTGGTTATATTACTGGACTAATAATCCAATAATGACCTGGAGATATAAAAGCCCACTATGGCAGCCGGGGCATTTCAGTACAGTTACTTTATTAAATCTGCAATAAAAAGCTATTGGCAGTAATTGTGACCAGAAAGCTACCGTAATAGTGAAAACAACATTTCCGGATTTTCTTAAAAGCCCATCTATTAAACTCCTTCATTACAGGGAAATCTACCGTACTTACCCAGTCTGGCATATATTTGTGACTCCAGACCAAGAGCGCGGATCCAGATTTAGTTTAGGTCTAAGTGATCTCTGAAACGGTCTACCGAGCCATTCAGTTGTACCGAGAACAACGGATGCAGAAGGCGGTTCACCACCACCTTCTCAAGGACAGTTAGGGATGGGCAATAAATCACGGCCTTGCCAGCGACGGCCACATCCCATAAACGGATAAATAAAATGAACCCTGTACCAATGGAACTTTCTTGTACTCTTCCAGCAACACTATACGCTGCTACCAACAATGGTATGGTTAACAAAGAAAATATTTCCCAGGCTTCAAAAACAATAGCTCCTCAATACCATTGACCTTTTCTGCAAGATTTACATAGAATAACCAAAGAAAGCAGGCCGATTTCTCCAAACAGGGAGGGCATGGAGGATAATTCCGACTGTAAGCACTCGACATCGAGATCTGGCACCAAAGTGTCAGCTTTGTCTCAATGGGAGCACTAACTTCAGTGGCGGAAAGTCAGAGGTTCCAGCCTCACACCACAGACTTCAGCATATGCTCGAGGTTGGCACTCCAGTGCACTACTGAGGGAGTGGGCCAACGTCCATAGTGCTGTCTTTTGTGTGAGATATGAAACCAAGGCCCCATCTACTTGCTCGGATTCCATGACATTATGTACACAAACAGTAAGCCTTTCTTTAGTCGCTTTTGCCACATGCCTGATATCAATGATTTTATTACCAACAACGTTCACATTATTCCCCAAACCAAAACCCGATGCATTAATCTATCCCTTATAACAAGTCAGTAAAAGTAAGGATGGTAACCCATAACAGTTAATACTAAACCAAGTCATATATTACTTAACTAATTACATTTAAAAGCAATCACAGAATGACACAGCACAGAATGAGGCCATTCGAACCATCATGATTGTGTAGGCTCTATGAAAGTGCTACCCATTAGTCCCACTAAAGTGCTCTTTCCCCATTATCCTGTGAATGTTTCCCTTTAAACGATATATCCAATTACATTTTGAAAGTTACCGTTGAAGCGGCCTCAAAAACCTTTTCGAGCAGTGCATTCCAGATCATGATAACGTGGTGCATAAAAAACTCTCCTCATCAGCCCAGTGGCTATTTATTTGGTATATAACTTAAATACGAATGAGAGGTGATCTTATCGAAACGTATAAGATTACGAGGGGCTCGACAAAGTGGATGCAAATGGGATGTTTCCACTGATGGGGGAGACTAGAATTAGGAAGCATGATCTTAGAATAAGGGGCCGATAATTTAACACTGAGATGAGAAGGCATTTCTTCTCTCAGAGGGTTGTAATTCTGTAGAATTCGCTGCCTCAGAGAGCTGTGGAAGCTGGGTCATTGAAGAACTTTAAGATAGAGAGAAACAGTTTCTAAACCGATAAGGGAATACGGGGACATTGGTAGCGGACAGGAATGTTGACCTGAGTCCTTGATCGGATCAGCCATGATGATATTAAATGGTGGAGCAGTCGCGAGGGGCCATATGGTCCACTCCTGCACCTATTTCTTATGTTCCTATATTCTTATGTAAATATGTGTCCGATGGTACAGCCCCTCTTCCCAGTAGAAGCAGTCTACCCTATCTGTCCTGTAAATAAATCCAATAATGTTGATCACCTCTGTTAAATCTCGTCGTATTCCACTTTGCTCGAAGAAGAAGTATCGCAGCCTCTCTATTCTCTCCATGTAACGGGATTCCCTCATCCCTGGGATATTTGTGTTAAATCCCTCAGCATCATCTTCAAGGCAGATATACTTCACATAACGTGGAGCCAGGAATTGGACACATTACTCTAGATTAGACCTCATCTCTAATTTACAAAGATTTCGAATGACTTCCTTGTGTTTATACTCTATGTAATATAAGAATTAGGAACAGGAGTAAGCCATCTTGCCCCTCGAGCCTACTCCGCCTTTCAAATAGATTATGGCTGATCTGGCCGTGGACTCAGCTCCACTTACCCGCCCGCTCTCCGTAACCCTCAATTCCCTTATCGGTTAAAAATCCATCCATCTGTGATTTGAATACACTCAATGAGCTAGCCTCAACGACTTCCTTGGGCAGAGAATTCCACAGATTCACAACCCTCTGGGAGAAGAAATACCTTCTCAACTCGGTTTTAAATTGGATCCCCCGTATTTTGAGGCTGTGCCTCCTAGTTCTAGTCTCCCCGACCAGTATAACAACCGCTCTGCCTCTATCTTGTAATTATCCTTTGGCATACAATGATGTGGTTTTTTTATTTCGTTATTTTCCTTTCTAATCCTCTGCTTGAATTCCGGGGTCAATGATTGGGCATCCTTTTGTTTCTGGGGTCGTTTTGCTTTGGGCTATTGTGATGTTTGTGATCTCTATCTTACACAAGAACATTCCCCAAAAGTAACCATTACCGCATTGTGATTCACGAATGGGCTTGGGTGTAGTCCCCTCCAGTTCCCTGGTGATGTTTTATCTTACCACACACACTTGTGTGGATTTCCTTGGTTCGAGCTATTCGTGCATGTCCATGATTGGTTCAGCCATGACGGACCCTTTTTCAGGTTTGTCCGTTCCACTTCAATTCGCCCCCTTTTTCATTTTCCGTGAAAGATTGAGTTTGTATTGGAAATATTTTATTGATAGCCCTCTGGACAACTTATCACTGGGTCGTGGTATAAGAAGGAGTTACCCAGTATTCCTCCGACTAGGACACAGGTCCTGTAAAACACAACATGTTTTCCGGCATCACCAGTCGATTAGGGTTTCATGTTATGCATAATGTTTTAACTGTATCCAATGTGTCCACCGTCCGGTTCCCCTTATCGCCACAATCATGCAGCTGTCGCTTGCCATTATTACCTGGTGAGTGCCTGTCCATTTTGCTGAGAATCCTGGCTTTTTGGCGTATATTTCTACCGTTACCTTGCTCCCAATCTGGTTTCCGAGCCTTTTGTTCCTTGGTGCCAGCTTCTCAGTCCTTGGTCACTTGCTGATCCCTGGTGTATGCCTCAGATCTTGTAATTGTTAACATAATTGCGTCACTAATCTCCCTACTCGGTCCGGGTAGGATCTGACTAAGGTCCGATATCATCACTCCCCATCACAAGAAACGCAGGTGATCTCATTGCTCTTCCTGTCATTAGTTCGAAAGGCGTGCGGCTAGTGGTCCGGTTTCGGCTCGCCCTGAACTTCGTTAAAATGAGGGTCACTATATCTACTCATCTTTTTCCTCTTTCGTTGATCAATTTGGCCAGTGCCTTCTTCAGTGTCCTATTCATTCGTTCTACTTATCCGGATGATTCCGGAAGATAGGGGATATGGAATTTTTGCCCGTTTCCCATTAGGCAGCATGTTTGTTTCATTACTTGACCAATGAGGTTTGTAATTTGATCTGAGTCTATCAGTAAGGGCAATCCTCAACTAGGTATAATTTCTTCTGCTAATATTCTAGCCACCGTCTCATGGAGCAATTTTTGTTGTGATTGCTTCTCCCCATTTTCTGAATTGATCTATTATAACCAAACACTACATTTTCCCCTGGTGATTTGACAGTGGGCCCATGAAGCCTGTCAGCATGTTTTACCATGCTCCCTTTTGTCGGGGTTGCTCTCTCATTCTCAACTTTGTTTTTCCACCAAGGTAATGCTTTGCGCATGTTAAGCACTTCCTACAGTAATTTTCTTTATCTCTTCCCATTCCCTTCCACCACCAACATCGGGACATTGAACTCGTCATGCATATCTTACCTGTGTGTGCATACCCGTGCTATACACTCAGTAGGTGTTGTCGGATGCACTCTGGGCTATCACATTACAATCTTTTCTCCAGATTCCATCCTTCCTTGTTTAGCTTCCTGCCTTTTCCATTCAACATTTCCCTGCTGTAGGTTTGCCTCCTGTACGTTATACATATTTATTTCTTCCGGCACAAGCGCACAGGTGCTTATTTTAGCCCATAGGCCCCCTGCCTCTGGCAATTTCCAACCTGCCTCATCTGCCTATGCATTGCCTTGCTGATGCCGGTCAGTTATTTTCTTATGGGCTTTGATTTTTATTCTTGCATATTCCTGGGGCTGGAGAGAAGTCTCTACCTGTTCGGTAAATATGTTCTCGTGTCGAATTGTTCCTCGCCCCGATGTCATGTCACCTCGCGGACTCCAGGCTATCATGTAATTGTGGACCACCCCAAATGCGTATCGGTTGTCTACACATATATTTACCCTTTTACCTTTTGCCTCTTTGAGGGCTTCCGTTAGGGAGACTAATTCAGCCACTTGGGCTGAGAGGCTCGATTCCGATTAAGCTACTCCCCGTGTTTGCCCTTCACCATCTGTGGTCCCCTACGATTCTCTATTTCTTCACTCAAATGTTCCAGTGGTGGTTATATTGTTATCGGTGCAGGCAGTGCAGGTTGCGCTGTCGGTCGCCCAGTTACTGCTGCACATATTGTAACATTCCTACTGCTTCCTTCTGCCTCTTCCAACTATTTTATTTTAGCTTTTAGCTCCTGTATTATCTGATCCTTTCTTTCCATCACTTTATTTTGTACCCGATAGCAGGCTAATACTACCGTGTGAGCCCGGTCTCCTTTATTCCTTGGCTTGCACCTCAATCACTTTGCCTGCCTCTCCATTGTGTCGTCTGGTTGCCATTCCTATTTCTTCATTCCCTCATTTAGTGTTATGTTTTTACCTGCTAGCATTTTCCGTATAGATCCTGAGAGTTAGCAGTCGTATTCCCCGCCATTTCTAAGATTGTTAAGAGACTACCATTCCCTCAGTGGGCTACTCTTGAACCTCCATCGTGTCTTTGACCGAATCTTGGTCGTTATTACCGCACGCTGGTTAAACTCATTTTAGCCTACTCACACCCCAAATTTTCCTAATTCCTTGATCTCCGACCTCACCTTGTCGCGTTTATTTGTTCTCTCTGTAAATCTCCTGCTTTCCCGTAAACAGTTTAACAGCTCCAACTTGGAGGTGGTATTTAATAAAAGATATTCACCCCAACAGCTGCCACATCGTTTCGGGTTTGCATTTCAGAATCCTGCAAACTACGCCAATTGATGGGCAGGATCGCCCTTCTACTCAATTAACAAACCCGGAATCAACAGACTGATACCTTCAATAATGGTCAACGATTTTTTATTTCAGCACGGACAGTGGGAGCATTTCACTTCCCATCCGCCTGAGAGGATCTCAAACGAACTGTTCAAAATTACACGTTAATTATACAGGTTTTGGCACATGAGTGACCTCGTGGACAGACCTTAACAATGACGTGATTGGTTTTTCCAAAGCATGATCTAAAACCCAATTGGTCGCTTCTTCCAGGTATCACTTGCCTTATATTGTTGTACAAGTTTATCTTTGGATTTTCTTTATTGTTCCTTTGAGTCCGAGGTCAACGCGTGGTCATCTGGTATGTTTTATGCGGAGGTGTGGTTTTAAGCATAGCTCTTGTTGAGATAGCTCAGGGCCTTCACAATAGCCAGATAACATCTTTGCTAATCAACCACGCCCTTGCAGATGGTCAATAGAGTCGTTCCAGGATGAAAGTGGATTAATTTATATAGAGTGGGCGACAGAAGGAGGAATTGAAATCTCGTCATGGATCGCATGGGAAGACTGTAGCAAAGCAGCCCAGCGAGGGGAATCATTGAGGGAGGGGAGGCAGTGATCATTGCGAAAGTCTGTTACTGAATCCAGGCTGGTTCTGAGTTCGGCTCTTCTCACACCCAGTGAGGGTCTGAGCCCAACACACACCGAATGGGACATTGTAGAGAGGGATTTATCTGTGTCTAACCCGTGTGCACCAGCTCTGGGAAAGTTTAATGGGACAGTTAAGAGGGAGCGTTTCTCAGTATCAAACTGGTGATGGACCTGCCCTGAGTATGTTTGATGGGACAGTCTAGAGGGAGCTTTACTCTGCATCTAACCCGTGCTGTACCTGTCCTAGCATTGTTCGATTGGATATTGTGCAGGAGCTTACCTTTGTATCTAACCCGCTGTACCTGACCTGGGAGTGTTTGATCGGGACAGTGTAGAGGGAAGTTTACTCTATTTTTAACCGGTGCTGTACCTGCGCTGGAAGTATTTGATGGGCAGTATAGAGGGAGCTTTATTCTGTATCTAACCTGTGCTGTACCTGCCCTGGGAGTGTTTGATGGGACGGTGTAGAATGAGCTTTGCTCTGTATCTATTCCCGTGCTCTACCTGCCCTGGGCGTGTTTGATGGGCCAGTGTAGAGAGAAATTTATTGTGTGTCTAACTCGTGCTGTACCTGCACTGGGAGTGTTGATGGGACGGTGTAGAGAAAAATTTACTGTGTAACTAACCCTGTGATGTCCCTGCCGATGGTACAAATTAACCTGAACTGGTTGTCATTCTCCATGCCTCAAATTGCTGAGCATTTAACGCAGATGCCGCATTTTTGTTGGTCAGTCGTATTATTACTAAACTCATTCTGTTCAGCCTGGCAGATTCTGTCTCTGGCTGGGGTTCATGTTCCTCAGGCACTTCCTTCACTCGTCAGCGCTGAGTGGTGCGATTGAAGCAGCGGTGGCATCATTTTCTGTCTCCATCGTGATTTCCACTGTCTGTCCTCCTGCCCGAGCTTCTCTTCTGCTGCAACCTTCATCTGTGATTTGGTTACATTTATCCATGAGATACTTCGAGGAAATAGATAAAAATAATGTAATAGGTATCAGAGCAATGATTTATAATGCGTGGATTGAATCCCGGCGCGGGATGTGATTAGAGCGGGGCTCATGCTCCGCTAAGCAAATGATATATCACGTACAGCACACAAAGCAAACATCGGACCGACTGCTCCATGCTGGCGTTTATGCACCACACAGACCACCACCCTTCCCCCACACAATCCCCACAGCTCTGCATCTTACCCTATTAGCAGAATCTTCTAATGTTTTCTGCCTGATTTGTTGATCTTGCTTCCCATTAAATGGTTCTGTACTATTCGCCTCAACCACTGCCTCTGGAGTTTGGTTCCCCATTCTCACTTCTCTGGTTACAGAGGCTTCTCCTGAAATTAATATTTGATTTATTGGTGACGATTTTATTATCATGGCCCCATTTTTGGTATCATAATTATTTCATGATTTCAGTTTTTTTAAACTCTATTTCAAACTGTGCTTGCTTTTCTGCGATTGCATTTATCACAGCACAATTAACGATTATAAACAGGCTCAAAAAGAGCACAGCATCGATTCTACACACGAGACAAGGACTCAATGGCTTCTGTTATCACAGGACCACAGAATCATACAGCACAGAAGAGACCATTAGATTCATGATGCTGCTCCAGGCTCTGTGATCGAGCTATTCAATCAGCCCCACACCCTTGTTCTGTTTTCAGATCCCTTCAAATACCGGAATTCCAGTATTGATTCCAATTACATAAGAACATAAGAACATAAGAATTACTAACAGGAGTAAGCCATCTTGTCCCTCGAGCCTGCTCCGTCTTTCAACTAGATTATGGCTGATCGGACCGTGGACTGAGCATCACTTACACGTCCGCTCCCCATAAACCTTAATTCTCTGAATTGTGAAAAATCTATCTATCTGTGATTTGAATACATTCAATGAGCTAGCATCAACTGCTTCCTTGGACAGAGCATTCCACAGATTCACAACCCTCTGGGAGAAGAAATTCCTTCTCAGCTCCGTTTAAATTGCCCCCCCCCGGTATTTTGAGGCTGTGTCCCCTAGTTCTAGTCTCCCCGACCAGTGGATACAACATCTCTGCCTCTATCTTGTCTATCCCTTTCATTATTTTCAATTTTTCTGTAAGATCACCCCTCATCCTTCTGAACTCCAACGAATAAAAACATCGTCTACACAATCTATTATCATAAGGTAACCCCCTCATCTCCGGGATCAGCCTAGTGAATCGTCTCTGTACCCCTTCCAAAGCTAGTATATCCTACCTTAAGTAAGGTGACCAGAACTGCACGCAGTACTCCTGGTGCGGCCTCGCCAATACCCTGTACAGTTGCAGCATGACCTCCCCGCTTTTGTATTCCATCCCTCTCGGAATGAAGGCCAACATTGCATTCGCCTTCCTCATGACCTGCTGCACCTGCAAACTAACTTTTTGAGAATCATGCACAAGGACCCCCAGGTCCCTCTGCACCGCAGCATGTTGTAATTTCTCCCCATTCAAGTAATATTTTCTTTTACTGTTTTCTTTTCCAAGGTGGATGATCTCACATTTTCCGACATTGTATTCCATCTGCCAAAATTTAGCCCATTCGCTTAATCTATCCAAATCTCTTTGCAGCCTCTCTGTGTCCTCCACACAACCCGCTTTCCCACTCTTCTTTGTGTCATCTGCAAATTTAAAAGTTATTGTTAAATCTGCTTCCATCCCATTTTCAGTGAGAACAATCCAGATGATGAAAACTCGCAGTGTAAGACAAATTCTCCTCATCTTCCCTCTGTTAATTTTCGTAAAACTCTGGTTAACAACTGTTCTGCCACTGGCAGAGTTTCTCTTCAGTTACTTTATCCAAAGCCGTCATATTCTTGAAAACCTCTCTTAAATCTCTCGTTAATATTCTCTGATCGAACGGGAAAAATCACAGTTGCTTATATCTACTTATAACTCTCTCTGGGGGTACCAGTGCACCAGCGCAGCCTTCGGTCGCATGAGGAAGAGAGTGTTGGAAGATCACACCAAAAAATCTGGCACCAAGCTCATGGTTTACGAATATGTAGACATCGCCAGCCTACTGTACAGATCACAAACGTGGACCGTATAAAGTAGGTACCACAAATTACTGGATAAATACATATGTCTCCTCAAGATCCTGCAGATCAATTGGGATGTCAGACGTTAGCGCCCTCGATCAGGCCTGCATTCCCACAGCGAAGCACTGAGCACACTTGATCAGATCCGCTGGGCGTGCCACATTGTCCGCATGCCTGAAACGAGACTCGCTAAGCAAGCGCTCGACTTGGAACTCCTACACGGCAAACGAGCCCCGCGTGGGCAGATGAAACGTTACAAGGACATCCTTAGCGTCTCCTTGAAAAAGAGCAACATTCCCACTGACCGATGGGAGTCCCTGGCCAAAGACTGCACTAATGGAGGAAGAGCATCCGGGAGGTCGCTGAGCACCTCGAGTCTCGTCGCCAAGAGCATGCAGTAAACAAACGCAGAGAGCGGAAGGAGTGTGCGGCAAACCAGTCCCACCCACCCTTTCCCTCAACCATTATATACCCCACCTGGTACAGAGACCGATATTCCCATATTAGACTGTTCAATCACCTGAGAACTCACTTTTCGAGTGGAAGCAAGTAATCCCCGTTTTCGAGTTACTGCCTATGATGATGATTAAGTCTCTTCCACACCTTCTCCAAGGCTTTCCTAATGTGTGCTGCCGAATCGTCATGCAGAGATTAACCGATGTTGAACAGATTTTTATTGTACCTTCATGATGTGTGAATCGGTGGTGTGGGCAGCATTTATTGTCCATCCCAAATTCCACCGAGAAGCTGCTGGTGAATTCATCGATACATCTAGAGGGCTATTTAGAGTTGACCATATTGCTGTGGGACTGGGGTCATATAGCTGCCAGACTCGGTAAGGACGGGGGATTTCCATCCCGAAAACAGGTTATTGAACTGGATGGGTAATGACAATCCGAGATCCACACGGTCACCATTGCTGACACAATATTTTAATTCTAGATTTATTTAATTCACCTTAAATTGCACAGCTGCCGTGGTGGGATCTGAACTCATGCCCTTGTATCTTTACTTCAGATCTATGGATCATTAGTACAGTAGCACAATCACTTTGCTGCCATACCCGATGATTCATAAAGTCAAAGATTCTTCCTCCGTTTTTAACAGTTTTATTAACTTGCACTGCCACCTACAAAGATTTGTGCACATCGACTCCCAGGTGTCTCTGCACCCGCACGCCATTTAAAAAATGTATTGTTTAACTTATATTGCCTCTTGTCATGTTCCTTCACAAAAATGAATCAATTCACACATGTTTAATTTTGCCTGTCATGTGTCTTCCCATTTAAGCAGACTATCGCTGTGCTCCTGATATCTGCGATGCTCCCTACTGCTAACGACATTTCTGAGTTTCGTGACATCTGCAAATTTGAAATTATGCCTTTAGTCTTAGGTCCTGCCTATTAATCTCTATCAGAAAGAGCACTGGCACTAATATAGAACCCTGGGTTTCACCACTCTATACTTCCCTTCTGTCTGAACGCCAACTTTTCACCACCACTCTCAGTTATTTGTTCCGGTGCCAATGTTGTCTCCACACAGCCACTGTCACTTTAATTCCATGAGGTTCAGTTTCCATATCAAGTCGATGAAGTGACATTTTATCAAACGCCTTTTGAAAGTCGATATATACAACATCAGCTGCACTACGCTCATCAAACCTTTAGGTTATTACATCAAAGAACTCAATCAGGTTTTTCAGACACATTACGACATTACACAATTTGCGCTGGTTGTCATTTATAATCCAGGTTTTTCCGAGTAACAGATAATTTCATACCGGATTATGGCCTTTAGAAGTTTCCCCACCACAGACGTTAGTCTGACTGGCCTGTAGAGACAGGTTTTTTCTCTCTCTCCTTTTTTGAACAGCGTGTACCATTTGCGAACCTCCAGTCCTCTGGCACCACTGACATATCCAGGGAGGATTAAAGATTCTGGCCTGAGCGATTTTCATCATTCCTTCACTCAGCAACACTCATAATTCCCATTCGGACCAGTTATATAGAAACATAGAAACATAGAAATTTGCAACACAGGAGGTCATTTCCGGCCCATCATATCCACGCCGGCCGACAAAGACTCAGGCCATCGATCAGCAGCCCTGAAGCTGACATGTAATCCTTTGAACGATTAACAATGGGGAAAAGTAAAGAGCAGCAAGCACAAGCAGACTGCCCACACAATTGTGACACAACATAAACTGAAACATTCTACACTCCAACCAAACCGGAGCAATGTGATCTCCCGGGAGAGGCAAAAACCAGTTTAAAATCCAGGTCAATTTCAGGAAAAGTATTGGATTGAAAGGGGTTAATTGAAAATGTTTGTTCAGGGACTGTAATTAATATCAGTCTCCACGGGTTTACAGAAGCTATTTGTGCAGTGACTGTAATTAATATAAGTCTCTAGAAACATAGAAACATAGAAAATAGGTGCAGGAGTAGGCCATTCGACCCTTCTAGCCTGCACCGCCATTCAATGAGTTCATGGCTGAACATGCAACTTCAGTACCCCATTGCTGCTTTCTCGCCATACCCCTTGATCCCCCTACTAGTAAGGACTACATCTAAATCCTTTTTGAATATATTAAGTGAATTGGTCTCAACAAGAATTCTGTGGCAGAGAATTCCACAGGTTCACCACTCTCTGGGTGAAGACGTACCTCCTCATCTCGGTCCTAAATGGCTTACCCCTTATCCTTAGACTGTGTCCCCTGGTTCTGGACTTCCGCAACATTGGGAACATTCTTCCTGCATCCAACCTGTCTCACCCCGTCAGAATCTTAAACGTTTCTATGAGGTCCCCTCTCATTCTTCTGAACTCCAGTGAATGCAAGCCCAGTTGATCCAGTCTTTCTTGATAGGTCAGTCCCGCCATCCCGGGAATCAGTCTGGTGAACCTACGCTGCACTCCCTCAATAGCAAGAATGTCCTTCCTCAGGTTAGGAGATCAAAACTGTACACAATACTCCAGGTGTGGCCATACCAAGGCCCTGTACAACTGTAGCAACACGTCCCTGCCCCTGTACTCAAATCCCCTCGCTATGAAGGCCAACATGCCATTTGCTTTCTTAACCGCCTGCTGTACCTGCATGCCAACCTTCAATGACTGATGTACCATGACACCCAGGTCTCTTTGCACCTCCCCTTTTCCTAATCTGTCACCATTCAGATAATAGTCTGTCTCTCTGTTTTTACCACCAAAGTGGGATAACCTCACATTTATCCACATTATACTTCATCTGCCATGCCTTTGCCCACTCACCTAACCTATCCAACTCGTTCTCAAGCCTCATAGCATCCTCCTCGCAGCTCACACTGCCACCCAACTTAGTGTCATCCGCAAATTTGGAGATACTACATTTAATCCCCTGGTCTAAATCATTAATGTACAGTGTAAACAGCTGGGGCCCCAGCGGAGAACCTTGCGGTACCCCACTAGTCACTGCCTGCCATTCTGAAAAGTACCCATTTACTCCTACTCTTTGTTTCCTGTCTGACAACCAGTTCTCAATCCATGTCAGCACACTACTCCCAATCCCATGTGCTTTAACTTTGCACATCAATCTCTTGTGTGGGACCTTGTCGAAAGCCTTCTGAAAGTCCAAATATACCACATCAACTGGTTCTCCCTTATCCACTCTACTGGAAACATCCTCAAAAAATTCCAAAACATTTGTCAAACATGATTTCCCTTTCACAAATCCATGCTGACTTGGACCTATCATGTCACCTCTTTCCAAATGCACTGCTATGACATCCTTAGTAATTGATTCCATCATTTTACCCACTACCGATGTCAGGCTGACCGGTCTATAATTCCCTGTTTTCTCTCTCCCTCCTTTTTTAAAAAGTGGGTTTACATTGGCTACCCTCCACTCATAGGAACTGATCCAGAGTCAATGGAATGTTGGAAAATGACTGTCAATGCATCCACTATTTCCAAGGCCACCTCCTGAAGTACTCTGGGATGCAGTCCATCAGGCCCTGGGGACTTATCGGCCTTCAATCCCATCAATTTCCCCAACACAATTTCCCGACTAATAAGGATTTCCCTCAATTCCTCCTCCTTACTAGACCCTCTGACTCCTTTTATATCCGGAAGGTTGTTTGTGTCCTCCTTAGTGAATACCGAACCAAAGTACTTATTCAATTGGTCCGCCATGTCTTTGTTCCCCGTTATGACCTCCCCTGATTCTGACTGCAGGGAACCTACGTTTGTCTTTACTAACCTTTTTCCCTTTACATATCTATAGAAACTTTTGCAATCCATCTTAATGTTCCCTGCAAGCTTCTTCTCGTACTCCATTTTCCCTGCCCTAATCAAACCCTTTGTCCTCCTCTGCTGAGTTCTAAATTTCTCCCAGTCCCCGGGTTCGCTGCTATTTCTGGCCAATTTGTATGCCACTTCCTTGGCTTTAATGCTATCCCTGATTTCCCTTGATAGCCACGGTTGAGCCACCTTCCCTTTTTTATTTTTACGCCAGACAGGAATGTACAATTGTTGTAGTTGATCCATGCGGTCTCTAAATGTCTGCCATTGCCCATCCACAGTCAACCCCTTAAGTATCATTCGGCAATCTATCCTAGCCAATTCACGCCTCATACCTTCAAAGTTACCCTTCTATAAGTTCTGGACCATGGGCTCTGAATTAACTGTTTCATTCTCCATCCTAATGCGGAATTCCACCATATTATGGTCACTCTTCCCCAAGGGGCCTCGCACAACGAGATTGCTAATTAATCCTCTCTCATTGCACAACACCCAGTCTAAGATGGCCTCCCCCCGAGTTGGTTTCTCAACATATTGGTCTAAAAAACCATCCCTTATGCACTCCAGGAAATCCGCCTCCACCATATTGCTTCCAGTTTGGTTAACCCAATCTATGTGCATATTAAAGTCACCCATTATAACTGCTGCACCTTTATTGCATGCACCCCTAATTTCCTGTTTGATGCCCTCCCCAACATCACTACTACTGTTTGGAGGTCTGTACACAACTCCCACGAACGTTTTTTGCCCTTTGGTCTTCTGCAGCTCTACCCATATAGATTCCACATCATCCAGGCTAATGTCCTTCCTAACTATTGCCTTAATCTCCTCCTCAACCAGCAATGCTACCCCACCTCCTTTTCCTTTTACTCTATCTTTCCTGAATGTTGAATACCCCTGGATGTTGAGTTCCCAGCCCTGATCATCCTCGAGCCATGTCTCCGTAATCCCAATCACATCATATTTGTTAACATCTATTTGCACAGTTAATTCATCCACCTTATTGCGGATACTCCTTGCATTAAGACACAAAGCCTTCAGGCTTGTTATTTTAAACCCTTTGTGTCACTTGAGTGATTCTCGCTCATATTGATAAGGCACTCCTTTCAAAGTGTTACCCCATAGTCACAGTGAATACATCACCTTTGTCACTAACAGCGATCATCGCACTGCTCCACAGAGAGAGAGTCGGAATCTGAGAACAGTAGATTGGAATGATACAACAATGTATCGGAAACTGAAAAAATGGATTGGAATGTTACAACAAATGGCAGGAGTTTCATCTTGTATTTTAACTTTCTTGTTGCTCATTTTGAGGAATTATCATTGTTATTGCGAATGCGTTACGCATTTCGTATTATTCAATACATTTACTTTCCCGACCTTGCTGTTGTTGGTTTTACTGGTAAGTCTATCTAATTATTCCAGTAATCATGGTTCAATGTATTACTGATCTTATATTTTACTCTCCCCTCCTTGCTGCAATTGATGTTCCTGGTTGTCTCTGTATCCAACTATTAACTCTGCAACCAAATTTCGCTGTATTACAAGACTTGTAAATTGCTTTCTCATCTTTGATGCAGTTGTTGTTCCTGGGAAATCTCTTCATACAGCTGGTAACTATGCATACGTTGTTACTTGTACGAGTGATATTTTAATTTATTCCACAATCTTTCTTTTAGTTGGTGTTCCTGGTAAGTCTCTATATCCAACAATTATAACTCTACTCTATATTTCACTGTATTACTGAGTATGTCACTTAATTCTTTGGAAGTCTTTGTCACATTGTATATCTACTGACTGAGTCCCCTCTGTGGCCAATGTCTGAATCTGAACGAAAATGTTCACAAATTCGGCATTCTGTTTTTTCCTTGAGTTCAGTTCTGACCTCTTCTCCTCTGAATCACTGGTTCTGCCCACTATCATCTCCATAATACTGCCCAACTCATTCCTTCGCCTCAATAACCCAGTGACATTGTGAAACAAGAATCAACCATTGCAATGCTTTCCTTGCCCACCTCGCAGTTACAGTCCACTATCAATTAGAGCTCACCTAAACAAGTTGCTGATCATAACCTAACTCCACTAAGTCCTGTTCACCCATCAATAATCTGCTCTTCAACATTGGCTCCCGATTAAGTAATATCTCATTTTTATTATTCTTATCCATGTGTTCAAATCCCGCCATGGTCTCACCCCCTCCAATTAGTCCCATTCCCCTGCTCTATTCCCATAGTCCAGCAATTTTTTCCCCTTCAAGTATTTATCCAATTGTCCAATAAATGTTAATTTACTTCCCTCTATACGTCCTCCAGTCATACTGTCTCTATTCTCTTTTTCTCATTCATTCTGGCACTTTGTGAATTTCTGACTTTCTCTCTGTCTCTCTGGCAGTTTCACGCTGTCTCGCCACATTTCCCTGTCTCTGTCTCTTGCTCATCGACTGTTAGATTAATACAGCAAAGAAAGAGGCCGCTCGGTCCATCGTGTCCATGCCGTCTCTTGGATAGAATTATCTCAGAAGCCAACTCTTTAGCCAGAAAAATGTAAATATATCCCCTTCCACGAATAAAGCAATTCCCTTTCGAAAATAACGATTGAATCTACTTCCACCGTGGTCTCATAAATTGCATTCCAGATCGCAAAAGCTCACTGCATAAAGAACACTCTTCCCATCTCTCCTGTAGTTCTTTTGTCAATGACCTTAAACCTGTCTCCTCTGGTTATGCACCATTGTGCAACTGGAAACATTTTCGATTTATCGCTCTATCACAACCCATCATAATTTCAAAATCTATATTAAATGTTAAATCTTTGCTGATGATACAACGTCATCATCGTAGGCAGTCACTTTAAATAGAGGAAGGCTTGCTTCCAATCTAAAAATGAGTTCGTATGGAACTGAACAGTGCAATACGGGAATTACAGTCTCTGTCACACGTGGGACAAACAGTGGTTGAAGGAAAGGGTGGTGGGACTCGTTTGCCGCATGCTCCTGCTTCCTCCTGCGCTTGGTCTCTGCATGCTTTCGGCGACGAGACTCGAGGTGCTCAGTGCCCTCCTGGATGCGCTTGCTGCACTTCAGACAGTTTTGGGCCAGGGACTTCCAGCTGTCGGTCGGGATGTTGCATTTTATCAAGGAGGCTTTGATCGTTTCATTCAAAAGTTTCCTCTGCCCACCTGGGGCTCGCTTACTGTGTAGGAGTTCCGAGTAGAGCGCTTGCTTGCGAGTCTTGTGTCAGGCATCCGGAAGATGTGGCCCGCCCAATGGAACTGTCCAGGTGTACCAGCATCGAAGCACTGATAATACAAAGATAAGTGTGAAAGCATGTTGTGAGGAGGACGCAAAAAATCTGCAAAGGCATATAGATAGTCTAAGTGGGTGGGCCACAACAATGGCAGATGGGGTATAATGTGGAAAATGTGACGCTATCTTCTTTGTTATGAAAAATAAATAAGCAAATTATCATTAAATGGGGAGAGATACCAAATTGCTGTGGTCCAGATTGATCTGGGGGTTCTTCTACATAAAACACAGAAGGTTAGCATGGAGGTACAGCTAGCAATTAGAAAAGGCAGCAGAATGTCTGGCTTTATTTCAAGTGGGACAGAATATAGAAGTCCAGCTACAAATGTACAGGTTGTCGATAAGACTACAGCTGGAGTATTGTGTACAGTTTTGGTCACATTAGTGAAGGAAGGATTTACTTGCATTGGAGGCAGTTCAGAGAAGGTTCACGACGTTGATTACTGGGATGTATATGTTGTCATAAGAATAAAGGTTGAGCAGGTTGGGCGTGTATACATTGGAGTTTAGAAAACTACGAGCTGATCTTATTGAAATGTGTAAGATTCTATAGGGGCTTGATGGGGTAAACGCAGAGATGATGCTTCCTCTAGTGGGAGAAATCTAGAACCAGGGGACAGAGGTTCAGAATAAGGGATCGCCCATTTATATCACAAATAAGAAGCAATTTATTCTCTCAGGGGGGCGTGAATCTTTGGAATTCTCTTCGACAGAAAGCTGTGGAGGCAGCTTCATTGAATCTTATTCACTGGAGATAGACTGAGTTTTAAACGAGAAGGGAGTTAAGGGTGTGGGCACGGAAGGGGAGTTGCGGCCAAGATCATATGTTCATTCCAAAGAATCAGGTCCAATCACAGAGGCGGGAGCGGAGTAATGTTTTTGGCTCTCGGAATGAAATCCCTGGACCGACGTGAGAGCACTGGAAGTCAGGCGAACCTGGGAATGAAATTTCTCGACAGAGGTGGGAGTAGTGTAATGTAGGCGAACCTGGTCATTAAATATCTCGACTGAGGGAGGGAGCAGTGTAATCTAGGCAGATGTTGGTGTGAAATCCTGGAGCGAGGTGGGAGCCCTATCTGGGAAGACGCATCATCGCATCACTGGAATCATCTCAGAGATCCTGAGGTTCATGAATATTTATTTATTGTGAATGTTTTACCGTTATTTTCTTTGATGCAATAATTCAGAAATCATATCAGATGCCGTCCATTTTTTATTATTAAATTCCTTCCTTTTATCAGCCAATTTTTCATCTTTTGTTCTCACTTGGAGTTGAACAGAGGGAGCGAAACTCTGTTCACTCTGTTCTGTCCACGCTATGTTATAGGCGGGTAAATATCCGCTGATCATTTGGTTCCAGTCAGTGTCTCCTTTGTCACCATCTCAAGTTCTGCATGAATGGCAGTGCTTCTGAGGGGTTACAAGCATCATTAACATTCACAAACAAAATGTTCGTTCAGCCAGATTTCATTCATTTATTTCCAATCTTTATTTTGAATTTTCAATTTGGTGCCATGCCGATCTGTCACAGTTCAGTAGGTCGCTCAGCGAGAAACAGAGTGGATATATCTCTTGCCTCCGGCTGTACACTTCTGAGCTTTGGGCCCCTCGTGCGGAGGAGGAGCGGGAGGTCAGAAGGCCTCCTCGTCGGACTGCTCCGGGGCATGGCCAAGCGGACCATCAGCTGGTCCAGGCAGCGGGCGGTCGAGAAAATCGTTCAGCCCGGCTGCCTCCCTCTCTTCCGCGGATACATTCAAGCCAAGGTGGCCCTGGAGATGGAGCACGCGGTGTCCACCGGAAAGTTCGCGGCCTTCCACGAGAGGTGGCTGCCGGAGGGACTGAAGTGCATCATCAACACGGGCAACCAGATTTAATTTGCTTCTTCAATGGTAAAAGTGTAATATCATTACAGTTATCGGTTTTGTTGTACATTTATATCATAGCAGCGCATTTGGAAAGAGGTGGCATGATAGGTCCAAGTCAGCATGGATTTGTGAAAGGGAAATCATGCTTGACAAATCTTCTGGAATTATTTGAGGATGTTTCCAGTAGAGTGGACAAGGGAGAACCAGTTGATGTGGTATGTGGCTGCAGAGTAACTTGGATAGGTTAGGCGAGTGGGCAAATGCATGGCAGATGACGTATAATGTGGATGAATGTTAGGTTATCCACTTTGGTGGTAAAAACAGAGAGACAGACTATTATCTGACTGGTGACAGATTACGAAAAGGGGAGGTGCAACGAGACCTGGGAGTCTTGGTACATCAGTCATTGAAGGTTGTAATGCAGGTGCAGCAGACGGTTAAGAAAGCAAATGGCATGTTGGCCTTCATTGCAAGGAGATTTGAGTACAGGGGCAGGGAGGTATTGCTACAGTTGTACAGGGCTTTGGTGAGGCCACACCTCGAGTATTGTGTGCAGTTTTGGTCTCCTAACTTGAGGAAGGACATTCTTGCTATTGAGTGAGTGTAGCGAAGGATCACCAGACTGATTCCCGGGATGGCGGGACTGACTTATCAAGAAAGATTGGATCAACAGCGCTTGTATTCAATGGAGTCAGAAGAATGAGAGGGGATCTCATAGAAATGTTTCAAATTCTGACGAGATGAGGAGAAACCTCTTCATCCAGTGAGTGGTGAACCTGTGGAATTCTCTACCACAGAAAGTTGTTGAGGCCAATTCACTAAATATATGCAAAAAGGAGTTAAATATAGTCCTTACGACCAGGGAGATCAAGGGGTATGGCGAGAAAGCAGGAAAGTGGTACTGAAGTCGCATGTTCAACCATGAATTCATTGAATGGCGGTGCAGGCTCGAAGGGCCGAATGGCCTACTCCTGCAACTATTTTCTATATTTTCTATGTTTCTATAATGAGGGAGCAATTCATATATAGTTTAAATCAAAAATCGTTGTATTGCAGGATAAACAACCCCAGCTGATTGTAACTTAGGTACTTAGAATATGAACAAACTTTCATATTTTCTCGTCTGATATTCTCTGCACAAGTGGAAACCAACAGGTGAAAAGCTGCAGCAATTAATCTCTTCCTTTGTGTTCAAATACGTTAAATACTCGTTTCAAGGACACCCTCAAAGCCTCCATATTAAAATGCAACATCCCCACCGACACATGGTAGTTCCTAGCCAAAGACCACCCTAAGTGGAGAAAGTGCATCCGGAAGGGCGATGATCACCTCGAGTCGTCGCCAAGAAACTGTAGAGACCAAGCGAGGGCTGAGGAATGAGCGTGTGGCAAACCAGACTCCCCACCCACTCTTTTCTTCAACCACTCTCTGTCCCGCCTGTGACAGAGACTGTAATTACCATGTTGGACTGTTCAGTCACCTGATAACTCACTTTTAGCGTGGAAGCAAGTCTTTCTCGATTTCGAGGGGCTGCCTATGATGATGATGTTACATATGCATTTGGCGGCTCATTGACTGAGGGATGGGTCGTCTGATTTAATGATGATAAATTAATTTAGTTGGTGATTACCGTGTCAATGATTGTTAATTATTTTAGTTTGGAGTCTATTCCTTGCTCCCAAATTAATGTTTAATTTACCTGTTTATTTCCCTGCCTGACAGTTAATATCCTGACGATTGTGATCCTGCCTCGTGGAAAGTGCGGTCTCTCCAGATGTGTCACTCGCTATCTGGTGGCCATGGCAGTGACAGATCTCCTGGTCATTATCCTCGACCTGATACTGAGACACATTCCGATTCTTTACCAGAAATAGTTCCATTTCGTGCGGTTCTTCCACTTGTGTAATATTCACGCCGTCTTACTTCACGCAGCCACTGACTGTTCTGTCTGGTTCACCGTCAGTTTCACCTTTGATCGCTTTGTGGCCATTTGTTGCCAGAAGCTGAAAACTAAATATTGCACCGAGAGAACGGCGGCTGTGGTTGTGGGAACCGTGACTTTGCTGAGCGGGTTCAAGAACATGTTCTGGTATTTTATGTTGACACGTTTCTATACACTTGAAAACATGCCCTGGATTTGCTTTATAACAGATGATGTTCTGAATTCGCCGGTCTGGGCAGCAATCTTATTCCTTCATTATATTCTCACCCCATGTATCCCATTTGCTCTGATTCTGCTGCTCAATACTGTCACCGACAGGCAAATTATATGGCCAGCAGAGCCCGCAGGCAACTCCGGGGTGCCAGCAGTGGGGAGTGTCCCAGTGACCCAGAGATGGCGAGCCGCAGGAATTCCATCATTTTACTGTTTGTTATCTCCGGCAATTTCATCCTGTTGCGGGCGGTGTTTAAGGTGAATTCTATATGGACCCAGATGTACTTTTTGGGGTATGATTCTGTATATATACCTTTTTATGTAATGGACGTTGGAATAATACTGCAGCTGCTGAGTTGCTGCACAAACACGGGAATTTATGCCGTGATCCAGACTAAGTTCAGACAGCAGTTGAAGAATGTAGGGAAATATCCCTTCACACTGATTCTGAAATTAATTAAGCAATGTGAAGACGCAGAAATGTTCCTGCGTCAGACTCCCTGTATGCTGATATTGTTAGCGAGCTGCTCTCCCCGGCGTGGACAGTGATTCGCGTGAATAATAATACTCTCACACAGGCACTGTCTACAACGGTCTCCCTATGAGGGGCCTACAGTCCGGGTGAATCACCATCAGCATCATCGGCAGTCCCACGAAATATAGAAACATAGTAACATAGAAAATAGGTGCAGGAGTAGGCCATTCGGCCTTTAGAGACTGCACCACCATTCAATAAGATCATGACTGATCATTCAAATCAGTAGCCCTTTCCTGATTTCTCTCCATACCCATTGATCCATCCGTGAGGGCCATATTTTGAAAATATTTAACGAATTGGCATCAACAACTCTCTGTGGTAGTGAATTCCACAGGTTCACAACTCTCTGAGTGAAAAATGTTTTCCTTATCTCGATCCTTGGACTGTGACCAGTAACTTTGGACTTTCCCAACATAGGGAACATTGTTTCTGCATCTAAACTGTCCAGTCCCGTCAGAATTTTATATGTTTCGAAGAGGTCCCCTCTCATTCATTAAAACTCCATTGAATACAGGCCCAGTGGATCCAATCTCTTCTCATATGCCAGCCATGCATCCCGGGAATCAGTCTGGTGAAACTTCGCTGCACTCTCTCAATAGCAAGACGGTCCTTCCTCAGATTAGGACACCAAAACTGATCATGATAATCCAGGTGAAGCCTCACCAAGGCCCTGTACAACTGCAGTAAGACCTCCCTGCTCCAATACTCAAATACCCTAGCTGTGAACGCGAACATGTAATTTGTCTTGTTCACCACTTGCCAACTTTCAATAACAGATGCAGCATGACTCCCAGGTCTCGTTGCACCTCCCCTTTTCCGATTCAGCCACCATTCAGATAATATTCTGCCTTCACGTTTTCGCCACCAAAATTGATAAATTCACAATTATCCACATTATACCTCATCTGTCATGCATTTGCCCAAACACCGAACCTGTCCAACTCACCCTGCAGCCTCTTAGCATATTCCTCACAGCTCATACCGCCACCCAGCTGAGTATCATCTTCAAACTGGGAGATATTACACACAATTCCTTCACCTAAATCATCGATGTGAATTCTAAATTGCTGGGGTCCCAGCACTGAGCCCATCTGCACCCAACTAGTCACTGCCTGCCATTCTGAAAAGGACCCGTTCATCTCGAATCTCTGCTTCCTGTCTGCCAACAGATCTCTATCCACGTCAAAATATTACCACCAATACCATGTGCATTAATGTTGCACAACCATCTCGTGTGTGGGCCCTTGTCCAACGTTTTTTTGAAAGACACCACCACCACTGGTTCCGTCTTGTCCACTCTACTCGTTAAATCCTCAAAAGATTCTTGAAGATTGGTCAAGCATGAAGAGGACTTCCTTCCACGCCGACAAATGATGCTTTGGGAGGGAAATCGAGGAGCAATAATTTAGGCAAGTTATTGTGAAGTCCAAAAACGTTAGGTTGGTAATAGTGATATTTGGAAAATAATCAGCGTGTTCACATCATAGGGAGGTAGTTCTGTGCCGTGTGTGGGAAGCAAATCAATAAATCATCCGGCGTTCAGAAGCACGCGATAGTTCACACTGACGAGAGCTACCTCTCAGAGGCTCTTCCTGTGGAAAGTCATTTACGCACTCATTCCACCTGCTGACACACCAAAGAGTTCACACTGCAGAGAGATTGTTTACCTGCCACAGGCGTGCGAAGGGATTCACTCAGTCCACGAACCCCATGCAACTGCAGTGGATTCACAGCGGAGAGAAACAAGGTAAATCTTAGAATAAGGGGACATTAAAAACATTGAATCATATAAAATAGTTGCAGGAGTAGGCCATTCGGCCCTTCTAACCTGCACAACCATTCAATAAGATCATGGCTGATCATTCACCACAGTACCCATTTGCACCTTTCTCTCCATAACCCTTCATCCATTTAGCTGTAAGGGCCATATCTAACTTCCTCTTGACTATATCCAATTAACTGGCATTAACAAATATCTGCAGTAGGGAATTCCACAGGTTAAGAACTCACTGAGTGAAGACGTTTCTCCTCATCTCAGTCCTAAATGGCCTACCCCTTATCCTAAGACTATCCGCTGGTCCTGGACTTCTACAACATCGGGAATATTTTTCCTGCATCTAACCTGTCGAGTCCGGACAGAATTTTAGTTGTTTCTATGAGATCCCTTCGCATCCTTCTGAACTCCAGTGAATACAGTCCCAGTCGCTCCAGTCTCTCCTCGTATGTCTGTCGTGCCATCCCGGGAATCAGTCTGGTAAACCTTCGCTGCACTCTGTCAATAGCAAGAACGTCCTTGCTCAGATTAGGAGACCAACATTGAACACAATATTCCAGGTGAGGCCTCACTGAGGCCCTGTACAACTGCAGTAAGACCTCCCTGCTACTATATTCAAATCCCCTCGCTATGAAGGCCAACAACCAATTTGACTTCTTCACCGTCTGCTGTACCTGCATGCCACCTTTCAATGATTGATGTACCATGGCACCCAAGTCTTGTTGCACCTCCCCTTTTCCTAATCTGCTATCATTCAGATAATATTCTGAATGGCGGCAGATTAGGAAAAGGGGAGGTGCACCGCCCATTTAAACCTGATATGAGGAGGAATTTCTTCTTTCAAAGATTAGTAGATGTGTTAAATTCGCTGCCTCAGAGCGCTGCGGAAGGTGGGTCATGGAATAAAATTAAGACAGAAATAGACAGTTTATTAACAGATGTGGGGATAACTGGTTATGGGGAACAGGCAGGGAAATTGACATGAATCCGTGATCAGATCAGGCTTGGTCGTATTAAATGATGGAGCAGGCTCGAAGGGCAGTGTGGCCTGCTCCTGCTCCTATTTCTTATGTTCGTATGTCCATATGCTGTTAAATGTACCGTGTATGGCAATGGATCCACCCATCCCTCCCGCTTGATGGTGCATCAGCGAGTTCACACAGGGGAGAGCAGTGCAAGGAAGGTAGTCTCGGGGTCCCATGCGTCCTGCCACCTGCAAATCAGATACACCGTTTTGGGTACTTTTGAGGGGGATGACTCATCAGGTGGGAGCAGCAGCAGCCAAGGTCAATGCACCATGGGAGCCTCTGCTGCACAGGAGGGCAGGAAAATCAGTGTGAAAGTTATAGTGAGAGGGGATTCGATTGTAAGGGGAATAGCTCGGCGTTTCTGCAGCCGCAACCGAGATGCCAGGATGGTATGTTGCCTCCCTGGTGCAACAGTGAAGAATGTCTCGGAGCGGGTGCAGGACATTCTGAAAATGGAGGGTGAACAGCCAATTGTCGTGGTGCTGTAGGTACCAACGATGTAGGTAAAAAACCGGATGAGGTCCTGACGAGACGAATTTCGGGAGCTAGGATCTAAATGAAAAGCTAGGATCTCAAAGGTAGTAATCTCAAGATTGGTAGCAGTGCCACGTGCTAGTCAGAGGAGGAATCGCAGGATAGCTCAGATGAATACGTGGCTTGAGAAGTGGTGCAAGAGGGAGGGATTCAAATTCCTAGGACATGGGAACCGGTTCTGGGGGAGGTGGGACCAGCACAAACCGGACAGTCTGCACCTGGGCAGGACCGGAACCAATGTTCTAGTGAGAGTGTTTGTTAGTGATGTTGGGGAGGATTTAAGCTCCCATCATGGGGGATGGGAACCTATGCAGGGAGACAGAGGGAAGTAAAATGGAGGCAGAAGCAAAAGATAGAAAGGGGAATAGTAAAGGAGGAGGGCAGAAAAACTCAAGGCAAACAACAAAAAGGGCCGCATAACAGAAACATTCTGAAGAGGCAAAGTGTGTTGAAAATACAAGACTGAAAGCTCTGTCAGAATGGATATGATATGTTTTGCATCACAGAGACATGGTTCCAGGTTGACTAAGGTTGGGAACGCAACAGCCAGGGGTATTCAACATTTTGAAGGATAGGAGAGAGTAAAAGGAGGCGGGATGGCGTTGCTGATTAAAGAGGAAATTAATGCTTTAGTAAGTAGGGACATTAGTCTGGATGATGTGGAATAGTTATGGGTGGAGCTGCGTAATTCCAAAGGGCAGAAAACGTTAGTGGGACCACCAAACAGTAGTAGTGATGTTGGGGACAGCATCAAACAAGAAATAAGCGATGTGTGTAATAAAGGTACATCAGTTATCATGGGCGACTTTAATCTACATATTGATTGGTCCAACCACACTGGTAGCAATGCAGTGGGGGAGAATATCCTAGAGTGTATTAGGGATTGTTTCTAGACCAATATGTCTCGGAACCAACTGGAGAGCTGACCATCATAATGTGATGTGTAATGAGAAGGGACTATTTAACAATTTTTTTGTGCGAGGCCCCTTGGGGAAGAGTGACCATAATATGGTAGATTTCATTATTAAGATGGAGAGTGACACAATTAATTCGGAAACTAGGGTGCAGAACTTAAGGAAAGGTAACATCGACGTTATGAGGCGTGAATTGGCTAGAATAGACTTCCTAAGGATACTTAAAGTGTTGATGGTGGATAAGCAATGTCAAACATTTAAAGATGACATGGATGAACTTCAGCAATTGTAATCTCTGTCATGGGTAAAAATAAGAAGGGGAAGGTGGCTCAACCATGGCTAACAAGGAAAATTAAGGATAGTGTTAAAGCCAAGGAAGAGGAATATAAATTGGCTAGAAAAAGCTACAAACCTGAGGACTGGGAGAAATTTAGTATTCAACAGAGGAGGACTAATGATTTAATTGAAGGGAGGAACATAGATTACGAGAGGAAGCTTGCAGGGACATAAAAACTGATTGCAAAAGCTTCGGAAGAAATGTGAAGAGAAAAAGATTAGTAAAGCCAAATGTATGTCGCTTACAATCGGATTCGTTGAATTTATAATGGGTAACAAAGAAATGGCAGACCTATTGAACAAATACTTCCGTTCTGTCTTCACGAATGAATGCACAAATAACTTTCCGAATGTACTAGGGGACAATGGATCTGGTGAGGAGGAACTGAAGGATATCCTTATTAGGCAGGACATTGTTTTAGGGAAATTGATGGTTTTGAAGGCCGATAAATACCGGGAGCCTGATAGTCTGCAAACAGAGTACATAAGGAAGTGGCCCTAGAAATAGTGCATGCATTGGTGATCATTTTCCAACAGTCTATCGATTCTGGATCAGTTCCTATGGACTAGAGGGTAGCTAACGTAACACCACTTTTTAAAAAAAGTAGGGAAAGAGAAAACGGGTAATTATATAGAAGTTAGACTGACATCAGTAGTGGGGAAAATGTTGGAATCAATCGGTACGGATGAAATAGCAGCACATTTGGAAAGCAATGACAAGATCGGACCAAGTCACCATGGATTTATGAAGGGGAAATCATGCTGGACGAATCTTCAGGCATTTGTGGGGGATGCAACTAGCAGAGTGGACAAGGGAGAACCAGTGGATGTGGTGTATATGACTTTCAAAAGGCTTTTGACAAGGTCCCGCACGAGAGATTGGTGTGCAAAATCAAAGTGCATGGTATTGGGTGTAGTGTACAGACGTGGATAGAGAACTGGTTGGCAGACAGGAAGCAGAGAGTCGGGATAAACGGGTCCTTTTCGGAATGGCAGGCAGTGACTAGTGCAGTGCCGCAGCGCTCAGTGCTGTGACCCCAACTCTTTATAATACACATTCAAGGTTTAGATGAAGGAATTGAGTGCATTATCTCCAAGTTTGCTGATGACACTAAACTGCGTGGCGGTGTGAGCTATGAGCAGGAAGTTAAAGGGCTGCAGGGTGACTTGGGCAGGTACGAAGAGTGGACAAATGCATGGCAGATGCAGTATAATGTGCAATTGATGGAAAAACACGAAAGGCAGAATATTATCTGAATTTCGGCAGATTAAGAAAAGGAGAGATGCAACGAGAATTTGGTATCATGTTTCAGCAGTCATTGAAAGTTGACATGCAGGTACAGCAGGCAGTGAAGAAGGCAAATTGCATGCTGGCCTTGAGAGCACAGGGATTTGTGGATAGGAACAGGGAGGTCTTTTACAGTTGCACAGGGCCTTGGTGATGCCTCACCTGGAGTATTGTGTTCAGTTTGGTCTCCTAATCTGAGGAAGGACGTTCTTGCTATTGAGGGAGTGCAGCGAAGGTTCACCAGACTGATTCCAGGGATGGCTGGACTGTCATGTGAGGAGAGACTGGATCAACTGCGCCTTGATTCACTGGAGTTTAGAAGGATGAGAGATGATCTCACAGAAACCGATAGGATTCTGAGGGAACTGGAAAGGTTAGATGTGGGAAGAATGTCCCCGATGTTAGGGAAGTCCAGAACCAGGGGACTGTGTCTTAGGACATGAGGTTTGCCATTTAGCACTGAGAAGAGGAGAAACTTCTTCACTCAGAGAGTTCTTAACCTATGGAATTCCCTGCCGCAGAGAGTTGTTGATGCCACTTCATTGGATATATTCAAGAGGTAGTTAGATATGGCGCTTACAGCTAAGGGTATCAAGTGGTCTGGAGAGAAAGCAGGAAAGGTGTACTGAGGGAATGTTCAGCCATGATCTTATTGAATGACGGTGCACTCCCGAATTGCAGATTGGCCTACTCCTGCACCTATTTTCTCTGTTTATATATTTCTATGTTCACCTGCCCCCAATGTGGAAAGGGAGGTACTTACTGGAGCTTTCTGCTGAAACACACACCGAGCAGTTCAGAAGAGAGTCGCCCTGTTCACTTCTACTGTTCGTGCAAGTTTTAATGACATCCAGGTCTGAACTGTACCTGAGCTGTGGATACTATTCTGTATATTTTTCAACTAACGTAAAGAGTGATGGGCTTTTTAAAGTGCTTACTTCCAATACTGTAAACTACCAAGTATGTCGTCAATACAACCGAAATAAGATTAATTCTTCTTGCCGGTCGTTGCAATTAGATTACTCTGTGAAACGGCTGAGCCATCACGATCTGTTCAGTAGTGCTACCTGCGTCCAGCAGATGGGGATGTCCGACAATTTAATTCCAACTGAGAAGCGTGCAACTGTCCCCGAGAAAAGTATGTGTGAGGAGAGCTCAGGGTTAGATTCTGAGCATACTGCTCCCCACAGGGACATCACACACTGCACCCTCCCTGGGGCAGCTCTGGGTCAGACACTGAACATACTGCACCGTACAGGGACATCACACACAGCACCCTCCCCTGGGCAGCTCTGTGTCAGACTCACCACTTACGCATCCCACAGGGACATTTCACACTGCCCCCTCCCTGGGGCAGCTCTGGATCAGACACTGAACATACTGCACCGACAGGGACATCACACACTGCCTCTCGGTGGGTCAGCTCTGGGTCAGACTCACCACTTACTGCATCCCTGAGGGACATTTCACACTGCCTCCTCCCTAGGGCAGCCCAGGGTCTGACACTGAGGATATGCACCCCACAGCGTCGGCACACATTGCCCGCTCCTTGGGGCAGTTCAGTTTCCGGCACTGCACCCCACAAGTACATCACACATTGCCTCTCCCTGCGGCAGCTGAGGAGTAGACACTGCACCCAGAGTGTCATCACACATTAAGCCCTCCCAGGTGCAGCTCAGGGTCAGACTCTCGCTTTATCTCACCCCACAGGGACATCACGCACTGCCCACTCCTGGGGCAGCTCATGGTCAGACACTGAAAAGACTGCACCATAGAGGGACATCATACACCGCCCGCTTCCCGGCCAGCTCACGGTCAGACACTGCACACCACAGTGATATCACACACTGCCCCCTCCCTGGGACAGCCCAGTGTCAGACTCACGGCTTACTGCACCTCACAGGGACATCACACACGGCACGCTCTCTCGGGCAGCTCAAGGCCAGACACTGAAAACACTGCATCCCACAGTGACATCACACACTTTCCCCTCCGTGGGGCATCTCAGATTCAGAAACTGCACCGCAAAGGGACATCTCACACTGCCCCCTCCTTGGGGCAGCTTAGGAACATGACCTGAACAAACTGCACCTCACAAGGAGATCACAACTTGCATCCAGCTGTAAGAATACAGGCTTTGGTGAGTATTTTGAGGGATTAGGCATTGCAAGTATAAAATGAACCAAGGACATTCATTGAAAAGCTTGCTTCTGCAAAGACAAAGACACTGCTTTGGATTTTCTGCTGACGCAAGGCTCTGGATCTGCCACCATTCATTATGGTGTTACGTCACACATTATCACTGTGAAACAAACGCACTGGGAAATAATACCGAGGAGCTCAGATCTGTCTTAGTTTATCGCTCATGTCGCTTCTCTGAAGGTAGAATCACACAGAGCACTTGCAAACTGTTGAAAATAATAAATTATAAATAGTTTTTTCAAATTGTAATGCACTTAGTTAGGACTCATTACTATCAAAATCCTGTATTGCGTCGTCAGCATGGAAACTTAAAAACATAACAGAAAAAGCTTGTATTGAGGTTGAAGATGAGTTCTGCCAAAACCAGTGCGTGGAGACAGAGGCTCCCAGGCTCAAGACTGGGTAGATGTGGATGTATATGAGTGTTAGAGCGAAAAACTTTAATTAGAGGTAAAGTAATTCGGTGTAATTAAAATAAAGTAAGGAAGACTGAGAGTAAGATTTAAATTGCGTTCATGGTAAAATAGCTGTGTTCGGCAGAAACACTGAGGTCAGAGAAATTCGCTTAGGAGATAAGAACACTCACAAGATTTATGTCGACAGCTCTCAGATATAATGTGAGGAGGCCACGATGTTCCAGCCTCAGAAGATAACAGGGAAAATGCTACTATTAAGTAGATGGTAGCCATATGTCTGCCAAGAACATTAGCCTGAGAATAAGCCTGGGAAGACGTTCGCAGAGAATTAACACATAACCTGCAAAGGCTTTTCCTCAGCAACAGTCGTCAGAACTGAATGTACCAATGGAATAAGTAGAATTTACTCTATCCAATAAAATGAATTGCACTGTACCAGCCAATGATATTGCTGTAACCTGTGTTAACCAATGGAACACTTCCCCACGTAGTTCCACCATTTTAGAAAAATACAAACATGGAAACATAGAAAATAGGTGCAGGAGTAGGCCATTCGGCCCTTCTAGCCTGCACCGCCATTCAATGAGTTCATGGCTGAACATGCAACTTCAGTACCCCATTCCTGCTTTCTCACCATACCCCTTGATTCCCCTAGTAGTAAGGACTTCATCTAACTCCTTTTTGAATATATTTAGTGAATTGGCCTCAACAACTTTCTGTGGTAGAGAATTCCACAGGTTCACCACTCTCTGGGTGAAGAAATTCCTCCTCATCTCGGTCCTAAATGGCTTACCTCTTATGCTTCGACTGTGTCCCCTGGTTCTGGAGTACCCAACATTGGGAACATTCTTTCTGCATCTAACCTGTCTAACCCCGTCAGAATTTTAAATGTTTCTATGAGGTCCCCTCTCATTCTTCTGAACTCCAGTGAATACAAGCCCAGTTGATCCAATCTTTCTTCATAGGTCAGTCCCGCCATCCCGGGAATCAGTCTGGTGAACCTTCGCTGCACTCCCTCAATAGCAAGAATGTCCTTTCTCAGGTTAGGAGACCAAAACTGTACACAATACTGCAGGTGTGGCCTCACCAAGGCCCTGTACAACTGTAGCAACAACTCCCTGCCCCTGTACTCAAATCCCCTCGCTATGAAGGTCAACATGCCATTTGGTTTCTTACACGCCTGCTGTACCTGCATGCCAACCTTCAATTACTGACAGGGAGGTCATGCTGCAACTGTACAGGGTATTGGCGAGGCCGCACCAGGAGTACTGCGTGCAGTTCTGGTCACCTTACTTAAGGTAGGATATGCTAGCTTTGGAAGGGGTACAGAGACGATTCACGAGGCTGATCCCAGAGATAAGGGGGTTAACTTATGATGATAGATTGAGTAGACTATGTTTTTACTCGTTGGAGTTCAGAAGGATGAGGGGTGATCTGAGAGAAAAATTGAAAATAATGAAAGGGATAGACAAGATAGAGGCAGAGATGTTGATTCCACTGGTCGGGGAGACTAGAACTAGGGGACACAGCCTCAAAATACCGGGGGGTGGCAATTTAAACGGAGTTGAGAAGGAATTTCTTCTCCCAGAGGGTTGTGAATCTGTGGAATGCTCTGCCCAAGGAAGCAGTTGAGGCTGGCTCATTGAATGTATTCAAATCACAGATAGATAGATTTTAAACAATTCACGGAATTAAGGTTTATGGGGAGCGGACGGGTAAGTGATGCTCAGTCCACGTTCAGATCAGCCATAATCTAGTTGAAAGGCGGAGCAGGCTCGAGGGGCAAGATTGCTTACTCCTGTTACTAATTCTTATGTTCTTATATTCTTATGTAATTGGAATCAATACTGGAATTCCGGTATTTGAAGGGATCTGGGAACAGAACAGGTGTGTGCGGCTGATTGAATAGCTCGATCACAGAGCCTGGAGCAGCATGATGGATCGAATGGCCTCTTCTGTGCTGTATGATTCTGTGGTCCTGTGATAACAGAAGCAATTGAGTCCTTGTCTCGTGTGTGGAATCGATGCTGTGCTCTTTTTGAGCCTGTTTCTAATCGTTACTTGTGCTCTGATAAATGCAATAGCGGAATAGCAAGCATAGTATAAAATAGAGTTTAAAAAACCTGAAATCATGAAATAATTATGAGACCAAAAATAGGGCCATGATGGTAAAATCGTCACCAATAAATCCAATAATAATTTCAGGAGAAGCCTCTGTAACCAGAGGGGTGAGAATGTGGAACAAACCTCCAGAGGCAGTGGTTGAGACGAATAGTACAGAACCATTTAATGGGAAACCAGATCAACAAATCAGGGAGAAAACATTAGAAGATTCTGCTAATAGGGTAAGATGCAGAGTTGTGGGAGTTGTGTGGAGGAATGGTGGTGGTGTGTGTGCTGCATAAACGCCAGCATGGAGCAGTCGGTTCGAATGCCTGCT
This sequence comes from Pristiophorus japonicus, assembly GCF_044704955.1. Lineage (NCBI taxonomy): Eukaryota > Metazoa > Chordata > Chondrichthyes > Pristiophoridae > Pristiophorus > Pristiophorus japonicus. The sequence continues at coordinate 312,513 of NW_027250788.1, read as the reverse complement.
TTGTGTGCTGTACGATATATATCATTTGCTTAGCCGAGCATGAGGCCCGCTCTGATCACATCCCGCGCCGGGATTCAATCCATGCTTTATAAAGCATTGCTCTGATTCCTATTACATTATTTGTATCTATTTCCTCTAAGTATATCAGGGATAAATGTAACCAAATCACAGATGAAGGTTGCAGCAGAAGAGAAGCTCGGGCAGGAGGGCAGACAGTCAAAGTTATGAAGGTGGAAATCACGATGAGGACAGAGCATGATGCCACCGATGCTTCAATCGCAACACTCAGCGCTGACGAGTGAAGGAAGTGCCTGAGGAACCCGAAACCCAGCCAGAGACAGAAACTACCAGGGTGAACAGAATGAGTTTTGTAATAATACGACTGACCAACAAAAATGCTGCATCTGCGTTAAATGCTCAGCAATTTGAGGCGTGGAGAATGACAACCAGTTCAGGTTAAATTGTTCCACCGGCAGGTACAGCACGGGGTTAGATACACAGTAAATTTATCTCTACACCGTCCCATCAAATACTTCCAGCGCAGGTACAGCACCGGTTACATATGGAGTAAACTTCCATCCACACTGTCCCGATCAAACACTCCCAGGTTAGGTACAGCGGGTTAGATACAAAGGTAAGCTCCTGCACAATATCCAATCGAACAATCCTTGGACAGGTACAGCAAGGGTTCGATGCAGAGTAAAGCTCCCTCGAGACTGTCCCATCAAACATACCCAGGGCAGGTCCATCACCGGTTAGATACAGAGAAACGCTCCCTCTTAACTGTCCCATCAAACGTTCCCAGAGCTGGTGCACACGGGATCGACACAGATAAATCTCTTTCTGCACTGTCCCATTCGGTGTGTGTTGGGCTCAGACCCTCACTGGGTGTGAGATCAGCCGAACTTAGAACCAGCCTGGATTAAGTAACAGACTTTCGCAATGATCACTACCTCCCCTCCCTCAGTGATTCCCTCGCTGGGCTGTTTTGCTCCAGTCTCCCCATGCGATCCATGACGAGATTTCAATTCCTCCTTCTGTCGCCCACTCTCTATAAATTAATCCACTTTCATTCTGGAACGACTCTATTGACCATCTGCAAGGGCATGGTTGATTAGCAAAGATGTTATCTGGCTATTGTGAAGGCCCTGAGCTATCTCAACAAGAGCTATGCTTAACACCACACCATCGCATAAAACACACCAGATGACCACGCGTTGACCTCGGACTCAAGGGAGCAATAAAGAAAATCCAAATATAAACTTGCACAACAATATAACAATATAAGGTAAGTGACACCTGGAAGAACGACCCATTGGGTTTTCGATCATGCTTTGGAAAAACCAATCACGTCACTGTTAAGGCCTGTCCACGAGGTCACTCATGTGGCAAAACCTGTATAATTAACGTGTAATTTGAACAGTTCGGTTGAGATCCTCTCAGGCGGATGGGAAGTGAAATGATTCCCCTGTACGTGCTGAAATAAAAAATCGTTGAACATTATTGAAGGTATCAGTCTGTTGATTCCGAGTTTGTTAATTGAGTAGAAGGGCGATCCTCCCCATCAATTGGCGTAGTTTTCAGGAATCTTAAACGCAAACCCGAAACGATGTGGCAGCTCTTGGGGTGAATAACCTTTATTAAATACCAGCTACAAGTTGGAGCTGTTAAACTGTTTACGGGAAAGCAGGAAATCTACAGAGAGAACAAATAAATGCGACAAGGAGAGGACGGAGACAAAGGAATAAGGACAATTTGGGTTATGAGTAGGCTGCAATGAGCTTATGTGGCATGCAGTACTAACGACCAAGAATCGGTCAGGAGACACGATAGAGGTACAAGAATAGCCCACTAAGGGAATGATAGTCCCTTAGCAAGCTTGGAAATGGCGGGGAATACGACTGGTGACCATCAGGATCTATACGGAAAATGCGAGCAGATAAAAACATAAAACTAATTGAGGGAATGAAGAAATAGGAATGGCAACCAGACTGGAGAGGCAGGCAAAGTGACTGAGATGCAAGCCAAGGAATAAAGGAGCCCGGGATCATACGGTAGTATTAGCCTGCTATCGGGCACAAAATAAAGTGATAGAAACAAAGGATCAGATAATGCAGGAGCTAAAAGCTAAAATAAAATAGATGGAAGAGGCAGAAGTAAGCAGTAGGAATGTTACAATATGGGCAGCAGTAACTGGGCGACCTACACTGCCTGCACCGATACCAATATAACGCCCACTTGAACATTTCAGTGAAGAAATAGAGAATAGTTGGGGACCACAGATGGTGAAGGGCTAACACGGGGAGCTGCTTAATCGGAATCGAGCCTCTCAGCCCAAGTGGCCGAATTAGTCGCCCTAAAGGAAGCCCTCAAAGAGGCAAAAGGTAAAAGGGTAAATATGTATACGGACAACTGATACGCATTTGGAGTGGTCCACAATTACATGGTGGCCTGGAGTCCGCGAGGTCATATGACATCGGGGCGAGGACCAATTCGACACGAGAACATATTTACCGAAGAGGTAGAGACTTCCCTCCAGCCCCAGGGATATGTCATAATAAAGAACAAAGACCATAACTAAATAACTGACTGACATCAAAAAGGCAATTCATAGGCAGATGAGGCAGGTAGGAAATTGCCAGAAGCATGGGGCCTATGGGCTAAAATAAGCACCTGTGCGCTTGGGCCGGAAGAAAAAAATATGTTTAACGTACAGGAGGCAACCCTACTGCTGGGAAATGTTGAATGGAAAAGACAGGAAGTTAAACAAGGAATGGATGGAATCTGGAGAAAAGATTTTAATGTGGTAGCCCCAGGGTGCATCCGACAACACCTACTGAGTATATAGCACGGGTATGCGCACACAGGAAAGACCAGCGTGACGAGTTCAATGTCCCGATGTTGGTGGTGGAAGGGAATGGGAAGAGATAAAGAAAATTACTGTAGGAAGTGCTTAACATGCACAAAGCATTAACTAGGTGGAAAAACAAAGTTGAGAATGAGAGAGCAACCCCGACCAAAGGGAGCATGGTAAAACATGCTGACAGGCTTCATGGGCCCACTGTCAAATCACCAGGGCGAACGTATTGCTTGTTTATAACAGATCAATTCAGAAAATGGGGAGAAGCAATCAAAACAAAAATTGCTCAATGAGACGGTGGCTAGAATATTTGCAGAAGAAATTATACCTCTTTGAGGATTGCCCCTACAGATAGATTCAGGTCAGCTTACAAACATCACGGGTCAAGTAATGAAACAGACATGCTGCCGACTGGGAACCAGGCAGAAATTCCATATCCCCTATCATCCGGCATCATCCGGATTAGTAGAACGAATGAATAGGACCCTGATGAACGCATTGGCCAAAGTGATCAACGATAGAGGAAAGGGATGGGTGGATATACTGCCCCTCATTTTAACGAAGTTCAGGGCGACCGTAATCCGGATCACCAGACGCACGCCTTTCAAATTAATGACAGGAAGAGCAATGAGATGACCTGCGTTTCGAGTGATGGGGAGTGATGATATCGGACATTACTCAGACCCTACCGCGACCGAGCAAGGAGATTAGTGACGCAATTATATTAACAATTACATGATCTGAGGCATACATCAGGGATCAGCAAGTGATCAAGGACTGGGAAACTGATAGCAAGGAACAAAAGGCTCAGAAACACAGATTGGGAGCAAGGTAACGGTAGAAATATACGCCGAAAAGCCAGGATTCTCAGCAAAATGGACAGCCACTCACCAGGTAATAATGGTAAGCGACAGCTGCATGTTTGTGGTGATAAGGGGAACCGGACGGTGGACACATTGAATACAGTTAAAACATTATGCGTAACATGACTCCTGGAAAACATGTTGTGCTTTAAAGAACCTTATTCCTAGTAGGAGGAATATTGGATAACTCCATCTTAGACCACGACCCAGCGATAATTTGTCCAGACGGATATCAATGAAATATTTCGAATACAAACTCAATCTTTCACGAAAAATGCAAAATGGGGCGAATTTAAATGGAATGGACAAGCCTGGTAAAGGGTCCGTCATGGCTGAACCAATCATGGACATGCATGAATAGCTCGGACCAAGACAATCCACACAAGTGTGTGTGGGTAAGATGAAACATCACCAGGGAAGTGGGGGGGACTACGCCCATGCCCATTAGTGAATCACAATTCGGTAATGGTTACTTTTGGGGAATGTTCTTGTGCAAGATAAAGATCCCAACCATCACAAGAGCCCAAAGCAAAACGACCCCAGAACCCCAAGTTTGCCCAGTCATTGACCCCGGGGTTCAAGCAGAGGATTAGAAAGGAAAATAACGAAAGAAAACATCCACAACATGGTACTCCAAAGGATTATTACAGTATTGTTAGACCTAATGAATATAATTATCCCACTGGTGTGCGATAAGTAAACCATATGGTTCGTCAAAAACCTAATACTAAGAGCCCTTGACGGGCCCGAATACAAGACTATGACGTTCAATGTAAAAGAGCAAAGCAAAAATGGGAAATGCATGAGGAGAAAGAGGGGAAGTTTAGAAATGGTGGCAACAGGATAGGCGGCTGGCGTTGTGACGGTTAATGCAATAGATTATCAAACAACAGCAGAGTAGGTCATCACCCTCACACATTCATTAAAAGAACTGCTGGAAAGGGGAGATTGTAACGGGAAAATGCAGACCCAGCTATGGGACGGGGAGGAATGGGAGCTGCAACAGGTTGCCCATACTTTGCGTGACCATGCAAAAACGATCAATTTTAAACCAGGCTGGACGGACCATGATTAAATGAATGGAGGCCGGGATAGTTTGTGCGGGATATGCGGTTTGGATCTCAATACGGTTGAACATAACCTAGAACAATTGCAGAATGTGTGGGTGCCGGATTGGATAACCAATGGTGTATTTGCTGAATGGACATTGGGCAAGAATGACACCCAATCCTATGAGGTCCGGAGCAAACGCCATGCCTGTTCCCTAATAACAGTTATGGAAGCAGAAATCGGAATATAATACGGCTTATATTATCAATAACACAATACGACGTGACTAAGGGAAACAAATAGTACCAAGGAAGATATATTTTAAATAAATAAATAATCAGATCCATGTGCAATGTCACAAATTGCACCAGTACGTAAATAAAAAGCGAAACAATACGAAATGTGCCGATATTAAAAGTTGTTACAAGAATAATCAAGTTGTTTTATGCCAAGAGCACCCAGAACTTAATAACAACGACTCTGGATATGGCCGAACAGATGGATGTGTGTTGAGAGTAACAGCGTTAAAACTGGACTCCGAAACGACTGCAGACTCACACGTCAAGGGAGGATGGTGTTTGAGCACCACGGCGGTCAACATTACGGTGTGGAAGACACCAACTGCCGTATCACGAGCATCAACTTCTGTTTTGCCCCAGAAGAAGAAGCCGATATCCAGGGATATAATATATATCCAGAATTGAAAGGAACGTCCTTCAGTGGGAGGTGGTGGACACTATCGAAGCAAGGTATAAAGGTTTCGAGGAACCACAAGTACGACATGTACTCAGACTTAGTGAAGAACAAACTAAGTTGTAACAGGACATAGAAACATAGAAACATATAAAATAGATGCAGGAGTAGGCCATTCGGCCCTTCTAGCCTGCAGCGCCATTCAATGAGTTCTTGGGGGAAATGCAACTACAGTACCCCATTCCTGCTTTCTCGCCATACCCCTTGATCCCCCGAGAAGTAAGAACTTCATCTAACTCATTTTTGAATATATTTAGTGAATTGACCTCAACAACTTTCTGTGGTAGAGAATTCCACAGGTTCACCACTCTCTGGGTGAAGAAGTTTCTCCTCATCTCGGCCCTAAATTATTCTTGACTTCCCCAACATTGGGAACATTCTTCCTGCATCTAACCTGTCTAAACCCATCCGAATTTTAAACCTTCCTCTGAGATCCCCTCTCATTCTTCTGATCTCCAGTGAATACAAGCCCAGTTGTTCCAGTTCTTCTTGATCAGTCAGTCCTGCCATCCCGGGAATCAGTCTGGTGAACCTCCGCTGCACTCCCTCAATAGCAAGAATGTATTTCCTCAAATTAGGAGACCAAAACTGTACACAATACTCCAGGTGTGGCCTCGCCAAGGCCCTGTAGTAACACCTCCCTGCCCCTGTACTCAAATCCCCTCGCTATGAAGGCCAACATCGGCGGCAGTCAGGAGCAGCGTCGAGGAGGTGCGTGGAGTGGTCTATAAAAGGCACAGCAGGGAGTCAGGGGCCCAGCGTCGGCGGCAGTCGGTAGCAGTGTCGAGGAGGTGCGTGCAGAGACCTATAAAAGGCACAGCAGGGAGTCCGGGGCCGAGCGTCGGCGGCAGTCGGGAGCTGCGTCGAGGAGGTGCGTGGAGAGGCCTATAAAAGGCGTGACTTGTGCAGCGACAGGGAGAAGGCAAAAAGTAGAAAGAAATCAAAAGGTGACGTCACAGTCAAGAGGGTAAGTGATTGGCTGGTGATTGGTGAGTAGTTTTTATTTTTTCTCTTCGATATCAGTGAGTAACTTTTAACATTGTTGTTGCCAATTTAAGTGTATCTAAGGGTTAAGTCATGGCAGGAGAGCTCGGTCGGGTGTTATGCTCCTCCTGCACCATGTGGGAACTTGGGACGACACCAGTGTCCCTGACGACTATATCTGCAGGAAGTGTATCCACCTCAAGCTCCTGATGGTCCGGGTTGCGGAGTTGGAGCTGAGGGTGGATACACTCTGGAGCATCCACGATGCTGTGAATGACGTGAATATCACGTGCAGCGAGTTGGTCGTACCGCAGGGAAAGGGTCCACAGCCAGATAGGGAATGGAAGACCAACAGGAAGAGCAGTGCAAGGAAGGTAGTGTAGTAGTCCCATGTGGTCATCCCCCTGCAAAACATATACACTGCTTTGGGTACTGTTGGGGGGGATGACTCATCACGGGAGGGCAGCAGCAGCCAAGTTCATGGCACCATGGCTGGCTCTGCTGCACAGGAGGGCAGGAAAAAAAGTGGGAGAGCAATAGTGATTGGGGATTCAATGGTGACGGGAATAGATAGGCGTTTCTGCGGCCGCAACCGAGACTCCACGATGGTATGTTGACTCCATGGTGCAAGGGTCAAGGATGTCTCGGAGCGGCTGCAGGACATTCTAAAAAGGGAGGGAGAACAGCCAGTTGTCTCGGTGCACATTGGTACCAAATACATAGGTGAAAAAAGGGATGAGGTCCTACGAAACGAATTTAAGGAGTTAGGAGCTAAATTAAAAAGTACGACCTCAAAAGTAGTAATCTCGGGATTGCTACCAGTGCCACGTGATAGTCAGAGTAGGAATTGCAGGATAGCGCAGATGAATACGTGGCTTGAGCAGTGGTGCAGCAGGGAGGGATTCAAATTCCTGGGGCATTGGAACCGGTTCTGAGGGAGGTGGGACCAGTACAAACCGGACGGTCTGCACCTGGGCAGGACCGGAACCAATGTCCTAGGGGGAGTGTTTGCTAGTGCTGTTGTGGAGGATTTAAACTAATATGGCAGGGGGATGGGAACCAATGCAGGGAGACAGAGGGAAACAAAAAGGAGGCAAAAGCAAAAGACAGAAAGGAGATGAGGAAAAGTGGAGGGCAGAGAAACCCAAGGCAAAAAACAAGAAGGGCTACTCTACAGCAACATACTAAAAGGACAAAGGGTGTTAAAAAAACAAGCCTGAAGGCTTTGTGTCTTAATGCAAGGAGTATCTGCAATAAGGTTGATGAATTAACTGTACAAATAGATGTTAACAAATATGATGTGATTGGGATTACGGAGACGTGGCTCCAGGATGATCACGGCTGGGAAATCAACATCCAGGGGTATTCAACATTCAGGAAAAATAGAATAAAAGGAAAAGGAGGTGGGGTTGCATTGCTGGTTAAGGAGCAAATTAAGGCAATAGTTCGGAAGGACATTAGCTTGGATGATGTGGAATCTATATGGGTAGAGCTGCAGAATACCAAAGGGCAAATAACGTTACGGGAGTTGTGTACAGACCTCCAAACAGTAGTAGAGATGTTGCGGAGGGCATCAAACATGAAATCTTCATGTACCATGACACCCAAGTCTCGTTGCACCTGCCCTTTTCCTAATCTGTCACCATTCAGATAATAGTCTGTCTCTCTGTTTTTACCACCAAAGTGGATAACCTCACTTTTATCTGCATTATATTTCATCTGCCATGCATTTGCCCGCTCACCTAACCTATCCAAGCAACTCTGCAGCCTCATAGCATCCTCCTCGCAGCTCACACTGCCACCCAACTTAGTGTCATCCGCAAATTTGGAGATACTACATTTAATCACCTCGTTTAATCATTAATGTACAGTGTAAACAGCTGGGGCCCCAGCACAGAACCTTGCGGTACCCCATTAGTCACTGCCAGCATTTCTGAAATGTACCCATTTACTCCTACTCTTTGCTTCCTGTGTGACAAGAAGTTCGCAATTCATGTCAGCACACTACCCCAAATCCCGTGTGCTTTAACTTTGCACATTAATCTCTTGTGTGGGACTTTGTCGAAAGCCTTCTGAAAGTCCAAATATACTACATCAACTGGTTCTCCCTTGTCCACTCTACTGGAAACATCCACAAAAAATTCCACAAGAGTTGTCAAGCATGATTTCCCTTTCAAAAATCCATGCTGACTTGGTCCTATCATTTCACCTCTTTCCAGATGCGCTGCTATGACATTCTTCATAATTTATTCCATCATTTTACTCACTACTGAGGTCAGGCTGACCGGTCTATAATTTCCTGTTTTCTCTCTCCCTCCATTTTTAAAAAGTGGGATTACATTGGCTACCCTCCACTCCATCGGAACTGATCCAGAGTCAATGGAATGTTGGAAATTGACTGTCAATGCATCCGCTATTTCCAAGGCCACCTCCATAAGTACTGTGGGATGCAGTCCATCAGGCCCTGGGGATTTATCGGCCTTCAATCCCATCAATTTCTCCAACACAATTTCCCGAATAATAAGGATTTCCCTCAGTTCTTCCTTCTTACTAGACCCTCTGACCCCTTTTATATCCGGAAGGTTGTTTATGTCCTCCTTAATGAATACCGAACCAAAGTACTTGTTCAATTTGTCTGCCATTTCTTTGTTCCCCGTTATGACTTCCCCTGATTCTGACTGTAGGGGACCTACGTTTGTCTTTACTAACCTTTTTCTCTTTACATATCGATAGAAACATTTGCAGTCCGTTTTAATGTTCCCTGCAAACTTCTTCTCGTACTTCATTTTCACTGCCCTAATCAAACCCTTTGTCCTCCTCTGCTGAGTTCTACATTTCTCCCAGTCCCCAAGTTCACTGCTATTTCTGGCCAATTTGTATGCAACTTCCTCGGCTTTAATACTATCCATGATTTCCCTTGATAGCCACGGTTGAGCCACCTTCCCTTTTTTATTTTTACGCCAGACAGGAATGGGCAATAGTTGTAGTTCATCCATGCGGTCTCTAAATGTCTGCCATTGCCCAATCACAGTCAACCCCTTAAGTATCATTCGCCAATCTATCCCAGCCAATTCACGACTCATACCTTCAAAGTTACCCTTCTTTAAGTTCCAGAGCATAGTCTCTGACTTAACTGTTTCATTCTCCATCCTAATGCAGAATTCCACCATATATGGTCACTCTTCCCCATGCGGCGTCCATGAACAGCGGCAGAAATCCGATGAAGAACATCGGCAAACTCCAGAAAGACACGAATCAAATGTTGGCAAACCAACCTTGGTATGCCAGGCTTTGCTTCTTTGGACCAAACGTGCAGGTGCACCGCAGGATAAAAATATTATCCTTTGTCTTGGAGATTGTGCCATCTGTGGTTTTAATGGTATTGTTGAATGAATTATGTTGGAGATGTTAACGACGAACGAGGAAAGCCATAGCTCCGGCCCCCATAAAAGACTTCGAAAAAACAAAAGCAGTATGATCTGAAGAAAAATCTATCAAACAGGTAAATGGTGTGTCAAGGGAAAAGGAAACGAGAAGCCATCCGAACGTTAGAGCTTGGCAACCCAGACGGAACAATTAAGCTGACAATATCACTTCCCCTTTGGATGAAATAATTAGTGGATGGCACATTGGCCTACCTTGGGGTATATAGCGAAGGGCCAAAATGGAGAATTGCAGAGGCAAGTTCGATTATCACAGTTGTTATCTGGCTAATTTGAAGGCCGTCAACTGGCTAAAGAGAAGGTAGGCTTAAAAATGCATGCAAACTTGGAGCCACCAGCTGACCACTCGTTTAATGTATGCTTAAATTCCACGTACGCAAGATGGCCACTCGCTGAACTCGGGCTTAAGGGATCAATATAATATAAGGAGAGTGGCACTTGGAACAATCGAACAAATGGGTATGTGATCAAACATTGGCACAACCAATCATATTACTGTTAAGGTCTGTCCATGAGGATACCCATGTGCTATACCCTGCAAAATTAAGATGTAATTTGGACACCTCGTTGGAGATCTTCTCTCCGGCCGCTGAGTATTGAGATGATCCCCCTTCATGTTTTCGAATTAAAGTCATTGGACTTATCCAAATTGTCCGTCTGTTGAATCAAGGCGTGTTAAGAGAGGAGAATGCCGATTCTCCCCATCAGATGCAAGCGATCAGGTCCAGGGGATTTATCTGCCATTCGTGCCATTATCTTACTGAATATCACCTCCTTAGTGATTGTGATTTTGTTAATTTCCTCAGGCCAAATTCCCTTGATTATCCACTATTGAAATATTGTTAGTATCCTCTACCGTACAGATTGATACAAAATATTTGTTCAGTGTTTTTGCAATCTCCATATTCCCCATTACTAATTCCCCGGCTTGTCCTCTTAAGCACCAACATTTACTTTAGCCATTCTTTTCCTTTTCATATACATATTGAAAACTCTTGCTATCTGATTTTTATATTTCGTGCTAGTTTACTTTCACAGTCTAACTTCCCTTTCTTAATCATTTCAGTCGTTCTTTGCTGCCTTTTCAAAGATTCCCAGTCTTCTGTCCTCCCACTAGTTTTGGCCACTTTGTATGCGCTTGTTTTTAACAGGATACCATCCTTTATTTCTTTCGTTAGCCATGGATCGCTATCCTTTCTCTTACACCTTTTCCTCCTCACTGGGATATATTTTTCTTGGAGTTGTGAAATATCTCCTTAAATATAGACCACTGTTCATCAATCGTCCTAGAATTTAACGATATTCCCAGTCCACTTTGCTCAATTTTGTCCTCATACCTTCATAGTCTATTTTATTTAATCTTAGTAAGCTGTCTTGAGATCCAAATTTCTCACCCTCTATCTGAATTTGAATTTCAATCATGTTATGATCACTCATTCCAAGGGGATCCTTTACTAGGCGATTGTTTATTGATCCAGATCTAAGATAACCTGCCCCCTGGTTGGTTCCGTTCTATACTGCTCAAGGAACCCTTCCCATATGGACTCTATGAACTCCTCCTCAAGGCAACCTGATCAATTTCATTTGTCCAAAGAATATGGAGATTAAAATCACCCATGATTATTGTTGTTCCCATTTTACAAGCCTCCACTATTTCCTGCTTTGTGTTCCGACCAACAGAGTTGCTACTATTGGGGGGCCTATAGACTATGCCCACCTGTGACTTTTTCCCCTTATTGTTCCTTATCTCCAGCCAAACTCTTTCAACATCCTGATCGTTTGAGCCAATATCGTTTCTTACTATTGCAGTGATTCCGTCCTTCATCAATAGAGCTACCCCACCTCCGTTTCCTTTCTGGCTGTCCTTCAGGATTGTCAAGTACCCCTGAATATTTAATTCCCAGTCCTGGTCGCCTTGCAACCACTTCTCTGTAATAGCTATCAGATCATACCCATTTGCATCTATTTTTGCTATCAACTCATCTATTTTATTACAAATGCTTTACAAATGTTGTATTCTGCCCAGCAACAAACCCAGGACGCTAAGGTTTTGAAAATACCCAGACTTACAGCGATGCCGGGAGATCCACAGGAGACAATTCCAGCAAGAGTATCGGGAACTTCCTCATATCTCCCACAATTGTGTCCTGGTCACACCGGGTCTGAGCAACGCTCCCAACAATAAGGTCCTGATCATCCCGGGTCTGAGCGAGGCTCCTCACAATCAGGTCATGATCATCCCGAGTCTGAGCAACCCTCCCCACAATATGTTTGTACAACATCGTTATAGCTAAAACTGTCATTTCTGAATGTCAATAAATAATTTATAACAATTATAGAGTCAGGCATTTCTCTTCCATGGCAGGTACAGCACGCGGTTATATACAGACTAAAATTCCCTCTACACGATCCCATCAAACACGCCCAGGGCAGGTTAAGTGGGTGAGATACAGAGTAAAGCTCCCTCTGCACTGTCCCACCAAACATTCCCAGGGCAGGTACAGGGGGTTAGATACAGAGTAAAGCTCCCTCTGCACTGTCCCACCAAACCCTCGGGGCAGGTACAGCACGGGGTTAGATACAGAGTAAAGCTCCAAGGGTAGGCAGGCAGAAAGGAAAAAGTGGTGGGATAACGTTGCTGGTTAAAGAGGAAATGAACACAATAGCAAGAAAGAACATTAGCCTGGATGATGTGGAATCTGTGTGGGTAGACCAGCAGATTAACAAATGGGCAGAACACGCAAGTGGGAGTTGTGCACAGACCATCAAACAGTAGTAATAACGTTGGGGATGGTATCAAACAAGAAATAAGGGATGCATGTAATAAAGGTACAGCAGTTATCATGGGCGACTAAATCTGCTTACAGATTGGGTTAATTTGGTAGCAATGCGGTGGAGGAGGATTTCCTGGAGTGTATTAGGGATGGTTTTCGAGACCAATATGTCGAGGAACCAACCGGAGAGCTGGCCATCCTCGACTGGGTGTTGTGTAATGAGAGAGGACTAATTAGCAATTTTGTTGTGCGAAGTCCCCTGGGTAACAATGACAATAATATGGTAGAATTTTTTATGAAGGTGGAGAGTGACAGTTAATTCAGAGGCAAGGGTCCTGAACTTAAGGAAAGGTCACTCCGAAGGTTTGAGATGTGAATTGGCGAGGATAGACTGGTAAATGCTACTGAAAGCATTGACAGTGGATAGGCAATGGAACACATTTATAGATTACATGGATGAACTTCAACAAGTGAACATCCCGTTCTGGAGCAAAAATAAAACGGGTTAGGTAGCACAACCGTGCCTAACAAGGGAAATTATGGATAGTGTTAAATCCATGGAAGAGGCATCTAAATTGCCGAGAAAAAGCAGCAAACCTGAGGACTGGGTGAAATTTAGAATTTGGGAGAAGACAAAGGGTCTAATTAGGATAGTGAAAATAAGGTATGAGCGGAAGCTTCCAGGGAACATTAAAGCTCTCTGCCACCTCTCTCTCTCCCTGCCCCCGTTCACTCTCCATGCCCCTCGATTTTTCTCCCTGCCCTGCTTTCTCTCCCTGCCCCGCTCTCTCGCCCTGCTCCGCTCTCTCTCCCTGCCCCACTTTTTCTCCCTTCCCCCGCTTCCCTGCCCGGCTCTCTCTCCCTGCACCACTCTCTCCCCTGCCCCGCTGTCTATCCCTGTCCCGCTGTCTATTCCTGCTCCGCTCGCTATCCCTGCCGCGCTCTCAATCCCTGCCGCGCTCTCTATCCCTGCCTCGCTCTCTATCCCTGCTCCATCTCTCTCTCCTTGCCCCGCTCTCTCTCTCCCTGCCCTCCCTCTCTCGTCACATGCTATGCTCTCTCTCACTGCCCCACTGCTATGTCTCTCTGCCCCCCGTTCTCTCTCTCTGCCCCACTCTCTCTCTCCTTGCCTCCCTCTCTCTCTCCCTGACCCACCGCTCGCTCTCTCTGCAAACCCCCCACTCTCCCTCACTGCCCCCCACTTTCTCTCCCTGCCACGCGCTATCTCCCTGCACCCCACGCTCGATCTCCCTCCCCGCCTGTCCCTCTCCCTGCCATGCTCTCTCTGTCCCTGCCCGCCGCTCTCTCTCGCTGCCGTCCGCTCTCACTTCCTGACGCATTTCTCTCTCTCCCTGCGCCCCTTCTCTCTCTCCCTGTCCCGCTCTCTCTCCCTGACCCGCTCTCTCTCTCCCTGCTCCGCTCTCTCTCTCCCTGCCCCCTCTCTCCCTCTTCCTGCCCCACTCTCACTCTCTCCCTCTACCTGACCTGCTCTCCCTCTCTCCCTGCCCGGCTCTCTCTTACTGCCCCGCGCACTCTCGCCCTGTCCCGCTCTTTTCTCTCTCCCTGCCCCGCTCTCTCTCTCCCTGCCCGCTCTCTCTTTCCCTGCCCCCACCTCTCTATCTCCCTGCCCCGCTCTCTCTCACTATCATTCCCGCTCTCTCTCTCTCTCTCCCTGCCCCACTCTCTCTCCCTGCCCTGCGCTCTCTCTCTCGCTACCCAACTCTCTATTCCTGCTCCGCTCTCTCCCTCCCTGCTCCACTCTCTCTCCCTGCCCTGCACGTTCTCTCCCTGCCCCACTCTCTCTCTCTCGCTGCCCAACTCTCTATTCCTGCTCCGCGCTCTCCCTCCCTGCCCCACTCTCTCTCCCTGCCCTGCTCGTTCTCTCCCTGCCCCACTCTCTCTTCTCGCTGCCCTGCTCTCTATCCCTTCGCCGCTCTTTCTATCACTGCCCCGCTCTCTCTCTCCCTGCCCTGCTATCTCTCTCCTTGCCCCGCTCGCTCTCTCCCTGCCAAGCTCTCTCTCTCCATGCCCACCCCGGTCGCTTCCTGTCTGCTCCACACCCTAGTGCGATATTTAAACAAGACATAACCCGTGTGATACCTTGGGAATGTTTATTGGATAGTGTAGAGGGAACTATGCTCTGTAGCGAGACCATGCTCCAGTTGTGATCAGATCAGGCTTGGTCGTATTAAATGTGGAGCAGGCTCGAAGAGCCGTGTGGCCTGCTCCTGCTCCTATTTCTTATGTTCTTATGTCTTTATGCTGTTAAATGTACCGTTTACGGCAATGTTTCCACCCATGCCTCCCGCTTGATGGTGCACCAGCGAGTTCACACTGAGTGGAGCAGTGCAATGAAGGTAGTGCAGGGGTCCCATGCGTCCAGCCCCCTGCAAAACAATTACACTGCTTTGGGTACTTTTGAGGGGGATGACTCATCAGGTGGTAGAAGCAGCATCCAAGGTCAAGGCACAGTGGGTGTCTCTGCTGCACAGCAGGGCAGGAAAATCAGTTGGAAAGCTCCAGTGAGAGGAGATGCGATTGCAAGGGAAATAGATCGGCGTTTCTGGAGCCGCAACCGAGACGCCAGGATGTTATGTTACCTCCCTGGTGCAACAGTGAAGAATGTCTCGGAGCGGGTGCAGGACATTCTGAAAAGGGAGGGTGAACAGCCAATTGTCATGATGTTGTAGGTTCCGACGATCTAAAAAAAAAAGGGATGAGATCCTACGAGACGAATTTCGCGAGGTAGGATCTAAATTAAAAGGTTGGATCTCAAAGGTAGTAATCTCAAGATTGGTAACAGTGCCACGTACTAGTCAGAGGAGGAATCGCAGGAAAGCTCAGATGAATACGTGGCTTGAGGAGTGGTGCAAGAGGTCAGGATTCAAATTCCTAGAACATGGGAACCGGTTCTGGGGGAGGTGGGAAAAGTACAAACAGGACGGTCTGCACCTGGGCAGGACCGGATCCAATTTCTAGGGGGAGCGTTTGTTAGTGATGTTGGGGAGGACTTAAACTAACATCACGGGGGATGGGAACCTATGCAGGGAGACAGAGGAAAGTAAAATGGAGGCAGAAGCAAAAGATAGAAAGGGGAATAGTAAAGGTGGAGGGCAGATAAACCCAAGGCAAAAAAACAAATGGATGGATATGATGTATTTTGCATCACAGAGACATGGCTCCAGGTTTACCAAGGCTGGGAACGCAACAGCCAGAGGTATTCAACATTTAGAAGGATAGGAGAGAAGAAAAGGAGGCGGGGTGGCGTTGCTGATTAAAGTGGAAATTAATGCTATAGTAAGGAGGGACATTAGCCTGGATGATGTGGAATAGGTATGGGTGGAGCTGTGGAATTCCAAAGGGCAGAACACGTTAGTGGGACTTGTGTACAGACCACCAAACAGGAATCGTGATGTTGGGGACAGCATCAAACAAGAAATAAGCGGTGTGTGTAATAAAGGTACATCAGTTATCATGGACGACTTTAATCTACATATTGATTGGGCGAACCACACTGGCAGCAAAGTGGTGGGGGATAATAACCTGGAGTGTATTAGTGATGGTTTCTAGACCAATAAGTCTGGGAACCAACTAGAGAGCTGGCCATCATAATGTGATGTGCAATGAGAGGGGACTATTTAGCATTCTTTTTGTGCGAGGCCCCTTGGGGAAGAGTAATTTCATTATTAAGATGGAGTGTGACACAATTAATTCGGAAACTGGGATGCTGAACTTAAGGAAAGGTAACTTCGACGGTGTGAGGCGTGAATTTCTAGAACAGACTTGCAAAGGATACTTAAAGGGTTAATGGTGGTTAAACAGTGGCAAACATTTAAAGATCACATGGATGAACTTCAGCAATTATTCATCTCTGTCTAGAGTAAAAATAAAACGGGGAAGGTGGCTCAACCATGGCTAACAAGGGAAATTAAGGAGAGTGTTAAAGCCAAGGAAGAGGCATATAAATTGGCCAGAAAAAGCAACAAACCTGAGGGCTGGGAGAAGGTTGGAATTCAACAGAGGAGGACTAATGATTTAATTGAGAGGGGGAACATAGATTAGGAGAGGAAGCTTGCAGGTACATAAAAACTGATTGCAAAAGCTTCTAAAGAAACGTGAAGAGAAAAAGATTAGTGAAGGCAAATGTAGATCGCTTGTAATCGGATTCAGGTGAATTTATAATGGGGAACAAAGAAATGGCAGATGAATTGAACAAATACTTCGGTTCTGTCTTCATGAAGGAATGCAACAATAACCTTCCGAATGTACTAGCGGACAATGGGTCTAGTGAGGAGGAACTGAAGGATATCCTTATTAGGTAGGACATTATTTTCTGGAAATTGATGGGATTGAAGGCCGATAAATACCGGGAGCCTGACAGTCTGCAAACAGAGTACTTAAGAAAGTGGCCCTCGAAATAGTGGATGCATTGGTGATCATTTTCCAACAGTCTATCGATTCTCGATCAGTTCCTATGGATTGGAGGGTAGCTAACGTAGCACCACTTTTTAAAAAAGAAGGGAGAGAGAAAACTGATAATTATGGACTAGTTAGACTGACATCAGTCGTGGGGAAAATGTTGGAATCAATCGTAAAGGACGAAGAGCAGTGCATTTGGAAAGCAGCGATAAGATCGGATCAAGTCAGCATGGATTTATGAAAGGGAAATCATGCTTGTCGAATTGTCTGGCATTTTTTTGGGATGCAACTAGCAGAGTGGACAAGGGAGAACCAGTGGATGTGGTTATTTGACTTTCGAAAGGCTTTTGACAAGGTCCTGCACGAGAGATTGGTCTGCAATATCAAAGCACATGTTATTGGCGGCAGTGTACTGACGTGGATAGAGAACTGTTTGGCAGACAGGAAGCAGAGAGTCGTGATAAATGTTCCTTTTCAGAATGGCAGGCAGTGAATAGTGGAGTGCAGCAGTGCACAGTGCTATGACCCCAGCTCTTTATAACATACATTAACGATTTAGATGAAGGAATTAATTGTAATATCTCCAAGTTTGCTGATGACACTAAACTGGGTGGCGGGGTGAGCTGTGAGGAGGACGTTAACAGGCTGCAGGGTGACTTGGGCAGGTAAGGTGAGTGGACAAATGCATGGCAGATGCAGTATAATGTGCAATTGGTGGCAAAAATACGAAACGCAGAATATTATCTGAATGGCACATTAAGAAAAGGGAAGATGGAACGAGACCTTGGTATCATGGTTCATCAGTCATTGAAAGTTGACATGCAGGTACAGCAGGCAGTGAAGAAGGAAAATTGCAGTGTGGCCTTTATAGCACGAACATTTGTGGATAGGAACAGGGAGGTATTACTGCTGTTGTACAGGGCCTTAGTGAGGCCTCACCTGGTGTATTGTGTTCAGTTTGTTCCCCTAATCTGAGGAAGGACGTTCTTGCTATTGAGGGAGTGCAGCGAAGGTTCACCAGACTGATTCCCGGGATGGCAGGACTGTCATGTGAGGAGAGACTGGATCAACTGCGCCTTGATTCACTGGAGTTTAGAAGGATGAGAGTGGATCTCACAGAAACGTATAGGATTCTGAGGCAACTGGAGAGGTTAGATGTGGGAAGAATGTTCCCGATGTTAGGGAAGTCCAGAACCAGGAACTTTGTCTTAGGACATGAGGTTTTCCATTTAGGACTGAGATGAGCAGAAACTTCTTCACTCAGAGAGTTCTTAAACGATGGAATTCCTTGCCGCAGAGAGTTGTTGATGCCACTTCATTGGATATATTCAAGAGGGAGTTAGATATGGCCCTTACGGTTAAGGGGATCAAGGGGTATGGGGAGAAAGCAGGAAAGGTGTATTGAGCGAATGTTCAAGCCATGATCTTATTGAATGACGGTGCACTCCCGAAGTGCAGATTGGCCTACTCCTGCACCTATTTTCACTGTTTCTCTCTTTCTATGTTCACCTGCTCCCAGTGTGGGAAGGGAGGTACTTATTAGAGTTATCTGCTGAAACGCACACCGTGCAGTTCACAAAAGCTTCCCCCTGTTCACTTCTGATGTTCGTGCTAGTTTTAATCACATCAATGTCTGAACTGTACCTGAGCTGTGGCTAATATTCTGGATATATTTTTCAAATAAAGGAAAGAGTGATGGGCTTTTTAAAGGCTTACTTCCAATACTGTAAATTAACAAGTATGTCGTCAATACAACCGAAGATAAGATTAATTATTCTGGCCGGACGTTGCAATTGGATTACTCTGTGAATGATCTGAGCCATCACGATCTGTTCAATAGTGCCACCTGCGTCCAGCGGATGGGGATGTCCCACAATTTAATTCCAACTGAGAGGGGCGGAAATGTCCCCGAGAAAAGTATGTGTGAGGAGAGCTCAGGATCAGATTCTGAGCATACAGCTCCCCACAGGGACATCACACACTGCACCCTCACTGCGGCAGCTCTGGGTCAGACACTGTACATACTGCATCCTACAGGGACATCACACACTGCCCCTCCGTGGGGCTGCTCAGCGTCAGACTCACCACTTACTGCATCCCACAGTGCCATTTCACACTGCCCCCTCCCTGGGGCAGCTCAGGGTCAGACACTGAGCATTCTGCACCCCACAAGGTCATCACACTTTGCCCGCTCCTTGGGGCAGCTCAGGGTCAGACACTGCACCCCAAAAGGACATCAAACACCGCCCCTCCCTGGGGCATCTCAGGTCAGAAACTGCACCCCACAGTTCAAAACACACTTCCCCCTCCCTGGGGCAGCTCAGGGTAAGACTCACGCCTTACTTCACCCCACAGGACATCACGCACTGCCTGCACCCCGGGGCAGCTCAGGGTCAGATACTGAACATACTGCACCGCAGAATGACATCATGCACTGCCCGCTCCCGAGAGCAGCTCAGGGTCTGAGACTGCAGCACACAAGGACATCACACACTGCCCCGTCCCTGGGGCAGCCCAGGGTCAGTCTCACGCCTTACTGCACCCCACAGGGACATCACACACGGCGCCCTCTCTGTGGCAGCTCAGGGCCAGACACTGAACTCACTGCACACCACAGGGACATCACACACTGCACCCTCCTTGGGGCAGCTAAGAATCAGAAACTGCACCCCACAGGGACATCACACATTGGCCGCTCCCTGGGGCAGCTCAGGGACATGACCTCAACAAAATGCACCTCACAGGGTGATCACAACCTGCATGCACCTGTAAGAATACCGGCTTCGTAGAATATTTTGAGGGATGAGGTGTTGCAAGTGTAAAATGAACCAAAGACGTTCATTGAAAAGCTTGCTTCTGCAAAGACAAAGACACTGCTTTGGATTTTCTGCTGACGTAAAGTTCTGGCTCTGCCACCAGTTACTATGGTGTTACATCACACATTATCAATCGGAAACAAACATATTATCACTGGGAAATAGCATCGAGGAGCTCAGATCTGTCTTAGTTTATCGCTTCTCTCGCTTCTCTGAACGTAGAATCACAAAGAACATTTTCAAACTGTTGGAAATAATAAATGATAAATCGTTTTTACAAATCAAACTGTAATGCACTTAGTTAGTACTCATTACTATCAAAATCCTGTGTTGCGTCGTCAGCATGGAAGCTGAAAAAAATAACAGAAAATGCTTGTACTGAGGTTGAAGATAAGATCTGCCAAAACCAATGCCTGGAGACAGAGGGTCACAGGCTCCAGACTGGGAAGATGTGGATCCATAGGAGTGTAAGAGCGAAATACCTGAATTAGGGGTAAAGTAATTTGGTGTAATTTAAATAAAGTAAAAAATTCTGAGAGCAAGATTTAAAGTGCGTTCATGGTGGAATAGCTGTAGTTGGCAGAAACACGACAGTCAGCAAAATGCTCTAAGGAGATAAGTGGACCCATAAGATTTATGTAGACACCTCACAAATATAATGAGAGGAGGCCACGATGTTCCAGCCACAGGAGATAACAGGGACAATGCCTCTTTTAAGCAGAGGGTAGTCATATGCCTGCCAAGAACATTAGCCTGACAATTAGCCTGGGTAGAACTTCGCAGAAAAGTAACACAAAACCTGCAGAGGCTTTTCCCCAGCAACAGTCGCCAGAACTGAATGTTCCAATGGAATCATTAGAATTTACTGTATCCAATAAAATTAATATAACTGTACCACCAAATGAAATTGCTGTAACCTGCATTAACCAATGGAACACTTCCTCGCGTAGTTCCACCATTTCGACTGTATTTGAACTGTATAAGAATGTAACTACGTAGCTTGTCCCATGAGATCGGCGTTGAGAGCAGTCATTAACGGTACTAATGAGGCTGGATCTCCGTTGTTTAATCTGGTTTTAATAAACAACACTTTTCTCTATAAATGACCTTTCATGTGAGTGTTATATTTTTAATAATCCACAACAGGAGATACACGCTGGGACAGATTTTTCGGTGGCTCCGTTCCTGGGGTGTATCTTCGTGAATTTGGATTATTCTCATCGTGTTCGTGTCAGGAAAGGCACCGATCCAGAGAGGGGCTGACGGTATACCAGTAGCAGGAATGATGAATAATCCTTCCTCCTTGCCAAATCACCATCACGAGTAATATCATTCTCATTTATAATTCGAAAATTCTGCTCAACTCCGCTATTAATTCTCGCTTATTCTTAAATAAAATCTGAACTATTCGCACTGTGGTGTCAGCTTCAGTCTTTTGAGCGGACAGTCCAAAGAGAGTTCCAATTTAATCTTACGCAGGCACATCACACACTGCCCCCTCGTCGGGGCAGCTCACAGTCACTCACTGCACAAAGTGCCACCCCCTGACCCAAGCCCCCATCCCCCACATGGACAGCACACA
This sequence comes from Pristiophorus japonicus, assembly GCF_044704955.1. Classification (NCBI taxonomy): domain Eukaryota; kingdom Metazoa; phylum Chordata; class Chondrichthyes; family Pristiophoridae; genus Pristiophorus; species Pristiophorus japonicus. The sequence goes on along the minus strand of NW_027250788.1, from coordinate 290,969 downwards.
CTGCTTCCTCCTTGGGGCAGCTCACGGAAAGACACTGAACAAACTGCAACCCACAGGAACATCACACATTATCCCCTCCCTGGGGCAGCTCACGATCAGACACTGAACACACTGCACCCCACAGGAACATCACACATTACCCCCTCCCTGGGGGAGCTCAGTTTCAGACACTTAACACACTTCACCCCACAGGGACATCACACATTACCCCCTCCCTGGGGCAGCTCAGGGTCAGACACTGAACACACTGCACCCGACAGCAACATCACACATTATCCCCTCCCTGGGGCAGCTCAGGGTCAGACACTGAACACACTGCTCTCCACAGGGACATTCGACACAGTCGGCTCAGGTGCATTCGCTGCATAAAATGCCAACCCCCCCACAGAGACATCACACACTGCCCCCTCATTGGCGCAGCTGAGGTTCAGACACTGCACCAAACAGGGACATCACACACTGCCCCCTCCCTTGGGCAGCTCACAGTCACTCACTGCTCAAAGTGCTCCCCACGCCCCCGACCACACATTGACGTCACACACTGCCTGCTCCCTGGGGCAGCTCAGGATCAGACACTGCACCCCACAGGAACATCACGCAACGCCATTTCCCTAGGGCAGCTGAGGATCAGACACTGCACACCACAGGGACATCACACACTGCCCCCTCCCTGGGGCAGCTCAGGTCAGACACTGCAACCCACAGGGACATCACACACTGCCCCATCCCTGTGGCAGCTAAGGGTCAGACTCAGAACGTACTGCACCCTACAGGGACATCACACACTGCTCCCTCCCTGGGGCAGCTCAGGGTGAGACACTGCACCCCACAGGGACATCACACACTGCCCCATCCCTGTGGCAGCTAAGGGTCAGAATCAGAACGTACTACACCCCACAGGGACATCACACACTGCTCCCTCCCTGGGGCACCTCAGGATGAGACACTGCACCCCACAGGGACATCACACTCTGCCCCCTCCCTGTGGCAGCTAAGGGTCAGACTCAGAACGTACTGCACCCTACAGGAACATCATACACTGCCGCCTCCCTGGAGCAGCTCAGGTTCAGACACTGCATCCACAGGGACATCAAACACTGCCCCCTCCCTGGGGCAGCTCAGGGTCAGACTCTGGTCATACTGCACACCACAGGGACATCACACACTGCCCCCTCCCTGGGGCAGCTCAGGGTCAGACTCTGAACATACTGCACCCCACAGGGGTATCACATACCGCCCGCTCCCTGGGGCAGTTCAGCTAAGATACTGAACATACTGAACCCCACAGGGACATCACACACTGCCCAATCCATGGGGCTGCTCAGGGACATGACCTGAAGAAACTGTACCTCACATGGAGATCACAAATTGCATCCACCTGTAAGAACACTGGCTTTGGAGGGTATTTTTCAGGATGAGGCATTGCAAGTGTAACATGAACCAAATACTTTATTTGAAAAACTTGCTTCTGCAATGACTAACAAAATGGCTTTGGAGTTTCTGCTGACGCAAGGATCTAGCTCTGTCACCAGTGACGATGGTGTTTGAATCACACATTATCACTGGGAAACACACGTATTATTACTTGGAAATAACATCGGTGAGCTCAGAACCTTCTTAGTTTGTTGCGCATCTAGCTTCTTTCAAGGTAGATTCACACAGAAAATTTGCAAACTGTTGAAAATAATAAATAATGTAGTTTCACCTTCAGTACATTGAGCAGACAATCCAAAGAGACTTCCAATTTAAACTTACACAGGGACATCACACACGGCCCCCTCCCCGGGGCAGCTCAGTTTCACTCACTGAACAATATGCCCTGCCCCCCACCCCCCACGGGGACACCACACACAGTTCCCACCCCGGGGCAGATCACGGTCACTCACCGCACATAATTCCCCCCCCCCCGCCCACACAGGGACATCACACACTGCCCCCTCCCTGGGGCAGCTCACGGTCACTCACTGCCCCTACTGGGAAATCACAGGATGTCAATCCCTGGGGAAGCTCACTGTTATGAACTGCACATACATCAACCCACATTGACTTAAAAACATCCCCCTCCCGAAGGTAGCTCGGCGTCATAAAGTGAAAAGGCTGCACCCTTGCGGTGATGTGCACACTGCCCCCACCCTGGGGAAGTCAGTGTTGGAGGAATTGCAGCTAGAAGTGAATCTACTCCACACCTTCTTTCCATGAATCCAGAATCTGACCCGTACCGAATCCAGCCATTCCAGGCTGCAGTCTGTGAAGCCACAGACACCACGGGAATCACACAAACACGACAGAAAATTACAGTCGCTCCCACCGCAGACCCCACAGGTTAGGGCAATCGACCTGGGACAGTGGGAACATTGTCTCTCCAAAGGATTTTTTGCTCCATCCTCTCCCAGAACCCAAAGCATTGGCTAACAGACCTGGGCGATTGGGTCACGAAACGGAAGAAGACATCTCTCCCCCATTCCAGACCCCACAGGTGAACAGCTCTGTCATTTCTCCACAGCAGCTATACTCCCTTGAAGATGCTGACTCTGGCTCGGGTGAGAATTAATCGCTGATCATCTTCGATTGATACCACAAGTCATACAATTGAAACCTCTCATCGGCCACTGTCCAAGTCTCAACCAGAACCTCTCTCACGGTCTCCTGTCCGACGCCCCCCCGCCCCCTCACCAGTCCCTGTGCAGACTAAACCACACCTTCACTCATCATACCCTGTCCCAGTCTGAACCAGACTGACACAGACTCTGCTTCACCAGTCCTGTCGCAGATTGATTCAGATACTCTCACCAGTCTCTGTTTCAGGGTGAACAAGACGGAACCAGATCCGCTCACCAGTCCCTGTCCAATGCTGAAGCACAATCGTCCCCACTAGCTCCTGTCCCATTCCGTAGCAGACTGAATCAGACACTGCCTCACGAGCGCCTGTCCCAGACTGAATCAGACTGAACCAGATGCTCTCACCATCCACTGTCCGTCTCCAACAGAGTGAAATCGACCCGATCACCAGGCACTGTCACAGTATACACCAGACGGAAGTGGACCTCCATCACCATCCTCTGTCCCAGTATGAAAAAGACTGACCCAAACCATGCCTTACCATCTCCTGTCACAGTGTGAACCACGCTGAGCCAAACCCTCAATCACCAGCCTCTGTCCCATCCTGAACCAGTCTGAATCAGACTCATCCTCACCGTCCACTGACCCAGTCAGAACTAGACTGACCCAGACCTCCTTCACAATTCACTGTCCTATTCAGAACCAGACTGACCCAGACCTCCTTCACAATTCACTGTCCCAGTCTCAATCAGACTGACCCAGACCGGTCCCCGCCAGCCCCTGTACCAGACAGAAATAGACTGAACCAAACCTACTGCACCAGCCACCGACTCGGTCTAAACCAGGCTGAAGCAGAATCTCCCGAATCAGTCCCTCTCCCAGTTTGAACAAGAAACTTCCTAATCAGTTGATGTCCCAGACTGAACCAGAAACTCCCCAATCGGTCCCTGTCCTAGTCTCAGCCAGAAACGTCCTAATCAGTTCCTCTCCAAATCTGAACCAGAAACTCAATAATTAGTCTCTATCCCAGAGTGAACCAGACCCTCGCTCATCAGATCCTGTCACAGTCTGAACCAGAAAGATCTCAATCAGTCCCTGTCACAGAATGAAACAGAAATTCCCGAATCATTCCCTATCCCAGACTGATCCAGAAACTCCCGATTCAGTCCCTATCCCAGACTGAACCAGAAACTGCCGAATCAGTCTCTATCCCAGACTGAACCAGATATTCCCTATTCAGTTCCACTCGTTGTCTGAACCAAAAACTCCATAATCAGTCCCTGTCCCAGACTGAATCAGGAACTCCCGAATCAGTTCCTGTCACAGGCTGAACCAGAAACTCCCTGATCAGTCCCTGTCCCACGGTAAACCAGAAACTCCATAATCAATCCCTTTCCCAAACTGAACCAGAAACCGCCTTATCAGTCCCTTTCCGAAAGTGAACCAGACTCTGCCTCATCAGATCCTGCCCTAGTCTGAACCAGAAGCTGCCTAATCAGTCCTGTCCTGGACTGAAACAGAAACTCCCTAACCAGTCCCTGTCCCAGTATGAATCAGAAACTCACTAATCAGTTCCTGTCCCCGGCTGAACCAGAAACGCCCTAATCTGTACCTATCTCCGAACGAACCAGAAACTCCGTAATCACTCCCAGTCCATGTCTGAACCAGAAACTCCCTAATCATTCCCCGTCTTAGTCTAAAACAAACCCTCCCTAATCTGTTCCTCTCCCAGACTGAATACAAAACTCCCTAATCAGACCCTGCCGCAGACTGAACGAGAAACTCCCTAATCTGTACTTGTCGCAGTCTGAACCAAAAACTCCCTCATCAGTCCCTGTCCCAGACTGAACCCGAAAGTCCCTAATCAGTCCCTGTCTCAGTCTCAACCAGAAACTCCCGAATCAGTCACTGTCCCAAACTGACCCAGACACTCCGTAATCAATCCCTGTCCCAGTCTGAACTAGAAACTCCCTCATCAGTCGCTGGCCCAGACTGAACCCGAAAGTCCCTAATCAGTCCCTGCCCCAGACTGAAACAGGAACTGCCTTTTCAGTACAACTCCCAGTCTGAATCAAACGCTCATTAATAAGACCCTGTCCCAGTCGGAACAAGAAACTACCTCAGTCGTCGCTGTCTCAATCTGAACCAGACCCTTCCAAATCAGACACTTTACCAGGCTGAACCAGAAACGCCCTAATCAGTCCCTGTCCCAGACTGAACCAGACCATCCCTAATCAGTATCTGTCCCAGTCCGAACCAGACCCTCCCTAAACAGTCCCTGTCCCAGACTTATCCATCAACTCCATAATAAGCACCGCTCCCAGTCTGAACCCGAAGCTCACCAATCAGTCCCTATCCCTGTCTGGACCAGAGCCTCCCTATTTTTCCCTGTCCCAGTCTGAACCCGAAACTCCCTTATCGTTCCCTTTCTCAGAATGAACCTGACCCTTCCTAATCAGTGCCTGTCCCAGTCTCAAACAGAATCTCCCTTATTCGTCCTTTTCCCAGACTAAAGCAGACCCTTATCTAATCAGTCCTTGTCTCAGTCTGAACCAGAAACTCGCTAATCTGTCCCTGTTCAAGTCGGAATCAGAATTACCCTAATCACGCCTGTCCCAGTATGAACCATAAACTCCCTAATCAGGCCCTGTCCCAGTCTGAATCAGAAACTCGCTAATCATTCTCCTGCCCCAGTATGAACCAGACCATCTCTAATCAGCCCCCGTCACAGTCTGAAGCAGACCCTCCCTAATCAGCCGCTGTCCCAGTCTGAACCAGACCCAGCGGTCGCACATTTAAGTTGTATAAGGCTAGCACTCGGGTAGATGTAAGGAGCTGGTGAATTACCGGGTAATGAATGGACATCTGGAACAAGGTGTCATTTCATGTGGTGAATGCAATTTCGCTAAGTTCCTTCAACCGAAAGCTGCATATCCGGGAATTCACGGTTAGAGTGATCTTCTGGACATCGTTTCTATAACAGAGATTGGACGCAGAGGAATTTCATAGATTTTTCCCCCCAAATTGGAATGTTTCTTTCTGCTTGTTTGCCTGTCCCATGAGATCACACTAGTTTGGTTTGGTAGGCGTGTATATATTGTAGTACACAAGGTGTCGGAATTGTGTTATGCAAGCACGGTGGAAAAGAGTGTCTTTACCTGTCTGCAATTATTCAAATATCTCTATAATTCATGCCGCTTTCTGTATTTGGACATTTAATAGTATTCTGTCGCAGTACTGACAGAGAACTCATTGGCCCAGTGCTTTCGAATGAGACGTCAGATCATGGCCCAGGAAATGATGGACATACAAGGTCCCATGGGAGAAAGTTAGAGATTTCTCCCCTCTGCCGATGCAGAATAACCGGTTATTTCTCACATATACTTCGTTGAAGAGATAGATAAATATATAATCGTATCAATAGGCCACCTCGTAGTGAACACGTGACACCCTCAGTGATACGGGTACCAGTTCCCCAATCGGAACATACACCAACAAAATGATTTGCTTTACTTCTTCTTCAACCACTATATACAAACTGAACATTTAATTCAGTCTCACTGAGAGTATCAACGATGTATATAAGAGCAGACCGGTTATGCTTCAACTGCATAAAACACTGGTTCAGCCACAGTTAGAGCGCAATTCCTGCACATCTACTACAGGAAAGATGTGATTGCACAAGAGAGGGTACAGAGGATATTTAAGAGGACGTTGCCTGGACTGGAGAATGTTGGCTATGAGGCAAGGTTGGATAGGCTGCGGTTGGTTGCTTTCGAACAGAGAAGGGAGACATTGTTGAGGTGTATAAAATTATGAAGGGACTAGATAGAGTGGATATTTCCCTTAGCAGTGTGGCCAACAACCAGGGTCACAGACTTAAAGTAATTGGTAGACGGTTTAGAGGGGATTTGAAGTGAAATGTATTCATGCCAAGAGTGGTGGGGGTCTGGAACGCACTGCCTGAAAGGAAGGTAGAGGTAGAATTGCTCACCACATGTAAAAAGAGCATTGGATGTGCACTTAAACTGCTGTAACCCACAGGGATACGGACCCAGAGATGGAAGGTTGGGTTAGACTGGATAGCTCTTGGTCGGCCTGTGGATACAGGATAGGTCAAAAATGGCCTCCATCCGTGCTGTGAATTTCTATGATTCTATGATCGTGCTGACCGAGAGCCTGGAGATTATAGTTAGATATATTTGTGTAAAAATTATATAATTCAAGAAGTTTTAATTTGAAGGACAGTGTTTTCCATGGAGAAAAAGTAATCCTTCCTCTTCAACAATATTACCAGGTGGATACAGTGGGTTGGTACCTAATGATAAACTACCACGTATTTGAATGAGAGACGGTCGGGGAGTGCACTGATGTTTTCAGGGTTGTTGGGGAAGGGGAAATGAGGAGTTGTAGCAGATTGCGTCAAGAGCAGCGTCAACCCCTGTTCACCATCCTACAGGGCGCGGAGGAATGAAAAGGATATCACTGCTTTATTCTCAACGCTATTTGCATCCCGTGAAATATAAACAGACGAGTTACCTCCTCCTGTTCCCAGGTATCTTTAACCTGTTTCTTGCCAGTTAGTCATTTCGATTCACATAACCGAGAACGGTCGCATAGTGGTTATGTTACTGGACTAATAATCCAATAACGACCTGGAGATATAAAAGCCCACGATGGCAGCCGGGGCATTTCAGTACAGTTACTTAATTAAATCTGCAATAAAAAGCTATTGGCAGTAATTGTGACCAGAAAGCTACCGTAATAGTGAAAACAACATTTCCGGATTGTCTTAAAAGCCCATCTATTAAACTCCTTCATTACAGGGAAATCTACCGTACTTACCCAGTCTGGCATATATTTGTGACTCCAGACCAAGAGCGCGGATCCAGATTTAGTTTAGGTCCAACTGATCTTGAAACTGTCTACCGAGCCATTCAGTTGTACCGAGAACAACGGATGCAGAAGGCGGTTCACCACCACCTTCTCAAGGACAGTTAGGGATGGGCAATAAATCCCGGCCTTGCCAGCGACGGCCACATCCCATAAACGAATAAATAAAAGGAACCCTGTACCAATGGAACTTTATTGTACTCTTCCAGCAACACTATACGCTGCTACCAACAATGGTATGGTTAACAAAGAAAATATTTCCTAGGCTTCAAAAACAATAGCTCCTCAATACCATTGACCTTTTCTGCAAGATCTACATAGAATAACCAAAGAAAGCAGGCTGATTTCTCCAAACAGGGAGGGCATGGAGGGTAATTCCGACTGTAAGCACTCGACATCGAGATCTGGCACCAAAGTGTCAGCTTTGACTCAATGGGAGCACTCACTTCAGTGGCGGAATGTCAGAGGTTCCAGCCCCACACCACAGACTTCAGCATATGCTCGAGGCTGGCACTCCAGTGCACTACTGAGTGAGTGGGCCAACGTCCATAGTGCTGTCTTTTGTGTGAGATATGAAACCAAGGCCCCATCTACTTGCTCAGATTCCATGACATTATGTACACAAACAGTAAGCCTTTCTTTAGTCGCTTTTGCCACATGCCTGATATCAATGATTTTATTACCAACAACGTTCACATTATTCCCCAAGCCAAAACCCGATGCATTAATCTATCCCTTATAACAAGTCAGTAAAAGTAAGGATGGTAACCCATAACAGTTAATACGAAACCAAGTCATATATTACTTAACTAATTACATTTAAAAGCAATCACAGAATGACACAGCACAGAATGAGGCCATTCGAACCATCATGATTGTGTAGGCTCTATGAAAGTGCTACCCATTAGTCCCACTACAGTGCTCTTTTCCCATTACCCTGTGAATGTTTCCCTTTAAACGATATATCCAATTACATTTTGAAAGTTACCGTTGAAGCGGCCTCAAAAACCTTTTCGAGCAGTGCATTCCAGATCATGATAACGTGGTGCATAAAAAACTCTCCTCATCAGCCCAGTGGCTATTTATTTTGGAGAGAACTTAAATACGAATGAGAGGTGATCTTATCGAAACGTATAAGATTCCGAGGGGCTCGACAAAGTGGATGCAAATGGGATGTTTCCACTGATGGGGGAGTCTAGAATTAGGAAGCATAATCTTAGAATAAGGGGCCGATAATTTAACACTGAGATGAGAAGGCATTTCTTCTCTCAGAGGGATGTAATTCTGTAGAATTCGCTGCGTCAGAGAGCTGAGGAAGCTGGGTCATTGAATAACTTTAAGATAGAGAGAAACAGTTTCTAAACCGATAAGGGAATACGGGGACATTGGTAGTGGACAGGAATGTTGACCTGAGTCCATGATCGGATCAGCCATGATGATATTAAATGGCGGAGCAGTCACGAGGGGCCATATGGTGCACTCCTGCTCCTATTTCTGATGTTCCTATGTTCTTATGTAAATATGTGTCCGATGGTACAGCCCCTCTTCCCAGTGGAAGCAGTCTACCCTATCTGTCCTGTAAATAAATCCAATAATGTTGATCACCTCTGTTAAATCTCGTCGTATTCCACTTTGCTCGAAGAAGAAGTATCGCAGCCTCTCTATTCTCTCCATGTAACGGGATTCCCTCATCCCTGGGATCTTTGTGTTAAATCCCTCAGCATCATCTTCAAGGCAGATATATTCTTATAACGTGGAGCCAGGAATTGGACACATTACTCTAGATTAGACCTCATCTCTAATTTACAAAGATTTCGAATAACTTCCTTGTGTTTATACTCTTTATAATATAAGAATTAGGAACAGGAGTAAGCCATCTTGCCCCTCGAGCCTGCTCCGCCTTTCAAATAGATTATGGCTGATCTGGTCGTGGACTCAGCTCCACTTACCCGCCCGCTTTCCGTAACCCTCAATTCCCTTATTGGTTAAAAATCTATCCATCTGTGATTTGAATACACTCAATGAGCTAGCCTCAACGACTTCCTTGGGCAGAGAATTCCACAGATTCACAACCCTCTGGGAGAAGAAATACCTTCTCAACTCGGTTTTAAATTGGATCCCCCGTATTTTGAGGCTGTGCCCCCGGGTTCTAGTCTCCCCGACCAGTGGAACAACCGCTCTGCCTCTATCTTGTAATTATCCTTTGGCATACCATGATGTGGATTTTTTCTTTCGTTATTTTCCTTTCTAATCCTCTGCTTGAACTCCGGGGTCAATGACAGGGCATCCTTGTGTTTCTGGGGTCGTTTTGCTTAGGGCTCTTGTGATGTTTGGGATCTCTATCTTACACAAGAACATTCCCCAAAAGTAACCATTACCGCATTGTGATTCACGAATGGGCTTGGGTGTAGTCCCCTCCAGTTACCAGGTGATGTTTTATCTTACCCACACACACTTGTGTGGATTTCCTTGGTTCGAGATATTCGTGCATGTCCATGATTGGTTTAGCCATGACGGACCCTTTTTCAGGTTTGTCCGTTCCACTTCAATTCGCCCCCTTTTGCATTTTCCGTGAAAGATTGAGTTTGTATTGTAAATATTTTATTGATAGCCCTCTGGACAACTTATCACTGGGTCGTGGTATACGAAGGAGTTACTCAGTATTCCTCCGACTAGGACTCAGGTCCTGTAAAACACAACATGTTTTCCGGCATCACCAGTCGATTAGGGTTTCATGTTATGCATAATGTTTTAACTGTATCCAATGTGTCCACCGTCCGGTTCCCCTTATCGCTACAAACATGCAGCTGTCGCTTGCCATTATTACATGGTGAGTGCCTGTCCATTTTTCTGAGAATACTGGCTTTTTGACGTATATTTCTACCGTTACCTTGCTCCCAATCTGGTTTCCGAGCCTTTCGTTCCTTGGTGCCAGCTTCCCAGTCCTTGGTCACTTGCTGATCCCTGGTGTATGCCTCAGATCTTGTAATTGTTAACATAATTGCGTCACTAATCTCCCTACTCGGTCCCGGTAGGATCTGACTAAGGTCCGATATCATCACTCCCCATCACAAGAAACGCAGGTGATCTCATTGCTCTTCCTGTCATTAGTTCGAAAGACGTGCGGCGAGTGGTCCGGTTTCGGCTCGCCCTGAACTTCGTTAAAATGAGGGTCACTATATCTACTCATCTTTTTCCTCTTTCGTTGATCAATTTGGCCAGTGCCTTCTTCAGTGTCCTATTCATTCGTTCTACTTATCCGGATGATTCCGGAAGATAGGGGATATGGAATTTTTGCCCGGTTCCCATTAGGCAGCATGTTTGTTTCATTACTTGACCAGTAAAGTTTGTAACCTGATCTGAGTCTATCAGTAAAGGCAATCCTCAACTAGGTATAATTTCTTCTGCTAATATTCTAGCCACCGTCTCATGGAGCAATTTTTGTCGTGATTGCTTCTCCCCATTTTCTGAATTGATCTATTATAACCAAGCACTACATTGTCCCCAGGTGATTTGACAGTGGGCCCATGAATCCTGTCAGCATGTTTTACCATGCTCCCTTTGGTCGGGGTTGCTCTCTCATTCTCAACTTTGTTTTTCCACCAAGGTAATGCTTTGCGCATGTTAAGCACTTCCTACAGTAATTTTCTTTATCTCTTCCCATTCCTTTCCACCACCAACATCGGGACATTGAACTCGTCATGCATATCTTACCTGTATGTGCATACCCGTGCTATATACTCAGTACGTGTTGTCGGATGCACCCTGGGCTATCACATTACAATCTTTTCTCCAGATTCCATCCATTCCTTGTTTAGCTTTCTGCCTTTTCCATTCAACATTTCCCTGCTGTAGGTTTGCCTCCTGTACGTTATACATATTTATTTCTTCCGGCCCAAGCGCACAGGTGCTTATTTTAGCCCATAGGCCCCCTGCTCCTGGCAATTTCCAAACTGCCTCATCTGCCTATGCATTGCCTTGCTGATGCCGGTCTGTTATTTTCTTATGGGCTTTGATTTTTATTATTGCATATTCCTGGGGCTGGAGGGAAGTCTCTACCTGTTCGGTAAATATGTTCTCGTGTCGAATTGTTCCTCGCCCCGATGTCATGTCACCTCGCGGACTCCAGGCTATCATGTAATTGTGGATCACCCCAAATGCGTATCGGTTGTCTGCACATATATTTACCCTTTTACCTTTTGCCTCTTTGAGGGCTTCCGTTAGGGAGACTAATTCAGCCACTTGGGCTGAGAGGCTCGATTCCGATTAAGCTACTCCCCGTGTTTGCCCTTCACCATCTGTGGTCCCCTACGATTCTCTATGTCTTCACTCAAATGTTCCATTGGTGGTTATATTGTTATCGGTGCAGGCAGTGCAGGTTGCGCTGTCGGTCGCCCAGTAACTGCTGCACATATTGTAACATTCCTACTGCTTACGTCTGCCTCTTCCATCTATTTTATTTTAGCTTTTAGCTCCTGTATTATCTGATCCTTTCTTTCCATCACTTTATTTTGTACCCGATAGCAGGCTAATACTACCGTGTGAGCCCGGTCTCCTTTATTCCTTGGCTTGCACCTCAATCACTTTGCCTGCCTCTCCGTTGTGTCGTCTGGTTGCCATTCCTATTTCTTCATTCCGTCAATTAATGTTATGTTTTTACCTGCTAGCATTTTCCGTATAGATCCTGAGAGTCAGCAGTCGTATTCCCCGCCATTTCTAAGATTGCCAAGAGACTACCATTCCCTCAGTGGGCTACTCTTGAACCTCCATCGTGTCTTTGACCGATTCTTGGTTGTTAGTACCGCACGCTGGTTAAACTCATTTTAGCCTACTCACACCCCAAAGTTTCCTTATTCCTTGATCTCCGACCTCACCTTGTCGCGTTTATTTGTTCTCTCTGCAGATCTCCTGCTTTCCCGTAAACAGTTTAACAGCTCCAACTTGGAGGTGGTATTTAATAAAAGATATTCACACCAACAGCTGCCACATCGTTTCGGGTTTGCATTTCAGAATCCTGCATACTACGCCAATTGATGGGGATGATCGCCTTTCTACTCAATTAACAAACCCGGAATCAACAGACTGATACCTTCAATAATGTTCAACGATTTTTTATTTCAGCACGGACAGTGGGAGCATTTCACTTCCCATCCGCCTGAGAGGATCTCAAACGAAATGTACAAATTAGACGTTAATTATACAGGTTTTGGCACATGAGTGACCTCGTGGACAGACCTTAACAGTGACGTGATTGGTTTTTCCAAAGCATGATCGAAAACCCAATTGGTTGCTTCTTCAAGGTGTCACTTGCCTTATATTGTTGTTCAAGTTTATCTTTGGATTTTCTTTATTGTTCCTTTGAGTCCGAGGTGAACGCGTGGTCATCTGGTATGTTTTACGCGGAGGTGTGGTTTTAAGCATAGCTCTTGTTGAGATAGCTCAGGGCCTTCACAATAGCCAGATAACATCTTTGCAAATCAACCACGCCCTTGCAGATGGTCAATAGAGTCGTTCCAGGATGAAAGTTGATTAATTTATATAGAGTTGGCGACAGAAGGAGGAATTGAAATCTCGTCATGGATCGCATGGGAAGACTGTAGCAAAGCAGCCCAGCGAGGGGAATCATTGAGGGAGGGGAGGCAGTGATCATTGCGAAAGTCTGTTACTGAATCCAGGCTGGTTCTGAGTTCGGCTCTTCTCACACCCAGTGAGGGTCTGAGCCCAACACACACCGAATGGGACATTGTTGAGAGGGATTTATCTGTGTCTAACCCGTGTGCACCAGCTCTGGGAAAGTTTTATGGGACAGTTAAGAGGGAGCGTTTCTCTGTATCAAACCGGTGATGGACCTGCCCTGAGTATGTTTGATGGGACAGTCTAGAGGGAGCTTTACTCTGCATCTAACCCGTGCTGTACCTGTCCTAGGATTGTTCGATTGGATATTGTGCAGGAGCTTCCTTTTGTATCTAACCCGCTGTACCTGACCTGGGAGTGTTTGATCGGGACAGTGTAGAGGGAAGTTTACTCTATTTTTAACCGGTGCTGTACCTGCGCTGGCAGTATTTGATGGGCAGCATAGAGGGCGCTTTAATCTGTATCTAACCTGTGCTTTACCTGCCCTGGGCGTGTTTGATGGGCCAGTGTAGAGAGAAATTTATTGTGTGTCTTACTCGTGCTGTACCTGCACTGGGAGTGTTTGATGGGACGGTGTAGAGAGAAATTTACTGTGTAACTAACCCTGTGATGTCCCTGCCGATGGTACAAATTAAACTGAACTGGTTGTCATTCTCCATGCCTCAAATTGCTGAGCATTTAACACAGATGCAGCATTTTTGTTGGTCAGTCGAATTATTACTAAGCTCATTCTGTTCAGCCTGGCAGTTTCTGTCTCTGGCTGGGGTTCATGTTCCTCAGGCACTTCCTTCACTCGTCAGCGCTGAGTATTGCGATTGAAGCAGCGGTGGCATCATTTTCTGTCTCCATCGTGATTTTCACCTTCTTAACTTTGACTGTCTGTCCTCCTGCCCGAGCTGCTCTTCTGCTGCAACCTTCATCTGTGATTTGGTTACATTTATCCTTGAGATACTTCGAGGAAATAGATACAAATAATGTAATAGATATCAGAGCAATGATTTATAATGCGTGGATTGAATCCCGGCGCGGGATGTGAGTAGAGCGGGGCTCATTCTCCGCTAAGCAAATGATATATCACGTACAGCACACAAAGCAGACATCGGACCGACTGCTCCATGCTGGCGTTTATGCACCACACACACCACCACCCTTCCCCCACACAATCCCCACAACTCTGCATCTTACCCTATTAGCAGAATCGTCTAATGTTTTCTGCCTGATTTGTTGATCTTGCTTCCCATTAAACGGTTCTGTACTATTCGCCTCAACCACTGCCTCTGGAGGTTGGTTCCCCATTCTCACTTCTCTGGTTACAGAGGCTTCTCCTGAAATTATTATTGGATTTATTGGTGACGATTTTATCATCATGGCCCCATTTTTGGTATGATAATTATTTCATGATTTCAGTTTTTTTAAACTCTATTTCACACTGTGCTTGCTTTTCCGCTATAGCATTTATCACAGCACAATTAACGATTAGAAACAGGCTCAAAAAGAGCACAGCATCGATTCTACACACGAGACAAGGACTCAATGGCTTCTGTTATCACAGGACCACAGAATCATACAGCACAGAAGAGACCATTCGATTCATGATGCTGCTCCAGGCTCTGTGATCGAGCTATTCAATCAGCCCCACACCCTTGTTCCGTTCCCAGATCCCTTCAAATACCGGAATTCCAGTATTGATTCCAATTACATAAGAACATAAGAACATAAGAATTAGTAACAGGAGTAAGCCATCTTGTCCCTCGAGCCTGCTCCGCCTTTCAACAAGATTATGGCTGATCGGACCGTGGACTGAGCATCACTTACGCGTCCGCTCCCCATAAACCTTAATTCCCTGAATTGTTAAAAATCTATCTTTCTGTGATTTGAATACATTCAATGAGCTAGCATCAACTGCTTCCTTGGGCAGAGCATTCCACAGGTTCACAACCCTCTGGGAGAAGAAATCCCTTCTCAACTCCGTTTAAATTGCACCCCCCGGTATTTTGAGGCTGTGTCCCCCAGTTCTAGTCTCCCAGACCAGTGGAAACAGCATCTCTGCCTCTATCTTGTCTATCCCTTTCATTATTTTCAATTTTTCTGTAAGATCACCCCTCATCCTTCTGAACTCCAACGAGTAAAAACATCGTCTACTCAATCTATAATCTTAAGGTAACCCCCTCATCTCCGGGATCAGCCTAGTGAATCGTCTCTGTACCCCTTCCAAAGCTAGTATATCCTACCTTAAGTAAGGTGACCAGAACTTCACGCAGTACTCCTGGTGCGGCCTCGCCAATACCCTCTACAGTTGCAGCTTGACCTCCCTGCTTTTGTATTCCATCCCTCTCGGAATGAAGGCCAAAATTCCATTCGCCTTCCTGATGACCTGCTGCACCTGCAAACTAACTTTTTGAGAAACATGCACAAGGACCCCCAGGTCCCTCTGCACCGCAGCATGTTGTAACTTCTCCCCATTCAAATAATATTCTCTTTTACTGTTTTCTTTTCCAAGGTGGATGATCTCACATTTTCGACATTGTATTCCATCTGCCAAAATTTAGCCCATTCGCTTAATCTTTCCAAATCATATGAAATCGACACCCAGGGGTGCACTTGCAGGAGACACTGCATATCTGTTCCAGACAGGTATATAAAGGCAGGTCTCAGGCAAGAGTGGCACTTGAGAGCTGTGAAATAAATGTGCAGGTCCATAATGACCTTGACATCAGCATGTGCCTCTGTATGTCTGTACTGCAAGGTTCAGGATTTTACAGGCAGACGAAAAGTTTCGGACACACACTCAAAGACTCCCTGATAAAATGCAACATCCCCACCGGCACCTGGGAGTCCTTCTTCCTCGGGTTGAGTTGCCTGTGCTGCGTGATCCATGCCGGATCGATCATCCTCAGCCACGTGGTATGTCACAGCACGTTTGCACATTCACTGGAGGTACCCCATCGTTGTGCAGCCTTTGCACACGTAGTGCTTGAATCGACATGGATGGGCCCGATGATTACCCCCGCAGCACCAACACGGGGCGAATAGATTCACATTCACCCCCGATGGCGCACTTTGAGTCATCCCAGGTCTTGTAGCCACAGACGTATTGGCCCTGCCATATGCAGTTCGGCCTGCTAGCCACATCATTTTATGCACAGTACTTGCCGGTGAGCTTCGATGTTGAGAAGGTATCTATTTGGTGTTATCGTCCGTGGCCATGCCTGCCTGGGCGATCGCGATGGCCCTGCTCAGGTCTCGGGCTTCAGCAGCCAGCAGCTTTCGAAGAATGACCTCGTGGCTGATGCCCAGCATGTAAAAGTCCCACAGCATTTGCCCCAACGCAGCAAGGTCCTGCGAGGTGTCTCAGGTCGGCGACATAATCCGCCACGTCCTGGTCCCCGGAACGATGGTGCGTGTCAAAACGATATCTGGCCATGAGGATACTCTCCATCAGCTTGAGGTCGTCCCAAACCAGTGTGCACAACTCTGAATATTGCTTCTCCGTTGGTTTTGTCGGTGTGAGCAGATTCTTGATGAGGCTGTTTATTTTAGGCCCACTGACGGTGAGGAGAACCGCCCTGTCCTTGGCCACGTTTGTGTCTCCTTCCAGCTCGTTGGCCACAAAGTACTAGTCGAGCTATTCGACGAAGGCTTCCCAATCATCACCCTCAATGGATCTCTCTAATATTCCAACAGCAGCCATGGTTGCGTTAAGGTTCATATTCTATTACTCGTCGCCAATTGTTGTGAAAAGAAGAACTCCCCGAGGCTGAGTACTGTGAGCTAAACTTAGTTTGACCTTAGTTTTCTTTATTACAACTCCAGAGTACCTGAACAACATGGCAGCCAACCTTTTATACTGGCCCTGCACGTGTGGGCAGGTGACAATTAGGACTCCAACAGTTGCGCCCTCTGCCGGCAAGTATTACAGAGTTACATACATCACATAATTGTTATGGTTAAGAAGTTATAATTCCAATGAATGCCTGAATCGTGCGAAAGGAGCCTGTTTGTAGGACAAGGCTACATATCAGGAAGGAGTGTAGTTAGATGACAAGGGAAGTGATACTCTGATTATAAGTTTGGAGAATAAAAAGAGTAAATGCTGGAATCACTGAGCAGGCCAGGCAGCATCTGTGGAGCGAGAAACAGAGTTAACGTTTCAGGTTAATGACCTTCCATCAGAAGTTGGGCAGTTGTGTTAGGTAATACTATTAAAAGTTTCAATTGTCACGTAGCAAGTGTAAGGAAAAGATATAAAATGTGGAATTTGGAACAGATAGTTTAGAATCCGATTAATGTTTGATCAATTTGTACACCGAGCTAGTAACTGTAACGTGTTTGAGTTCTTCAGCTAACATTCGCAAGGTTTGGGTGTAAGTACTGTTAAGTGTATGTTTAATTATTGTCTGCTTAATAACTCTGACATTTAATGTTGCGGACCCTAATACTGCACTGCGCGTGTTCCAGCTCTGTTTGGAGCACCGATCCCTTCAATCCGTCGCTTACAGGGACAGTTGGATTCACCGTTTCTTAGTTTGGTGAAATTTCAAAGATTGAAAGCAGCGCACATCAACCTGGTCACCTACTCACTAACCGCTGCACGCTGCTCCCGTGAGATGGAAGCCCAGTTACTGTTTCAATCTTGAACGCAGGTGCAAGCAGAACTCATTCAGAGAAAGTCCAAGTCCCTGAGGCACGTGATTATTTGCACTGAACTCCTTCGCAAAGAGTTGCGGTTCGTGTGGGGTGATTTGGCCACATCTTTCCCCACACGACAACACTTCAAACATAACTCAACAGCGGTAAAGTGATTGAGTTCCTGAAAGGGGTTGTAGAAATTCAAGTCCTTCTTTGCAAAAGTTCGATTCAAATTCAAAATTCTTGGGTAAACTGAGGGCTCGTCTGGGATTTGAAGCCTGGACCTCTCGCAAATTTGAAGCAACAACCCCGAAGCAAGAATCATACACTTAGACCAAAGGGCCAACTGCTTGAGAAATGTGGAGATATGGTGTAACCATTATTGAAGCATTTTTAATGTGTTGCTATTCTTCATCCGAGGAGCACATGTGACGGAATCAGTGACTTTGCTTTTTCGACCTGTCTTCTGAAGCACCGCACGGTCCCACTCCGACAGTCAGTGAGCTGCTGGGACGTTCGTGTATCCAGGCTGTGTGTGGTCACCCCGTGCGCAGCAGAGGGGTTTCTGCATTGGTTCTGGGTGGGGACAGTATCTTTACCCTTCTCTCTTGTCTATATCCCTGTGCTTTGGTTACTCTATTTATTCCCCTTTCTCAGTTTCTAGTGTTTAAAATGGAAAAAAGATGAAATGGGTGTCACTGTGGAATAATTTCTCTCACTCAAAGTTAGACACACTACCGTTGCACCATGAGGTCTAGGGAGGTAGCCATTGATATTCAGGTTCATATATAAGTATATCGACATGTATCGTAACTGTTCCCTGGTCGTCGAGGGGTTAGGATCTGGCGCACTAACCTGGTTTCAATCCTCGATCAATTCATCGCATAAAAAATAATTGAAGTCTGTGAGACGATTAATAATTGCTTTAATCACCATGAATACCAATACTGTCATTTATCTCACACTACTGTACATAACTGTACCTTACCATGCCATACATGACTGTAACCAGAAATGACCTGTAACCACAAGCTTACCTTACCACCAGTGGTGCATTTGCAGGAGGCACTGGATACCTTTCTCAGACAGGTATATAAGGACAGGTCTCAGGCAAGTGTGGCATTCGAGAGCTGTGTAATAAAGGTGCAGGTACTGAGTGACCTTGACTTCAGTATGTGCCTCATGTGAGTCTGTATTACAGGATCAGGACTTTACAGTGGCGACGAGTTACGGGATTACAGAATCCACAGAATGGCGACCAACGGCTCAGGTGAAAAATACAATGCTGGAGATAATTGGGAGGACTTTATAGAAAGGCTACAGCAGAGCTTTGTAACCAAAGACTGGTTCGGCGACAATAAGGCAGACAAGAGAAGAGCCCATCTCTTGACCAGCTGTGGCTCGAAAACATACGCTTTAATGAAGGACCTGCTGGCACCCGAGAAACCAGCAAGCAAGTCGTTTGAAGAATTGAGCACACTGGTAAGAGACCACCTGAAGCCAGCAAGCAGCCTACACATGTAAGCTACCTCGGACCCGTGTCAAAGGTCCTCTTATACCGAGCACAGGCTCAGGAAAACCCCGGGGGAGAGGATATCCCGGTCACTGGGCCTTCCAGTAACACTGAACAAGTGCCCGGTCTGAAACTTTCCAGGCTGTTGATGGCGGGGGATTCGGCGATGGTAATGCCGTTGATAGCCGGGCCTGCTTAAGTTGCATCTTCCTGTCGCTGATTGTTGCCAGGCGCCTGTTGACTCCGCCCCGTGGGTTTACCTCCAACTTCACACCACGAAACAGGTTCTTCTGAATTCCAAGGTGTGTACGGAGATCAACCATCAAAAGCTCTGTCATTAACGACAGGGGGTCCGGCAATTGTCTGATCGCAATGCGCTTTCAGTCCTTGTCCTTAAAATTGCGGACGTGTAAATTGGGGAGTTCAATGACTTTGAAAGGAACATTGTTGTTTGGTGCAGTTCCGTTCAGAGAAATGTTTGTGAAAGAAAATTTTTGCAGAGAGAGGGATTGAGCGCCTGTTGGCAGAAACATTTTTGAAATGAAAACTTGTGGACAATAAAATGGAACAAGAGCAGTCCGGGGTACATTGTCACATGATGGAAGCTATCTCGAACCCGGAACAAAGCTCCCCGTACACCGAGCACAGGCTCAGGAAAACCCCGGGCAGAGGATATCCCGGTCACTGTGCCTTCCAACAACACAGAACAAGTGCCCGGTCTGAAACTTTCCAGAGTAAGAACTTGTAACTAGAGCATCCAACAGTCCCTTGGGATCCCTTGGAACTTCAGGGGATGCGCTCCCTGGTGGTGGAACATGGGAGTGCATGCTTTACAGAGACACAACATCACTCCCCCGCCAAAGTCAATGTGAAAACTATTTACAAGGTGAGGCGGTCGGGAGCCTTTCTTTCCCTGGAGAACTGCCTCGGTGCAAATGTCTTTTCCAGTGTGTTGGCTGTGCCCTCGCTGGACAGGCGTGTTGTTGGCCCTGCAGGGCTGCTGGGTGAGCCTGGCCTTGCTGGGTTGTTGCGCGTGATGGGTTCGATTTCCTGGTCCGACGTCGTGTCGTTGATCCTTTGTGTGTGTGTTGTGGGTTCGAAAAAGGTGGTGTCTGCTGTGGGTTGTTCAGGGCAGTCTGTGCTTTCTGCAAATTTGTCCAATGTCTAGTTTGACGACAAACACCCTACTCCCTTCTTTAGCTATCACCTTGCCCGCGATCCACTTGGGACCATGTCCACAGTTTAGCACATACACGGTCATTCAGATCAATTTCCCGTGACACAGTGGCGCGACCATCATTTACATTTTGTTGCTGACGCCTGCCCTCCACCTGATTATGCAGGTTGGGGTGCACCAGCGAGAGTCTGCTTTTAAGTGTCTTTTTCATGAGTAGCTCAGCCGGGGGCACCCCTGTGAGCGGATGGGGTCTCGTGCTATAGCTGAGCAGTACTCGGGACAGGCGGGTTTGGAGTGAGCCTTCTGTGACGCGTTTAAGGCTCTGTTTGATGGTTGTACTGCCCGCTCTGCTTGCCCATTGGAGGCTGGTTTAAATGGGGTCGAGGTGACATGTTTGATCCCATTGCGCGTCATGAATTCTTTAAATTTGGTACTGGTGAAACATGGCCCGTTGTCACTGACCAGTATGTCAGGCAGGCCGGGTGTGGCAAACATGGCCTCAGGCTTTCCATGGTGGTGGTGGCGGTGCTTCCCGACATTATTTCACATTCAATCCATTTTGAAAAAGCATCCACCACCACCAGGAACATTTTACCAAGAAATGGGCCCGCACAGTTGACATGGATCCTCGAACATGTTCTGGAGGGCCAGGACCACAAACTGAGTGCTGCCTCTCTGGGCGCGTTGATCAACTGAGCACACACGCTGCATTGTCGTACACAGGACTCGAAGTCAGAGTCCATACCGGGCCACCACACGTGGGATCTGGCTATCGCTTTCATCATTACTAAACTCGAGTGTGTGCTGTGGAGATCCGAGATGAACGTCTCCCTGCCCTTTTTTGGTCGCACTATGCGGTTACCCCACAACAGGCAGTCTGCCTGACTGGACAGCTCGTCCTTTCGCCGCTGGAACGGCTTGATTGACTCTTGCATTTCAACGGGGATTCTGGCCCACCTCCCATGCAGTACATAGTTTTTTTACTAGGGACAGCAGAGGATCTTGGCTGGTCCAAGTCCTAATGTGGTGGGCCGTGACAGGTGATTATTCATTTTCAAACGCTTCCATGACCATCAACAAGTCAGCGGGCTGCGCCACCATCAACAAGTTTGCAGGCTGCGCCATTTCCACCCCCGTGGTGGGCAATGGTAGCCGACTGAGAGCATCAGTGCCTGGCCTGTGGCGGATCGTATAGTTATAAGCTGAGAACGTGAGTGCCCACCTTTGTATGCGGACTGAGGCATTAGTATTTAACCCCTTGTTTTCAGCGAACAGGGATGTGAGGGGCATGTGATCGGTCTCCAGCTCAAATTTGAGGCCAAACAGATACTGATGCATTTCTTTACCCCGAACACACATGCTAATGCCTCTTTCTCAATCATGCTGTAGGCCCTCTCGGCAATTGACAAGTTTCTGGAAGCATAGGCGACAGGTTGCAACTTCCCCACAATGTTAGCTTGTTGTAATACACACCCGACTCCGTACTACAACGCATCACATGCTAGCACAAGTCTTTTATACGGGTTATACAATAGAAGCAGATTGTTGGAGCATAAAAGGTTTCTGGCTTTCTCAAAAGCAATTACTTGTTTTTTTTTTCCCATACCCAGTTCGCACCTTTGTGCAATAACACATGTAGGGGCTCTAAAAGGTGCTTAACCCGGGTAGGAAGTTACCAAAATGTTTGAGGAGTCCCAGGAACGACCGCAGCTCCGTGAAGTTCTGTGGCCTGGGCGCATTCCTGATAGCCTCTGTCCTGGCGTCTGTGGGCCGAATTCCATCCGCCGTGATCTTTCTCCCCAAAAATTCCAATTCTGTTGCCATGAAGACGCATTTCGACTTCTTCAGCCGCAGCCCTACACGATCCAGTCACTGGAGGACATTCTCCTGGTTTTGTATGTGTTCGGCGGTGTCCCGACCCATAACCAATATGTCGTCCTGAAAGACCACCGAGTGCGGTACCGACTTGAGTAGGCTCTCCATGTTTCTCTGGAAGATCGCTGCAGCCGACCGAATTCCAAACGGGCATCTGTTGTCGATGAATAGTCCCTTGTGCGTGTTGATGCAGGTGAGGCCCGTCGAAGACTCCTCCAGCTTCTGCGTCATGTAGGCCGAAATCAGGTCAAGCTTGGTGAACGCCTTGCCTCCTGCCAGCGCGCCAAATAGGTCGTCTGTCTTAGGTAGCGGGAATTGGTCCTGTAGCGAGAAACGATTAACAGTTACTTTATAATCGCCGCAAACCCTGACCGTGCCATCATTTTTGAGTACTGGAACAATCAGGCTGGCCCACTCGCTGAATTCCACTGGCGAGATGATGCCCTCGTGTTGCAGCCTGTCCAGCTCGATTTCCACTCTCTCCTCATCATGTGAGGGACCGCTCGCGCCTTGTGGTGAATGGGTCGTGCCTCTGGGACCAAGTGGTTCCGCACCTTCGCCCCGGAAAAGTTTCCAATGCCTGGCTCAGAAAGGGAAGGAAATTTGTTCAGAACCTGGGTACATAAGGCCTCATCGACATGTGATAGCGCTCGGATGGTATCCCAGTTCGAGCGGATTTTGCCCAGCCAGCTCCATCCAAGCAGTGTGGGGCCATCGCCCGGGACAATCCAGAGTGGCAGTTTGTGCACCGTGCCCTCGTAGGTGACCTTGACCATGGCGCTGCACAGGACAGTGATAAGCTCTTTGGTGTACAATGTCAGTTTCATGTGGATGGGGCTTCGGGCTGGTCTGAATGTCTTGTTGCACCACAGTCTGTCAAACATCTTTTTACTCACGATGGATTGGCTGGCGCCAGTGTCCAGTTCCATGGTTGTGGGTAAGCGATTCAATTTTTCATTTAGCATTATAGGTGGATATTTCGTCGAAAATGTGTGCACCCTGTGTACTTCGGCATCTGCCTCCTCTCTCTGAGGCTCTAAATTGCTTTGATCCACCATGGACCGATATTCCTCTGCCACATGGTGGTTAGCAGGTTTTGCAGAGCTTGCAGCTCATTCGCAAGCCCGTTGGAGATTCCCCATTGTTCCACAGCTATTGCAAACATACCCTTTGAAGCGGCATTAATAGGCTCAATGGAAGCCTCCACAACGCCAACAAGGTGTGTATTGCCTTGCATTCATCCTTTGTTGGGGACTCTGAGTCATCTGGGTCACCTGAGGCCTGCTGGCAGTTGCAGACTCGTGGTTTCTGCCCTGTACATGTCTGCTCACAGACACAGTTCCAGTTAATTTATGAACATTGCTAGCACTTGTGTGCTGAGAGGTTTGTTTGGTGTTATCACTGGTGGATATAAATACCTGTGTTATCGCAATGGCCTTACTCAGGGTCGGTGTCTCTACAGCCAAATGTTTTTGTAGAATGGTCTCATGGCCAATGCCCAGTAGAAAAAAGTATCTGAGCATTTGCTCCAGGTAGCCATCAAACTCACATTATCCTGCAATTCGCCTTAGCTCGGCGACGTAGCTCGCCACTTCCTGATCTTCAGATCGCTGGCACGTGTAGAACCGATACTGTGCCATAGCACGCTCTCCCTCAGGTTAAGATGCTCCCGATCTAGTGTACACAGCTCCTCATACGACTTATCTGTTGGTTTCACTGGAGTAGAAGATTCTTATTGAGGCCGTGAGGAGGACCGCTCTCCTTTTTGCAGCATTTCCTTTTCCGTCCAGCTCATTGGCAACAAAGTACTGGTCGAGATGTTCGACATAGGCTTCCCAGTCCTCAGTCTCTGAGAACTTCTCCAGGAGGCCTACAGTTTGCTGCAAGTTTCTGTTGGATTCGTATACTCGTCGCTAGTTATAGTGTTCCTAACACAGATGAAGCTGCATATAGGGAGGTTAAATTAACAGTGATAACAGTCTTTCATAAGACACTCCAGAGTGAGAAAGTGGCCTTAGGGGTCGGCTTAAATAAAGTGCTCCCAAGGGGTGCTGGGATCCCTTGGGACTACAGCGGATGAACTCCCTGGTGGCGGAACATGGGAGTGCATGCTTTACAGATACACAACACATACATTGCCTCATCTTTGACTTCTGCCAACATCCCTTGTATTTAACCTTCGCCGCACCTCCGCCATGATCTCTCACCATTCCTCCACCACGACCTCTCACTGTTCCTCCACCACGATCTCTCACCGTTCCTCCACCACGATCTCTCGTCACTCCTCCACCACGACCTCTCACCGTTCCACCATCAAGATCTCTCATCACTCCTCCACCACGACCTCTCACCGCTCCTCCACCACGACCTCTCACCGCTCCTCCACCACGACCTCTCACCATTCCACCACCACGACCTCTCACCGCTCCTCCACCACGACCTATCACCGCTCCTCCACCACGACCTCTCACCGTTCCTCCACCACGATCTCTCACCGTTTCTCCACCACGATCTCTCGCCGTTCCTCCACCACGACCTCTCACCGTTCCTCCACCACGATCTCTCACCGCTCCTCCACCACGATCTCTCACCATTCCTCCACACTGACCTTCCCGCTCCTCCGCTCTACCTGGGTCCCGCCGATGTTCCTGCCAACGCACCAAACGGCGACCTGGATTTTGATGAAGTGCAGCCCAGCAGGTCTCCAGCCGTCCTGGTTAACCCTTGCCACTGCACCAAGACCTCGCTCTGTCAAGCCCGTGTGGTGGCTGGTGTGCAACGGTCACACCATGTTAAAACAATCCACCCACAGGCATCTTCCACCCTTTGATTGGAGTTCAGGACTGGAACATCGGGTCCTTCATTGAAACACCTGTGAACCCATGTGGAAATAAGCCTCCCTCGTTCGAGGACCCG
This sequence comes from Pristiophorus japonicus, assembly GCF_044704955.1. NCBI lineage: Eukaryota > Metazoa > Chordata > Chondrichthyes > Pristiophoridae > Pristiophorus > Pristiophorus japonicus. The sequence goes on along the minus strand of NW_027250788.1, from coordinate 265,773 downwards.
CCTCTGATGATGATGATGATGTGTGGGACCTTACCAAATGCCTGCTGGAAACCATCAGATTAAATCTAGTAAGACCCGTCACTTGATTCAGTTTTCACTGATCTTGCCTTAGGAAGGCTATATTGTCTTTGGAGGGAGCATTGTGTCAGTTTCCCAGACGGATACCAGGATTCCATGGTTTAAATTGAGATATGAGATTACACCCACTGGAAATTAGAAAGTCGAGCATTGATTTGATCAAAATTTCCAAGATAATAAGTGAACAGATAGAGTAGATAGAGAGAAATGATCCCGCTGGTTGCGGAGTCCCAGACTAGGGGCCATAGTCTAAATATTAGAGCCAGATGTTTCAGGAGTGAAATTCGGAAACATTCCTACCCACACAGGGTGGGAGAGGTTTGGAACTCCCTTCTGCAAAGGGCAGTTGGTGCGGGGTCAGTTGTTCATTTTACATCGCATTTTGACCAAAGGTATAAAGGAATATGGGCCAAAGGCGGGTATATGGAGTTTTCTCACAGATCAGCCATGATCTCATTGAATGGCGGAACCGCCTCGAGGGGCTGAATGGTCTCCTCCTGTTCCTGTGTAACAGGCTTGAGGGCCTGAATGGGCCTCCTCCTGTTCCTGTGTAACAGGCTCGAGCGGCTGAATGGCCTCCTCCTGTTCCTGTGTAACAGGGTCGAGGGGCTGAATGGGCTTCCTCGAGTTCCTGTGTATCAGGCTCGAGGGGGTGAATGGGCCTCCACCTGTCCCTGTGCAACAGGATCGAGGGGCTGAATGGGCCTACTCCTGTTCCTGTGTAACAGGCACAATGGGCTGCATGGGCCTCCTCCTGCTCCTGTGCAACAGGCTCGAGGGGCTGAATGGACTTCCTCATGTTCCTGTATATCAGGCACGAGGGGCTGAATGGGCCTCCACCTGTCCCTGTGCTACAGGATTGTTGGGCTGAATCGGCCTACACCTGTTCCTGTGTAACAGGCTCAATGGGCTGCATGGGCCTCCGCCTGTTGGTGTGCAACAGGCTCGAGGGGCTGAATGGGCCTCCTCCTGTTCCTGTGTAACAGGCTCAAGGGGCTGAATGGGCCTCCTCCTGTTCCTGTGTAACAGGCTCAAGGGGCTGAATCGGCCTCCTCCTGTACCTGTGTGTAAGGTCTGGGAAACAAAGGGAGGTGATATGAGAAAACATAAACGAAATGGTATTGTGTTAAAAGTGAAGCAGAAGGATTGAGTGATTTACACACAGAAATCATAGAAGCTGGGTAGTTAAGTTGCTAAGTTGTTTAATAAGAATACAGTGGCCTTGGCTTTATTAGTAGTGAAATAAAGGACACCAGCGAGGAAGTTATACCATACCTTTTCAATCCAGGTTTAGGCCTCAGTTGTAGAACTGTTTACAGTTCTGAACACCACAATTTAGGAAGGATATCAAGGCATTGGAGAGAACGTAAGAAATATATAAGAAACATTTTCTATTGTTGTTGAAGACACAAACACAGGCATTCATCGAGAATCAACCTGCAGGTGACCAGACACAGATTAAAGATCCAGAGAGACCGACAGAATCTGGAAACACCGGCAAATAGACAACAGATATTGACAAGGACTGAAAGCACTTTGCGATCAGAAAATTGACGGCCCAGCTGTGGTTAATGACACGGCTTTTGATGATTGATCTCCGTACAAGCCTTGAAATTTCGGAGAACCGGTTTCGTGGCTTGAAGCTCGAGATAAACCCACGGGGCGATGCCAACAGGCGCCTGGCAGCAATGAGCGACAGGAAGATGCAACTTAAGCAGGCCCGGCTAGCTCGTTCGGTAAAGTATAAGACTCTTAATCTGCGTGTCGTGGGTTCGAGCCCCATATTGGGTGAATTATTTTCCTTAAACTTTTATGGTGCTTTCACAGGAAAACATCATTAATGAACCCATAATCTTTTTTTGCACAATGAAAGAAATGCGAACTGAGGGAGAGTTGATAATTTGATCATTTGTTCTGTGCTCTGTATAAGAACACAAGAACCAGGAGCAGGAGTCGGCCATTTGGCCCTTCGAGCCTGCATTCTTTCGCACTGAAACAAATTATAACCGTGTTTTTAAATTAGCAGTGCGAGATATTTAGAGGGCACATTTCAATGCTTCACATAACCATTCCTTTCGTTACAGCCACCCACGATCGATTCCCGGTTTGAGAAGTAACTTTGATATCATTGTTTGTAATTGAAGTGGGGTCATTTTATGAAGTTCGATGGATGTCCCAAAGCACTTCAAAGTGGTGTCCAAACAAATGCGTTTGTAATTAAAAACACTAAATGTCAGGAGTGGGATATGAACACACACCTCCAGAGGAGATTGTGACCTGAACGCAGCACCTTCGACCGCTTGGCCATCCTGACAGTTGAAAGCTCCAGTTACAAGTTATTACTCTAAAAGTTTCAGACCGGGCACTTGTTCAGTGTTGCTGGAAGGCCCAGTGACCGGGATACCCTCTCCCCTCGGGTTTTTCTGAGCCGGTGCTCGGTGCACGGGGAGCTTTGGTCCGGGTCCGAGTTAGCTTGCATCATGTGACAATGCAGCCCGGACTGCTCTTGTTCCATTTTATCGCACATTAGTTTTTGGTTCAAAAATACTGTCACAAGTGGGACAGAAACCCACATCTCCAGATGAGACAGGGAGATGCAAATAGCACCGCAGACCGCTCGGCCATCCTGACTATCCAGTGCTGTGTGTGGCCACCTGCAGGTTGATTTTGAACTTTTGTGTCCTGTCACATGAAATAAATGAGGGCAGCAGGCGTATCTCAGCCTGACACCGGGGAAACAGTGAGACAGACATTGCATTGTGTTCAGGTTTAATCACAGCAATTTCCGCAGTCAGGAGCTGAAAAGGACGAAGAGCTGAAAAAACACAAGAAAAAAGCAAAGAAATGTCAGCAATTGTGGTAAACTCTTAAATGTGTTTCCTGCTCGTTTAGTGATGCGGCACTCACAGAGGGAGCACGGAATCAGAAAGTAACTCTTTCATTCAAAATCTTTAAAATAATGACATGCAACTAATTAAATTGTGTGTCGGGGGATGGGGATGGGTGAAGATTATTTGTTTTATTACCCATTCATTAACCGACAACGTTGTTTTGTAGAATTGTTGCTGAGGGACAGTGGAAACTTCAATAACTGAACTTTAATTATTTAAGGATTTTGAATCACTGATGAAGTTTTCTCCCCTATCTGACTTTACACACTCTGTATTTAGGAGACTGGTTTAAAATGTTCAGTGCTCATGCGACAAGGAACCTGGGACGACTTTTGTTCAATTTATTTCACAGCAAAAATAGTCTGTAAGATAATGTTTCCATCCGGGTTCGAATCGGGGACCTTTCGCGTGTGAGGCAAACGTGATAATCACTACACTATAGTTAAAATAATCTTAGGTATATAACCAGAGCTTTAACCTACACAGCTGGCCGATATTTCAGGAGCTGATTTTACGAGAATAGAATGACGGTGCTATATTTAGGAAGGCTGTGAGTGTGGCAGGAATTGATCTCGTGTTTCCCAGACTTTACACATCGGAACTGGAGCTGGCCATTTAGCAGCTAGTGGTTAGGATCTGGAATGCACGGCTTGAAAGGGCGGTGGAGGCAGACTCAATCTTATCTTTCAGACAGGAGTTGGATCAGGGTCTGAAGGAAAAACAATTGCAGGGCTACGGGGAAAGAGCGGGGGAGTGGGACTCGCCGAGAGTCGACACGTGCTCGATTGGCCGAATGGCCATCCGTGCTGTAACCATTCCATGATTCGATAAGTTAGTGGCACATTTCATAGTGTGGGTGGGAGCACAACATTGCAAAGGCACATGGATTGAGTCGGCAAAACTAGAGGCATCTGTATCAGGAGATTCGCGGGGCGTGGAAATTTTGGAGTTTGATGACTTTGAAAGGAACATTTTTGTTTTGTGCCGTTTCGGTCAGAGGTGTTCTATGAAAGCAACATTTAATGAAAAGAATTGCAATCGCCCAACTTGGGGCTCGAACCCACGACCCTAAGATTAAGAATCTCATGCTCTACAGACTGAGCTAGCCAGGCTTCTGTCCAGCGAAGGTTTTTATCACTCATTGCAGCCAGGCGGCTGTTGGCTCCGCCCCAGATGTTGAAACTTGCTGTTGAAGAAATGCCAGGGTCTTCTTGAATGGTGGACCAGGCTCGAGGGGCCGAATAGCCAAATCCGGACCCTAATCCTTACGTGTTTATGCAGAGCTCCTTCAGGGTAAACGAGCCAAAGGAGGACAGCGGAAACGTTACAAGGACACCCTCAGTGCCTCCCTGGTAAAGTGCGACATCACTACTGACCCCTGGGAGACGGTGGCCACAGACCGCCCGAGGTGGAGAAAGTCCATCCGGGAGGGCGTTGAGCTCTTTGAGTCTCGATGCAAGGAGCATGAAGAGACCAAGCGCAGGCAGCGGAAGGAGCACGCGGCAAACCAGTCCCAACGACCCCTTCCCTCGACGTATATCTGTCCCACCTGCAACAGGGTCTGTAGCTTTCGTATCGGACTGTTCAGCCATCAAAGGACTCACTTTGGGAGTGGAAGCAAGTACCTGCTCGATCCCGAGGGACTGCCTCTGATGGTGTCTATGTTTTGCGTGTGAATGCGAACGTGTTAACTGCTACACTGCGGAAACATCTCCACTTTCAGCACCAGATTACCAGAATTAAACCGAATGGGATTGGGAGAAAAGTTCCTCATATGCTCAGGGCAAAATATATCATATGACAATCGAATTTCACGAATTAATTAATTATGTTTAAATCAATGCTTCTTTTTTTCTACGCAGGAGATGCATGAAGACTTATAAAATAGATGAACTATTTATTTATAAGGTTTTAAATTTCCCTGACTGGGAATTGAACCCGGGTCACGGCCGTGAGAGCGCCAATTCCTAACCACTACACCATCATGAAACCTGGCTTGAAAAGAGACGCAGTGGTTGTGTCGAGATTCACATCGAGCAGCTCCGTAACACAGGACTCTGTGATTTGCGGGCTGTTCCCAGGGGCACACACCGAGACAGACATCACCTGCTGCTGGAGGGCCATCAACTCAGTCAAAGATGCTCTTTGGTCTTGCCGAAACTTGCTAATCTTCCAGAGCAAGGAAATGTCCACGTCTGCTGTTGCAGACTGGCGCAATCCAATATCCAGGATGACGTGCTGAGGGACGCACTTAAAATTGGTGTCGTTGCCGCAAAGGCAGGGTGGGGAAGGGCCACAGTTAAAAGCCCTTCTGACACGGTAAACCCCGGGGCAGGAATCAGTATAAAACTCCCCTCGGGCCGTACTTGCAACTTCTTTATTGTGTACATGGAGCACCATGATCTGGAAACACCAATGTAGTGCCATGTACAATGTAAGGTCTGTTTCGTGATGCACGAGAAAAAAAGTGTAAATGTACCGTCACCCATTCCATGTACTGTACAGTGACACGTGTGATGTAATTTGTTGAATGTACTACAAGGTATCCCGTATTGTACCGAATTGTACTGGAACTGGAAAACAAGGGAATATATCGAACGGAACTGCGGTCAGCACACAAATGTAGTGTATGGTATTACTGACGCAGCGAAATGTACTGAACTGCTTTTGAATGTACTGCACACATTTTTATATGATTAAAGTATTTTTTTTAAATAAAAAAAAATCTCTGCCTGACACCGGGGAAACAGAGAGACAGACCTTGGAGCAAGTGTCTGGTTATTGCCGAACAGCAAAGGAAATATTAATTCTGGCAGAACAATATTAAAAAAACAGTGACCCCGATATGATTTGAACACGCAACCTCCTAATCTGGAGTCAGACACACTACCGTTGCACCATGCTACCTACACAGTGAGCTGGAGATGTTCGTCTATATGAAGGTTCTGTAATACAAGGGGCTTTAAAATCTCCGCCCTTTCCCACCAGGTATCACAAGCAGCGCTTACCTGACAGGCACCGTATGGTTTCTTCTTAAACTTTTCTCTTGCTATCACGGGAAACCATCATTACTTGACCCCTCACCTTCTTTTGCACAATCAAACAAATGCTAACTCAGGAACAGTCCATACTTCAATCATTTGTCCTGTGCTTTGCATCTTAACTCGAAAACCATATCCCATTTTACTCACTGTATTATAGCTTTCTGGTTCAAAATCTTCATTGCAGATGACACCACGAATCTGGGGCAACTTTTATCAAATTTAACAGCACCGGTTATTCCTACCGTGCACACAACATACAATCAGTAGTGAAGATAAAATCCCAACATGCGTATTTTCAGATTCAACGCAGTAGCATTTCAAATAAAGTGAAAAAATGGAGTATGAGAAGAAGCTTGCAGGGTACATTAAGACGGATTGCAAAAGTTTCTATCGGTATGTAAAGAGAAAAAGGTTAGTAAAGACAAACGTAGGTCCGCTGCAGTCAGAATCAGGGGAAGTCACAATGGGGAACAAAGAAATGGCGGAACAATTGAACAAGTACTTTGGTTCGGTATTCACGAAGGAGGACACGAACAACCTTCCGGTTATAAAAGGGGTCGGGGGGTCTAGTAAGGAGGAGGAACTGCGGGAAATCCTTATTAGCCAGGAAATTGTGTTGGGGAAATTGATGGGATTGTAGGCCGATAAATCCCCAGGGCCTGATGGACTGCATCCCAGAGTACTTAAGGAGGTGGCCTTGGAAATAGCGGATGCATTAACAGTGATTTTCCAACATTCCATTGACTCTGGATCAGTTCCTATGGAGTGGAGGGTAGCCAATGTAACCCCACTTTTTAAAAAAGGAGGGAGAGAGAAAACAGGGAATTATAGACCTGTCAGCCTGACATCGGTAGTGGGTAAAATGATGGAATCAATTATTAAGGATGTCATAGCAGTGCATTTGGAAAGAGGTGACATGATAGGTCCAAGTCAGCATGGATTTGTGAAAGGGAAATCATACTTGACAAATCTTCTGGAATTTTTTGAGGATGTTTCCAGTAGAGTGGATAAGGGAGAACCAGTTGATGAGGTATATTTGGACTTTCAGAAGGCGTTCGACAAGGTCCCACACAAGAGATTGATGTGCAAAGTTAGAGCACATGGGATTGGGGGTAGTGTACTAACATGGATTGAGAACTGGTTGTCAGACAGGAAGCAAAGAGTAGGAGTAAATGGGTACTTTTCAGAATGGCAGGCAGTGACCAGTGGGGTACCGCAAGGTTCTGTGCTGGGGCCCCAGCTGTTTACACTGTACATTAATGATTTAGATGATGGGATTAAACGTAGTATCTCCAAATTTGCGGATGACACTAAGTTGGGTGGCAGTGTGAGCTGCGCGGAGGATGCTGTGAGGCTGCAGAGCGACTTGGATATGTTAGGTGAGTGGGCAAATGCATGGCAGATGAAGTATAATGTGGATAAATGTGAGGTTATCCACTTTGGTGGTAAAAACAGAGAGACGGATTATTATCTGAATGGTGACATATTAGGAAAAGGGGAGGTGCAAAGAGACCTGGGTGTCATGGTACATCAGTCATTGTATGTTGGCATGCAGGTGCAGCAGGCGGTTAAGAAAGCAAATGGCATGTTGGCCTTCATAGCAAGGGGATTTGAGTACAGAGGCAGGGAGGTGTTGCTACAGTTGAACAGGGCATTGGTGAGGCCACACCTGGAGTATTGTGTACAGTTTTGTTCTCCTAACCTGAGGAAGGACATTCTTGCTATTGAGGGAGTGCAGCGAAGGTTCACCAGACTGATTCCCGGGATGGCGGGACTGACCTATTAAGAAAGACTGGATCAACTGGACTTGTATTCATTGGATTTCAGAAGAATGAGAGGGGACCTCATAGAAACATTTAAAATTCTGACGGGGTTAGACAGGTTAGATGCAGGAAGAATGTTCCCAATGTTGGGGAAGTCCAAAACCAGAGGTCACAGTCTATGGATAAGGGGTAAGTCATTTAGGACCGAGATGCAGAGGAACTTCTTCACCCAGAGAGTGGTGAACCTGTGGAATTCTCTACCACAGAAAGTTGTTGAGGCCAATTCACTAAATATATTCAAAAAGGAGTTAAATGAGGTCCTTACTACTAGGGGGATCAAGGGGTATGGCGAGAAAGCAGGAATGGGGTACTGAAGTTGAATGTTCAGCCATGAACTCATTGAATGGCGGTGCAGGCTAGAATGGCCGAATGGCCTACTCCTGCACCTATTTTCTATGTTTCTATGTTTTCTATGTTTACACTGAAAGGATTGGCAAGTGTTGCTTGTATTTGTGACTTTAATTAAACTTTGTGGCGTCTAACTCCCGTTCATGCCATTGCTGAATAAGAAAGGAGGGTTTGACGTTGACCAGACTGCACTGCCACTGATATTTGTCAGCTCATCATTTATATTCAGTGGTTTCTCGCCATTTGATGGGCTGCAGTGTAGCGGATATCACATTTGCATCACATTGAGTACTGTTGAGGGGGATGACTCATCAGGGGAGGGCAGCAGCAGCCAAGTTCATGGCAGCGTGGCTGGCTCTGCTGCACAGGAGGGCACCAAAAAGAGTGGGACAGCGATAGAGATAGGGGATTCGATTGTAAGGGAAATAGATAGGCGTTTCTGCGGCCGCAACCGAGACTCCAGGATGGTATGTTGCCTCCCTGGTGCAAGGGTCAAGGATGTCTCGGAGCGGGTGCAGGACATTCTGAAAAGGGAGGGTGAACAGCCAGTTGTAGTGTTGCACCTTGGTACCAAAGATTTTGGTAAAAAAAGGGATGAGGTCCTACGAGACGAATTTAAGGAGCTAGGTGCTAAATTAAAAAGTCGGACCTCAAAAGTAGTAATCTCGGGATTGCTATCAATGCCACGTGCGAGTCAGAGTAGGAGTCGCAGGATAGCTCAGATGAATACGTAGCTTGAGCAGTCGTGCAGCAGGGAGGGTTTCAAATTCCTCGGGCATTGGAACCGGTTCTGGGGGAGGTGGGACCAGTACAAACCAGATAGTCCGCACCTGGGCAGGTCCGGAACCAATGTCCTAGGGGGAGTTTTTGCTAGTGCTGTTGGGGAGGAGTTAAACTAATATGGCAGGGCGATGGAAACCAATGCAGGGAGACAGAGGGAAACAAAACGGAGACAGAAACAAAAGACAGAAAGGAGAGGAGTAAAAGTGGAAGGCAGAGAAACCCAAACAAAAAACAAAAAGGGCCACTGTACAGCAAAATTCTAAATGGGCAAAGTGTAATAAAAAGGCAAACTTGAAAGCTCGGTGCCTCAATGCGAGGACTATTCAGAACGCAGGAGAGGGCTCTGAGCTAGTTTGAGTGGGTGAGAGCGCAGATAAACAGGACCCCAAGAAAGAATGCAAAAGGCAGGAGGCAACAGAGCAGAGTAGCACTGGCGTAAGTGTAAATCACAAGGTGATAGGAAGGGACAATATGTATGAATATAAAGGGGCTGCCGGAGGGGTCAAAACTAAAAATCATGGTTTAAAAACTCGTATTAAACACTCTACCTAAACGCACGCAGTATTCAAAATAAAGTAAATGAGTTGACGTCACAAATCATGACAAATGGGTATGATTTGGTGGCCATTACAGAAACGTGGTTGCAGGGTGGCGAAGACTGGGGATTAAACATACAGGGGTAGCTGACAATTTGGAAAGATAGTCAAGAAGGGAAAGGAGGTGGGGTAGCTCTGTAAATAAAGGATGATATCAGGGCAGTTGTGAGAGATGATATTGGCTCTAATGAACAAAAGGTTGAATCATTGTGGGTGGAGATTAGAGATAGTAAGGGGAAAAAGTCACTGGTGGGCGTAGTTTATAGGCCCCCAAATAATAACTTGACGGTGGGGTGGGCAATAATCAAGGGAATAATGGAGGCATGTGAAAAAGGCACGGCAGTAATCATGGGGGATTTTAACCTTCATATCGATTGGTCAAATCAAATCGCACGTGGTAGCCTGGAGGAGGAATTCATAGAATGCATCCGGGATTGTTTCTTAGAAAAATATGTTACAGAACCTACAAGGGAGCAAGCTATCTTCGATCTGGTCCTGTGTAATGAGACAGGAATAATAAACGATCTCCGAGTAAAAGATCCTCTCGAATGAGTGATCACAGTATGGTTGAATTTGTAATATTGAGGGTGGAAAGTAGTGTCTCAAACGAGCATACTATGCTTGAACAAAGGGGACTACAGTGGGATGAGGGCAGAGTTGGCTAAAATAGACTGGGAACACAGACTAAACGGTGGCACAATTGAGGAACAGCTGATGGACTTTAAAGGAGCTCTTTCATAGTGCGCAACAAAAATATATTCCAGTGACAAAGAAGGGCAGTAAGAGAAGGGATAACCCGCCGTGGATAACCAAGGAAATAAAGGAGAGTATCAAATATAAACCAATGCGTATCAGGTGGCCAAGGTTAGTGGCAAAGTAGAAGATTCGGAAAATTTTAAACGACTGCAAACAATGACTAATAAAGCAATAAAGAAAGGAAAGATAGATTACGAAATTAAAATTGCGCAAAACATAAAAACAGATAGTAAAAGCTTTTACCGATATATAAAACGGCAAAGAGTGACTAAAGTAAATGTTGTTCCCTCAGAAGATGAGAAGGGGGATTTAATAATGGGAAATGTGGAAATGGCTGAGACCTTAAACAATTATTATGCTTCCGTCTTCACAGTGGAAGACACAAAAACCATGCCAGAAATTGCTGGTCACAGTAATGTGGGAAGGGATGACCCTGAGACAATCATTATCACTAGCGGGGTAGTGCTGGACAGGCTAATGGGACTCAAGGTAGACAAGTCCCCTGGTCCTGATGAAATGCATCCCAGGGTATTAAAAGAGATGGCGGAAGTTATAGCAGATGCATTCGTTATAATCTACCAAAAGTCTCTGGACTCTGGGGAGGTATCAGCGGATTGGAAAGCAGCGAATGTAACGCCTCTGTATAAAAAAAGGGGGCATACAAAAGGCACGTAACTATAGGCCGGTTAGTTTAACATCTGTAGTGGGGAAAATGCTTGAAACTATCATTAAGGAAGAAATAGCGGGACATCTAGATAGCAATAGTGCAATCAAGCAGACACAGCATGGATTCATGAAGGGGAACTCATGTTGAACTAATTTACTGGAATTCTTTGAGGATATAACGCGCAAGGTGGATAGAGGTGTACCGATGGATGTGGTATATTTAGATTTCCAAAAGGCATTCGATAAGGTACCACACAAAAGGTTACTTCAGAAGATAGAGGTACGCGGAGTCAGAGGATATGTATTAGCATGGATAGAGAATTGGCTGGCGAACAGAAAGCAGAGAGTCGGGATAAATAGGTCCTTTTCAGGTTGTAATTCGGTGGTTAGTGGTGTGCCACAAAGATCGGTGCTGGGACCACAACTGTTTGCAATATACATAGATGACCTGGAAGAGGGGACAGAGTGTAGTGTAACAAAATTTGCAGATGTCACAAAGATTCGTGGGGAAGCGGGTTGTGTAGAGGACACAGAGCGGCGGCAAAGAGATTTGGATATGTTAATGAAATGGGCTAAGATTTGCCAGATGGAATACAATGTCGGAAAATGTGAGGTCATCCACCTTGGGGAAAAAAAACAGTAAAAAGGAATATAATTTGAATGGGGAGAAATTACAACATGCTGCGGTGCAGAGGGACCTGGGGGTCCTTGTGCATGAATCCCAAAAAGTTAGTTTGTAGGTGCAGCAGGTAATCAGGAAGGTGAATGGAATGTTGGCCTTCATTGCAAGAAGGTTGGAGTACAAAAGCAGGGAGGTCCTCTGCAACTGCATAGGGTATTGGTGAGGCCGCACCTGGAGCACTGCGTACCGTTTTGGTCACCTTATTAAGGAAGAATATACTGGCTTTGGAGGGGTTACAGAGACGATTCACTCGGCTGATTCTGCAGATGAGGGGGTTACCTTATGATGATAGATTGAGTAGACTGGGCCTTTACTCGGTGGAGTTCAGAAGGATGAGGGGTGATCTTATAGAAACATTTAAAATAATGAAAGGGATAGACAAGATAGAGGCAGAGAGGTTGTTTCCACTGGTAGAGGTGACTAGAACTAGGGGGCACAGCCTCAAAATGCGGGGGAGCCAATTTAAAACCGTGTTGAGAAGGAATTCTTCTCCCAGAGGGCTGAGAATCTGTGGAATTCACTCCCAAATAATCAGTTGAGGCGAGCTCATTGAATGTGTTCAAGTCACAGATAGATAGATTTTTAAACACTAAGGGAATTAAGGGATACGGGGATCGGGCGGGTAAGTGGAGCTCAGTCCACGGCCAGATCAGCCTTGATCTTGTTGAATGGCGGAGCAGGCTCGAGGGGCTAGATGGCCTACTCCTGTTCCTAATTCTTATGTTTTTATGTTTCTTATGGAGGAGGCGTCTAATGCAACCAAACACATTTTTGAAAGGACCTGCATAGTCCACATGAATGCGTGACCATGGCTTGGTGGTCCAGGGCCAGGGGCTAAGGGAGGCTTCCCTAGGCGCATTGCCCAGCTGGGCACACGTGTTGCACCTGCGAACACAAAGTTCCAGGTCTGTGTCTATCCCTGGCCACCAAACGTGTGACCTGGCAATTGCCTTCCTCATGACAATGCCCGGGTGCTCATTGTGGAGTTCTCTGATGAACACCTCTCTGCCCATCTGGTTTCTACGCGATTTCCCATAAGTAGGCAATCGGCCTGAATCGGGAGTTCATCCCTGCGCCTGTGAAATAGTTTAATTTACTCAGGGCATGCCCTGTACGTGGCTGCCCAGTCCCCATTCAGGACACATTTCTTGACTAGAGACAATAGCGGGTCTTTATTTGTCCAGACATTAATGTGACGGGCTGTCACGGGTGAGCCTTCGCTTCCAAAAGCTTCAACAGCCATGACCATCTCAGCACCATGCTCGGTAGCCCCCTCAGTGGTGGCTATTGGGAGCTTGCTGAGTTCTTCGGTGCAGTTTTCGATGCCCGGTCTGTGCCGAATTGTGATGTCATAGGCGGCAAACGTGAGTGCCCACCTCTGTATGCCGTCCGATGCGTTTGAATTTATGGCCTTGTTGTCAGCCAAAAGGGAGGTTAGGTGTTTGTGATCTGTCTCCAGCTCACATTTCCTGCCAAACAGGTACTGGTGCATTTTCTTTACCGCATATACACATGCGAGCGCCTCCTTTTCTACCATCCCGTAGCCCCTTTCTGCCTGGGACTGACTTCTGGAGGCCGAAGCTACCGGCTGCAACTGACCCTTGGCATTGACATGCTCCAACACACACCCGAGACCATAGGACGACGCATCGCACGTTAACACAAGTTTCTTACATGGGTCATATAGCGTTAACAGATTGTTGGAACATAACAAATTGCGTGCTCTATTAAAAGCCCTTTCCTGGCTGTCCCCCCAGACATATTCTTGATCTTTGCGTCGGAACACGTGTAGCGGCTCTAGCAGCGTGCTCAATTTGGGAAGAAAGTTACCAAAATAGTTCAGGAGCCCCAGGAACGAACGCAGCTCCGTCGTGTTACAGGGTCTGGGTGCTCTCTGGATCGCTTCCGTTTTGGAGGCAGTAGGGCTGATCACGTCTGCTGCTACCCTCATCCCCAGGAATTCTACCACTGGAGACAGGAAGACGCAATTAGCCTTTTTCAGTCGCAGCCCTACCCGGTCTAATCTGCGTAGCACCTCCTCCGGCTTGTGGAGGTGTTCTTCTGCATCGTAACCCGTGATGAGCATGTCGTCATGAAAAACCACCGTCCCTGGAATCGACTTGAGGCTTTCCATATTTCGTTGGAAGATCGCGGCAACCGAGCTAATCCCGAACGGACATCTGTTTTACTCAAACAACCCCTTGTGCGTCGTGATGGTGATCAGCTTCTTCGACTCACTCGCCAGCTCCTGGGTCATGGAAGCTGAGGTCAGGTCTAATTTTGAAAAAAGATTGCCACCAGATAGCGACGCAAAGAGGTCCTCCGCTCTCCATCACGGGTACTGGTCTTGGAGTTACACCCGATTGATGATGGCCTTTTAATTACCACATATCCTGGCCGACACATCCGCCTTGAGCACCGGCACAATCGGGCTCGCTCAGTCACTGAATTCGACTGGCGAGAAGATGCCTTCCCTCAGCAGGCGGTCTAATTCGCCTTCTATCTTTTCTCGCATCACGTACGGCACCGCCCTGACCTTGTGGTGTACTGGCGTCCGGGTTTATGTGAATCACAACCTTGGCCACCATTAAATTGCCAATGCCGGGTTGAAATAATGAGTCAAATTTGTCCAGGATGTGTGAGCATGATAGTCACTCCACCCAGGGAATTGCATTGACACCGCCCCATTTCCTGTTCATGACAGCATGCCAACTTTGTGGGTCACGACTACCGTGGCGCTGCCTAGCACCGGAATGATCTCCTTTGTGTATGTTCGTAGCTGTGCGTCAATCGTCGATAATTTTGGCCTCCGGTCCTTGGACGCCCACAACTTTTCGAACTGTTTGATACCCATCAGGGACTGGCTGGCACCCGTGTCGAGCTCCACTGATACTGGGATGCCAGTGAGGAGCACTTCAGCATTATCGGTGGCTTCCTGGTCTATGAACTGTATACGTGCTCCACATGAACTCACAGAACTTCAGCTTCAAGCGATTTCCCCCAGTGTTCATTTCTGCAATTTCTGCAGGTATTTTGCTCATCTCTGCAAACTCCGGCTGAGTGCGTGCCTCCACGCCTCCAACATGAGCTGCTGTTGGAAACAAACGGTCTCTTGCCAGTCGATCGTCACTGACTGCCCCGTCATTGTCCTTGAGTGCACCATTAACAGGTGTTGATGGCCCCTTTACTGGCCTCATTGTCCCTTGCAATGGCGTGAATCGCCGTTCAGCTTGCCATTGTCTCTGTCGAACTCCCCCTCTGCGTTCGGCTACATATTGGGGCATGCTCGATTGCACTTGTCTGCTTGGAGAACTGTGTGATGCTTTAACAATGTTGAATCTCTGTCCCAACCATTGCTTTACACAGTAGCTCTCGTCTGTTCTGCTAGTGGCCATGCTCGTGTGGTTTAAATCCCAGTTTCTCGTCGCCATTGATACGTCCTTACTATACAGTGTAAATGCACACGAGGCCCATGCTTCAGAGAAGGTCAGTCTGTGACCTGTCCTTTATTTCTTAGCACTCAAGTGACGGAAGTGGGTGGAGCTTGCCCTTTTATATCTGAAGGTCCAGGTAAGGAGTGTCTCCCACAAGTTCACCAGCTCGTGGTCATTGTTCTCACAGTGTACAAATTAGGTCAGATTATACATGGGTTCCAATGCTGGTTGAATACATGGCAGTCCCGGCCTCACTCACTCTGGAGCTGGGGACAAGCGATTGGTCGATGGGTTGTATGTGGCTTCGATCTGCTTTTGTGAACGAGCCGGAGCTGCAGGATCCTTTAATGATCTCTCACAACACTACTGAAAGCAGCCGGAACGTGCAGCTTTGAGAGGGGCTTTCTGCACCGTCAGGGCTGGAAACCGGAGGGAGTGAGAGACACTGTGTAGAGTTTGAGTGTGTACAGAACTGTACAGAGAAATCAGCCAATGTCACAGGGCTGTGATCCACTGCATTTTGTTAATAGTATAATATTCGGCAGTCCCTCGTATCGAGGATGACTTGTTTCCACACCGAAAAGGGATGAGTTCACAGGTGTTTCGATGAGGGACCTGACATTCTTGGTCCCGAACTACATCCTGAAGGGTGGAAGATGCCTGTGGGTGGATTGTTTTAACGTGGAGTGACCGTTGCACACCAGCCACCACACGGGCTTGACAGAGCTTGGTCTTGGTCCAGAGGCAAGGATTAACCAAGACCACCATAGACCAAGCTCTGCTGCATGGACCTAGTGTGCACACATGCGCCGACTATCCATAGATCGCAGTGTGGGCTGGTCCGTGTTGCCCCTGGGCTCTCGCCTCTCCTGAGCCCTGATCACGAAGCTCCTGGGACCCGATCAAAAATGGAGCAGTCAGAAACAGGACATCAATTAGTCTCTCTTATCTTGGAAACATCAAATATCAACACTGTTATTTGAAATATCAAAATATTAAACTCCAGCCGAATTGAAGGGTTATTAACATCAGCAGAAACAAACAGCACTTTGTTAATATTGAACTATTAATGTCAATTATTAATTTTTTTCTAATATTTAATTGAACAATGTTCATAATGTTCCCACCCGGTTTCGTACTGGAAACCTTTCGCATGTTAAGCAAACGTGATAACCACTACACTACAGAAACACTGCGATTGACGCAGTTCTAGGAACATAACCAGAGCTTTAACCTGCACAGCTGGCCGATACTTCAGGAGCTGGAATGACGAGAACAGAATAACGGTGCGATATTTCGGAAGGCTGTGAGTGTGGCAGGAATTGATCTCGTGTTTCCCAGACTTTACACATAGGAACAGGAGCTGGCCATTTAGCAGCGAGTGGTTAGGATCAGGAATGCACGGCTTGAAAGGGCGGTGGAGACAGACTCAATCTTATCTTTCAGACGGGAGTTGGATAAGTATCCGAAGGAAAAACAATTGCAGAGCTTCGGGGGAAGGGCGGGGGAGTGGGACTCGCTGAGAGTCGGCACGGGCTCGATGGGCCGAATGGCCTTCAGTGATGTAACCATTCCATGATTCGATATGTTAGTGGCACATTTCATAGTGTGGGTGGGAGCACAACATTGCAAAGGGCCATAGATTGAGTCGGCAAAACTAGAGGCATCTGATTCTGGAGATTCGCGGGGCGTGGAAAAATCGGGATTATAATGACTTTGAAAGGAACATTTTTGTTTCGGTCAGAGAAATGTTTGTGAAAGGAATTTATTGCAGAAAGGGATGCAGCTATTAACCTCCTGCCTTTACACTTCTTTCTGGGTGTCAGGTCACATTTCGTTTCAATGTTATTCTTCCAGAATTGCTATAAGATCATAAGAACATAAGAATTAGGAACAGGAGTGGGCCATCTAGCCCCTCGAGCCTGCTCCAACTTCCCCAACAAAACTCCAATGTATAAAGGCCCAGTTGATCCAGTCTCTCCTCATATGTCAGTCCAGCCATTCCGGGAATCAGTCTGGTGAACCTTCGCAGCACTCCCTTAATAGCAAGAACGTCCTTCCTCAGATTAGGAGACCGAAATTGAAAACAATATTCCAGGTGAGGCCTCACAAAGGCTGTGTACAACTGCATTAAGTCCTCCCTGCTTCCATACTCAAATCCCCTAGCTATGAAGGCAAACATACCGTTTACCTTTTTCCTGCTTGCTCTACCTGTATGCCAACTTTCAGTGACTGATGAACCATGACACCCAGGTCTCGTTGCACCTCCCCTTTTCCTCATCTGCCACCATTCAGATAATATTCTGTCTTCACGTTTTTGCCCTCAAAGTGGATAACCTCACATTTATCCACATTTTACTGCATCTGCCATGAATTTGCCCACTCACCTAAACTGTCAAAGCACCCTGCAGTCTCTTAGCGTTCCCCTCACAGCTCTACAGCCACCCAGTTTAGTGTCATCTGTAAACATGGAGATATTACACTCAAATTCTTCTTCCAAATCATTGATGTACATTGTAAAGAGCTGGGGTCCCAGCACTGAGACCTGCGGCACTCCACGAGTCACTGTCTGCCATTTTGAAAAGGACCCTTTTTTCCCGTCTCTCTGCTTCCTGTCTGCCAAGCATTTCTTTATCCACGTCAGTATATTACCCCCAATACCATGTGCTTTGATTTTGCACACCAATCTCTTTTGTGGACCCTTGCCAAAAGCCTTTTGAAAGTCCAAATACAGCACATCCACTGGTTCTCCCTTGTCCACTCTACTAGTTACATCCTCAACAATTCCAGAAGATTTGTCAAGCTTAAATCCATCCCTTTCATAAATCCATGCTGACTTGGACCGATCCTGTCACTGCTTTCCAAATGTGCTGCTGTTTCATCCTTAATAATTGATTCCAACATTTTCTTCATGACTGATGACAGGCTAACAAGTCTATAATTACTCGCTTTCTCTTTCCCTTCTTAAAAAGTGGTTTTACATTATCTACCCTCCAGTCCATAGGAACTGATCCCGAGTCAATAGACTGTTGGAAAATGATCACCAATACATCCACCATTTCTTGGGCTGCTTCGTTAAGTACTCTTGGATGCAGACTATCAGGCCCCAGGGATTTATCATCCTTCAATCCCATCAATTTCCCACCTCATAAGCATATCCTTCAGTTCCTCCTTCTCACTAGACCCTCAGTCCCCTAGTACTTTTGGAAGGTTATTCGTATCTTCCTTCGTGAAGACGGAACTGAAGTATTTGTTCAGTTGGTCTGCCATTTCTTTGTTCCCCATTATATATTCACCTGAATCCGACTGCAAGGGAGCTACAGTTGTCTTCACTAATCTTTTTCTCTTCACATATTTGCAGAAGTTTTGCAGTCAGTTTTAATGTTCCAAGCAAGCTTCCTCTCATAATCCATTTTCACCCCCCTAATGAAACCCTTAGTCCTCCTCTGTTGAATTCTATATTTCTCCCAGTCCTCAGGTTTGTTTCTTTTTCTGGCCAATTTATTTGTCTCTTCCTTGGTTTTAACACTATCCTTAATTTGCCTTGTTAGCCACGGTTCAGCAACGTTCTCCGTTCTATTTTTACTCCAGACAGGGATGTGCATTTGCTGAAGTCACCCGTGTGATCTTTAAATGTTTGCCATTGCCTATCCACTGTCAACCCTTTACGTATCCGTGGCCAGTCTATTCCAGCCAATTCACACCTCATACCGTCAAAATTACCTTTCCTTAAGTTCAGGACCCAAGTTTCTGAATTAACTGTGACACTCTCCATCTTAATGAAGAATTCTACCATATTATGTTACTCGTCCCCAAGGGGACTCGCACAACAAGATTGCTAATTAGTCACTTCTCATTACACATCACCCAGTCAAGGATGGCCAGCTCTCTTCTTGGTTGAGAAAACCATCCATAATATACTCCATGAAATCCTCCTCCACCACATTTCAACCATGTGGTTAGCGCAATCACTATGTCGATTAAAGTCACCAATGACAACTGCTGTTCCACCACTGCACACATCCCTTCTTTCTTGTTTGATGCTCTCCCCAACCTTACCACAACTAACCAGTGAGACAGAAATTGCAAGTGTCTGGTTATTGTGAAACAGCAATTGCTAAAAGAACAGTGATCCCGACATGATTTGAGCACGCAACCATTTTATCTACAGTCAGACGCACTACCGTTGCACCACAAGGTCTACACAGTAGTTAAGGGATGTTCGTCTATATGACGGTTCTGCAATACAAGGGGCTTTAAAATCCCGCCCATTCCCACCAGGTATCACAAGCAGGGCTCACCTGACAGTCACCGGATGGTTTATTCGAAAACTTTTCTCTTGCTTTCACAGGAAAGCAGCATTAATTCACCCCTCACCTTCTTTTGCACAATCAAACAAATGCTAACTCAGGGACACTCCATACTTCAATCATTTGTCCTGTGCTTTGCATGTTAACTGTGAAACCATATCCCATTTTACTCACTGTATTTTAGCTTTCTGGTTCAAAGTCTTCATTGCCAATGACACCACGAATCTGGGGCAACTTTTATCAAATTTAACAGCACCGGTTATTCCTACCGTGCACACAAAATACAATCAGTAGTGAAGATAAAATCCCACTGTGCGTATTTTCAGATTCAACGCAGTTGGATTTCAAATAAAGTGAAAGAATTTTACACTGAAAAGATTTGGAAGTGTTACTTGTATTTGTGTCTTTAAGTAAACTTTGTGACGTCTGACTCCCGTTCATGCCACTGCTGAATAAGAAAGGAGGGTTTGACGTTGACCAGACTGCACTGCCCCTGATATTTGTCAGCTCATCCTTTATATTCAGTGGTTTCTCGCCCTTTGATGGGCTGCAGTGTAGCGGATATCACGTTAGTCTAACATGCGAAAGATCCTCGGTGGATTCGTTTTCTCTCACTCAAAGTTATCTATTTATTGAAGTGAAATAAAAAGCAATTAAGGAATAAGGGAGCCCATTTGCCAGGAGAATAAATAGCAAATAAAAACAGCAAATGTTGGAAATCTCAGCAGGTCCGGCAGCATTTGCAGGGAGACAAAACTCGCCTCCGATTGTTCATCCACAGCAAGTTTAAACATAATGTTTCGACCCAGGATCGAACCAGGTACTTTTTGCATGTAAAGCACACGTGATAACCACTACACTACAGAAACCTCTGGTAAATTCCCCCCAGCAGAGGGGAGCTGACCAGTAAGCTCCTTCTGTGCTGCTCGGGAATGTGTTGGCTCACCTTAAATAACTTCTGTCCCACACTGAAAGTTCTCAATCCTTCAATTCCGCGTCAAGACCAGGCCACCAGACGTGGGATCTGGCTATGGCCTTCATGAGAACGATCCCCGGGTGCTCGCGGTAGAACTCCCGGACAAATGCCTCTCTGCCTCGCAGAGGCATGACTACTCGGCTGCCCCACATCAGGCAGTGTGCTTGTAGTGACAGCTCATGCATGCTCCTGTGAAAGGGTTTTAATTCCTCGGGGCAGGCATCACGAGCCTCTGCCCAGTCACTGGTTAGGACACGTTTTTTACTAAGGATAACGTGGGGTCGCTGGACGTCCAGGCTCTGATTTGGTGAGCTGTTATGGGCGAAACTGTGGACTCAAAGGCATTGATTGCCATGACTATCTCACAGTCCTATTCGTCAGACCTTCCGTGGTCGCCAGGGGTAGCCTGCTGCGCACGTCGGCAGAGTTGTCTGTGCCTGGTCTGTGCCTTATGTTATAGTCGTAGGACGCCAGCATGAGTGCCCACTGATGAATTCGCGCCGAGGCGTTGCCGTTTATTGCCTTTCAGAAACTTCTGGTACAACATCCCCAACAGAGGGGAGCTGACCACTGAGCTCCATCTGTGCTGATCGGGAATGTGTTGGCTAACCTTAAACAACTACTGTCCCACACTAAGGGCCCAAGTTTCGGGTGGAGTTGCTCCTAGTTTTTTGGATGTGATGCCAACGTGATAACTGCTACACTGCAGAAACGCTGTGGTTAAAGAAATCTTAGGAATATAACCAGAGCTTTAAACTACACAGCTGGCCGATACTTCAGGAGCTGGTTTTACGAGAATAGAATGACGGTGCGAAATTTAGGAAGGCTTTGAGTGTGGCAGGAATTGATCTCGAGTTTCCCAGACTTTACACACAGGAACAGGAGATGGCCGTTTAGCAGCGTGTGGTTAGGATCTGGAATGCACGGTTTGAAAGGGCGATAGAGGAAGAATCAATCTTATCTTTCAGACGGGAGTTGGATAAGTGTCTGATGGAAAAACAATTGCAGAGCTACGGGGGAAGGGCGGGGGAGTGGGACTCGCTGAGAGTCGGCACGGGTTCGATTGGCCGAATGGCCTTCCGTGCTGTAACCATTCCATGATTCGATAAGTTCGTGGCACATTTCATCGTGTCGGTGGGAGCACAATATTGCAAATGGACATGGATTGAGTCGGCAAAACTGGAGGCATCTGATTCAGCAGATTCGAGGGGCGTGGAAATTCGGGAGTTTAATGACTTTGAAAGGAACATTTTTGTTTTGTGCCGTTTCGGTCATTGAAATGTTTGTGAAAGGAATTTTTTGCAGAAAGGGATGCAGCATTTAACCTTCTGCCTTAACACTTCTTTCTGGTTGTCATCTCACATTTCATTTCGATGTTATTCTTCCAGAATTGCTATTTTCTTTGGTGTTTCACAATAACCAGACCCTTGCTCTAAAGTCAGTCTCACTGTTGCCCCAGTCTCCTGTTGATGTAACCAGCAATGAACATTTTGACCCAGACCCCGAATGCACAGTGTGTAAAATGGTTTATGGTTTCAGAGTTCACTTGCAGAGCACAGAAGAAATGATTCATTTATGGAGTTCCTTCAGTTAGCATTTCTTTAATTGTGCAAAAGAAGATTGTGGGTTAATTGATGATGATTTTCCATGAAAGCAACATTACATTAACAGAAATGCAATCGCCCAACATGGGACTCAAACCCACGACCCTGTAATTCCAACTGAGCACGCCGGGCTTCTGACTAACGCTGGATTTTATCGCTCATTGCAGCCAGGCGCCTGTTGGCCACCCGCAGGCTGGATACACTAGCGTCCCAACAGCTCATTGACTGTCGGAGTGGGACCATGCGGTGCTTCAGAATACAGGTCGAAAAAGCAAAGTCACTGATTCCGTGTCATGTGCTCCTCCGATCAAGAATAGCAACACACTAAAAATGCTTCAATAATGGTTACACCTGAGCTCCACATTTGTCAAGGAGCTGGCTCGTTGGTCTAGGGGTATGATTCTCACTTTGGGGTTGTTATTTGAAATTTGCGGGAGGTCCCGAATTCAAATCCCGGACAAGCTCTCAGTTTGCCCACGAATTTTGAAATTGCATCGAACTTTTGCAAAGAAGGACTTGCATTTCTGCAACACCTTTCAGGAACTCATGAAGCCCCAAAGCGCTTTACAGCCGTTGAGTTATGTTTGAAGTGTTGTAGTGTGGGGAAAGATGTGCCCAAATCACCCCACACGAACCGCAACTCTTTGCGAAGGAGTTTGGTGCAAAGAATCAGGTATCTCAGGGACTTGGACTTTCTATTAATGAGTTCTGCTTGTACCTGCGTTCAATTTTGAAGCAGCAACTGGGCTTCCATCTCACGGGAGCAGTGTGTAGCGGTTAGTGAATAGGTGACCAGGTTGATGTGCGCCGCTTTCAATTTTTGAAATTTCACTAAACAAAGAAACGGTGAATCCAACTGTCCCTGTAAGCGACAGATTGAAGCGATCGGTGCTCCAAACAGAGCTGGAACACGCGCAGTGCAGTAATAGGGTCCGCAACATTAAATGTCAGAGTAATGAAGCAGACAATAATTAAACATACACTTAACAACAGTACTTACACCCAAACCTTGCGAATGTTAGCCGAAGAACTCAAACACGTTACAGTTCCCAGCTCAGTGTACAAATTGAACAAACATTAATCGGATTCTAAACTATCTGTTCCAAATGCCACATTTTGCATCTTTTCCTTAGCCCTGCTACGTGACAATTGAAATTTTTAATAGTATTACCTAACACAACTGCCCAACTTCTGTTGGAAGGTCATTAACCTGCAACGTTAACTCTGTTTCTCTCTCCACAAATGCTGCCTGACCTGCTCAGTGTTTCCAGCATTTACTCTTTTTATTCTCCAAACTTATAATCAGAGTATCACTTCCCTTGTCATCTAACTACACTCCTTCCTGATATGTAGCCTTGTCCTACAAACAGGCTCCTTTCGCACGATTCAAGCATTCATTGGAATTATAACTTCTTAACGATAACAATTCTGTGATGTATATAACTCTGTAATACTTGCCGCCAGAAGGCGCGACTGTTGGAGTCCTAATGGTCACCTGCCCACACAGGGCCAATATAAAAGGTAGGCTGCCATGTTGTTCAGGCACTCTGTAATAAAGAAGACTAAGGTCACACTAAGTTTAGCTCACTGTACTCAGCCTCGGGGAGTTCTTCTCTACACAACTATTGGCGACGAGTAACAGAATACGAACCTTCACACAACCATGGCTGAGTTGGAATATTAGAGAGATCCGTAGAGGGTTATGATTGCGAAGCTTTCGTCGAGCAGCTCGAACAGTACTTTGTGGCCAACGAGCTAGAAGGAGACACTAACGTGGCCAAGCACAGGGCGGTTCTCCTCACTGTCTGTGGGCCTAAAACATACAGCCTCATCAAGAATCTGCTCACACCGACAAAACCAACGGAGAAGGAATATTCAAAGTTGTGCACACTGGTTTTTCGACTACCTCAAGCCGAAGGAGAGTATCCTCATGGTCAGATATCGTTTTTACACGCACCATCGTTCCGGGGACCAGGACCTAGCGGATTATGTCACCGACCTGAGACACCTCGCGGGATCTTGCGATTTTGGAGCTGCGTTGGGGCAAATGCTGTGCGACTTTTACGTGCTGGGTATCAGCCACGAGGCCATTCTTCGAAAGCTGCTGGCTGCTGAAACCCTAGACCTGAGCAGGGCCATCGCGATCGCCCAGGCATGCATTGCCACGGACGAAAACACCAAACAGATATCTCCTCAACATCGAAGCTCACCGGCAAGTACTGTGCATAAAATGATGTCGCTAGCAGGCCGAAATGCATATGGCAGGGCCTATTCGTCTGTGGCTGCAAGACCTGTGATGACTCAGAGTGCGCCATCAGGGATGAATGTGATTCAATTAGCACCGTGTTGGTGCTGTTGGGGTAATCATCGGGCCCATCAATGTCGATTCAAGCACTACGTGTGCAAAGGCTGCACAAGGATGCGGTACCTCCAGTGAATGTGCAAACGTGCTGTGACATTGCACATGTCAGAGGATTATCGAATCGTCAGATACCCCTGTATGTTTAATTGCCAGTCTTGTCCACCCTGCAACCACGTTTCTGTAATGGCCACCAAATCATACCCATTTGTAATGATTTGTGCCGTCAACTCATTTACTTTATTTCAAATGCTGCGTGCGTTTAGGTAGACTGTTTTAATACCAGTTTTTAAACCATTATTTTTAGTTTTGACCCTTCCTGCAGCCCCTTTACATTCAGTGGCCCTTTTTATTTTTTGCCTTAGGTTTCTCTGCCCTCCACTTTTACTCATCTCCTTTCTGTCTTTTGCATTTGTCTCCTTTTTGTTTCCCTCTGTCTCCTTGCATTGGTTCCCATTCTCCTGCCATATTAGTTTAACTCCTCCCCAACAGCACTAGCAAACACTCCCCCTAGGACATTGGTTCCGGTCCTGCCTCGGTGGAGACCGTCCGGTTGGTACTGGTCCCACCTCCCCCAGAACCGGTTCCAATGACTAAAGATGCAAAGTGTGTTAGAAAGACAAGCCTGAAGGCTCTGTGCCTCAATGCGAGGAGTATTCGGAATAAAGTGGACAAATTAACTGTGCAGAGAGCAATTAACTGGTATGATATAATTGGCATCACGGAGATATGGCTCCAGGGTGACCGAGGCTTGGAACTCAACATCCAGGGGTATTCAACATTTAGGAAGGGTAGACGGAAAGGAAAAGGAGGCAGGGTGGCATTGTTAAGTAAAGAGGAAATTAATGCAATAGTAAGAAAGGACATTTGCTTCGATGATGTGGAATCGGTATGGGTGGAGCTACGGAATACCAAAAGGCAGAAAACGCTAGAGGGAGTTGTGAACAGACCGCCAAACAATAGTACTGAGGTTGGGGACAGCATCAAACAAGAAATTAGGGATGCATGCAATAAAGGTACAGCAGTTATCATAGGTGACATTAATCTACATATAGATTGGGCTAACCAAACTGGTAGCAATGCGGTGGAGGCGGATTTCCTGGAGTGTATCAGGGATGGTTTTTTATGGCAATATGTCGAGGAACCAACTAGGGAGCTGACCATCCTAGACTGGGTGATGTGTATTGAGAACGGACTAATTAACAATCTTGTTGGGCGAGGCCCCTTGCGGAAGAGTGACCATAACATTGTAGAATTCTTTATTCTGATGGAGAGTGACACACTTAATTCAGAAACTAAGGTCCTGAACTTAAGGAAATGTAACTTTGATGGTTTGATGTGTGAATTGGCTGGAATAGACTGGCAAATGATACTTTAAGGTTTGACGGTGGAAAGGCAATGACAAACATTTAAAGATCACATGGATGAACTTCAGCAATTGTACATCCCTGTCTGGAGTAGAAATAAACTGGGAAGGTGGCTCAACCGTGGCTAACAAAGGAAATTAAGGATAGTGTTAAACCCAAGAAAGTGGCATATAAATTGGCCAGAAAAAGCAGCAACCCTGAGGACTGGGAGAAATTTAATATTCAGCAGAGGAGGACAAAGGGTATAATTAAGAGGGGGGAAATTGAGTATGAGAATAAGATTGCCGGGAACATAAAAACTGACTGCAAACGCTTATATAGATATGTGAAGAGAAAAAGATTAGTGAAGACAAACGTAGGTCCCTTGCAGTCGGATTCAGGTGAAATTATAATGAGGAACAAAGAAATGGCAAACCAATTGAACAAATACATCGGTTCTGTCTTCATGAAGGAAGACACAAATAACCTTCTGGAAGTACTAGGGGATAGAGTGCGTCATGAGAAGGAGGAACTGAAGGATATCCATATTAGGTTGGACATTGTTTTAGGGAAATTGATGGGATTGAAGTCCGATAAATCCCCGGGGCCTGATAGTCTGCAACCCAGAGTACTTTAGGAAGTGGCCCTAGAAATAGTAGATTCATTGGTGATCATTTTCCAACAGTCTATCGACTCTGGATCAGTTCCTATGGACTGGAGGGTAACTAATGTAACAGCACTTTTTAAAAAGGGAGAGAGAGGGAAAGCGGGTAATTATAGACTGGTTGGCCTGACATTATTAATGGGGAAATTGTTGGAATCAATAATTAAAGATGGAATAGCAGCGCATTTGGAACGCAGTGACAGGATCGGTCCAAGTCAGAATGGATTTATGAAGGGGAAATCATGCTTGACAAATCTTCTGCAATTTTTTGAGGATGTAACTTGTAGAGTGCACAAGGGAGAACCAGTGGAAGTCACATATTTGGACTTTCAAAAGGCTTTTGACCAGGTCCCAAACAAGAGATTGGTGTGCAAAATCGAAGCACATGACATTGGGGGTAATATACTGGCGTGAATAGAGAACTGGTTGGCAGAGAGGAAGCAGAGAGTCGGGATAAACGGGTCCTTTTCTAAATGGCAGGCAGTGACTAGTGGAGTGTCGCAGTGCTCAATGCTGGGACCCCAGCTCTTTACAACATATATCAATTATTTGGATGAAGGAATTGAGTGTATTATCACCAAGTTTGCAGATGACACTAAAGTGGGTGGCAGTGTGAGCGGTGAGGGGGACGCTGAAAGACTGCAGGTTGACTTGGACAGGTTAGGTGAGTGGGTCAATGCATGGCAGATGCAGTATAATGTGGATAAATGTGAGGTTGTCCACTTTGGGGGCAAAAACGCGAAGACAGAATATTATTTGAATGGTGGCAGATTAGAAAAAGGGGAGGTGCAACGAGAACTGGGTGTCATGGTTCATCAGTCATTGAAAGTTGGCATGCAGGTTCAGCAGACGGTGAAGAAGGCAAATATGTTGGCCTTCATAGCTAGGGGATTTGAGTAGAGGAGCAGCGAGGTCTTACAGCAGTTATACAGGCCCTTGGTGAGGTCTCACCTGGAATATTGTGTTCAGCTTTGGTCTCCTAATCTGAGGAAGGGTGTTCTTGCTATTGCGGGAGTGCAGCGAAGATTCACCAGACTGATTGCCGGGATGGCAGGACTGACATATGAAGTGAGACTGAATCACCTGGGCCTTTATACATTGGAATTTAGAAGGATGAGAGGGGATCTCATAGAAACATAAAAGATTCTCACTGGACAGGATAGAGGCTGATAGAATGTTCCTAATGTTGTGGAAGTCCAGAACCAGGGGATACAGTCTTAGGGTAAGGGGTAGGCCATTTAGGACTGAGATGAATAGAAACTTCTTCACTCAGTGAGTTGTTCACCTGTGGAATTCCCTACCGCAGACAGTTGTTGATGCCAGTTCATTGGATATATCCAATAGGGAGTTAGATATGTCCCTTACGGCTAAGGGGATCAAGGGGTATGGAGAGAAACCAGGAAAGGGGTACTGAGGGAGTGATCATCCATGATCTTATTGAATGGGGGTGCAGGCTCGAAGGGCCGAATGGCCTACTCCTGCATCGATTTTCTATGTTTCTATGAATGAGAGGTGAACTTATAGAAACATATAAGATTATGACAGGGCTTGACAAGGTGGATGCAGAGAGGATGTTTCCACTTATGGGGGAGACTATAACTAGATGGCTTGATCTTCGAAAAAGGGGCCACCCATTTAGAACTGAGAAGACAAGAAATTCCTGCTCTCAAACGGTTGTGAATCTGTGGAATACGTTGCCTCAGAGAGCTGGGGAAGTTGGGACATTAAAAAACTGTCTATTTCTGTCTTAAATTTATTTAAGGGATAAGGGGTTATGGGGAGCGGGCAGGGAAGTGGAGCTGAGTCCATGATCGCATTAGCCATGATCTTATTGAACGACGGAGCAGGCTCAAGAGGCCTTATGGCCTACTCCTGCTCCTATTTCTTATGTTCTTATGTTCTTATTTATTGAAAATATACAAGAATGTTTCCTGACTCAACATGTTAATGACGTAACATGGGAAAATTATATATTGGATGTGGTGTTTCGTAGTGAGCCTGACCTCGTATCAGGTCTCCGTGTGGGGGAACATCTGGGCAACAGTGATCTCATTGTAGGTTCCCAATTGGCCGGGAAAACCAAAGTGACTGAGAACCTGCAAGTCGCACGGCATTTCAGAAAGACAAACTTCTCCAAAATGGCAGAGGACTTGCAACAGGTAAATTGGCCAACCCTACTCGCTGGTGATGTGACCGATGTTGAATACAAATGGAACGTATTTCAGAATTAAAATGTTGAAAACTAACGTAGCCAAAATCAAAAGATGGAAATGTGGAAAGAAAAAGCCAAGGTGGCTGACTGGCTCTGTACAAAGACAAATAATATGTAAACAGAAATGTCTTTATAAATTAAAGAAATTTAACACACAAATAAATAGTGTTCAATTCAAAGAAAACGGAAGCTGCTATTCGATCAGCAAAAAGGTTATTTGGAAAAAAGAATTGTAGGCAACTGTGGCAGCCATGGGAAGAGCCTTTTTTATTTATGGAAAGAGTCAGAGAACGATCAAAGACTGTGTTGGGCCACTGAAGGGTGTTCAAGGACAGGTTACAAAGTACTCACTGAGTATGGCGGAAATATTAATGAGTACTTTGCATCAGTCTTCACCCTTGAAGATCATGCTCAAATATGAGAATTTAATAGCACTAGTTTTTCTCAGTAACATTAACATAGATAAGAATATTGTTTTAGAAAAAAATTAACCACTTAAAAATACATAGAGCAGCCAGCCAAGGGTCCTCTGGGAGATGGGGCATGTGCTGTGTGAGGCCCTCCGGGAGATGGGTCATGTGCTGTGTGAGCCCCTCTGGAAGATGGGAAATGTGCTGTGTGAGGCCCTCCGGGAGATGGGTCATGTGCTGTGTGAGCCCCTCTGGGAGATGGGACATGTGCTGTGTGAGGCCCTCCGGGAGATGGGTCATGTGCTGTGTGAGCCCGTCCGGGAGATGGGACATGTGCTGTGTGAGCCCCTCCGGGAGATGGGTCATGTGCTGTGTGAGTCCCTCCGGAGATGGGATATGTGCTGTGTGAGGGTCCTCCGGGAGATGGGTCATGTGCTGTGTGAGTCCCTCCGGGAGATGGGTCATGTGCTGTGTGAGGGCCCTCCGGGAGATGGGACATGTGCTGTGTGAGCCCCTCCGGGAGAAGGGACATGTGCTGTTTGAGGCCCTCCGGGAAATGGGTCATGTGCTGTGTAAGCCCCTACGGGAGATGGGACATGTGCTGTTTGAGGCCCTCCGGGAGATGGGACATGTGCTGTGAGAGCCCCTCCGGGAGATGGGACATGTGCTGTTTGAGGCCCTCCGGGAGATGGGACATGTGCTGTGAGAGCCGCTCCGGGAGAAGGGACATGTGCTGTTTGAGGCCCTCCAGGAGATGGGACATGTGCTGTTTGAGGCCCTCCGGGAGATGGGACATGTGCTGTGAGAGCCCCTCCGGGAGATAGGACATGTGCTGTTTGAGGCCCTTCGGGAGATGGGACATGTGCTGTGAGAGCCGCTCCAGGAGAAGGGACATGTGCTGTTTGAGGCCCTCCGGGAGATGGGACATGTGCTGTGTGAGCCCCTGGCCTGTATGTTTAATAACTCACTGCATTCTGGAATGGTATTTACAGATAGGAAGGAGGCTAAAGTAATCCCCATTTTTAAAACAATGTGACAAAGCAGACCTGGGTAACTATCGGCCCATCAGTTTAATATCAGTAATAGGTAAGATGCTGGAAAGAATCATAAGGGATGCAATATATGAATACTTGGATAGGGAGGGACGTATTAGGGAAAGCCAACATGGCTTCATAAAGAGTTCATGTCTCACAACTCTAATTGTATTTTTTGAAGAAGTTACAACGTTGGTGGATGAGGGAAGCCCAGAAGACATTGTCTACTTAGATTTCCAAAAACCTTTTGCAAAGGTACCACACAAGAGGCTTCTCTATAAGATCGGAGCCTCTGGTACTGATAATATATTGAGCTGGATACAGAACTGGCCGGCAGGATGTGGGTAAAGAGCAGTTATAGATGGGTTTGGACCTGTTTGGAGACCGGTCAGCAGTGGTGTCCTGCAATGTTCAGTGTTGGGACCGTTGCTTTTTGCTATTTTTATTTATGTTCTGGATTTTGGGGTTGGGGGCACAATTTTGAAATGATACCAAATCTGTGCGAGTGCTCGAACTGTAGAAGAGGCTCGTCTGATTCAGGCAGAACTTGAAGTGTTGGGACACTGGCCTCATGACTGGAAAATTATGTATAACTTAGATAAGTTCAGTGTGATGCATGTGGGCAGGGTAAATGCTCAACATTCATACACCCTCTAGGGAAAGGCATTAATGATGGTGGAGATAGAAAGAGATTTGGACATTCTAGTGAATCCATCCTTAAAGGTACACGAGCAATGCAGTGTAGCGACAGTTAGAGCAAATAGGGTGTTGGGGTGGATCCATGGGACAATTGAGTATAAGTCGAGGAGTACTGTTTTGTCCTAATACAAGACCTTAGTCAGGCCACACTTGGAATACTGTGTCCAGTTTTGGTCTCCTCACATGGTGGGTGATATTGAGGTTCTGGAAAGCGTCACTAGACTAATTCCAAGTCTAAAGCATCTTAGTTACCAAGATAGGTTAAAAGAGTTGGGACTCTTTACCTCAGAGCAATGTAGACTTAGGGCGATATGATTGCGGTTTATAAGATAATGAACGTGAAAGATTGTTCCAGCTGACTGTTTATTTCAATTAAATAGGTTAGGCAGCATCAGGGGACACAAATTTCAGTTGTACAAGGCTAGATCTAGGTTAGACATCAGGAGGTGGTTCTTTTCCCAGATAACAGTAGATCTCTGGAACAAGCTGCCCTCTCATGTGGTGGATACAGACTCACTGAATTCCTTCAAGTAAAAGCTGGATCTTTTTCTGGCTGTGGCGGAGATTAACACTTACAGAAGGTAGGTACTGCAGGGAGTTTAATGGCCAGAGTGATCTACTGGACTAGTTTCCATCGCTTACATGGGTTGGATAGGAATTTCCCAGATTTTATTTTCCCAAATTATCCTAGGTTTTTTAAAAAATCTGTATTTTTGCCTCTCCCAAGTATCACATGGATTCGGGTGGAGTGGAGTGTCTTCGCTGTGATATAACGCAATTGTGTGGGACAGGCTTGATGGACCAGATGGTCTTCACCTGTCTGTCATTTATCGTATGTATTGCAACGTTTCCTCGACACTGTCCTGTTGAACACGACCAGAGCAGGTACAGCACTGATTAGATTCAGAGTAAAACTCCCTCTACACTATCTCATCAAACAATCCCAGGGCAGGTACAGCACGGCTTAGAAACAGAATAAATCTCAGGCCCCGAATTAGATCCCACAGGCCCCGTGGTGACAGGCCCGGGGAGCGGGGTCTCTGGCCGCCATCTTGCACAGGGCGGGACCAGGGCGCATGCACGGCCATCTTGGTTCAGGAACAGAGAGTGGGCGGGGCTGCAGTGTCTCTATTCCCAACTGGGTCCCAGTGCCCGGGAGATGGAGCATTGTGGGCAACACATTTTTCATCATCATAGAATCAGAGACTGGTTACAACATGGAAGGAGGCCATTTGGCCCGTCGAGCCCATGCCGGCTATCTGCAAGAGCTTCTACTAATCCCACTCTAGCTACTCTGTCCAGACCCCTCATGATTTTGAACACCTCTGTCAAATCTCCTCTCAATCTTCTCTGTTCTGAGAACAATCCCAACTTCTCCAGACTATCCACGTAACTGAAGTCCCTCATCCCTGGAATCATTCTCGTAAATCTTTTCTGCACGCTCTCAAAAGGCCTTTGTATACTTACTAAAATGCTGTAGCCAGAATTGCTCCAGTTCAGTCAACAAGCACCCCGACGGAGTGGAACTAAACTACAGAACCAGTGGGAACCTGTTCAACATTCATCGTCTCCAGGCCAGGTCCAAGACCACCCCAATCTCTGTCGTTGAGCTACCGTGTGCGAACAATACCTGTGTCTGCGCACATACAGAGGCTGAACTCCAAGTTATAGTCGACCTATTTACTGACGTTACGAAAGCATGGGCTTTACACAAAACATCCATAGGACAAATGTCCTCCACCAGCCTGTCCTCACCACATAGCACTCCCTCCACCCACCCCCCGTAATCATCAAAATCCATGGCGCGGCCCTGGCCAGCGTGGACCGTTTCCCATACCTCAGGAAAATCTTGTCAGCAATAGCAGACATTGACGACAAGATTCAACACCGTCTCCAGTGCAGCCATCCGCCACTTGAGCAAAAGTGTCTTTGAAGACCACGTCCTCAAATCTACAACCAAGCACATGGTCTACAGGGCTGTAGTAATACCCACCTTCCTGTATGGCTGAGAGACATGGACCATGTACAGTAGACACTTAAAGTTGCTGGAGAAATACCAACAACTATGTCTCCGCAAGATCATACAAATTACCTGGGAGGACAGACACACCAACGTTAGCGTCATCGACTCGGCCAACATCTGCAGCATTGAAGCACTGACCACATTTGATCAGCTCCGCTGGGCAGGCCACATTGTTCGCATGCCAGACACGAGACTCGCAAAGCAAACGAGCCAAAGGTGTGGCAGAGGAAACGTTACAAGGACACCCTCAAAGCCTCCCTGATAAAGTGCAACATCCCCACTGACACCTGGGAGTCCCTGGCTAAAGACCACCCTAAGTGGAGGAAGTGCATCCGGGAGGGCGCTGAGCACCTCGAGTCTCATCGCCGAGAGCATGCAGAAATCAACCGCAGGCATCAAAAAGAGCGTGCGGCAAACCTGTCCCACCCTCCCCTTCCCTCAACGACTATCATTCCCACCTGTGACAGGGACTGTGGCTTCGTATTGGACTGTTCAGCCACCTAAGGACTCATTTTTAGAGTGGAAGCAAGTCTTCCTCGATCCGAGGGACTGCCTATGATGATGATGACCCAGAACTGCACACAATACTCCAGTTGAGGCCGAACCAGTGTTTTATGCAGGTTCAACATAATATCCACACTTCTGTACTCTTTACCTTCATTCATGAAAAATAGGATCCAGTAAGTCTTTGTGTCCACTTTCTCAACCTGTGCTGCAACCTTCAGTGATTGGTGCACACATACTCCTGGGTCTCTCTGTTCACGCACCCCTTTACAATTGTACCCTTTAGTTTATATTTCCTCTCCTCTTTCTTCCTACAAAAATGTATCGCTTTTGAACTTTTCTACGTTAAATTTCATCTGCCACATAGACACGCTGGTGGAATGGGTGGACATGTCTTTCTGAAGTCCATCACCATCCTCCTCACTGTTCACTGTTCTTCCAAGTTTTGTGTGAGCTGTAGATTTCGAAATTGTGCCCTGTACATAGGTCATTAATATAGATCAAAAAAAGCAGTGGCCCCAATACCGACCCCTGGGGAACACCACTTCCTCCAGTCTGAAAAACAACCGACTATTATCTGAATGGTGACAGATTAGGAAAAGGGGAGGTGCAAAGAGACCTGGGTGTCATGGTACATCAGTCATTGAAGGTTGGCATGCAAGTACAGCAGGCGGTTAAGAAAGCAAATGGCATGTTGGCCTTCGTAGCGAGGGGATTTGAGTACAGGGGCAGGGAGGTGTTGCTACAATTGTACAGGGCCTTGGTGAGGCCACACCTGGAGTATTGTGTACAGTTTTGGTCTCCTAACCTGAGGAAGGACATTCTTGCTATTGAGGGAGTGCAGCGAAGGTTCACCAGACTGATTCCCGGGATGGCGGGACTGACCTATCAAGAAAGACTGGATCAACTGGGCTTGTATTCACTGGAGTTCAGAAGAATGAGAGGGGACCTCATAGAAACGTTTAAAATTCTGACGGGGTTAGACAGGTTAGATGCAGGAAGAATGTTCCCAATGTTGGGGAAGTCCAGAACCAGGGGACACAGTCTAAGGATAAGGGGGAAGCCATTTAGGACCGAGATGAGGAGGAATTTCTTCTCCCAGAGAGTGGTGAACCTGTGGAATTCTCTACCACAGAAAGTTGTTGAGGCCAATTCACTAAATATATTCAAAAAGGAGTTAGATTAAGTCCTTACTACTAGGGGAATCAAGGGGTATGGTGAGAAAGCAGGAATGGGGTACTGAAGTTGCATGTTCAGCCATGAACTCATTGAATGGCGGTGCAGGCTAGAAGGGCCGAATGGCCTACTCCTGCACCTATTTTCTATGTTTCTATGTGTCTACCTTCAATATGTGAATAGAGCATCACGACTGTAAACCTGGTTTAAGTTTATATCCACTCAGCAAATCTATTTAAGAAAAGCCTGTAGGCCAATGAAACACTGTTAAGGTGCCAGTGTGCTGCTGGTTTGATTGGCATTTTGCCTGTAATGGACTCCGTATTTTGGTCACCGTATTTACGAAAGGATATAGTTGCATTGGAGGCTGTTCAGTGAAGGTTCACGAGGTTGATTCTGGAGATGAGGGGATTGACTTATGAACATAGGTTGAGTAGATTGGGCCTAAACACATTGGAGTTCAGAAGAATGAGAGGTGATTTGATCGAATCATAAGATAATGAGGAGGCTTGACAAGGTGGATGCAGAGAGCATATTTCCAATCATAGGGGAAACTAAAACAAGGAGACATAGTCTTAAATAAGGGGCCACCCAATTAAAATTGAGACGAGAAATTTATTCTCTGAGTGTTATAAATCTGTGGAATACTCTGCCCAGGAGAGCTGTGGAGGCTGGGTCTTTGAATATATTTCAGGCGGAAATATAGACAGATGGTTGAGCGATTAAGGGAGTAAAGGATTATGGGCAGCGGGCAGGGAAGTGGAACTGAGTCCATGATCAGATCAGCCATGATCTTATTGAATGGCGAAGCAGGCCCGAGGGCTCAAATGGCCAACTCCGGCTCCTATTTCTTATGTTCTCATGTTGTAACTGAGCATTTCTCCCAGACTAACCTTGTCTGTAATGAAATATGTGCCATTTAATAAGCCTCAGGTCCTTGCTCATGTCTGCTGCAGATTCCAGAGTTGATTCCGGAGATGAGGGGGTTGACCTATGACGATAGATTGATTAGGTTGGGCCGACACACATTGGAGTTCAGAAGAATGAGATGATCTTGTTGTGGCCCTGAAGGACTGTGTCCAGGCTAAAGTTCTGTTCCCCCTGTAAAATCCTCCCCAGAGATTGTCCTTTCTCAGCTCCAGTCAGGTGATGCTAAACACTCAGGTGGGAAAGAAAAAAATCCACAGCAATGTGTTGAAAGCAACACTAATTTGTGTGTCTATATCCCAAATATTAAACTCCAATCCAGTTACAGGAGTTATTAACATCAGCGTTACAGGATTTATAAATCCCAACTATCAGAATGAATACAATTTAGTCCAGGATGTGATTACCAGCAGCAATAACAACAGAATCCAACCCCTGCAGTCACTTGTGAACTCGCTGGTGTCTCAGCAGGTTGCCTGACAGAGAGAATCCCTTCCACACTCAGAGCAGGTGAACGGCCTCTCTCCAGTGTGAACGCGCTGGTGTCTCAGCAGGTGGGATGAACGAGTGAATCCGTTCCCACACTCGGAGCAGGTGAACGGCCTCTCCCCAGTGTGAACTCGCTGGTGTATCAGCAGGTCGAATGACTGAATGAATCCCTTCCCACATTCGGAGCAGGTGAACGGCCTCTCCCCAGTGTGAATTCGCCGATGTGTTTCCAGCTGGGACGGGTAGTTGAAACGTTTCCCACAATCCCCACATTTACACGGTTTCTCCCCAGTGTGACTGCACTTGTGTTTCTCCAGTTTGGACGATCGACTGAAGCCTTGTCCACACACAGAGCACGTGTACCATTTCTCCCCACTATGAACGGTGCCTTCTGCTTCCATGGTCAAAAGCTGATGATATTCCAGTCCCGATGTACCGAGTGACTGTAAGATCTTGAGGTGATGTTTGGTTTGAGCTTCCAGTCTACAAATCCTCCCCTTTTAACACCCTGTAAAGTGAATTTCAAGCAGGATAAAGGGAGTGTGAGAGAGAACCCACAAAAACACAAAGGCAGGTTGTGAAATTGAGCTTAATGAATCTGGTCATTTGTGGGGCCAGCACTAGAAAAAAGTGACATGAAAGCTGCCGGAATGTCATAAAAACAGATCTGGGTCAGTACTGTCCTTCAGGGAAGGGAACCCACCTCCCTTGACAGGCCCACATGGTAACTTGTTGTTCCCACTGGGCCCAGAAGTACTGGGGGTGAAACCCAGCAGCTTCTCCCCCTCTCCATCCAGCTCAAACTGATGTAACAAACAGACCCACACAGGAGGCCAGTGAGTGATTTCCACATCCAGCGCCTACCCTGGTACAGAGCGGCTGGGAATTGCTGGGCCTGCTGGAGAAATGTAAGTTGTTGTTTTCCTGGTGTGGGGGAGGTGCTGCCCCCGGGGGTTGCTGGTGCCGGGCCCGGTGGCTCTGAATCAGGCCCCGAGAGCCACACTCGGTGTTGCCCGGGGACTGAGAGCCGCACCCTGTGTTGCCCGGGGACTGCGAGTCGCACTCGGTGTTGCCCAGGGCCTGAGAGCCGCACTCGGTGTTGCCCGGGGACTGAGAGCCACACTCGGTGTTGCCCGGGGACCGAGAGCCGCACTCGGTGTTGCCCGGGTCCTGAGAGCCACACTCGGTGTTGCTCGGGGACCGAGAGCCACACTTGGTATTGCCCGGGGCCCGGGAGCCACACTCGGTGTTGCCCAGTGACTGAGAGCCACACTCGGTGTTGCCCAGGGACTGAAAGCCGCACTCGGTGTTGCCCGAGGACTGAGAGCCACACTCGTTTAAAAAGGAGGCAGACAAAAAGCAGGAAACTATAGACCAGTTAGCCTAACATCTGTGGTTGGGAAAATGTTGAAGAGTTCATTCTTAAAGAAGCAGTAGCACGACATTTGGAAAAGCATAATTCGGTCAGGCAGTCAGCATGGATTTATGAAGGGGAAGTTAAGTTTGACAAATTTGCTGGAATTCTTTGAACATGTAACTAACAGGGTGGATAAAGTGGGTGTGGTGTATTTGGACTCCCAGAAGGCATTTGACA
Source organism: Pristiophorus japonicus (assembly GCF_044704955.1). Taxonomy (NCBI): domain Eukaryota; kingdom Metazoa; phylum Chordata; class Chondrichthyes; family Pristiophoridae; genus Pristiophorus; species Pristiophorus japonicus. The sequence goes on along the minus strand of NW_027250788.1, from coordinate 228,345 downwards.
AGGTGCCACATCAAAGGTTACTGCACAAGATAAAAGTTCACGGGGCTGGGGGTAATATATTAGCATGGATAGAGGATTGGCTAACTAACAGAAAACAGAGAGTTGGGGTAAATGGTTCATTCTTGGGTTAGCAATCAGTAACTAGTGGGGTGCCGCAGGGATCAGTGCAGGGACCCCAACTATTTACAATCTATATTAGCGACTTGGAAGAAGGGACCGACCGTAACGTAGCCAACTTTGCTGGCAATACAAAGATGGGAGGAAATGCAATGTGTGAGGAGGACACAAATAATCTGTAAAAGGACACAGATAGGCTAAGTGAGTGGGCAAAAATTTGGCAGATGGAGTATAATGTGAAAGTGTGAGGTCATGCACTATGGCAGAAAAAAAAGTCAAAGAGCAAGTTATTATTTAAATGGAGAATGATTGCAAAGTGCTGCAGTACCGCGGGACCTGGGGGTACTTGTGCATGAAACACAAAAGGTTAATATGCAGGTACAGCTAGTGATCAGGAAGCCCAATGCAATCTTGGCCATTATTGCAAAGGGGCTGGAGTATAAAAGCAGGGAGGTCTTGCTACAGTTATACAGGGTATTGGTGAGGCCACACCTGGAGTACTGCGTGCAGTTTTGGTTTCCATATTTATGAAAGGATACACTTGCTTTGCAGCAAGTTGAGAGAAGGTCCACTGGGTTGATTCCGGAGATGAGGGGTTGACTTAAAAAGAAAAGGTTGAGGATGTTGGGCCTCTACTCATTGAATTGAGAAGAACGAATGAGAGGTGATTTATCGAAACGTATAAGATAATGAGGGAGCTTGACAAGGTGGTAGCAGAGAGGATGTTTTCACTGATTGGGGAGACAAGAAATAGGGGACATAATCTTAGAATAAGGGCCCCCCCATTTAAAACTGTGATGAGGAGGAATTTCTTCTCTGAGGGTTGTAAATCTGTGGAATTTGCTGCCTCAGAGACCTGTGGATGCCAGGACATTGAATATATTGAAGATAGAGATAGACAGTGTCTTAACCGATAAGGGAATAAGGGGTTATGGGGAACGGGCAGGGAAGTGGTCCTGAGTCCATGATCGGATCAGCCATGATCATATTAAATGACGGAGCAGGCTCGAGGGGACGTATGGCCTGCTCTTGCTCCTATTTTTATGTTCTTATTTTCTTATGTAGTCTGATATGAGAGCGTGGATTTTATCCTGTACCTGTCAATTTCTGGTAATTGCCTGTGGGTTTAATTCTGTATCAAAAAGGGCCACATCACAACATAATTCTAAAAGGATAAAGAGTGTTAAAAAAAGAAGCCTGAAGGCTCCGAGTCTCAAAGCGAGGAGCATTGGTAACAAGGTGGACAAATTAACTGCACATATAGCTGTTAATGGATATGATGTAATTGGGATTACAGAGACATGGCTCCAGGGTAACCAAGGCTGGGAACATAATATGCAGGGGTATTCAATATTGAAGAAAGAAAAGGAGGTGGGGTAGAGTTAATGGTTAAAGAGGAGGTTAATGCAATCGTAAGGAAGGACATTGGCTGGGATAATGTGGAATCTGTATGGGTCGAGCTGCGAAACAACAAAGGGCAGAAAACGTTTGGTGCTCTGTAAACAAACACAACTAACAGTAGTAGGGAGGTTGGCGATGGCATCAAACAGGAAATTAGAGGCGCGTGCAATAAGGGTACAGCAGTTAACATGGGTGACTTTTACCGACATATTGATTGGGCTAACCAAACCGGTGGCAATATTGTGGAGGAGGATTTCCTGGAGTGTATAAGGGATGGTTTTCTAGACCAATATGTCGAAAAACCAACTAGAGAGCAGGCCATCCTAGACTGGGTCTTGTATAACGAGAGAGGATTAATTAGCAATTAGTCGTGCGTGGCCCCTTGGAGAAAAGTGACCATAATATGGTAGAATTCTTCATTAAGATGGAGAGTGACACAATTAACTCAGAGACTAGGGTCCTGAACTTAAAGGATACTTTGGTGGTATGAGACGTGATTTGGCTGGGATAAACTGGCGAATGATACTTAAAGGGTTGATGGTGGATAGGCAATGGCAGACATTTAACAATCACATGGATGAATTACAACTATTATACATCCCTGTCTGGCGTAAAAATAAAACATGAAAGGTGGCTCAACTGTGGCTAACAAGGGAAATTAGGGACAGTGGCATATAAATTGGCCTGAAAAAGCAGCAAACCTGAGGACTGGGAGAAATTTAAAATTCAGCAGAGGAGGAATAAGGAGGGTGAAAATAGAGTATGAGAGTAAGCTTGCAGGGAACATAAAAAACTGACTGCAAAAGCTTCTATAGATATGTGAAGAGAAAAAGATTCGTGAAATCTAATGTCGGCCCCTTGCAGTCAGAATCAGGTGAATTCATAATCGGGAACAAGGAAATGGTAGACCAATTTGACAAATACTTTGGTTCTGTCTTCACTAAGGAAGGCACGAATAACCTCCCGAAAAAACTAGGAGACCGAGGGTCTCGCGTGAAAGAGGAACTGAGGGAAATCCTTATTAGTCAGGAAATGGTTGGAGGGAAACTGATGGGACTGAAGGCCGATAAATCCCCAGGGCCTGATAGTCTGCATCCCAGAGTAGTTAAAGAAGTGGCCCTAGAAATAGTAGATGCATTGGTTGTCATTTTCCAACATTCTATAGATTCTGGATTAGTACCTATGGATTGGAGGGTAGCTAATGTAACGACACTTTTTAAAAAAGGAGGAAGATAGAAAACAGGGAATTATAGACCGGTTAGCCTGACATTGGTGGTGGGGATAATGCTGGAATCAATTATTAAAGATGTAATAGCATAGCATTTGGAAAGCAGTGACAGGATCGGTCCAAGTCAGCATGGATTTATGAAAGGGAAATCATGCTTGACAAATCTTCTTGAGTTTTTTGAGGATGTAACTAGTAGAGTGGATAAGGGAGAACCAGTGGATATGGTGTATTTGGAATTAAAAAAGGCTTTTGACAACGTCCCACACAAGAGATTAGTGTGCAAAATTAAGGTGCACAGTATCAGGGGTAATGTATTGATGTGGAGGGAGAACTGGTTGGCAGACAGGAAGCAAAGAGTGGGAATAAACGGGTCCTTTTCAGAATGGCAGGCATTGACTAGTGGGGTGCCGTAAGGTTCAGTGCTGGGATCTCAGTAATTTACAACATCCATTAATTATTTAGATGAGGGAATTTAACGTAATATCGACAAATTTGCAGATGACACTAAGCTGGGTGGCAGTGTGAGCTGTGAGTAGGATGCTAAGAGGCTGCAGGGTGACTTGGACAGGTTAGGTGAATGGGCAATTGCATGGCAGATGCAGTATAATGTGGATAAATGTGAGGTTATTCACTTTGGGGGCAAAAACAGGAAGGCAGATTATCTGAATGGTGACAGATTAGTAAAACGGGAGGTGGAAAGAGACCTGGGTATCATGGTGCATCAGTCACTGAAGGTAGGCATGCAGGAACAGCAGGCAGCAAAGAAAGCAACTGGCATGCTGGCCTTCATAGCGACGGGATTTGAGTATAGGAGCAGGGAAGTATTACTGCAATTGTACAGGGCCTTGGTGAGACCACGCCTTCAGTATTGTGTGCAGTTTTGGTCTCTTAATCTGAGGAAGGACGTGCTTGCTATTGAGGGACTGCAGCGAAGGTTCAACAGACTAATTCCTGGGATGGCAGGACTGATATATGAAGAAAGACTGGATCGGCTAGGCTTATACTCACTGGAATTTAGAAGAATGAGAGGGGATCTCATACCAACATATAAAATTATGACGGGACTGGACAGGTTAGAGGCAGGAAGAATGTTCCTGATGTTGGGGAAGTCCAGAATCAGGGGTCACAGTCTATGGATAAGGGGTAAGCCTTATCGGACTGAAATGAGGAGAAACTTTTTCACGCAGAGAGTGGTAAACCTGCGAAATTCTCTGCCACAGAAAGTTGTGGAGTCCAGTTTGTTGGATTTATTCAAGAGGGAGATAGATGTGGCCCTTACGGCTAAGGGGATCAGGGGGTATGAAGAGGAAGCGGGAGTGAGGTACTGAAGTTGCATGCTGAGCCATGATCATATAGAATGGTGGTGCAGGTTCAAAGGGCCGAATGGCCTGCTCCTGCACCTATTTTCAATGTTTCAATGTATCTTTCCATTCTTGGTGAGTGAGTGTGTATTTTGTGCTGTATCTGTCCATCTCTGTTATGTGAATGTGAGCTCTTCTCCATACCCGTCATTCTCCAGTATGTTAGTATTGTTTTACTGTGTAACCCAAATTCCTGATAGAGTATTGGTCTTACTTTCTAACTGTCAATTAGTGTTATGGAGGTGAGTGTTTATGCTGAATCTGTCGGTCTCTGGTAAATGAGTTTGAGTTTCACTCTGTATCTATCTGTCTCTGCTGTGTGAGTATGGGCCTTTCTCTGTATCACTCCATTTCTGCTATGGGAGTCTGGGTTTTATTTTGTACCCATCAAGTTCTGACATGTGATTATGGGCCTTACTCTATAACTGCCAGTTTCTGCTTAATTGTGAGTGGGCTTTCCTTTGTACCTGTCAGTTTCTGGAATGAAAGAGAGGTCTTTACCCTGTACCTGTCAATTACTGGTTCGTGAGTCTGGGCATGTCACTGTATGTCAATTTATGTTATGGGAATAGGATTGTAATAAGTCAGCCTCTGATGTGTGAGTGTGGGTTTTATACTGTATTTCTCAGTCTCTCATATGCAAATGTGTATTTTTCTGTAACTGTCGGGTTTTGTTGTGTGTTCAGGTTTAATCCGTGCTTCTCAGTTTCTGCTATGTTAGACTGTACCTATTTGTTCCTGCTTCTTGATTGTATGTTTTAGACTGTACCTGTTAGTTGCTGCTATGTGTGTATGGAATTTACTCTATATCTGCTTGTCTCTGGCATGTGAACATGAGAATCAATTTTACTTTTAACCTGTATTTCTCCGATATGTGAGTGAAGATTTTGCATTCTACCTGTCATTTTTCTGATGTGTGTGTGTGAGTTTTACTCTGCCCCTATCAGTTTCTGCAATGCAAGTAAAAATTTTACTTACTGCCTTTCAGTTTTCCGACATGTGCTCATGGGATTTACACATTACCTGTCACTCTCTGGTATGCAAGTGGGGATTTTATTCTGTTACTGTCACTTTCATATATGTGAGTGTGTGTTGTATACTGTATCTGTCAGTCTATGGTACGGGAATGTGGGTTTTATTCTGCACCTGTCATCTTCTGGTATGTTCAGGGATTTAAATACTGAATCTGTCCGATTCTGAAACATGAATATGGCTTTTGTTCTGCACCCATCAGCTTCTCATATGCGAGTGTGGTTTATACATTCTATTGGACATTTTTTCTGATAGATGATTGTCTTTTATTCTCTACCTGCCAGTTTCTGGCAAGTGAGTGTGGGTGTTTAATGTATCCGTCAGTGTGATCTGTTTCAATGGTGAAACAGCATCGGATTCTACTGCTCCATGTGGCTGTCAGATTCACAATGTAACTCTGTCACTTCGGATCACTGTGGGACTGACAGCTTCTGCTACCTGTGACAAAAGGATTGAGGCCAGTTCTGTGTCTCTGCGCTCTGTGAGTGATAATCTACTTACTGTGTGTGAGAAGGAGCTGCCTGCACTGTTCCTTGTGTTCTGGGTGGAGGAAAGCTCACATTTGTTCTGGCTGAAGAATTTTGCTCTGAGAATAATAATACGAGAACATTATTAGTTCTAAGATATGGATGCAGGGGAGAATATGAGGGAGCGACAATGTATCACTTGATCATCAGCAACATGGTTCTTGAGAACTCAGCTCACCAAAACAACATAACCGGTCTTTAAAATATCTTCTCCCACACTCCTCTCCTGGTGCCTGCAATAGATGCACTTTGTGAAATTGCCCACACCCTCACTGTCAGGCTGTGTTTCCACTGCTCACTGCCCAAGAACAACAGACACGGTGAGATTGGAACTGAATCAGGAACATTCACTGCTGATTTGAGGAAAGAAAGCAGCAATGATTTGAAAGAGCGAGTGGTTCACTTTCTCTGTTACCTGACACTGTCCACACACAGCCCGAGAATGGCCTCTCCCTTCCCCCACTCACGTCATGTTCCAGAACGAGTTCCTGCCCCACTCTGCCTCTTACACACAGCCCCCGATGGAACTAAACCAGGAACGTTCACTGCTGGTTTGGAGAGAGAAAGCAGCAGATTGTAAACAGCAGATTCTGCCCATTCTGTCTCCCTTACCCTGGACACACACTGTCCACACACAGCCCGAGAATGGCCTCTCCCTTCCCCCACTCACACCACACACTGACACTGATTTTTGGTCCACTCTGCCTCTTGCACACAGCCCCCGACTCCCCCTGAACTCCCCCCGGATTCAATGCCGATCTCTGAGCCCATCTGCGGACACGCTCCCAATGCACTGTGCTGCTGTAAGGAGGCTGCTGCTCGCTGCCTTACCCCGGGGCCGCGGTGTCTCCATTCCTGGCTGTTTTAAACCATCTTCTTCTGCTCACTGAGTGAATGGCGATCACGGGCAGGGCTGGGGGAGGGGAGGGCACATGTGCTCTTCTGCTCACTGGGAACGACACAGAGGGTGGGGCTGAACCGCGCATGTGCAGCTCTCTGCAATAATTCAATCTGTAAAAATCAAAGTGCACTTTTCCCAATTTACTTTTATCAGAATCTGAGCAAAGGAACTGGGCCTGGGGGGAAAAGACAGAGAGTGATTAAAGCTGCAAGCCTTGTCCCTTGGAGATGATCAATTTGGGATCATTCTGTACAGGATGTTTCTCTCCATGAGCCCGCGTTCACAAAGAAATTATGCAGCAACATCGGAGGGACGAGGGACTGGGAGTGTTTGCTGGGACCGTGCAGGAGTTAATATCTGACAGAAACATTCAGAGGTCAGTTTAATAAGAGTAAAACACTCGGTCACTGAGAGTAATACCGAAGTGGATAATCAAGGGGCTATAGTGAGGGAAAAACTTAATTCAATAACTATTCATAATGAAGTAGTACTCGGTAAAATAATGGGACTAAAGGCAGACAAGTCACCTTGCCCTGATGGTTTACATCGTAGGGTCTTAAGAGAAGTGGCTGCAGAGATAGTGGACACATGAGTTGTAATCTACCAAAATTCCCTGGATTCTGGGGCAGTTCCAACAGATTGGAAAACTGCAAATGTAACGGCTCTCTCTAAAAAAGGAGGCAGACAAAAAGCAGGAAACTATAGACCAGTTGGCCTAACATCTGTCATTGGGAAAATGCTGGAGTCCATTATTAAGGAAGCACGAGCGGGACATTTGGAAAAGCATGATTCAATCAAGCAGAGTCAGTATGGCTTCATGAAAGGGAAATCATTTTTGACAAATTTGCTGGGTAAGGGGGAACCAGTGGATGTGGTGTATTTGGATTTCCAGGAGGCATTTGATAAAGGGCCACATAAGAGGTTACTGCACAAGATAAAAGCTCACTGGGTTGGGGGCAGTATATTAGCATAGATAGAGGATTGGTTAACTGACAGAAAACAGAGAGTCAGGATAAATGGGTCTTTTTCCAGTTGGCAAATGGTAACCAGTGGGGTGCCGCTGGTATCGGTGCTGCGTCCTCAACTATTTACAATCTATATTAATGACTTGGAAGAAGGGACCGAGTGTAATGTAGCCAAGTTTGCTGAAGATACAAAGATGGGTGGGAAAGCAAATAGAGGACACAAAAAATCTGCACAGGGATATAGACAGGCGAAATGAGTGGGCAAAAATTTGTCAGATGTAGTATACTATGGTAAAATGTGAGGTTATCCACGGTGGCAGAAATAACAAAAAAGCAAATTATAATTTAAATGGAGAAAAATTGCAAAGTGCTACAGGACAGAGAGACCTGAGGGTGTTTGTGCATAAAACACAAAAAGTCAGTCTGCAGGTTCAGGAAGTAGTCAGGAAGGCAAATGTAATGTTGGCCTTTATTGTCAGGGGGATAGAATAAAAAGCAGAGAAGTCCTGCTCCAAGTGTACAGGGTATTGGTGGGACCACACCTGGAACACTGTGTGTTTAAGGAAGGATATACTTATACTGGAGGCTGTTCAGAGGTTGATTCCGGCGAGGAGGGGGTTCTCTGATGAGGACAGGTTGAGCAGGTTGGGACGATACACTTTGGAGATCAGAACAATGAGAGAAATCCGAGGTGTGAGAATAAAATAACTCAGCTCTTACTTTACCAAGATGGCCGCGCATGCGCTTTGCCGCTCACTGAACCAAGATGGCGAATGACTGACCCTGCCTTCCTGTACAAAGATGGCCGCCGTTATGCGGCCTGTGACCGGGAGAAAGCCTCGAGGCTGCAGCCGCCGATATTCCGGGTATTATTCCGGGCTTCCGGCGGGCACCAGTTGTTTATGAAGCCTCCCCGGCTCCCCGCTGGTCCATTACTCCCCTCCGCCCCGCGGAGTAGGAGCTGTTTTGCGGAACAGATAATCACCATGTCCACGCCGCCATTGCACTCACCGCGCATGCTCCAAATTCAGCCAGTTCTCGCGCCTGCGCACTGGGTCTCTGGGGTCGGCACATCCTCCGTCGCGGGGAATGCTGGGTAAATACCAAAGACCACGTGAGAGAACGGGACAGGATTTACTGGGCCCCCATTGGGCACTGAACCATGTTCATTCTGGCACTCAGTCATTGTTTCTGCTGCTCTGTATCACCCTGTCCCTGAGCTGGACAGTAATGTTCTGTCTCGGTATTGTTTCAAACACCCTGTGTCCAATATGTGATTTATCCATAAAAAGAGACTAATTAATGTTCTCTTCACTTCCATTCTGGGCCTTTTCTTACTCTAGATTATTTCACTTCTCACGTAATTCATCTTTTCCCACATCAAATCCCAAACTTGTTTCATTTGAGTATCCGGCTTGTGGATGTCTCAGACTGTAGCGGCGTGTCTCACTTTACACTCATTTGACGTTCCTTTCAACCATCCCTTGAAATAACTATCTTGCGTAAGACTGTAAATCTGTTATTTTCTGTATTTAACGATTTTTGAATGCGGTTAATAGATCTTCACACATACTGCATGTGATCAACTTTGAAATGTTCTGATCTTTGTAATTGTCATTGCTAATTTTGATGGGTTAGTTGATTAAAATTTCTTGTTACTAACATACCTGCAGTATTTCTTGCATCAAAATAATTGTTTAAATACTTCCTTGATCAGGTCTTTAGCTTCCCCACTGATCTCTGTTTCTTCTTGTGGGGGAATCGAGAACTAGGTGGCAAAGTCTGAGCATAAGGGGGCGCCTATTTAAAATGGAAATGAAGAGGAATTTCTTCTCTCAGAGGGTCGTGAATCTTTGAAATTATCTACCCCAAAGAACAGTGGAGTCTGGTTCACTGAAAATATTTAAGTTGCAGATAGAGTGATTTTTGAAAGATAGTGGAACAAGGTTTATGGGGAGAGGGCAGGGAAATGGAAATGAGGCCAAGATCAGATCAGCCAAGATCTTATAGAATGGTGGGGTGGGCTGAAGGGGCCAGATGGCTACTGCTGCCCCTATTTCTTATGTTCTTAGCCTTGGTTAAGGGCTGGGTTTAGATGTAGGTTTAGTGGTTGTGGTTTGTGGTTATTTGTTAGGATTGGGATTAGTGATTCAGATAGTCAATAGGATATTCGGCTTAGGATATAATGATTAACTTAGAAAGCACTATTGGCAATGTAAGTGTTACTGGACATGCTCTTTTCCATTTCATGGTTTTAACCTCACAGAGCCGAGTCACAAAACAGCCTCACAATGTGTTAGTTCAAGGAACCTTCTTTCCTGCGCAAGCCTAGGTTCCTCGCTTCTTTCTGTCAACAACACATTGTAATCTCTACATTTCTCATGGAAAAATAAATTAGTGACATTAGATTTGTGTATTTTGGAACAATAACAGATAGATACAATTGTTGCACTGGTTACATCGAATCCTCAACCTGCCTAAAAAGGACTTCTGACGATAATCTGTCACCAGGCCCCACCAGTCACCGTCTGATTCCTCCATCGTCTCTTCATTCATTACCCATCTCTCCCACTAGAGCTGCTTTCACCGGCATGACAATTCTCCATACTGAGGCTCTCTCATTACCAAGCAGAGCATAATCACTGGCACGGACTGGTTAGTCTGAATGGCTCATTTCTGTGTCATTCTGTAATTTTGTCGTCTCATTGTAAGTGGTCCCTCGATTTAATGATTCATTGTAACTGGTCCCAGGATTTGGTGCCTCAGTGTAAAGGGTCCACGGATTTGATGTCTCAGTGTAAGTGGTCCCTGGATTTGATGCCCCAGTACAAGTGGTCCCCTTATTTGGAGTCACAATGCAAGTGGTTCCTCGATTTAGTGTTTTAATGTAAATGGTCCCTGGATGTTGTCATGTATTCAACTATCATTGCAATCCATGTATAAGCTGACCTAACTTGTACACCTTGAGAACATTGACCACAAAGGGGTGAACTTGTGGCAGACACTCCTAACCTGGACTTTCAGATATAAAAGGGGAAACTCCACCCACCTTCATCGCTTGAGGTCTTGGTAATAAAAGTAACTGGTCACAGAGTGACCTTCTCTCAAGTATGGGCCTCGTATCCATTTATACTGAATATTAAGGACATATCATTGGCGACGAGAAACTGGGATTTAAACCACGTGAGCATAGCCACGGGTAGCACAGATAACAGGTACTGTGTTGGCGATGATTGGAACGACTTTGAGAGACGACAGCAAAGTTTTGTCACTAAGGAATGGTTGGGACAGGATTCGGCCGACGAACGTAGAGCTCATCCCCTGACGGTTTGTGGATCCAGAACATACTCCCTGATGAACGCCCTTCTAGCATCAGAGAAGCTGGGGACAAGACGTTCGAAGAGCTCAGTAAGTTAATCGGGGAACACTTTAAACGTGCAAGCAGCATGCACATAGCGAGACACCAGTTTTACATGCACTGGCGGTGAGAAGGGAAAAGCGTTCCTGACTTCATGGCAAATCTCCGGCGACTGGCGAGTGTATGTAAGTTCACAGATACAGGCAGAGCGGAGATGATGCGAGACTTTTTTATTTAGGGCATCGGGCATGCTGGGGTTTTCAGGAACCTGATTGAGACCAAAGACTTGACCTTGGAAGCGGCGGCTCTGATAGCCCAGACATTTATCTCGGGGGAGGAAGAGACCAGAATGATGTATGACAATAATCTTGGCTCAAATGCGGCAAACGACCAGGGAGTCAACATTGTTAACGCGGCACACAGTTCTCCAGGCAGACAAGGGCAATCGGACATGCCCCAGCGTGCAGTCGAACCCAAAAAGGTAATTCTAGAGAGAAAATTGCTAGCTGAACGGTGATTCATACGATTGCAATGGACAATGCGGCCAGTATGGGGCCATCAACACCTGTTAATGGTGCACTTAAGGAGAGTTACAGAGACAGTCAGAGACGATCGACTGGTAATGGACCTTTTGTTTCAAACAACGGGTCCTCCAGCTCATGCTGGAGGTGTGGAGCCAAACACCCAGCCAGAGCCCGCAGGTATCAGCAATATACCTGCAGAAACTGCAACGTCAGCGGTCATTTGGCGCGTATTTGCAGGAAGCCTGAAGCCAGGTTAATGTACGAGGAGGACGGGCCCGATGTAAGCTCTACGAGGCCAAATAAATACTGGGGAAAATCACTGGAAGCTGAAGTTCAGCGAGTTCATGTGGAGCACATATACAGTTCATTTACCAAGACGCCACCGATAATGATGAAAGTGCTCCTCAATTGCATCCCAGTATTAATGGTGCTAGACACGGCGGCCAGCCAGTCCTTGATGAGTATCAACCAGTTTGAAAGATTGTGGGTGTCCAAGGCCAGGAGGCCAAAATTATTGCCGATTGATGCACAGCTACGGAGATCATTCGGAGAACAGGTTGCCACTCTGGATTGTCCTGGGGGGACGGTCCCACACTACTGGGGAGGAGTTGGCTTGCTGTCATGAACTGGAAATGGGGCGATGTCAATGCATTTCTTCGATGGAGCGAGTATCATGCTCACAGGTCCTGGACAAATTCGACTCATTATTTCCACCGGACATCAGCATTTTCATTGGGGCTAAGGGACTGATTCATATAAACCCGGACGCCAGGCCAGTACAACACAAGGCCAGAGCGGTGCCGTACATGATGCGGGAAAAAATAGAATGCAAATTGGACCGCCTGCTGAGGGAAGGCATCATCTTGCCAGTTGAATTCAGTGACTGGGCGTGCCCGATTGTGCCGGTGCTCAAGGCGGATGAGTCGATCAGGATATTTGGCGCTTACAAGGCCACCATCAATCGGGTGTCACCCAAGACCAGTACCCGCTGCCAAGAGCGGAGGACCTCTTTGCGACACTATCCGCTGGCAAACCTTTTTCAAAATTGGACCTGACCTCAGCTCACATGACCCGGGAGCTGGAGAGTGAGTCGAAAAGGCTGATCACCATCACGACACACAAGGGGTTGTTTGATTATAACAGATGTCCGTTCGGGATTCGTTCAGCAACCGTGATCTTTCAGCAAAATATGGAAAGCCTCCTCAAGTCGATTCCAAGGGCGATGGTTTTTCAGGACGACATCTTCATCACGGGTCGCGATGCTGAAGAACACCTCCACGACCTGGCTGAGCTGCTACGCAGACTGGACCGGGTAGTGCTGCGACTGAAAAAGGCAAAGTGCGTATTCTTAGCTCCAGAGGTAGAATTCCTGGGGAGGAGGGTAGCAGCAGATGGGATCAGACCTACTGTGTCCAAAACGGAAGCGGTCCAGAGAGGACCCATACCCCGTAACACGACGGAGCTGCATTCATTTCTGGGGCTCCTGAAATATTTTGGGAATTTTCTTCCCAAATTGAGCATGTTGTTAGAGCCGCTACACGTACTCCCATGCAAAGGTCGCGATTGGGTCTGGGGGAACAGCCAGGAAAGTTTCTTTTGATAGAGCACGCAACTTGTTCTGCTCCAACAAACTGTTAAAATTACATGACCCATGCTCTACCTGCTTCTCTCTGGAAAGAGAGAAGACTGCCTGGAAGTATCCCAGACTGAGGAAATTCAGAATCACGGTCACCTTTACAGCTAGTAGCAGCGCTGTCCTTGTCATGGAGTGAGGCTGCAGGTTTGGTTACAAGAGGTGGCAGAGTTCTGTGAACACCTCCGTTGTAAAGAGCAGACACCTCCCTCACTGCTTCTGGCTCAGGCTGACGTAAAAGAATTGCTCTTGGAAGGCCCTAGTTTGGCAGGAAATTTGAGCTGGAGACAGATCATGAATCCCTAACATCCCTTTTGGCCGACAACAAGGCCATAAATGCGAATGCGTCGGCCCGCATACAGAGGTGGGCACTTACGTTAGCTGCCTATGACGACACAATTCAGCATAGACAGTGCACTGAACACTGTGCCGACGCACTCAGCAGGCTCCCACTTGCCACCACTGAGGGGGCAATTGAGCATGATGCTGAGATGGTCATAGCTGTTGAAGCTTTTGAAAGCGAAGGTTCACCTGTGACAGCCCGTCACATTAAAGTCTGGACAAATAAAGACCCGCTACTGTCTTTTTAGTTAAGAAATGTGTCCTGAATGGGGACTGGGCAGCCACGTACAGGGCATGCCCTGAGAAATTTAAACCGTTTCATAGGCACAAGGATGAACTCTAGATTCAGGCCGCTTGCCTTCTATGGGGAAACCGAGTAGTCATGTCCCAGAGGGGCAGAGAGGTGTTTATCAGAGAACTTCACAATGAGCACCCGGGCATTATCATGATGAAGGCAATTGTCAGGTCACACATTTGGTTGTCAGGAATAGATGCATACCTGGAACTTTGTGTTCGCAGGTGCAACACGTGTGCTCAGCTGGTCAACGCACTTAGGGAAGCCGCCCTTAGCCCCTGGTCCTGGCCCGCCGAGCCATGGTCACGCATCCATGTGGACTACGCAGGTCCTTTCATGGGAAAACTGTTTTTAGTTGTAGTAGACGCCTACTCTAAATGGATTGAGTGTGCCATTTTAAATTCAAGCACATCCTCTGCCACGGTAGAAAGTCTACGGGGAATGTTCGCCGCCCATGGTCTACCGGATGTCACGGTCAGCTACAATGGCCCGTGCTTCACAAGCATTGATTTCCAACACTGCATGGCAGGCAATGGAATCAACCATGTCAGAATGGCACCGTTCAAGCCAGCCTCAAATGGCCAGGCGGAACGAGCAGTGAGGATAATCAAACAGGGGATGCTCAGGATCCAAGTGGGTTCCCTTCAAAGGTGCTTCATCACGCCTCCTGTAGGCCAATAGGTCCCAACGACACTCGCTCACAGGGGTTCCACCCGCAGAGCTGCGAATGAAAAGGAATCTCAAAACCAGGTTATCCCTTTCCATCCTGCTATGAAAGAAATTGTTGAGAGCAGGCGTCAGTCACAATGTGACTACCATGACAGGAATGCGAGGGCGCCATTATTGATGTCAATACACTGTTTTTGTCCTTAATTACGCTGCAGGGCCCAAATGGCTTGCAGGCACTGTGATTGCCAAAGAGGGGAATTGGGGTTTTGCTAGTTAAACTTACCAATGGACAAATCTGCCGCAAACACGTGGTTCAAACTAGAAGGAGGTTCAGCAACCCCATAGAAGAAGCAGAGGAAGAACAAGATGTAAAGTTTACTCCACCACAGGTGACTGAACACCGGAACCAAGTGGAGGAGTGCCGAGTCACTGTGGGCAGTCCAGACAGGCCTGAGGCACCGCAAACGGCAGACACTCAGGCCAGCGCCCCACAACCGGAACCCCAACTCAGGCACTCTACTAGGGAGTGTAAACCACCAGAGAGACTTAACCTGTGATCTCAATAAGACTTTGCGGGGAGGTGATGTCATGTATTCAACTATCATTGTAACACATGTATAAGCTGACCGAAGTTGTACACCTTGAGAACATTGACCACAATGGGGTGAACTTGTGGGAGACACTCCTAACCTGGACTTTCAAGTATAAAAGGGGAAATTCCAGCCACCTTCATCACTTGAGGTATTGGTAATAAAGGTAACTGGTCACAGAGTGACCTTCGCTCAAGTATGGGCCTCGTGTGCATTTATACGGTATAGTAAGGACATATCAGATTTGGTGTCACAATGTAAATGGTCCCTGGATTTGGTGTCACAATGTAAGTGGTCCCTGGATTTGGTGTCACAATGTAAGGCAATCCTGGATTGGTTGTCAACAGCACCTCATCATTGGGACTGTAGACAACCCCGCAGACCAGCAACGCATTCAGCACAGAATGATCCCACAAAAATCTATTCCCAATTAACACACCCACATTAATTCACCAGAAACAGCCCAGTGCCTGCAAGGAACTGCAGCCCCATGTCTAACTTCAGTGGAACACACAATACAAAACAATTTAAAGGAAAATTAAACCCATCATAGTTCAACAATGGCAATTAATGGGTAGTAAATACCCCTCACTCATACCCCTCCTTCACCTCTACTCTCCAACTACCCCTCCCCAACTACTCTTTCGCCCCTACTCTCCAAACCCCTCACCCCAACCCTTCTGTCACCACATTTCTGTCAGACCCTCAGCCCAACTCCTCTTTCACCCTTCTCTCCAAACCCCTCCCCCAACTCCTCTTTTCCCCCGAATATTTCATTTTCAACATCACTTACACAAGTCATCCACACTGGAAGTAAATCTAGGAGCTTCTATGTAATGGTAAGGTGATCACTGGACATAAAGTGCAGAGACTGGTGGGTGGCTGCTCATTACCCTCGGTGAGATTTAATCCCCTTACCACTGAATACTGCGTACAGATGGTCACCTTGGTACTGGAATCGTCATTGTGACATCACTTTCTAAACAAGGGCACACAGGACAATGGGTCATCAATAAATGGTAAAGGGATTAAACACTCTGCAATTACATCATTAATAATAGGAAATAAATGCTGAAAAATAACTGGCGAAGATAATAGCTTATCTCTGTGGAATTCACGAGCAAACAATAAGAGTGATGTGTTTAGTTTACACACACACACACTTACACATATATATGTAGCAAAGACTTTGTGTGCACACTTTTCACTTGTTGTGCTTAAGCTGATCCAATATGTTTTATTAGGTTTTGCTGCGTCAGGATATAAAGATACCACACGCTATTGCTCCTCCTGCTGCCTGGAGGAATGGAGCAGATATTTAAAGGGACAGGGACTCCATATAATCTACCTAATTATACTTAAAAGAACAGTCCAGTTTATCTCGCAATGTCGGAGGACTTCACAAGCCGAGTTCCCATTAACAGTCGCTCCCTTCTGTATTGTGCAGTGATTGTAAAGCTATTTATTTTCAGTGACTTGAGCCTTTCTATAATGTTTCAGTTAGTTTTTGATGATCCATTTGATTTGCTTTTATATGTGAAAGGATTTCAGAATTGTGCATTGCGACGAAGGTTTTGTTTAAAGGTGGATTTAAGTTTGTTTGAAAATATTCTTTCTAACCCTCCCCCAACCCCACAAATTTTAGAAGACTCTGCAATAATGACTGGGAAGGTCCCAAGTTGGGTCCATGATCTGGGCTGTAAGTTGTTCTCAGTCAAAGCAGCAGTTCAGGGGTTCTAATTCTCCTCACTACCACTGGGCTAAATATATGTAAAAATTATCCAGTGCCCTTGCTTTTGAAACCGATCCAGTGACATCAACAGGGAAGTGCGTGGATGTCACTTGAGGGAAGGAATGAACTCGGCTCTGATGCCTATCACAGTGGAAATTTCTATCCTGTACTTAAAGTAACAACTTTTGTAACCTCCATTCGCAGGGTATGAGAAGGGGAGGATCTAAAGCTTGGAATCTCAAATCAACCATCACGTCAAGATTTGAGGGAATCATCGGATTCATCAGGATCACCTTATCATCAGCCTTTGGAAAAACACCAATCACAGCGGGGAGAAACAGGCCATATGTTCTGTGTGTGGATGCATCTTCAACCAATCGTCCAGCCTGTGAGACTCGTGTGCCCAGCTGACTCAACACTGTAAATGTCGGGACAGTGGGAATAGATGGAGATGCGCGTCGGGTGAAAACACATCAGGGAGATGCCGTTTACCAGCTGAGTGTGGAAAGAGATGCAGTCGCTTATATCAACAACTGCTGTAGGCACATGCTAAGTCCTGTCACTGAAAGTGATTAACAGACTGAATTTTGTGTTCAGTGATCCCGAGCGTGTTAGCTATCCCTAACCTGGACACCAAGGCAAAGAGAAGCACTCTGGAAGGTGTGTGGAACTGGGACTTGTCCCTGAGAGTAACCAAAGGCATGAGAATGGAAACAATCGAGAGTTAGAAAGGAGAAAACGCCTCAAATGGACCAGTTGGTAACACGACATCAATAGTCGCCTCTTATCACAGAGATATCAATTATTGACACATTGTGTAATTTTAAATATCAAAATATTAAACTCCAGGCCAGTTTTCAGAATGATTAACATCAGCAGAAACAAATCCCAACTGAGAGAACAAACATGATTCAGTCATACTGTGATTAACAGCAGTAAATCAGTAGAACCAAACCCCTGCAGTTATTTGTGAACTCGCAATTCAGATAACTGAATGAATCTCTTCCCACACTTCCCCAGTGTGAAATCGCTGGTGTTTCAGCAGATGATGGAGTGAAACCCTACCCACACACGGAGCAGGTGAACGGCCTCTTCCCGGTGTGAATGTGACAATGAATTTATAGATCACACTGGGAGGTGAATCCCTCCCCACAGTCTCCACATTCCCAAGGTTTCACCATGGTGTGGGTGTCCTTGTGTCTCTCCAGTTTGGACGATCAGTTGAAGATTCGTCCACACACACGACACGTGTCGCTTCTCTCCGCTGTGAATGGTGCGAAGTTTTTTCAGGCTGTGTAACTGGTTGAAGCTCTTTCTATTGCACTGGAACAATCTCACTCAGATGTTTGTGTGTCGTGGTGCTTTCCCAGATGTTTGAATTATTTTCCCACAGAGAGAACAGACAAACATTCCTGCTTCAACATTCAAATGCCGAGGATGTTGATAATTTCCACCTTACATGGTTGGATTCAGACCTGCACCAGCTGTGTGCAAAGTGAGAATAAAATCAATGAGAGGCTGATTTTCTCTGCTGGGTCTTTTGTGCTGGCCCAATAGGCTGAGACTGTGTTGCCCGATAGGCTGAGCCTGGGCTGGCCCAATAGGATGAGCCTGTGCTGCCCGATAGTGTGAGCCTGTGCTGGCCCGATAGTGTAAAACTGTGCTGGGCCGATCGGGTGAGACTGTGCTGCCCGATAGTGTAAAACTGTGCTGGGCCGATCGGGTGAGACTGTGCCGCCCCGATAGGGTGAGCCTGGGCTGGGCCAATAGGGTGAGACTGTGCTGGCCCAATAGAGGTAGACTGTGCTGGCCCAAAAGTGTGAGCCTGTGCTGGTCCGATAGGGTGAGCCTGGATTGGCTCGATAGGGTGAGGCCGGGTTAGCCCAATAGGGTGAGCCTGTGCTGGCCGATAGTGTGAACCTGTGCTGGCCCGATAGGGTGAGACTGTGATAGCCCAATGGGATGAGCCTGTGCTGGCCCAATATTGTGAGATTGTGCTGGCCCGATAGTGTGAATCTGTGCTGGCCCGATAGTGTGAGCCTGGATTGGCTCAATAGGGTGAGGCCGGGTTAGCCCAATAGGGTGAGCCTGTGCTGGCTCAATGGGGTGAGCCTGGGCTGGCCTGAGAGGGTGAGGCCCGGTTTCCCCAATAGGGTGTATCAGTGCTGGCCCAATAGGATGCGATGTCTTCTGTATAGCGTCCACATCTCTGAGCCATACAGAGGGGTTGTATTACACAGTCCTGCAGACCATGTGCTTGCTGAAAGCTTTCAACTCAAATTGCTTGAGAAATACCATCAACGATGTCTTCACAAGATCCTGCAAATCCCCTGGGAGGACAGATGCACCAACGTTAGCGTCCTTGACCAGGCCAATATCCCCAGTATTTAAGCACTGACCACACTCGACCAGTTCCGCTGGGCGGGCTGCATTGTTCACAAGCCGGACAGAAGAATCCCAAAGCAAATGCTCCAGTCGGAACTCCTACAAGGCATGCGTTCCAAAGGTGGGCAGAGGAAGCGTTTCAAGGACACGCTCAAAGCCGTCTGATAAAGTGCAACATCCCCATCGGCACCTGGGAGTTCCTGGCCGAAGACTACCCGAAGTGGAGGAAGTGCATCCGGGAGGGCATTGAGCACCTCAAGTCTCATCGCCGAGAGCATGCAGAAATATAGCACAGGCAGGGGGAGGAGCTTGCAGCAAACCAGTCCCACACACCTTAACCTTCAACCACCGTCCATCCCAACTGGGACAGAGACTGTAATTCCCGTATTGGACTGTTCAGTCACCTGAGAACTCACTTTTAGAGTTGGATCAAGACATCCTCGATTTCGAGCGACTGCCGATGCTGATGATGAATAGGGTGAGCTTTGGATGGCCCAATAGGTTGAGCATGGGATGGCCCAATAGGGTGAGCCACGGTTGGACCAATAGGATGAGCCCAGGCCCAGGGTCACCTGACAAGAATCAACACAGCAAGGCTCTCTTTCTGGGGTCACCGACCTGGGCACAAACATGTGACAAATCAAACTGACATACACCCTGAAGCCCCGCCCACACGTTGTCCCTGCACAATGGAATACACAAGCGCCGTGAGACCCGCCCTGACCAAGATGGCGGCCGCTGAGCCCGCTCCCCGCCCGGGAAACAGTTACCACCAAGAAAGTAATCAAGAAAACATCACCGAAGAGCTGCAAGGAGCGCAGAAGCGGGAGGAAGGAGAGTTACTCCATCTACATCTACAAAGTTCACCCCGACACTGGCATCTCCTCCAAGGCCATTGACATCATGAACTCGGTTGTGAACGATATTTTGGAGCGCATCGTGGGTGAGGCTTCACGCCTGGCCCATTACAACAAGCGCCGCACCATCAGCTCCCGGGAGATCTAGACCGCCGTGCGCCTGCTGCTGCCCGGGGAGCTGGCCAAGCACGCCATGTCAGAATGGACAAAGGCGGTGACCTAGTACACCAGCTCCAAGTAAAACTACACGCTGTCCTGAGAGATCAAACCCCAAACACAACTGCTCTTTTAAGAGCCACCCAAAATTTCTCTGAAAGAGCTGCACAAACGCATCTCCCTTTAAACTTAAATCACTAATTATTTCCTGAACAATTGTGTGAGAACCTTTGGAGTTCCAGCTGTAGATTTAGTTTTGAATTCTCAGATAAGCAGCTTCACTCTCAGAACTGTTCATATGCACCGCCTGCCGAATTAAAAGCATGTTTAGAGGCTGAGACTCAGATTTCAGTCACACATTCTCTCTCGCAAGTACTTATCAAATTTATGTTTCAATTCCTGTTGCGTCAGTTCGTTTATTAACCCGACACTCCCCGCAGTATAACAATCCAGAATGGGAGTTCTTATATAGACCATAACCAGGGCAGTTTGAACACTCTGTCTAATATGTCCTTACGATACAGTATAAATGTACAGGAGGCCCATACTTGAGAGAAGGTCACTCTGTGGCCAGTAACATTTATTAGCCAGCACTGAAGTGATGATAATGGGTGGAGCTTCCCCTTTTATAGCTGAAAGTACAGGTTAGGAGTGTCTTCCACAAATGCACCCCCTTATGGTCAATGTTTTCACGGTGTCCAACTTAGGTCAGTTTATACATGGGTTACAATGACAGTTGAATACATGGCATCACCTCTCCCCAACGTCTTATTGGGATCATTGGTTAAGTCTCTCTGGTGGTTTACGCTGCCTTGTAGAGCGCTTGAGTTGGGGATCCAGTTGTTGGGAGTTGGCCTAAGTGTCTGCTGTTTGCCGTGCCTCAGGCCCGTCCGGACTGCCCACTGTCACTGGGCTCTCCTCCGCTTGGTTCCGATGTTCGCTCACCTGTGGAGGAGTGAACTCTATATCGTGTTCTTCCTCTGCATCTTCTGTGGGGTTGCTGAATTCCCTTTTTGTTTAATCCACGTGTTTGCGGCAGATTTGTCCATTGGTAAGTTTCACTATCAGAATCCTATTTCCCCCTTTGGGCAATCACAGAGCCTGCAAGTTATTGAAGCCCTGCAGCGTAGTTGAGGACAAAGACAGAGTCATTGACATCAATACATCGCGCCCTCACATTCCCGTCATGGTAGTCACAGTGTGACTGGCGCCTGCTCTCAACAATTTATTTCATGGTGGGGTGTATAATGGATAACCTGGTTTTGAGTGTCCTTTTCATTAGCAGCTCTGCGGGTGGAATCCCTGTGAGCGAGTGTGGTCGGGATCTATTGGCCAACAGGAGGCATGATTAGTGGCTTTGTAGGGAACCCCCTTGGATTCTGAGCATCCCCTGTGTGATCATCTGCACTGCTCGTTCCACCTGACCATTTGAGGCCGTTCTGACATGGTTGATACCATTTCCTGCCATGAAGTCCTGGAATTGAATGCTTGTAAAGCACAGGCCATTGTCGCTGACCAAGGCGTCCGGTCGACCATGGGCAGCGAACATTGCACGTTGACTTTCTACCTTGGCGGAGGATGTGCTTGAATTGAGAATGTCACACTCGATCCAGTTGAAGTCGGCGTCTACTGCAACCAAAAACATTTTTTCTCATGAAAAGACTTGCGTAGTCCACATGGATATATGACCATGGTTTGGCGGGCCAGGACCAGGGGCTAGGGGGGGACTTCCCTTGGCGCATTGCCCAGTTGGGAACACGTGTTGCATCTGTGAACTCAAAATTCCAGGTCTGCATCTATGCCTGGCCAACAAACGTGTGACCTGGCAATTGCCTTCATCATGACAATGCCCGGGTTTTCATTGTGGAGTTATCTGTTGAACATCTCTCTGCCCATCTGGGGCATGACTACACGGTTTCCCCATAGCAGGGAATCGGCCTGAATCGAGAGTTCATCCTTGCGTCTGTGAAATGGTTCGAATTCCTGAGGGAATGCCCCGTACGTGGCTGCCCAGTCCCCATTTAGGACACTATTCTTGACTAAAGACAGTAGTGGGTCTCTATTTTTCCAGATTTTGATCTGACAGGCTGTCACAGGTGAGCCTTCCCTTTCGAAAACTTCAACAGCCATGACCATCTCAGCAGCATGCTCAGTTCGCCCCTCGGTGGTGGCTAATGGGAGCCTGCTGAGTGCATCGGTGCAGTTTTCAGTGCCCGGTCTGTGCTGAATTGTGTAGTCATCGGCGGCTAACGTGAGTGGCCCGTCTGTATGGGGGCCAATGCTTTTGCATTTATGGCCTTGTTGTCAGCCAAAAGGGACGTTAGGGGTTTGTTATCTGTCTCCAGCTCAAACTTCCTGCCAAACAGGTACTGGGTCATTTTTTTTACATCATATATCCATTCAAGCGCTTACTTTTCTAACATCCCGTAGCCCCGTTCTGCCTGGGACAGACTTCTGGAGGCATAAGCTACCGGCTGTAAATGACCATTGGCATTCACATGCAGCAACACATACCTGACCCCATAGAACGACGCATCGCATGTTAAATCAAGTTTCTTACATGGGTCATATAGCGTTAACATATTGTTGGAGCATAACAAATTTTGTGCTCAATTAGAAGCCCTTTCCTGGCTGTCCCCCCCCCCGCCCAGACCCATTCATGACCAATCGCAGCCTGCTTAGCCCACGTAAGAAACCTGGGCGGAAATGACTGTTCTCAACAGTCAGTGTTCGAAGGATTTAGAAATTCAAAAATCCCGCCAATAATTGTTAAAATTGCGGATTATGTTAGTAACTTCCCCATTAGCCACATATTTCCAAACACTTTTTGTTTCCCTTTGTCTTAATCCACATTTCACATGCAAATTCCAGGCTGTTGCAATCAGGATTAAATTTGGGTTCAGTTTCAAACTATCTGTAATGGGAGGGAATCACTTCCCACTTATTCTGTAACGGGACACATTCCAGCTCAATCTTTGTAAAAGTGAGCTTTCATAGATTATCGATCGATCCCCCGCACAGGCAGCAGTGAGACCAGAACTGGGAGTCCTTCTGTGAAAAGGCAAGTGGGACAGAGTGTTCAAACTGCCCCGGTTCTAGTCTCTGTAAGAACTCCCACTCTGGGTTGTTACACTCGGACTCGAAGGTTAATAAACGGTTTGACTCCTAAGTCGAATTTTCTTTTAAATTGAAAAGGGCGTGAGAGAGAACGAGGTGGCTAAAGTCTGAATCTCATCCTAAAACAAGTTTCTAATTCTTCGGCAGGCGCTGTTAATAAACAGGTCTGAGAACAAAGGGAAAGGACGACCAGGGACCGTGTTTCTAGTTTAGGGCGGGAAAAGGAAGAACCGGAAAGCAAAATCAGTTATCTGAGAATTTAAAACTAAATCTACAGTTTGAACTGCAAAGGTCCCCACACACTTGTTCAGGAAATAATTACAGTAAATTGAGTCGAAAGGGAGATGGGTTTGTGCAGCTCTTTCAGAGAGGTTGTGCGTGTGTGCAGGGACAAAGTGTGGGCGGTGCTTCAGGATGTCTGTCAGTTTAATTGGTCACATGTTTATGTCTAGCTCAGTGGCCCCTGAAAGGGAGCTTTGTTGTTCTGATAGTTTTCTGGTGACCCTGGGCCAGCACGCCTCACCCTATTGGGTCAGACCAGCCCACGCTAACCCTATTGGGCCAGCCCAGGCTCACCCGAATGGGCCAACACAGTCTCATCTCCTTGGGTCAGCCCGGGATCACACTATTGGGCCAGACCGGGCTCACCCTATTGGGTCACCCAGGCACATCCTATTGGGCCAGCCCGGGTTCACCCTATTGGTCCAGCACAAAAGGCCCAGTGATCAGCAGAGAAAATCAGCAGCTCATTTATTTTATTCTCACTTTGCGTACTTACCCAACCATGCAAACTGGAAATTATGAATACCATCTTCCTTTGAATGTGGAAGGAGAAACATTTTTCAGTTCTGTCTGTGGGAAAATATTTCAAACATCAGTGTGACTGTAAAAGCACCGAGACACACATTCCCTTTCCGCGTGAGAATGTTCCAGTGCACTGACTGTGGAAAGAGCTTCAAATAGTTACGCAGCCTGAAAAACATCGCACCATTCACAGCGGAGAGAAGCTACACGTGTTCTGTGTGTGGACGAAACTTCAACTGATCGTCCAACCTGGAGAGACACAAGGACACCTGCTCCATGGAGAAATCATGGAAATGTGGAGACTGTGGGAAGGGATTCAGTTCCCCGTCTGATCAAGAAATCTATCATCACAGTCACACTGGGGAGAGACCATTCACCTGCTCTGTGTATGGCCAAGGTTTCACTCAGTCATCTGATCTGCTGAAACTCCAGCGAGTTCACACTGGGGAAGTGTGGGAAGGGATTTACTCAGTCATTTGAATTGCGAGTTCGCAAGTGACTGCAGGGGTTGGGTTCTACTGTTATTACTGCTGTTAATCACATCCTGACTGAATCGTGTTCATTCTGTCAGTTGGGATTTGTTTCTGCTGATGTTAACCACCCATAAAACTGGGCTGGAGTTTACTATTTTGATATTTCAAATAACACAGTGTGTCGATACTTGATGTCTCCATGAAAAGAGGAGACAAATTCATGTCTTGTTATCGACTGCTTCATTTTGCGCCTTTACTCCTTTCCAACTATAGATTGTATCAGTTCTCAGACCTTTGGTTACTCTCAGGACAAGTCACAGTTCCCCATACCGTCCAGAGTGCCTTGATGTCCAGGGTAGGGGTAGCTAACACGCCCAGGATCACTAAACACAAAATTCAGTCTGTTAATCACTTACACATACTGGAATTTTCCTGTGTCCACAGCATCTCTCTCACCTTCAATGTGTGAATAGAGTATCACACCTGCAAAGCTGGTTTCAATTTAAATTTGAATCCACTCAGTAAATGTATTTTTTTAAATATCTACAAGTAAACCGATCACATCAACTAATTGTCAAAGGTTTACAGTCAACTAGATGGACAAGTAAAAACATCATGGCCCAATAACACAGCTCGATATTCACAGGAGAAAGTCTGTTATCTAAGTCCTCGAATGCCAGTTGGTGAGATGAGAGACTGAATCTCTTTCCAGACTCAGCTGATAAATGGCCTCTCCCTGATGTGTTTCCACCGAAAGCATATCTGCATCCATTTCCACATTCCCCACATTTACAGTGTTTAGTCAGCTGGGCACACGATTCTCAGAGGTTGACGAATGATTGAAGTTCTATCCACGCACAGAACATATCTACTGTTTCTCACCGCTGTGATTGGTGTTTTACCAAAGGCTGATGATAACGTGATCCTAATGAATCTGGTGAATCTCTCAAATCTTGACGTGATGTTTGGTTTGAGTTACCAAGCTGCAGATTCTCCCATTCTAATACCCTGCAAATGTCGGTTACAAAAGTTGTTCCTTTAAGTACAGGATATAATTCAGAATAGACAAATCTCGATTCTATAGGACATTCTGTCCCCTCCTGTCCCTCCAAAGATGTAAAAGCCATATTCTAGACACTCTCCCTCCATCCTTACTGTCTAAAATCAACTACGAGTTACTTTCTCCAGGAAGTGCTGACTCTGGCTGGGTGCAATTCCACAGAAAGTTCTTAACCTCTGGTGCTTCACCATCAGTCGACTCAGTGAGTGGCAGCAGGATTTCCACTGTGGTCGGCATCAAAGCCGAATCCAATCCTACCTCCAAATGACATCCACAAACCTCCCAATTGATGTCACTGGACCAGTATCAAGATCAAGGGCAGTGGCTAATTTTTACTCATATTTATCCCAGTGGTACTGAGGACAATTATAACCCCTGAACTGCTGCCTTGACTGAGATCAACTAACAGCCCAGACCAAGGACCGAACTTGTGAACTTCCCAGTCAGTATTGTAGAGTGTTCTAAAATGTGGGGAGTTGACGGAGGGTTGGAAAGAATATTTTGAAACACATTTTACTCCACCTTTAAACAAAACCTTCATCACACTGCACAATTATGAATTTTTTCCAAATTAAACAAGCAAGTCAAATGGATTATAAAAACAATGTGCCATTTTAGAAAGGCTCAAGTCAATCGAATAGACAGCTTTACAATCACAGGACAATACAGAAGTGAGCGAATGTTAATGGGAGCTCGGTTAGTGAAGTCCGCCGACAAACTGAGATAAACTGGACTGTTCCTTTAAGTATAAATCGGCAGAGAAAAGAGAGTCCCTGTCCCTTTAAATAGCTGCCCCATTCTCCCGGGCAGTGGGAGGAGCAACGGCGCGCAACCTCTTGAGATACTGAAACAGCAAACATCGCCGGATGGGTTCCCGCAAGTTCCTAAAGTCCTAAGAAATAAATTGCATCAGGTTAAGTAGAACAACTGAAAAGACTGCACACAGAGTCGGTGCTATGTGCGTGTGTGTGTGTACACAAAACACATCATTCTTAATCTTTGCGAGAGATAAGCTACTTTCTGCACCAGTTATTATCCAGCATTTTATTTCCTATTAATTACAATGTAATTGCAGAGTGTTTAATTCATTTACCATTTATTGATGACCCATTGTCTTGTGTGCTATTGTTTAGAAAGTGATGATAGAATGACCATTCTGTTACCAAGGTGACCAAATCTCTCCGCAGTATTCAGTGGGAAGGGAATTAAATCTTTGCTCTGGGATTTGGACGCTGTGGGAACATCGGCGCAAAATCACACGTTTAAAAACGAAATGTGTCTGTTTTCGCACATGTCGACCGGCTGTGAGAAATGGAACTTTGAGTAAAAAATGGCTGTGCTCGTCCGCGAACCTCTCACATATCAAATGTGATCATCTCTAAGCAAGAATCATGCCCCTGGACCAAAGAGCCGCCGACAATAAAAAGTGTAGCTCTCAGATTCTGACGGTAGTGAGAAAAGATATTAGGCACATCGTGCTTGTGCTGTCCCTCAGAGAACTATCTAATTAGTATCCCTCTCTGCAGTCCTACATATGTTATCCTTTTGACGAATATATTATTAATTTGAGACAAGATATGAGCAAAGTACAGCATCCTTGCAAGTGAAAAGGGAATTTGGTGATGAGGTTAAATGTGAATGACAAACCGACCAGCAAGGTCAAAGCTGTAAGACAACGACGAAGAGAATTCGAACCCATGCGTGCAGAGCACAATGGATTAGCAGTCCATCACCTTAACCTCTGGGCCACCTCGTCTCTGCTTTAACACATCGTCAGCCATTCAATCTCCTGCTTTTTGTATCCAAACAGAAATAAAGTGCAAGAAAGTCCACGTCACAGCTTGCTCTGCCCGTGCATGCAGATCGACAATGATGAAAACTTGCCATCAGATTCTTTAAGCAAACAGCCTTCCTTTCCTTCAGGTGAGTGAGTGGAAGAGATGATTGGTTTCTCGGCAGAATCACAACAAAGAATATAAAATTTCACATAGAGAGCTAAGTTGACCGCAGCGTAAAATCACAAGTTTTAACGTGAAATATGTCTGTTTTCTCACATGTCGAGCGCTGTTAGAAGCGGAAATTTGAGTAAAACATGACGGGGCTCGTCTGGGATTTGGCCCGTGACCTCTCGCATTCCAAATGTGATCATTCCGAAGCGAGAATCATAACCGTGGACCAACGAGCCGCCGATAGTGAAAAGCGAAGCTCTCAGATTCTGACGGTGGTGAGAAAAGATATTATGGCCCATCGTGCATGTGCTGTTTCTCAGATACCTATCTAATTAGTGCCCCTCGCCATTGTTCTGCAACTGTTCTCCTTTTGACGAATATATTATTAATTTGAGACATGACATGAGGAAAGTACAGCATCCCTCCAAGCAAAAGGGGAATTTGGCGATGAGGTTAAATGTGAATGTCAAAAAGTGGTCAAGCTGTAAGCCAACGACGACGAGAATGGGATTCGAATCCTAGCGTGCAGAGCACAATGGATTAACAATCCATCGCCTTAACCTCTCGGCCACCTCGTCTCTCTTTTAACACATCGTCAGTCATTCAATCTCCTGCTTTTTGTATCCAATCAGAAATAATGTGCAAGAAAGTCCATTTCAGAGCTTGCTATGCCCGTGCATGCAGATCGACAATGATGAAAACTTGCCATGAGATTCTTTAAGCAAACAGCCTGCCATTACTTCAGGTGAGTGACTGGAAGAGATGCTTGGTTTCTCGGCAGAATCACAACAAAGAATATAAAAGTTCACGCAGCGAGCTAAGTTGACCAGGGCAGGACTCGAACCTGCAAACTTCTGATAAATTTGCGGTTGTAATCGAAGTCAGACGCCTTACCATTAGGCCACACAGCCTCAACCAGCACCGGCTCTTGTGTTGTTCTGTATATTGCGAGCAAATTCGGTGCAACTGCAATTTCAAGGAGTGGATTTATGAAAAGATGAGCATATTTCGAGTGAATGAACAGATGCACTTCGATCTGGGTGCGCACCGGCGCAGGCAAGCCCAATGTAAATTGGGACACACAGTTTAACATTTCGGTCATTGCAGCTGAAATCATACTCCTTCTCAAACAATACAGGATGACCCGGGTTTATGAGAAAATCCGTTTTAAAGGGAAAGATTATGAACCGGAACTGACAACCAGCCCATTTAATCAGACACAGAATGATCCGGGACTGCAAGGACATCCCTTTTACCCAGATGCAGAATAACCCTTGACTGACAGCAGTTCCCTTTTAAAAGAATAAAGTGAGATTTCGATCATCCCTGAAGGCAATTGTGCAGTGTGGCTCAGGACCACGCGGGGCAGCGAATGTTATTGAAGCCACAGGTGATAGACAGGCAGGAAGGAGGGAGGGACGTAAAACCAGCCCAGTCTGAAATATATAAATATTTAATATTTTAAGAAAATAAATGCATTTAAATTGTATTTAAAAAAAATTGAATTTCAGTTGTTTTAAATAAATAAATAATTGATTCATAATCTATGTATTTTTTGATTGAACGAAGGCTGTGTGACGAGAATAATTCCATTGGAAATGAGGGGTGCAGTCAATAAATACCCAAACACAGTAAGCCCATGGTGGAAGACAAGCCATGGGGGAAGATGTGGGCTGCAAGGGCGATCTTTTAAAGTCGCGTGTGTCTTTCTGCTGGATCTGACAGCAGCTGCTTGTGCTGTGAAAGAGGTCAAATGTAATAGAGCCCAGCGCAGGCTGAACAGAAACAGCATATTTATTTTGGAAGTTAAAAATTTGGGATTATATATAAATACACACATATATATATACATGTATAAACAAAGTCAGTCATGTCTTGTCTTGGATAATTTGATTTGAATTTGAAAATAAGGATGGAGGATGTCATCATGTCACACAGCCCACACGCAAGCCCTGCCTAAAATCGCTAGATTTCTAACTTGTGTATTTTCCCTTCTTTCAGATGTGGAATAGCAAAGTCCCACAGCAGATTCTTCTACCGTCAGAGAGTCCACGAAGGAGTGTTCAATCAAATCAGTTCGGTTTCAAGTTGCATGTAATGCATTTTTCTCACATGACAGTAAGATCGCACAGCACGTTTGCACACACTCTAGCTTACAGAAACAGACAAACAAACTAAAATTCCTTAACCTCCAAAGGCAGGTTTTTAAATTTGAAATTGGAAATCCGGGACAGACAGCACATCCCTTTTTAACAGACACAGACTGATGAGGGTCTGATAGCACACCATTTTAAACAGACAGAGAATGATCCAGGACAGACAGCACATACCCTTAAAAGAGACACGGAAATAGAATGAATAAAAACAGATAAATATGTAAAACTCGGCAAGTCGTGCAGATATTGTGGAGGAAGAATCCGTTTTCACGTAAAGTCGGATAATCATTCCGATATTTTATGAAAAAGTTAAAGATTACAGATGTTTTCAACAAAAATAGCGCCTGGAAAAAATACGCAGCGAGAACGGTCAAATGGGAACGTCTTTGATACAGTGGAACGCGGGAGTGATTAAATAATAAATGGCACAATGGAGAAAGGCAAAGTGGGTGGTAATCGGGCAATAACGTAACAAAGGATGGTCCAGAGGAGGTGTTAGTGGGAACAGCAGAACCATTACCAGACAATGGGAGCGGTGCTTATCAGCCGTTACGTTGAACATAATGTTGAGGTCAGAAGACGAGAACATGCCTACAATATAGGGTGTCACCGCCTTTTAATCAGACCAGGCAGCTTTGCCAGCCCGGATTGATTTTCTGTCCGCTTTGAATTCGGCAGCCAAGGGACGAATTCAAAAGGCAGCGTCTCTCATCTTTTCAGCTCGAG
Organism: Pristiophorus japonicus; assembly: GCF_044704955.1. Lineage (NCBI taxonomy): Eukaryota > Metazoa > Chordata > Chondrichthyes > Pristiophoridae > Pristiophorus > Pristiophorus japonicus. Next base: position 197,987 of record NW_027250788.1, on the reverse strand, counting down.
AGAAACAGGACGCACTCATATTCAGGGCAGAGGTGGAGATTGACGCTGAATGTATGCTTATCCAAATTGAGGTGAACTTATGCGTTCAGACAGGAAGATGTACTGATCAAATGTTGGCCGGAACCTAACAATGGTTTAGGTTACCCAACGAGTCACAGAGCCGAGTACCTCTGAGATATTTTAACTTTACTCAGTTTGGCCGGTTTCACATTGTTCTGGGATTTGGAAGCTCATGGAACATCGGCGTAAAATCACACGTTTTAACGTGAATTATGTGTGTTTTCTTACATGTCGAGCGGCTGTTAGAAGCGGAAATTTGAGTAAAACATGACGGGGCTCGTCCGGGATTTGGCCCGTGACCACCCGCCTTTCAAATGTGATCATTCCGAAGCGAGAATCATAACCGTGGACCAACGAGCCGCCGACAGTGAAAAGCGCAGCTCTCAGATTCTGACGGTGGTGAGAAATGATATTATGGCCCATCGTGCATGTGCTGTCTCTCAGATACCTATCTAATTAGTGCCCCTCGCCATTGTTCTGCAACTGTTCTCCTTTTGACGAATATATTATTAATTTGAGACATGACATGAGGAAAGTACAGCATCCCTGTAAGGAAAAGGGGATTTTGGCGATGAGGTTAAATGTGAATGTCAAAACGTGGTCAAGCTGTAATCCAACGACGACGAGAATGGGATTCGAGCCCTGGCGTGCAGAGCACAATGGATTAACAGTCCATCGCCTTAACCTCTCGGCCACCTCGTCTCTGTTTTAACACATCGTCAGCCATTCAATCTCCTGCTTTTTGTATCCAATCAGAAATAATGTGCAAGAAAGTCCATTTCAGAGCTTGCTGTGCCCGTGCATGCAGATCGACAATGATGAAAACTTGCCATGAGATTCTTTAAGCAAACAGCCTGCCATTACTTCAGGTGAGTGACTGGAAGAGATGGTTGGTTTCTCGGCAGAATCACAACAAAGAATATAAAAGTTCACGCAGCGAGCTAAGTTGACCGGGGCAGGACTCGAACCTGCAAACTTCTGATAAATTTTCGGTTGTAATCGAAATCAGACGCCTTACCATTAGGCCACACAGCCTCAACCAGCACCAGCTCTTGTGTTGTTCTGTATATTGCGAGCAAATTCGGTGCAACTGCAATATCAAGGAGTGGATTTATGAAAAGATGAGCATATTTCGAGTGAATGAACAGATGCACTTCGATCTGGGTGCGCACCGGCGCAGGCAAGCCCAATGTAAATTGGGACACACAGTTTAACATTTCGGTCATTGCAGCTGAAATCATACTCCTCCTCAAACAATACAGGATGACCCGGGTTTATGAGAAAATCCGTTTTAAAGGGAAAGATTATGAACCGGAACTGACAACCAGCCCATTTAATCAGACACAGAATGATCCGGGACTGCAAGGACATCCCTTTTACCCAGATGCAGAATAACCCTTGACTGACAGCAGTTCCCTTTTAAAAGAATAAAGTGAGATTTCGATCATTCCTGAAGGCAATTGTGCAGTGTGGCTCAGGACCACGCGGGGCAGAGAATGTTATTGAAGCCACAGGTGATAAACAGGCAGGAAAGAGAAAGGGACGTTAAACCAGCCCAGTCTGAAATATATAAATATATAATAGTTTAAGAAAATAAATGCATTTAAATTGTATTTAAAAATAATTGAATTTGAGTTGCTTTAAACTAAATAAATAATTGATTCATAATCTATGTATTTTTTGATTGAACGAAGGCTGTGTGACGAGAATAATTCCATTGGAAATGAGGGGTGCAGTCAATAAATACCCAAACACAGTAAGCCCATGGTGGAAGACAAGCCATGGGGGAAGATGTGGGCTGCAAGGGCGATCTTTTAAAGTCGCGAATGTCTTTCTGCTGGATCTGACAGCAGCTGCTTGTGCTGTGAAAGAGGTCAAATGTAATAGAGCCCAGCGCAGGCAGAACAGAAACAGAATATTTATTTTGGAAGTTAAAAATTTGGGATTATATATAAATACACACATATATATATACATGTATAAACAAAGTCAGTCATGTCTTGTCTTGGATAATTTGATTTGAATTTGAAAATAAGGATGGAGGATGTCATCGTGTCACACAGCCCACATGCAAGCCCTGCCTAAAATCGCTAGATTTCTACCTTGTGTATTTTCCCTTCTTTCAGATGTGGAATAGCAAAGTCCCACAGCAGATTCTTCTACCGTCAGAGAGTCCACGAAGGAGTGTTCAATCAAATCAGTTCGGTTTCAAGTTGCATGTAATGCATTTTTCTCACATGACAGTAAGATCGCACAGCACGTTTGCACACACTCTAGCTTACAGAAACAGACAAACAAACTAAAATTCCTTAACCTCCAAAGGCGGGTTTTTAAATTTGAAATTGGAAATCCGGGACAGACAGCACATCCCTTTTTAACAGACACAGACTGATGAGGGTCTGATAGCACACCATTTTAAACAGACAGAGAATGATCCAGGACAGACAGCACATACCCTTAAAAGAGACACGGAAATGGAATGAATAAAAACAGATAAATATGTAAAACTCGGCAGGTCGTGCAGATATTGTGGAGGAAGAATCCGTTTTCACGTAAAGTCGGATAATCATTCCGATATTTTAGGAAAAAGTTAAAGATTACAGATGTTTTCAACAAAAATAGCGCCTGGAAAAAATACGCAGCGAGAACGGTCAAATGGGAACGTCTTTGATACAGTGGAACGCGGGAGTGATTAAATAATAAATGGCACAATGGAGAAAGGCAAAGTGGGTGGTAATCGGGCAATAACGTAACAAAGGATGGTCCAGAGGAGGTGTTAGTGGGAACAGCAGAACCATTACCAGACAATGGGAGCGGTGCTTATCAGCCGTTACGTTGAACATAATGTTGAGGTCAGAAGACGAGAACATGCCTACAATATAGGGTGTCACCGCCTTTTAATCAGACCAGGCAGCTTTGCCAGCCCGGATTGATTTCCTGTCCGCTTTAAATTCGGCAGCCAAGGGACGAATTCAAAAGGCAGCGTCTCTCATCTTTTCAGCTCGAGAGAAACAGGACGCACTCATATTCAGGGCAGAGGTGGAGATTGACGCTGAATGTATGCTTATCCAAATTGAGGTGAACTTATGCGTTCAGACAGGAAGATGTACTGATCAAATGTTGGCCGGAACCTAACAAGGGTTTAGGTTACCCAATCAGTCACAGAGCCGAGTACCTCTGAGATATTTTAACTTTACTCAGTTTGGCCGGTTTCACATTTCTCTGGGATTTGGAAGCTCATGGATCATCGGGGTAAAATCACACGTTTTAACGTGAAATATGTGTGTTTTCTTACATGTCGAGCGGCTGTTAGAAGCGCAAATTTGAGTAAAACATGACGGGGCTCGTCCGGGATTTGGCCCGTGAACACCCGCATTTCAAATGTGATCATTCCGAAGCGAGAATCATAACCGTGGACCAACGAGCCGCCGACAGTGAAAAGCGCAGCTCTCAGATTCTGACGGTGGTGAGAAAAGATATTATGGCCCATCGTGCATGTGATGTCTCTCAGATACCTATCTAATTAGTCCCCCTCGTCATTGGCCTGCAACTGTTCTCCTTTTGTCGAATATATTATTAATTTGAGACATGACATGAGAAAAGTACAGCATCGCTCTAAGTAAAAGGGGAATTTGGCGATGACGTTAAATATGAATGTCAAAACTTAGTCAAGTTTTGAGCCAACGACGACGAGAATGGGATTCGACCCCATGCGTTCAGAGCACAATAGATTAACAGTCCATCGCCTTAACCTCTCGACCACCTCGGCCTCTGTTTTAACACATCGTCAGCCATTCAATCTCCTGCTTTTTGTATCCAATCAGAAATAACGTGCAAGAAAGTCCTCTTCAGAGCTTACTATGCCCGTGCATGCAGATCGACAATGATGAAAACTTGCCATGAGATTCTTTAAGCAAACAGCCTTCCATTGCTTCAGGTGAGTGACTGGAAGAGATGGTTGGTTTCTCGGCAGAATCAGAACAAAGAATACAAAATTTCACGTAGCGAGCTAAGTTGACCGGGACAGGACTCGAACCTGCAAACTTCTGATAAATTTGCGTTTGTAATCGAAGTCAGACGCCTTATCCATTAGGCTACACGGCCTCTGCCATCAGCATACAATGTGTTGTTGTGTATATTGCGAGCAAAATCAAGGAGTGGATTTAGGAAAAGATGAGCATATTTCGAGTAAATGAACTGATGTCCTGCGATCTGGGTGCGCACAGGCGCAGGCAACCCCAATGTAAATTGGAAAACAACAGTTTAACAATTCGGTCATTGCAGCTGAAATCATACTCCTTCTCAAACTATACAGGATGACCCGGGTTTATGAGTAAATCCGTTTTAAAGAGAAAGATAATGAACCGGAACTGACAACCAGCCCTTTTAAACAGATACAGAATGATCGGGGACTGCAAGGACATCCCTTTTACCCAGATGCAGAATGACCCTTGACTGACCGCAGTTCCCTTTTAAAAGAATGAAGTGAGATTTCTATCATCCCTGAAGGCAATTGCGCTGTGGAGCTCAGGACCACGCGGGACAGAGACGGTTAATGAAGTCACAGGTGATAAACAGGCAGGAAGGAGGGAGGGACGTAAAACCAGCCCAGACTGACAACCAATTTACAAATATATATATATTAAACAACTTAAGAAAATAAATACATTTAATTTTTAATAAAAAAAAATTGAATTTGATTTGTTTTAAATAAATAAATAATTGATTCATAATCTCGATATTTTTTGATTGAACGAAGGCTGTGTGACTGGAAGAATTTCCTTTGGAAATGAGGGGGTGCCTCTTATCAACAATGGCAGACATTGATGTGGAGATTCAGCATCGCCACCAGTGATCCAGTGCAGCCTTCGGCCGCCTGCGAAAAAGACTGTTTGAAGACCAGGCCCTCAAATCTACCACCAAACTCATGGTCTACAGGGCTGTAATAATACCCGCCCTCCCGTATGGGTCTGAGGCATGGACGATGTGCAGAAGGCACCTCAGGTCGCTGGAGATATATCTCCAACGATGTCTCCGCAAGATCCTGCAAATCTCCTGGGAGGACAGGCGCATCAACATCAGTGTCATCGACCAAGATAACATCCCAGTATTGAAGCACTAACCACACTCGAGCAGCTTCGCTGGGCAGGCCACATAGTACGCACGCCAGATGTGAGACTCACTGAGCAATGCTTTATGCGGAGCTTCTTCATGGTAAACCAGCCAAAGGATGACAGCGTAAACGTTATAAGGACACCCTCAAAGCCTCGCCGGTAAAGTGCGACATCACCACTGACAGCTGTGAGACCCTGGCCGCAGATCGCCCGAGGTGGAGAAAATCCATCAGGGAGGGCTTTGAGCTCTTTGAGGCTCGATGCAAGGAGCATGAAGAGCCCAGGCGCACGCAGCAGAAGGAGCGTGCGGCAAACCAGCCCTACCGACCCCTTCCCCTGACGAAAGTCTGTCCCACCTGTAAAAAGGGTCTTTAGCTTTCGTGTCGGACTGCTCAGCCATCAAAGAATTCACTTTGGGTGTGGAAGCAATCCTCCATAGGACCCCTGGACCTGATGGCTTATATCCTGTTGATACAACCAATGCATCCATAGGATATAAGCCATCAGGTCCAGGGGACTTGTCTGCCTTTAGTCCCATTATTTTACCTCATACTACTTCATTAGTGATAATGATAGTATTAAGTTCCTCCCTCCATATAGCCCTTGGATTATCCACTATTTGGATGTCTTTACTGACTTCTACCGTGAGAACTGAAACAAAATATGTGTTCAAAGTCTCTGCCATTTCCATGTTCTCGATTATTAATTCCCCAGTCTCATCCTCCAGGAGACGAACATTTACTTTAGCCACACTTTTCCTTTTTACACACCTGTAGAAACTCTTACTATCTGTTTTTATATTTCGTTCAAGTTAACATTCATAATCTACCCTCTTTTAATCATATTTTTAGTCGTTCTTTGCTGGATTGTAAAAATGTCCCAATCCTCTGGACTTGCACGAGTGGATGATTGGCAGAGCGTGACGGAACAGGTGGCCTAAAATTTGCTGCAAAATAATTCAGAACACTTGCACCTCAAATGACCTCCAAACAGAGCGGATTACGTGCCAATGCCTACAGCTACTGATTCATTGTGAACAGGGCTCGAACTTACTCAGAAGCAATTCGATTACATTCCTAATCCAATGATTTAACCACCCAGCCAAGGCAGCTAGCAGGTCGCATTTTTTTAAACACACACTGAATGAAGCAGCACTGAGAGCGCAACCCTTGTAAACAGATAAAGCCTGATCCGAGACTGACAGTGCAACAACTTGATGTCGCTGTATTGCACAATAGAAAGCGGGAATGGATGAATCGCTTTCGGCGGGAATTAAATTATGTACTCCCTGCTTCTCTCAGCTAATCAGCTCGTTGGTCAAGGGGTATGATTGTCAATTATATAGGGAAAATAATGGAACCCTTACTAATGGAGAAAATAGAAGAACATCTAGAAACCAAAAGTATAAAAATGAATAATCAGCATGGATTTCAACAGGGAAAGTCCTGTGGACCAAACTCATAATTTTTGAAGAGGTTATAGAGAGGGTAGACATTGATCATGCAATAAGTGTAATGCATCTAGTTTTCAAAAGACCCTCGCTATGAAACCCAATAATAGGCTGCTAAGCAACGTCAGGGTATAAGCAGCAGAATGCATAGCGAGCTATCTTCAACACTGAAATCAAGATTGGAGATAAAAAGGCAGATATTCATATTGGCAGAAGATGGGTAGTGGTGTTCCAAAAGGATCAATGCCGGAACCACTATTGTTCACAATTTATATTAACGATTTAGAATTTGGAACTAAAAACAGAATTTCCAAATTTGGCAATGATACCAAATTGGCGGAAATTTACACTGAGGAGGACTGCAACAAATTAAGGAAAACATTAATAAACAAGCAGAATGGGCATATAATTTTCAATTAAGTTCCACACACATACATGTGAGGTATTACATTTTGGTGGGAAGAATATTGAGGTCACTTATTACTTGGCGCAAACGACTCTAGGTGAGGTAGAGGAACAATAGGATCTCTGAGTACAATTACACAAATCACAAAAATTGTGACAGAGTTTAGCAAGGAAAGATAAAGGTAACTAAGCAGTGGAGGTTATTTCTAGTGGTATAGAATTGCAAAATAGGAAGGTTATGCTAAACCTGTATTGAACCACGGTTAGACCACAATAAGAGTACTACATGCAGTTCTGGTCATCCTATTATAAAGATGATATAGAGGCACTTAGGAGGGTGCAGAGAAGAATTAAGCGGATGCTACCAGATATGGGAGGTTATTCATAAGTGGAAATAATAAACAAGCTGGGTCTCTTTTCTCTTGAAGATTGATCTATAGGGGTGACCTAATAGATTTATATAACATTATGAAAGATTTTAATAGAGTGTTTACAGAGAGAATGTTTTCACATGTGGGGAAGAGCATAACAGGAGTCCTCCATTAAAAGATAGTCATCTAGAAATCCAGAAATCAAATAGAGAATTCAGAAGCAACTTCTTTCTGGAAAGAGTAATGAGAATGTGGAACTGAAAAGCGTAAGAGTGGTTCAAGCGACTAGTATAGATACATTTAAGGAGAGGCTATACAAGCATATGAGGTAGAAAAGAATAGATGCCTATGCTGATAGATTTAAATCAAGAAAGACTCCAGAATATTCGAGTGGAACATAAACGCTATCATGGTCAGAATAGCCAGAATGGCAGTATACGCTATGCTGTCCGCTGTAAGCCTATTTAATTCAGTTATCTGCAGGATTATGCATTGGATTCAATGATAAGCTCTCTGAGTATAGGTAGGCGTGTCTGGGTCACTGTAAGAGCTTTCTGTTTCTGTGTAATAGTTTCTGGGTCTCTTTAAGTGTTGTCTGGGTCTGTGTTGCAGTTGCCTGTGTCAGCTTATGAGCTGACTGTGTCTGTTTAAGTGTTGTCCGGGTTTGTGCAGGAGCGTCGGGGTTTGTGTTGCAGCTCCATGTGTCAGGTTTGGAGCTGACTGGGTCTGTGCAAGAGTTGTTTCTGTTTGTGCCAGAGAGTCTGCGTCTGTGTTGGAGTGTGTCTGTCTGTGGTTGATCTCCCTCGGTCAGTGTGGTTCTGCATTGAGCTTTTTGATTCAGTACCGGTGCTGTCTTGATCTTTAAATGAGGTGTCTGCATCTCCGAAGCGAGCTGTGTGGTTCTCGGTGAACGAGCAGTCTGGTCCTTTCTCGGAACAGTCTGCGCCAGTGTAAGAACTGCTTATATTTGTGTAGGAGCTCTTGGATCTGTGTTGGTGATGCCTTGGCCAGGTTGAGCTGTCTATGTCTATGTAGGAGGGAAATAATCTGTCTCGGAGATCCCTATGTCTCTGAAAGTAGTTGTATGGGTCTGTGTATTAAAGTTTGTGCCTGTGCTGTTAATCCCTGCTTCAGTGTAGCACCTGCCTGGTTCTGCACAGGAGCTGCCTACTTTCGCGAAGGAAATGTCAGTGTCTCTGTCGAAGCTCTCTGGAAATGTGTTGCTGTTGTCTGCGGCTGATGAGGACATGTTTGCTCCTGTGTAGGTGATGCGGGGTCTCTGAAAGGAACTGTCTGAGTCTGTACACAAGCATTTTGATGCTGTGTATGCGATTTGCCTGTCTGCACATGAGTGGATGGATCTGTGCAGTAATGTCTGACTCGGTGTAGGATCAGTACTCCTCTGTGCGGGAGCTGCCTGGGTCTGTTTAGCCGCTGTCTGTGTCGGTGCAGGAAAAGTCTGGATCTGTGAAGGTAGATTGTGGGACTGTGTCGGAAGATTGTGAATCTGTGAAGGTAGAATTTGGGACTGTGAAAGAGCCGTCTGAATATGTGTTGCAGCTGTCTTGCTCTGTGAAGGAATAGTCTGGGGCTGTGAAAGTACATAGAAATCTAGAAATCCACAGCGCTGAAGGTGGCCACTTCGGCCCATAGTATACATGCCAGCCGACGAAGAGCCACAAGGCCCTTTGATCAACAACCCTGAAGGCTCTATATGAACCTGTGAAGTATGACAATGGCGGAAAGATAAAGATCGCCCAACCCAATAAGCCCGCCCCACACAACTTCTACACCCCTTGCACCGAAAAATTATACACACCACCACAACCCGAGCCATGCGAACGCATGGGAGAAGCAAAAAAGCAGAAAAAAAAACAGGCCAATTGTGGGAAAAAAATGTGTTAAAATTCCTCTCCATCTACGCGATCAAAATTAGTCCAAGAGATCAACTTGGTCGTATTGGATTCCCTGCAGTACTTATCATCGTATCTGCGTCAGCCAACAAAAGGTTATCCAACCTAATCCCACTTACCAGCTCTCGGTCCGTAACTCTGCTGGTGACAGCAGGGACATTGGTTGGTTTTGCCGCTGCTGGAGTATTGTATGCAGTACTGGTCACCACATTTAAAAAAAAAAGATGTGATTGCGCTGGAATGGGTACTGAGGAGATTTAGAAAAAAAGTTGCCTGGACTGGAGAATTTTGTTGATGAGGAAAGATTGGAAATGCTGAGTCTGTTTTCTTTGGACCAGAGGAGGCTGAGGGGTGACTATATTGAGGTGCATAACTTTATGAGGGCCCTAGATAGAGTTGGAAGGAAGGTCCTGTTTCCCTTTGCAGAGTGGTCAACAACCAGGGGGAATCGATTTAAACTAATTTCGGGATGGACCAATTCCCCTATCTCGGGCGCCTCCTATCAACAAGAGCAGGCATTGATGACGAGATCCAACACCGCCTCCAGTGTGCCAGTGCAGCCTTCGGCCGCCTGAGGAAAAGAGTGTTTGAAGATGAGTCCCTCAAAACGTTCACCAAGCTCGTGGTCTACAAGGCTGTAGTAATACACGCCCTCCTGTAAGGCTCACGGACGTGGACTATGTACAGAAAACACCTCATGTTGCTGGAGAAATGCCACCAGCGATGTCTCCTCAAGATCCTGCAAATCCCCTGGCAGGACAGATGTGCAAACATTCGCGTCCTGGTCCAGGACATCATCCCCAGCATTGCACCACTTACCACACTTGGGCAGCTCCGCTGGGCAGGCCAAATGCCACACACGAGACTGCCAGAGCAAGCGCTCTTCTCGGAACTCGTCCACGGCAAGTGAGCCAAAGGCGGACAGAGGAAACGTAACAAAGAGAATCTCAAAGCCTCCCTGATAAAGTGTGACATCCCCACTGTGACCTGGGAGTCCTTGGCCATAGAAGTGAAGGAAGTGCATGGGGTTGTGTGCTGAGCTCATCGAGTATCGTCGCCGAGAGCATGGAGAAATCAGGTGCAGGCAGCGGAAGGAGCTGCGGCAAACCAGGCTCCCTGCCAATCCTTTCCCTCAACGACAGTCTGTCTGACCTGTGGCAGAGACTGTGGTTCCCGTATTGAACTGTACAGCCATCTAAGAACAAATGCGAAGAGTGGAAGCAAGTCTTCCTCGATTCCGAGGGACTGTCTATGATGATGATTTAGGGGGAGAGTTAGACGAGCTGTGAGGATAAATGTCTTTACCCAGGGCGTCATGGTAGTCGCGAACTCAAAGCCTCAATGCGGCAGAAATCCTCACACATTTTAAAAATACTTGGATGCCACTTAAATTGCTTTAACCCATAGGACGCACTTAGAGCTGGGAAGTGGGAATTAGGCAGGAAAGCTCTTGATCGGCCTCCTCGGGCACTATTGGCTGAAATGGCCTCCTTCCAGGCTGTACGTTTTTGCTTTTCCTACACTACAAAGTGATAACATTTTAAAAGTAATTAATTTGCTCTGAACTGCTTTGGGAAGTGCTGAGGTGAAAGTCGCTATAGGAATGCTATCATTTTAATGTAAAAGTGCCATAAGAAAGTACATAGCATGAAGACCAGTTGCCTCACTCGGTTAGCGCTTGGTGTTACTAACGTCAAATTGGCGAGTTCGAACCCATTACGGGCCATTTATTTTATTTTTGGTGGTGCGGTTGGGCTGCAAGTATTTTAGAGCACCTTAAACATTCAGGGACGAAACTCACACCAAACCTGTAATACTTTGAAGCAATGCTGCAAAACATTAGTTCTGCCGAGAGCTGGTGGCCCTGCCGAATGTTTCCAGCATAAAATGAACAATTCCATATCCTCCGGGGATTTGTGACTTCTCGTATTTCAATCAGTGAAAGGCTCACTGCCGCTGATTGGTTTGTAGTGCAAAGTATGGACCTGATCTAAATACAATTCCACTGCGTAATCCCTCATTATAAGAACATAAGAATTAGGAACAGGAGTAGGCCATCTAGCCCCTCGAGCCTGATCCGCCACTCAACAAGATCATGGCTGATCTGGCAGTGGACTCAGCTCTTCTGACCCGCCCGCTCCCCGTAACCCTTAATTCCTTTATTGGTTAAAAATGAATCTATCTGTGATTTGAATTCATTCAATGAGCTAGCCTCAACTGCTTCCTTGGGCAGAGAATTCCACAGATTCACAACTCTCTGGGAGAGGAAATTCCTTCTCAACTCGGTTTAAAATTGGCTCCCCCGTATTTTGAGGCTGTGCACCCTTGTTCTCGTCACCCAACCAGTGGAAACAAACTCTCTGCCTCTATCTTGTCTATCCCTTTCATTATTTTAAACGTTGCTTTCAGATCACCCCTCATCCTTCTGAACTCCAACGAGTAAACATAGAAAATAGGTGCAGGAGTAGGCCATTCGGCCCTTCTAGCCTGCACCGCCATTCAATGAGTTCATGGCTGAACATTCAACTTCAGTACCCCATTCCTGCTTTCTCGCCATACCCCTTGATCCCCCTAGTAGTAAGGACCTCATCTAACTCCTTTTTGAATATGTTTAGTGAATTGGCCTCAACAACTTTCTGTGGTAGAGAATTCCACAGGTTCACCACTCTCTGGGTGAAGAAGTTCTTCCGCATCTCGGTCCGAAATGGCTTACCCCTTATCCTTAGACTGTGACCTCTGGTTCTGGACTTCCCCAACATTGGGAACATTCTTCCTGCATCTAACCTGTCTAACCCCGTCAGAATTTTAAGTGTTTCTATGTTTCAACAATACCCTGTACAGTTGCAGCAGGACCTCCCTGTTTTATACTCCATGCCTCTCGCAATGAATGCCAACATTCCATTCGCCTTCCTGATTACTTGCTGCACCTGCAAACTAACATTTTGGGATTCATGCACAAGGACCCCCAGGTCCCTCTGCATGTTGTAATTTCTCCCCATTCAAATAACCTTCATTTTTAAGTTTTTTTTCCCCAAGGTGAATGACCTCACATTTTCCGACATTGTATTCCATCTGCCAAACCTTAGCCCATTCGCTTAACCTATCTAAATCTCTTTACAGCCTCTCTGTGTCCTCTACACAATCCGCTTTCCCACTAATCTTTGTGTCATCTGCAAATTTTGTTCCACGACACTCTGTCCCCTCTTCCAGGTCATCTATATATATTTTAAACAGTTGTGGTCCCAGCACCGATCCCTGTGGCACACCACTAACTACAGATTTCCAACCCGAAAATGACCCATTTTTCCAGACTCTCTGCTTTTTGTTAGCCAGCCAAATCTCTAACCATGCTAATCCATTTCCTATGACTCCACGTACCTTTATCTTCTGCAGTAACCTTTTGTGTGGCACCTTATCGAAAGCCTTTTGGAAATCTAAATACACCACCTCCATCGGTACACCTCTAACCACCATGCTCGTTATATACTCAAAGAATTCCAGTAAATTATTTAAACATGCTTTCCCCTTCCTGAATCCATGTTGCGTCTGCTTGATTGTACTATTCCTATCTAGATGTCGCGCTATTTCTTCCTTAATGATAGCTTCAAGCATTCTCCCCACTACAGATGTTAAACTAACCGGCCTATTGTTACCTGCCTTTTGTCTGCCCCCTTTTTTAAACAGAGGCGTTACATTTGCTGCTTTTTAATTCGCTGGTACCTCCCCAGATTCCAGAGAATTTTGGTAGATTATAACGAATGCATTTGCTCGAACGTCTGCCATCTCTTTTAATACCCTGGGATGCATTTCATCAGGACCAGGGGACTTGTCTATCTTGAGTCCTATTAGCCTGTCCAGCACCACCCCCCTAGTGATAGTGATTATCTTAAGGTCCTTCCTTCCCATATTCCCGTGACCAGCAATTTTTGGCATGGTTTTTGTATGTTCCACTGTGAAGAGCGAAGCAAAATAATTGTTTGAGGTCTCAGCCATTTCCACATTTCCCATTATTAATTCCCCCTTCTCATCTTCTAAGGGACCAACATTTACTTTAGTCACTCTTTTCCGTTTTATATATCCGTAAAAGATTTTACTAACTATTTTTATGTTTTGTGCAAGTTTACCTTTGTAATCAATCTTTCCTTTCTTTATTGCTTTCTTCGTCATTCTTTGCTGTCGTTTAAAATGTTCCCAATCTGCTAGTTTCCCACTAACATTGGCCACCTTATACGCATTGGTTTTTATTTTGATACTCTCCTTTATTTCCTTGATTATCCATGGCTGGTTATCCCTTCTGTTACCGCCTTTCTTTTTCACTGGAATATATTTTTGTTGAGCACTATGAAAGAGCTCCATAAAAGTCCTCCACTGTTCTTCAATTGTGTCACCGTTTAGTCTGTGTTTCCAGTCTACTTTAGCCAACTCTGCCATCATCCCACTATAGTCACCTTTGGTTAAGCATAGTACGCTCGTTTGAGACCCTACTTCCTCACCCTCAATCTGTATTACAAATTCAACCATACTGTGATCACTCATTCTGAGAGGATCTTTTACTGAGAGATCGTTTATTATTCCTGTCTCATTACACGGGACCAGATCTAAGATAGCTTGCTCCCTTGCATGTTCTGTAGCATACTGTTCTAAGAAACAATCCCGTATGCATTCTATGAATTCCTCCTCAAGGCTACCCAGTGCGATTTGATTTGACCAATCGATATGTAGGTTAAAATCCCCCATGATTACTGCCGTCCATTTTTCACATGCCTCCATTATTCCCTTGGTTATTGCCCGCCCCACCATGAAGCTATTATTTGCGGGCCTATAAACTACGCCCACCAGTGACTTTCTCCCCTTACTATCTCTAATCTCCACCCACAATGATTCAACATTTTGTTCATTAGAGCCAATATCGTCTCTCACAACTGCCCTGATATCATCCTTTATTAACAGAGCTACCCCACCTCCTTTCCCTTCTTGTCTATCTTTCCGAATTGTCAGATACCCCTGTATGTTTAATTCCCAGTCTTGGCCACCCTGCAACCACGTTTCTGTAATGGCCACCAAATCATAACCATTTATGATGATTTGTGCCGTCAACTCATTTACTTTATTTCGAATGCTGCTTGCGGTTAGGTAGAGTGTTTTAGTACTAGTTTTTAAACCATGATTTTTAGTTTTGACCCCTCCTGCAGCCCCTTCATATTCATACATATTGTCCCTCCCTATCACCTTGTCGTTTACACTTACCCCAGTGCTTGTCTACTCTGTTGCCTCCTGCTTTTTGCATTTTATCTTGGGGTCCTGTGATCTGAGCTCTCACCCACTCGAACTAGCTCAGAGCCCTCTCCTGGGTTCCGAATACTCCTTGCATTGCGGCACCGAGATTTCATGCTTGCCTTTCTATTACACTTTGACGCATTAGAATGTTGCTGTCCATTAGTCTGCTGCAAACTGCAGGGGCCACGTCGCTTAATGGATAAGGCATCTACTTTGATGGAAACACTGATGTTATCATAAAATTGCAACGTCAAACGCTGCCGTGGTCATTTTGGCAAAACTTGTTCATCTTTATAAAACCAAACCACGTTCGCACTCATTAACTAAAGGTGAGTTCCTCCCAAACAATGCACTGATCTTTATTAAAAGGCACTTTTTCATTCTGTGTATATTGCTCACTGATTTTTGGAGGCAGTGTCCAACAAACCAACAATTAATACCGATAAACTATTAATGTTTCAAGTTCGAACAACAGCTTCGCGTCAATCAGTGCAATGAAGGGCAGTGGAGGGAATTGTGATCAGATTCCAATGAGATCCCCGTGAGTCGATAAAAAAAGAGCATTGGCAGAATCGCTGCGAGCAGGGCTCGAACCTGCGCAGGGAAATCCCCATTGAATTTCGAGTCCAACGCCTTAACCACTCGGCCATCGCAGCTACACAGAAGAGTTGCTTTAATAGTCGAATCGTTGTTGCAATTTATCAGAGAGAACGCCTGCATGCTTGCCCTAATGTATCTCCCAGACGATGTGAAAATTAAATCGTAGAATCACAGAATCTTACAGCAAAGAAGGAAAAATTTCGGTCAGAACTGAAATAATTTACCTTTCGCGAAAAACTGAAAAGTCTGGAGAGCTTCTTTCTCGATAAACAAGTGAGATAAATTTTCACATTATGAAGGTATTTGATCGAGTTGATGTGGAGAAAATGTTTGCCATTGTGCAGGAGTTCAGAACGGGAGGTCACTGATAAACTCAGTAGACAATTCAAGAGCAACTTATTTAGCAAAGAGTGGTTAGAATGTGGAAGATGCTACACGAGCAGTAGTTGAGGCGAATAGCACAGATTCATTTTAAAGGGATTACCTCAGCACTTGACTGAGAAAGCAATAGAACAATATGCTGATAGGATCAAGTGAATAGGGTAGTGTGCAGCATTAACTCTACCAACACCAGTTAGGTGCAATTGTCTCTTTCTGTGATGCAATCTCTATATAACGTTAAGTAACACACATGTTGAACAACAACAACTTATACATAATTAGCACCTTGAAATTAGCGAAACGTCCAAGGCGTTTCACAAGAGTTTTAAGCGATACAATTTTGACACCGAGCCACTAAATACAAATTAGCGCAGGTGACTAAAAGATTGGTCAACCTGGTATGCTTGATAATGAGGAAGAAAGCTGTAGATTGCAGGAAGATATCAAAGAACTGGTCAGGGGTTTAATGGAATACAACCCGGAGAAGTGTTAGATAAGCATTTGGGGAGTGCTTATAGGGAAAGCGAATAAACATTAAATGTTCGGCCACTGATAAGTGTAGAGGTGCAAATGACCTTGGAGTGCATGTGCAAAGAATCCTTGACGGTAGCAGAGCAGGTAGATAAGATGCTTGTGAAGGATAGACAGAAAGGAAAAGGAGGCGGGGTGGCATTGCTGGTTAAAGAGGAAATTAATGCAATGATAAGGAGGGACATTAGCTTGGATGGTTTGGAAGCGGTATGGGGGGAGCTGCAGTATAACAAATGGCAGAAAACGCTAGTGGAAATTGTGTGCAGACCTCCAAACAGTAGTAGTGAGGTTGGGGACAGCATCAAAGAAGAAATAAGGGATGTGTGCAATAAAGGTATAGCAGTTACCATGGGCGACATGAATCTATAAATTGATTGGGCTAACGTAACTGGTAGCAATGCGGTGGAGGACGATTTCTGGAGTATATTAGGGATGGTTTTCCTGACCAATATGTCGAGGAACCACCGAGAGAGCTGGCCATCGTAGACTAGGTGATGTGTAATGAGAAGGGACTAATTGGCAATCTTGTTGTGCGAGGCCCCTTGGTGAAGAGTGACCATAACATGGTAGAATTCTTTAGAAGATGGAGAGTGACACAGTTAATTCAGAAACTAGGGACCTGAACTTTAGGAAAGGTAATTTCATGGTGTGAGGCGTGAAGTGGCAAGAATAGACTCGCAAATGATACTTAAAAGGTTGACGGTGGATAGGCAATGGCAAACATTTAAAGACCACATGGATGAACTTCAACAATTGTACATCCCTGTCTGGAGTCAAAATACAACGGGGAAGATGGCTCAACCGTGGCTAACAAGGGAAATTAAGGATAGTATTAATCCAAAGAAGAGTTATATAAATTGGCCAGAAAAATCAGGAAACCTGAGGACTGGGAGAAATTTAGAATTCAGCCAAGGAGGACTAAGGGTTTCGTTTAGAGTGGTAGAAAAGAGTACGAGACGAAGCGTGCCCGAAGCATAAAAAATGACTGCCAGAGCTTCTATATGTATGTGAAGAGAAAAAGATGAGTGAAGACAAACGTAGGTCCCTTGCAGTCGGATTCAGGTGAATTTATAATGGGGAACAAAGGAAAGGCAGACTAATTGAACAAATCACGACAGAAGACAAAAATAACCTTCTTGATGTACTAGGGGTCCGAGGGTCGAGTGGGAAGGAGGAACTGAAGGATATGCTGATAAGGTGGGAAATTGTGTTGGGGAAATTGATGTGATTGAAGGCCGATAAATCCCCGGGGCCTGATAGTCTGCATTCCAGAGTACTAAAGGAAGTGTCCCGAGAAATAGTGGATGCATTCGTGATCATTTTCCAACAGTCTATCGACTCTGGATCAGTTCCCATGGACTGGAGGGTAGGTAATGTAACACCACTTTTTAAAAAGGAGGGAGAGAGAAAATTGGTAATTATAGATCGGTTAGCCTGACATCAGTCGTGTGGAAAATGTTGGAATCAATTATTAAAGATGAAATCGCAGCGCATTTGGAAAGCAGTGACAGGGTCAGTCCAATTCTGCATGGATTTATGAAGGGAAAATAAAGCTTGACGAATCTTCCAGAATTTTCTGAATATGTAACTTGCAGAGTGGACAAGGGAGAACCAATGGATGTGGTGTATTTGGACTTTCAAAAGGCTTTAGATAAGGTCCCACACAAGAGATTTGTGTGCAAAATTAAAGCACATGGTATTGGGGGTAATCTACTTACGTGGATAGAAACATAGAAACAAAGAAAATAGGTGCAGGAGTAGGCCATTCGGCCATTCGAGCCTACACCGGCATTCAATCAGATCATGGCTGACCATTCCTTCAGTACCGCTGTCGTGCTGTCTCTCCATACCCCTTGATCCCCTTAACCGTAAGGGCCATATCTAACTCCCTCTTTAATATATCCAATGAACTGGCATCAACAACTCTCTACGGCAGGGAATTCCACAGGTCAACAACTCTCTGAGTGAAGAAGTTTCTCCTCCTATCAGCCGTAAATGGCCTGCCCCTTATCCGAAGACTATCTCCCCTGGTTCTGGACTTCCCCAATATCGAGAACATTCTTCCCGCATCTAACCTGTCCAGTCCCCTCAGAAACGTATATGTTTCTATGAGATCCCCTCTCATCCTTCTAAACACCAGTGAATAAAGGCCCAATTGATCCAATCTCTCCTCATATGACAGCCCAGCCATCCCTGGAATCAGTCTGGTGAACCTTCGCTGCACTATCTCAATATCAAGAACGTCCTTCCTCAGACTAGGAGACCAAAACTGAACACAATATTCCAGGTGAGGCCTCATTAAGGCCCTGTACAACTGCAGTAAGACTTCCCTGCTCCTATATTCAAATCCCCTAGCTACGAAGGCCAACATACCATTTGCCTTCTTTACCACCTGCTGTACCTGCGTAACCACTCTCAATGACTGATGAACCATGACACCCAGGTCTCGCTGCACCTCCCCTTTTTCTAGTCTGCCAACATTCAGATAATATTCTGCCTTCGTGTTTTTGCCTCCAAAATGGATAACCTCACATTTATCCACATTATACTGCATCTGCCATGTATTTGCCCACTCACCTAATCTGTTCACGTCACCCTGCAACCTCTTAGCGTCCTCCGCACAGCTCACACCTCCACTTAGTTTAGTGTCATTCACAAACTTGGAGATATTACACTCTATCCCTTTATCCCAATCGTTAATGTGTATTGTAAAGAGCTGGGTTCCCAGCACTGAGCCCTGCGGCACTCCACTAATTACTGCCTGCCATTCTGAAAAGGACCCGTTTATCCCGACTCTCTGCTTCCTGTCTGCCAACCAGATCTCTATTCACGTCAGTACATTACCACCAATACCATGCGCTTTGATTTTGTATAACAATCTCTTGTACGGGACCTCGTCAAAAGCCTTTTGAAAGCCCAAGAACACCACATCCATTAGTTCTCCTTGTGCATCCACTAGTTACTTCCTCAAAAAATTCCAGAAGATTCGTCAAGCACGATTTCTTTTTTAGAAATCGATTCTGACTCGTTCCGATCCTGTCACTGCTTTCCAAATGGGCGCCTTAATGATTGATTCCAACATTTTCCCCATTACGGATGTCAGGCTAACCGGTCGACAATTACCCGCTTTATTTCTCCCTCCATTTTTAAAAAGTGGCGTTATATTAGCTACCCTCCAGTCCATAGGAACTGATCCAGAGTCGATAGATTGTGGAAAATGATCACCAATGCATCCACTATTTCTCGGG
This sequence comes from Pristiophorus japonicus, assembly GCF_044704955.1. Taxonomy (NCBI): domain Eukaryota; kingdom Metazoa; phylum Chordata; class Chondrichthyes; family Pristiophoridae; genus Pristiophorus; species Pristiophorus japonicus. The sequence continues at coordinate 178,637 of NW_027250788.1, read as the reverse complement.
CCACTTCGGTAAGTACTCTGACATGCAGACTATCAGGACCCGGGGATTTATCGTCCTTTAATTCCATCAACTTCCCTAACACAATTTCCCACCTAATAAGGATATCGTTCAGTTCCTCATTCTCACTAGACCCACTTTTCCCAAGTACATTCGGAAGGTGATCGGTATCTTCCTTTGTGAAGACTGAACCGAAGTGTCGAGAACTGGTTGGCAGACAGGAAGCAGCGAGTCGGGATATACGGGTCCTTTTCAGAATGGCCGGCAGTGACTATTGGAGTGCCTCAGGGCTCAGTGCTGGGACCCCAGCTCTTCACAGAATACATTAATGATTCAGATGAAGGAATTGAGTGTAATATCTCCAGGTTTGCAGATGAAACTAAATTAGCTGGCGGTGTGAGCCGTGAGGAGGACGCTAAGTGGCTGCAGGTTGACTTGGAAAGGTTGGGTGAGTGGGCAAATACATGGCAGATGCAGTATAATGTTGATAAATGTGCGGTTATCCACTTTGATGGCAAAATAACGCAGGCAGAATATTATCTGCATGGCGGCAGATTAGGAAAATGTGAGGTGTAACGAGACCTGGGTGTCATGGTTCATCAGTCATTGAAAGTTGGCATGCAGGTACAGCAGGCTGTGAAGAAGGCAAATGGTATGTTGGCCTTCATAGCTCGGGGATTTGAGTATAGGAGCAGGGTCATCTTACTGCAGTTGTCAAGGGCATTGGTGAGACCTCACTTGGAATATTGTGTTCAGTTTTGGTCTCCTAATCTGCGGAAGGAAGTTCTAGCTATTGAGGGAGTGCAGCGAAGGTTCACCAGACTGATTCCAGGGATGGCTAGACTGACATATGAAAAGAGACTGGATCAACTGGGCCTTTATACACTGGAGTTTAGAAAGATGAGAGGGGATCTCGTAGAAACATGTAAGATTCCGACGGGACTGGACAGGTTAGATGCGGGAAGAATGTTCAAAATGTTGGGAAAGTCCAGTAAAGGGGATCACAGTCTTAGGATAAGGGGTAGGCAATTTAGAACGAAGATGAGGAGAAACTTCTTCACTCAGAGAGTTGTTAACCTGTGGAAATCCCTGTCGCAAAGAGTTGTTGATGCCAGGTCATTGGATATATTCAACAGGGAGTTATTGTGGCCCTTCTGGCTAAAAGGATCAAGAGTTATGGAGGAAACAGGAAAGCGGTACTGAGGGAATGATCAGCCATGATCTTATTGACTGGTGGTGCAGGCTCGAAGTGTCGAATGGCGTACTGCTGAATCTATTTTCGATGTTTCTATGTTGAGAAGCAACACGGAATACTTGCCTTCATTAGATGAGCCATAGAATATAAGATCGGGGAAGTTATGATTCAAATGTGTAAAACTCTAGTTGGGCCACCGCTAGATTATTCCATGCTTCTCTGGTCACCGCATTACACGAATGATCAGACAGCACACGTGAGCATACAGGTTAGATTTAGGCGGATGGTGAATTTAGCTCTGAGTAAATATTGCATCGGCTGGGTTTGTTTTCTTTGTAACAGAGGATGCTAAGGGGGTCCTTATTGAAGTGAATAAAATCATGTGTGGTCTTTGTCGAGTGCATAGAAAAGATCTATTTCCTTAGCAGAATGGCCAACAACCAGGCGTCATAGATTTAAAGTAATTGGTAGGAGGTGTTTCGAAATTTGAGGTACACTGTTTTCACCCAGGGGTGGTGAGAGTCTGGAACTCACTCCTGAAAGTGATTTAGAGGCAGAAGTCCTCAGCACTTTTAAAAGTCCTTGAATGTGCACTTCAATTCCAGTAACCTAAAAGGCTGTGGACCAAGAGCTTGAAAGTGGCATTAGTCTGGATAGGTCGGATTTTAGTCGGAATTTAGGTCATGATCTGCTGTTTCTTCGGCAGCGCAGTGCATTTTGCTGCAAATCAATACTTCAGAGAAGGGAAACTGCGTTCCCTGCAATTCCTGCTACACAAGTGGCTCCAATTCTACTCACTTTTCCATTGAGTTCTCTTAGAACCTGAGTCTATTGCACAGGAACAAGAGTAAGCCATCGAACCTGTTACAGGATGACAGCAGGATTCCATTAGCCCCTGGAGCCAGTTGCAAAGGACAAGAGGAAGTAATTCAAATCCTTGGGCTTTTTATACAAGAATAGTAGAACGCCTTCGGCCGCTCGTACCTGCTGCATAGATGACGAGGAGGCACACTTTCCTGTTACACAGAATTAGCTGGAGGCCATTCAGCCGCACTGCACTGTTGCACAGGGAAAGGAGGAGGCCATTAACGCCTCAAATTTGAGCCTCAGGAGAGGCAGAAGCCGATCAGTTCCTTGAGCTTGCTCTACAAGAAGAGTATAAGTCCATTTAGATCCTAGAACATAGAAACATAGAAATCGGGAGCAGTCGTTGCCCTACGAGTCTGCACCGCCATTTAATATGATCATTCCTTATCCTCTATCTCAACACCTTATTCACGCTTTCCCGCCATATCACTTGATGTCTTTTTTGTCTAGAAATCTATCTCCCTCTTAAATATATTCAGTGACTCGGCATTCGCAGCCTTCTGTGGAAGGGAATTCCAGAGCTGCACCACTCTCTGAATGAAAAACAAATCTCACCTTCTCCTTCCAAAATTTCCTACCCCGTATCCTGAGACTGTGACCCCTTGTTATAACCTTCCCAATCAGGTGAATCATCTTCCCCGCATCCAGTCTATTCAACCATTTCAGAATGGTATACGTTTCAATGAGATCCTCTCTCATTCCTCTAAACACTACAGGATACAGGCCGAATCCACCCAATCTCTGCTCAAACGACAGTCCTGCCATCCCAATAATCCATCTGGTGAACCTTCGCTGCATTCGCTCTATGGCAAGGATATCCTTTCTTGTGTAACGAAACCAAAACTGCACACAATACTCCAGGTGCGGTTTCACCAAGACCCTGTAGAACTGTAGTAACACATCTTTACTCATTTACTCACATCCTGTTGGAATGAAGGCCAACATACCATCTGCCTTCCTAAGTGCTTGCTGCACCTGCATGTATGCTTTCAATATACTATTTTACAAGGACACCAGGTCCCTCTGCCCATCGATCCTGTTTCCTGTCCATTAACCAATTTTCAATCCATGCTAGTATATTACCCCCAATCATATATGCTTTAATTTTGCACACTACATCTTACGTGGGACTTTATCAGAGGCCTTCTGAAAATTCAAATACGTTATATCCACTGGTTCTCCATTGACTTTTCTATCAGTTACATCCTCAAAAACTCGAGTAGGTTTTTCAAACATGGTTTTCTTTTCATGAATTCATGTTGACTTTGTCTAATCCCTTTGGTATTATTTAAGTGTTCCGTTATAATATCCTTCAATATAGATTCTCACATTTTCCCTACAACTGATGTTCGGCTAACCGGCCTGTCGTTCCTAGTTTTCTCTCTCCCTCCATTTTTAAACAGTGGGGTTACATTTGCCTCCGTGCAAACTGCAGGAACTGTTCCATAATCTAAAGATGTTTGGAAGTTGTCAACCAAGGCATGCGCTATTTCCATTGCAACCTCTTTTAGTACTCTGGGATGCAGATCATCAGGCCCTGGGGATTTATCGGCCTTCATTCCCATTAGTTTCCTCAGCACTATTTTCTTATAAATAATCATGTCCGTTAACTCCTCTTGCTCACTAGACCTTTGGTTCACAAGCATATTTGGGATGTTATTTATGTCCTCCCTGAAGACAGAACCGAAGTATTTATTTAATTGTCCTGCCATTTCCTTGTTCCACATTATAAATCCCCCCGTTTCTGTCTGTAAAGGGCCTACATTTGTCTTCACTAATCTTTTCCTTTTTACGAACTTGCAGAATCTACTGCAGCCGGTTTTTATGTTCCTTGCAAGTTCACTCTTATACTCTATTTCTCGCATCTCAATCAATCTCTTGGCACATTTTTGCTGAATTCTAAATTGTTCCCCATCCTCAGGCTTGTACTTTTTCTGGCTTTTCTGTACTTTGTATAACTCTTCTTTGAATCTAATACTATCCTTAATTTATTTTGTTAGCCATGGTTGGGCCAGCATCCTTTTTTTTTAAACCAGAAAGGAAAGTATAACTGCCGCAATTGATACATTCGTTCCTGAAATGTTAGTCCTTGCCCATCCACCAACATGACGTTTATTGACTCTTCCCAATCTATCATACCCCATGCAATTCATTCCCCAAGCATTCGTAGTTTCCTTTGCTTAGATTTAGGACCATAGATTCGGATTGAGCTACTTCACTTTCCATCTTAATAACGAGTTGAATCGAGTTATTGCCACTCTTCGCTAAAGGACCTCAGACAACTTGACTTTTAATTAACCCCTTCTCAAAAACAAGACTCAATCTAGGATATTCTGTTCCCGAGTAGGCTCCGCAAAATACTAGGCTAAAAAAACAACTGGTACAAACGCCAGGAATTAATCGGCCACATTATTATTACTTTAATTTATACGTAGTTTAAAGTCACCTTCGATGATGGTAGTACCCTTGTTACATGCAGCTCTAATTTCCTGTTAATGTTATCCTCTATACTACCACAACTGTTTGGATGCCTATGGACAACTCACACCAATCTTTTCTGGTCCTTCGTTCTCCTTAGCGCCATCCAACTGAATCTACATCTTGTCTTTATGAGCCGAATATCTTTCTCATTATTGCGCTGATATCATCCTTTACCAACAACGCAACACAATCCGCTCTTCCTTTTTGCCTGTCCTTTCTAAATACCGAATATCATTTGATATTCAGTTCCCAACCCTAGTCACCGTGCAACCATATATCTGTAATTGCACCGATATTGTATCTGTTTACATCTGTTTACGCTGTTAATTCTTCTACCTTATTACAGATGCTTCATCCATTCAGATACAATGCTTTTGGATTTGTCTTTATAACATTATTAGAGATCATAAAATTTTTTTGCACTATAGCTCGATTTAGCTTATCGCTTTTTTTGTAATCAGGATCCTATTTTTTAGTGCACTCTTTTGTCTGTATACTCTGTTCCTTCTTGACATAATGTGATTACATTACAACAATCACTTTCCGGCATTGATTCATTTTCATTTCTCTTTAACATTCGAGATGTATCTGCACAACGACCTCCGCCCAGCGCCCCCCGCGGCCCCACATCCCGAGCCCCACTCCGCACTCCCCTAAATAGAACACGTTGCATAGGATTAGGACGAGGCATTTCAGACCAACCGACCTGTTATACAGGAACAGTTTGAGATTAATCAATCCCTAGAACCTGTTATCTAGGACGCGGGGGATGACATTCCATCCCTCAAAGTATTGCACAGGAACAGCCTGAGTCATTCATCCACTCTAGCACATTACACAGCCGGAGGCCTGTGGCTTTGGACTAGTAATCCAGTGAGAGAAAATCACAGTCCACCAAGAGAGTAGGACAATTTAAATTCAATGAAATACATCTAGAAATTTAAAAGTATTAATAATGTTGACCAATAACGCAACACACCATCTCGTTCAATAGTCTCCTTTTGTGAAGGAAATCTGCAGTCCTTACTGGTCTGGGCCCAAAGGTGGCTCCAGATCCAGAGCAACGTGGTTGGCTCTTTACGGCCCTCTGAAAATGCCCAGCGAGAAACTGATTTGCATAAGGTGGCTAACCATCACCTTCACAAGGGCAATTAGGGAAGTGCAACAAAGGCTGCGCTTGCTAGCATTGTCCACATGCTAGAATTAATAAAAGAAACAATAGGATCTCTAGATTGTTACACAGGAAAAAGAAGAACCGCAAGAGAGGTCAGAGAATGTGGAGTCAGGAGACAACTAGATAAATGCACAGCTAGCTGGCTATAAGACAGAAAGCAGAGAGTAGGGGTAAAAGTTAGCTTTTTAGAGAGGCAGAAGGTGGGTAGTGCTGTTCCACAAGGATCGGTGCTGGGACCACTGTTGTTTTCAATTTATATTAATGACTTCTACCTGGGTTCAAAAACACAATTTCTCAATTTGCGGATGATGCCAAATTAGTTGGATATTCAATACTGAGGATGACTGCAACAAATTCGGTCGCGCAAACCTGTTGCATAGATGACGAGAAGGCAATGCCAAACCAACGAACCTGTTGCACAGAAAAAGTAGGAGGCAATTGAGCCTCTCCAGTCTGATACACAAGAACAGGAGAAGGCCATCAACCGCTTGCTAGCGATGTCAACATGCTTGAATGAATAAAATAAAAAAATAGATTGTTACATGGTTACAACAAGAGTTGGAAAGTGGGATTAGGCGGGATCGCAATTTTCGGACGGTGCGGGGCCGAAGTAGCCTCCTTCCGTGCTGAAATGTTCTACGAGTCCATGACAAAACATCCCTTTCAAACATAATGATTCGGGTCAGACAGGGCATCCGTTTTAGACGGCGGAGGTAGATCCAGTGGCTATGCAAGTTCATCGACCTCAAACGTTCACTCTGTTTCTATCTCTACAGATTCTGCCTCATCTGCTGAGTGTTTCGAGATTTTTTTTTAGCTCAGATTACGCATCAACACTATTTTACTTTTGTATTGATGCACAATTTGGCGACACAGTGCTGCAATGGATAGCACGTTAGATTTTTAATTCTTGGCTTATTAAACATTCAAGGTTTTTGGGCTCGACTCCCACCAGAGTCAGAATTTGAGCCTGGGCCGCACAGTTAACTTTGCATCAAAGCAACACTTCAGAGAAGGCTAACTGTGGTCCCTGTACTTTCTGTTGCACAAGTGGCTCCAGTCCTTCCCAAGTATCATCTGAATATTTTGCACAGTAACAGATGCAAGCAATCGAGCCTGTTACACAGCGACAGGTGGAGGCCAATGAGTCACTTAACCCCTCAAACCAATTGCAAAGGGCAGGAGGAAGCCATTCAGCTGTGTGCGCCTGTTTTATAAGAAATGTCGAACTCCATTCGGTCGCTCGAACCTTTTGCATAGTTGACCAGAAGGCAATGCCAAACCAATGACACTGTTGAGCAGAAATAGGAGGACGTAATTGAGCCTCTCCATCTGTTGCACAAGGACAGGGGAAGGCCATTAACCCCTCGAGCCTGAGGCATAGGACTGGCGGAAGCCATTCAGCACCTTGAGACTTATCTATAATAAGAGTAGAAGTCAATGTCGCCATTCGAAAGGCTGAGGATGAGGCATTTGCGACTCAAGAACCTGTTATACAGGAACAGGAGGAGGCTAATCAATCTCCCGATACTGTTGTGTAGGAACAGAGCACACCATTCCTTCCCGCAACCTGTTGCAAAGGAATAGGAGGTGTCATTCAGACCCTTGAGCGCATTACGCAGATGGAGGTCAATCATAGTAGCATGATGGTTATGTCACGGGACTAATAATCCAGAGAGAAGAAATCATAGCCCACCACGAGAGTGGGGAAATTTAAATTCAATTAAGTAAATCTGGAATTTTAAAAGTATCAATAATGATGACCATTCTAACAAAGTCCTCATCTGGTTCACTTGTCTCCTTTCGGGAAAGAATTCTGCCGTCCTTACCGGTCTGGGCCTATATGTGACTCCAAACCCACAGCAATATCGTTGGCTCTTAACTGACCTCTGAAATGGCCTGGCGAGCCAGTCGGTTGCGGAAAGTGACTCACCAAAAATTTCACAAAGGCAGAATGAGATGGGCAACAAATCCGGCCCTTGCTAGCGATGTCGACATGCTTGAATGAATAAAATGAAAAAAATAGATTGTTACATCGGAACAAGAAGAGCTTCAATCCAGGTCAGAGAATGCGGAGTCAGGTGACAACTAGCAGAATGGATAGCTCGCTGGCTTCAAGACAGAAATCAAAGAGTAGCTGTAAAAGTTAGCGTTTCTTAGACGCAGAAGGCGGGTAGTGACGTTCCACAAGGATCGGTGCTGGGACCACTGTTGTTCAAAATTAACATTAAAGATTTAGACCTCGGAATCAAAAACAACATTTCTAAATGTGCGGGTGACACCAAATTAGGAACGATAGTCAATAAGGAGGAAGACTGCAACAACTTACAAGAGGACATTAATAAACTTGCAGAATGTGCATATAATTGGCAAATGAATTTCAAACCATATAAATGTGAGGTGTTACATTTAAGTAGGAGACTTAGTGAGGTCACTTTTTATTGGAAGGTGCCAGTCTGGATGGTGTGCAGGAAAAAAGGGATATCGGAGTACAAATACAAAAACTCTAAAAAAATAACGGCATAAGTTAGCAAGGCCATAAAAAAGCAAACCAAACACGCTGATTCATTTCTAGACATACAGAATTCAACTGTAGCGACATTATGCTAAACCTGTATTTAACCTTCATTAGATCACGCTTAGAGTACTACGTAGAGTTCTGGTCGCCGTAGTATAAAAAGGACATACAGGCATTTCAGACGATGCAGAGAAGATTTTCAAGGATGATACCAGAACAGCCAGCGTACACAAATCAGGAAAGGATGAACAGGCAGTGTCTCTTTTTTCTTGAAAAAGGAAGGTTGAGGCGTGACCTGATACAGAATTTTAAAATTATGAAAGATTTTGATGGAGTGGATACCGTTAGAATGTTTCAACTTGTGGGGAGCAAAATAACTAGACGCTATCAATATAAGATAGTCACAATGAAATCAAAATAGGGAATTCAGAAGAAACTTATTTACCAAAAGAGTGGTGAGATTGTGGAACTCGGTACGACAGGGAGTGGTTGAAGAGAATAGTATGGAAGTATTTAAGGAGGGGATAGTCAGGCATATGAGAGAGAAGGAAGTAGAGCATTAGGCTGTTGAGGAATGTTGAGCGGAGGCTCCAGTGGAGCATAAAAGACTGGCTGAGGCGAATGGCCTGTTTCAGTGCTGTATATCTGTTGTAATCCAATGCTTGACATGAGTGTACTTGACTCCATTCCGCAGAATGCTACCCGCCACCACCTCAATGAGACCCCAACACTGCACGAGGTAGAAAACGCCATAAGAAAGCTAAAAATTAATAAGGCTACTGGGCTGACGGAATCAATGCTGAGGCATTAAGTATGGCGGTGAGGCACTGCTGGCGCGAATACCTGACCTTTCTCTCATCTGGAGGGAGGAAAACATGTCGGGAGATCTTAATGATTCAATGATCGTGAACATCTTTAATCAGGCAATAAGTCCGACTGCAGTAACTAAAGGGGAATCTCCCTGCTATCAGCCCCTTGGAAAGTCGTCGCTAGCCTCCTCCTCAACTGACTTCTCCCTGTGGCCGAGGAGCTCCTCACGGAGTTGCAGAGCGGATTTCGTCCCTTCCGGGGAGCAACGGACATGATTTTATGCAGCACGACAGATGCAGGAAAAATGCAGGTAACATGGCCTTCTTCGACCTTACAAATGCCTTTCCCACTCTCAACCACGAGAGCCTAAAGAGCGTCCTCCTCCGTTTCGGACGCGAGCAAAAGTACGTCACCATCCTCCGCCTGCTCCACGCTGACATGCAGTCCGTGATCCTTACCAACGGATCCATCACAGACGCAATCCACTTCCGGACCGGGGTCGAGCAGTCTGCGTCAACGCTCCAACCCTCTTCTCATTATTCCTCGCTGCCATGTTCCACCTCAAAGTCCACAAGCTCCCCGCTGGAGTGGAACTAAACTACAGAACTCGGGGAAACCTGTTCATCCTTCTCCATCCCTCGGCAATGTCCAAGACCATCCCAACCTCTGTCGTGAGCTACAGTACGCGGATGACGCCTGCGTCTGTGCTCACACAGAGGCTGAACTCCAGGACACAGTCGAGGTATTTACTGAGGCACACGAAAGCATGGCGCTTGCGCTAAACATCAGTAAGACAAAGGTCCTCCACCAAACTGTCCTCGCTGCACAGCACTGCCCCCAGTCATCAACATCCATGGTACGGCCCTGGACAACGTGGACCAATTCATTATTTCGGACGCATCCTATCAACAATAGCTGGCATTGACGACAAGATCCAACAACGTCTCAAGTGCGCCAGTGCAGCCTTCGGCCGCCTGTGTAAAAGTGTGTTTGAAGAGCAGAACTTCAATACTTTAACCAAGCTCATGGTCGACAGGCCGTAGCAATACCCGCCCTCCTGTACTGCTCAGAGATGTGGAAGATGTAAAATAGACACCGCAAGTCGCTGGAGAAATACCACCAACGATTTGTCCGAAAGATCCTACAATTCCCCTGGGAGGACAGACGCACCAAATTTAATATCCTCGTCCAGGCCAACATACCCAGCATTGTAGCACTGACTACACATGATCAGCTCCGTTGGGCAGGTCACATAGTTCGCATGCCAGACACGAGACATCCAAAGCAAGCGCTCTACTCGCAACTCGTCCACGGCCAACGAGCCAAAGGTGGGCAGTGGAAACGTTACAAGGCCACATTCAAAGCCTCCCTGATAAAGTGTGACATTCCCACTGACATTGGGAGTCACTGGCCTATGACCGCCCTAAGTAGAGGAAGTGCATCCGGGAGGGCACTGAGCTGCTCGAGTTTCATCCCCGAGAGCATGCAGACATCAAGCGCAGGCAGCGAAAAGAGCGTGCAACAAACCAGACTCCACGCCCACCCTTTACTTCAAACACTGCCTGTCCCACTTGTGACAGAGACTGTGGTTCTCCTATTAGACTGTACAGCCACCTACCAACTCATGCTAAGAGTGGAAGCAAGTCTTCCTCGATTCCGAGGTACTGCCTATAATGATGATGAAGATGATGTGAGGAGATTGCACAGGAAGAAGCCTTTCAATACCTTGAATCTTTTACGCAGGAGCAAGCTATTCATCCCCTCATACATGTTAAATAGTAACAGGTGGCCACCATTCAAATTTTCAAGCCTTTTTATTAAGAACAGGAGGTGGGTCATTCAGCAATTTCCAGTCAGTTTTATAGTTATAGGAAAGGCAAATCTGCCCCTCGAATCCGTTGCATAGGAACAGGAGGTTGTCATTAAACCCATAGATGCTCATGCACTAGTAAAAGAGGAGGACATTCAATCTTCCGAACTGGTGACATAGGAACAGGAGTAGAATATTCAACCCACAGAGGCTGGTTAATCAGGAACAGGAGGAGTTCAATCACTCCCTCAAGCTTGTTAGACAAGACAGCAGGAGGGCATTCAGCCACTCGAGCTTGTTACACAAGAATAGGAGGAGGCCATTCAGCCACTTGAGCCTGTTACGCTGGAACGGGTAGAGGCGATTCAGTACTTCGAGCCTGTGGCAGTGGAAAAAGAGGACGTCATACAGCCCCCATAAATTGTTACACAGAAGCACACTATTCGGCCCCTCAAAACACTTATATTGGAATAGAGGGGATGATTAAACGCTGTTCAACCTATTAGACATCAACAGAATACATAGAAACATACAAACCTAGAAAATGGATGCAGGAGTAGGCCATTCGGCCCTTCGAGCCTGCACCACCATTCATATGATGATGGCTAATCATGCAAAATCAGTACACAATTCCTGGTTTCTCTCCATACCACTTGATCCCGTTAGCAGTAAGTGTCACATCTTTCTCCCTTTTGAATACATCTAACGAACTGGCAACAACAACTTTCTGTGATAGAGAATTCCACAGGTTCACAACTCTTTGAGTGAAGAAGTTTCACCTCATCTCAGTGCTAAATTGCTTCTCCCTTATCCTTAGATTCTGATCACTAGTTCTGGATTTCCCTAACATCGGGAACCTTCTTCCTGCATTTAACCTGTCCAATCCCGTTACAATTGTATCTGTTTCAATGCAATCCCCTCTTATTCTTCTAAATTCCAGTTAATATAAGCCAGTCGATCCAGGAGGAGGCGATTCAAGTCCTCGACCCTTGTACTTAGGAAGCGGAGCAGGTCATTCAGCCACTCAAGCATGTTACATAAGAGCTGAAGGAGGCTATTCATCCCCTTGACCCATTTGCATAGGTAAAGGATGAAGTTAAGAGTACGGTTGCACAGTGGTTATGTTACTGGTTTAATAATTCAGAGGCATGTGTACACATTCAACCATGGCAGCTGTGGAATTGAAATTGAATTCATTAAATACATCTGGAATTAAAATGACGTTATTCTGTCCTTCCTCGTCAACTCTATCAGCCTAATGTTCTATTCCCTTCTCCCTCATATGCGTATCTCAATTTTCCTCGCCGCCATGCTCCACCTCACAATCAACAAGCTCCCCATTTAAACTCAGGACCAGTCGGAAGCTGTTTAAACAACGCCGCCTCCAGGGCAGGTACAAGATCACCCCTACCTCTGTCATTCAGCTGCACTATGTGGACGACGCCTGCGTCTGTGCACAATCAGTGGCTGAACTCCAGGATATAATCACTGTATTCCCTGATGCATATGAAAGCATGGGCCTTACGCTGAACATCCGTAAGACAAAATTCCTTCACCAGCCTGCCATCGCCCCACAGCACTGCCCTACAATCATCAAGGCCCAAGGCACGGCCCTGGATAACGTGGACCATTTCACATATCTCGGCAGCCTCTTATCAACAAAGGCATATGTGATGGCAGAGATTCAGCATCGCCTCCAGTGCGCCAGAACAGCCTTCGGCCGCCTGCGGAAATAAGTGTTTTAAGATCAGATCTTAACAAATCTACTACCAACCTCATGGTTCATAGGGCTGTAGAAATACCCGCCCTCGTGTATGTGTCTGAGGCATGCACGATGTACAGAAGGCACCTCAAGTCGCTGGAGATATATCACCAACGATGTCTCCGCTAGATCGTGAAAATCTCCGGGGAGGACAGGCACACCGACATCAGTGCCCTCGACCAGGCTAAAGTCCACAGTACTGAAGCACTGTCCACACTCGATCAGCTTCGCTGTGCAGGCCGCATAGTACGCATGCCAGATACGAGACTCCCGAAGCAAATGCTTTAGGCGGAGCTCCTTCATGGTAACCGAGCCAAAGGAGGACAGCATAAACGTTATAAGGACATCCTCAAAGCCTCCCTGGTAAACTGCGACATCACCACTTACAACTGGGAGACCCTGGCTTCAGATCGCCCGAGGTGGAGAAAGTCCATCCGGGAGGGCGTTGCGCTATTTAAGGCTTGATGCAAGGCGCATGAAGAGCCCAGGCGCACGCAGCGGCCGGAGCGCGCGGCAATCCAGCCCAACCGACCCCTTCCCCCGTCGAATGTCTGTCCCACCTGTCACAGAGTCTGTGGCTCTCGTATCGGACTGTTCAGCCATGTAAGAACTCACTTTGGGAGTGGAAGCAACTCCTCCTCAATTCCGAGGAACTGCCTATGATGATGGGGGAATTTTGGGATTTAGCAAAGTAGACCAAAATGTGTTTAAATATGTCTGTGCTGTCAGTCCCGGATCATTCTGTATCTCTTTAAATGGATATGCTGTCAGTTCAGTTCATTCTTTGTCAGTATAAAAGGGATGTGCTGTCTGTGCAGGATCATTCTTTGCGTGTGTCTGCTTAATATTAGTGTGATTACAGCTGTGAAGACCGAATTTCTAAGGTGATATATTTGAAAGCGAAATGGGTTTCCTTGCGTAAGAGTGAAACCAGTTGACAGCGCGTCTGTTGAATAATTCAAAAAGTATTTTTATTTGAGTAAAACCCTTTCTCTAATCATAGCTGAAGCCCTGAAAAAGCTCCCAATTCTCTCCACAACAAAGTGACCAGCTGTGGACACATTGCCGAATGGATAAGGCATCCGCGTTCAGTTTTAATCGTGATGTTGTCAGAAGATTGCAGGCTCGTGTTGTGCTCCGGTTGTTTAACTCACCGGGCAAAACTTATTCTTCTGTGTTCCGAATCTCCCATAAAAGCGATCAATTCTGACAGTGACACAACTGAAGTTATGGAAACGCCTGCTTACAGAGACTGATTCTGCTTTTTCCATATTGTCGATCTGGGGGCATCCGCAAGGCTTGCGACGAACATAAGAAAATAAGCATTAGTAGAAAGGGTCGGCCATTCGGCCCTTCGAGCCTGCTCCGCAATGAAATCACCTCCTATTCTTCTCGACTCTGTAGAATATAGGCCTAGTCGACTCAACCTCCCCTCATGGAAAATAAAATTGCGTTTCGAGTCCGTTGAGGTCGGTTTGCCCAGTGGCTTCCAACGTGGAAAGGAACTGTTTTTACCCGACCATTTCTAACAGTCTCTGACCTTACGTAACGGACTTAGCGAAATTAATTTTGCTCACAGAAGCTGACTGTCAGTTTTTCACATTGTTGATCGGGGTGCACGGGCAGGTCTTGTGGTAAAGAGAACTGTCGTGCACGTTTTGGCTTTGAATGTCATTTCTTAAAAAATCTTTGTCAGTTCACTCCAGGCGAATGATCTGAAGGAAGAAGTGAGGAAAAGTTCCATCTCCGATCCGGATCTCTGTTCCACCTTCATTCAAGAAGTGAAGAATTCCAATAGTCAGTGTTCATTTTAACAAGACGTGAACAATGCTGGGGCAGAGACCAGTGGTTTTCAGGAGATTTGGATTCAATGCCTATTGTATGTAAGTTTCAGTCAAATTCTCGGATGATTCATCAGCATCAAAAGTTTACAATAACTGAGCACAACGGTTTAGCGGCAATCGCCTTAACGTCCCGTCTACTGTCTAAGACAACTCAGCCATTCAATCTGGTGCTGTTAGTCTCCAACCAGAAATACTCTGCTAAAAGGTCCCCCTCACCTTCAAAGTTCTGCCCGTGCACCCAGATTGACAAAGTTCAAAATGTAGAATCAGATTCTGCAAGCAAAATGCCTTAGGAATGCTATAAACTACCTCATGGAATGAGGCCTTTTACACTGGTCAGACAGCCTGGCGACGCCGGGTTCATTCCCAGTCATTACAGAATCCTCTACAGATAGACCACATTTGGCGTACTGTGTGCAAATCCGGTCGCTATATTATTTACAAAATTGATATAATGGAACTGGAGAGGGTAAAGAGAGGATTTACAAGGAGGATACATGAAATGCGAGGATATATATCAAGAAAGGATTAACAGGCCGCGTCTCTTTTCACTTGAAAAGAGAAGTCTGAGGGTGACCGAATAGAGGTCTGCTAGACATAAAAAGGGTTTTATAGGTTAAATGCACAGAGAGAGAGTTTCCACATATGGGGAGGACCGTCACTGGAGGGTATCAATACAAGATCGTCACCAACAAATCAAATAAAGAATTCACAAGAAACTTAATTATCAGAGATTGAGAATGTGTAACTCACTATCGCAGGGATTTGTAGGATATAATTATTTAAGCGACAGTAGATAAGTATATGTGCAAAAAAGGAAAATAGCGTTATTCTGATGAGAGGATGTCCAGTGGACCATTAAGGTGGGAATCGACTGGTTGGGTCGAATGGCCTGCTCCTGCTCTGTATATCCTAAATAACCGTATGCATTCGGTACACATGATACTAATTCAAAGACCAGCTCCTTCAAACCTTCAGCACTAGAGAATGGGCACTGACTAAAATACAGTGCTGAGGATTTTTCAAGATTATTTTGAGATAGACGCTGAATATAAATGTATCCAAATTCAGGCGAGTTCCTGCGTGCCGAATGGAACACGGGTGTCAGACGTCAAGTCGACACAGCGCCGCATACACCGGGAAACATTTAACTTTACTCAGTTGATTAGTTTCCATTAGTTGCTTATGCGAAGCTCTGAGATTTCGGAAAATGTGGGGAAAATGGAGCAAATTCATAAGTTTATATTTACTTTTATCTAAAAGCCATTGAGGCTCGCTTATTAATTTGAGAAATTTCATGAGCTGAATGTAACATGCTTGGTAGAAAAAGATGAATTTGTACATGAGCTTCTAGGGCAAAGTACAATGAAAAAAAAAACAGAGGCATGAAACATTCCACAAAAAACCTACGAGAATGGGATCCGAACCAACACGTGCAATGTATAAGGGATTAGCAGTACATCGACTTAACCACACGGCCACCTCGTCTGAGGACTAAAGTGTGAGCTGCCCTTCGGTTTCCTGTTTTTTGCATCCAAACATATATACCCTGCGAAAAAGTCCAGTTCACCAATTTTCTGGCTCGAGCATCCAGGTCGACAAAGTTCAAAGTCTACAATCAGCTTCTGGAAGCAAAAGCCCTTCCAATACTGCAGGTGAGGGAGTATCAGAAATGGCCAGTTTTGAGACAGTTTCACAGCAGAATCGAAAAGGTATTACCCGATGAGTTATACAGCCCCGGCAGGATATGATTAGCACCAAAGTCAGACGCCTTATCCATTGGGCCAATATCGCACTGCCGTTGCCAGAAGATGTGTTGTATTCGGAACATAAGAACATAAGAAATAGGAGCAGGAGTCGGCTATTTATCCCCTGCTCGGCTATTCAATAAGATGATGGCTGATCTGATAATGGAATCAGCTGCACCTCCCTGTCCGCTCTCCATAACTCTTTACCCAATTATTGCACAAAAAGCGATCTATCTCCGCTTTAAATATTTCAGACCACAGTGCTCTGGGGCATTGTTTAACAAAACTCTGAGAGGAAATGTTTCCTCATCTCAGTTTTAAATAGGCTGCACATTATTTTAAGACTATATCCCCTTGTTTTATTTTCTCCTATGAGTGGAAATATCCTCTCTGCATCCACCGAGTCGAGCTCCCTAACGATCTTATACGTTTCAATCAGATCACCTCGCATTCTTCAGAACTCCAATGTGTATAGGGCCAACCTACCAAACCTATCCTCAAATCAACGCCCTCTTCTCCGGAATGAACCCAGTGAACCTTCTCTGAGCAGCCTCCAATGCAAGTACAACCTTCCTTAACTACGGAGAACAAAACTGTACGCAGTACTCCACGTGGTGGCCTGTACAGTTGTAGCAGGACTTCATTGTTTTTATACTCTATCTCCCTTGCAATAAATGTCAACAAGCTATATGCCTTCCTGATTACTTACTGTAACTGAATAATAACGTTTTTGTGTTTAATGCACAAGGACCCCCAAGTCTCCTTTTATTGCATCACGTTGCAACGAATCTCCATATAAATTGTGGGCCATGAAATGCCGCTTTGGCCTTCCCGCCGGGATTTAGTGAAAAAATACCCATCGACGTTGAGGTGTTGCCCTCGTTCGACTTTCTTGAGGACTCCTTCGACTGCCCTTCGCAGCGTTTGCACGACCACGAGCTGGAGTCACATGGCTTTGGGCAGCCAATCAGGTGAGGTATCATAGTAACAGGAGTTCCGCAGGATCCTATACTCCCGTTACTATGATTGTGATAGAGCCTGAAACACTAAAAACACAGACCCAAACAGGTAAAACACTTATAAAAAAAATAATTACACTACTTCCATTTAAATTAAAGTTAATAAAGTATTTACAAAATTAACGGTTTTTTAAAATATTCTTTAACAATCTTACGGTTGTGGGGCGTGTTTTTAATGATAAAATATGTTTTAATAGCTTTATTTTATCTGTTTTTGTGTTTTGTAAAACACTTGCGCCTGTAAAAGTCGGCTATGCACCTGATTTTTCAGGCGCAAGATTTTTGAGGTTATTAGTAAGAATAAATATCGGAAATTTCCACTTGCAAGTGTCCTTGCTGCAGAGATACGGCCATCTGTCAAGTCAGAAACTTGCACACTGAAAACCGGCATTTCCGATGTCTTTCCGGGTCCATAGGAACTCCATACAGACCCGGGGAAGCCGAATTTCAGTGCCAATATTTGCTTTTCTATTATTTCTGCCAAAGTTGATAACCTCACATGTTCCCACATCTGCCTAATTATTGCCCAGTCACTTAGCCTGTCTCTATCCCATGAAGATTTTTTTTGTGCTGCTCACAATTTGCTTTCCCACCCATCTTTGTATCATCAGCAAACTTGGCTAAATTACACTCGGTCCTTTCATCCAAGTAGTTAATATAGGTTTTAAATAGTTGAGGACCCAGCACAAATCTCTGCGGCATCCCATAAGTCACTGTTTCCAATCCGGAAAATGACCCGTTTATCCTGACTCTCTGATTTCTGTTAGTAAGCCAATCCTCTATCCATGCTAATATATTACCGCCAACCCCGTGAGCGTTTATCTTGTGCAGTAACCTCTTATGTGGCATCTTATCGAATGCCTTCTGGAAATCCAAATGCACCACATCCACTTGTTCCCCCTTATCCACTCTGCTCTATATATCCTCAAAGATTTGCAGGATAATTGTCAAACATGACTTCCCTTTCATAAAACCATGTTGACTCTGCTTGATTCAATCATGTTTTATCAAATGTCCTGCTACTGTTTCCTTAATAATGGACTTCAGCTTTTTCCCAACGACAGATGTTAATCTACCTGCTTGATAGTTTCCTGCTTTGCGTCTGCCTCTTTATTTAAATAGGGGCTTTACGTTTGCGGTATTCCAATCCGCTGGGACGAACCCAGAATCGAAGGAATTTTGGTAGATTACATCAAACCATCCAGTATCTCTGCCGCTTTTCTCTTAAGACCCTAGGATATAAGCCATCAGATTCAGGGGACTTGTCCGCCTTTAGTCCCATTATTTTACCTCTTATTACTTCATTAGTGATAATGATAGTATTAAGTGCCTCCCTCCCTATAGCCCATGGATAATCCACTATTGGGATGTTTTTAGTGACTTCTACCGTGAGAACTGATACAAAATATTTGTTCAAAGTCTCTGCCATTTCCCTGTTCTCCATTATTTATTCCCGATTCTCATCCTCCAGGAGACCAACATTTACTTTAGCCACTCTTTTCCTTTGTATAAACCTGTAGAAACTCTTACTGTCTGTTGTTTATATTTCGTGTAAATTCACATGCATTATCTATCCTCTTTTAAATATATTTTTAGTCATTCTTGGCTGGATTTTAAAATGTCCCAATCCTCTGGACTCACACGAGTGGATGATTGGGGGAGCGTGACATAATAGGTGGCCTAAAAGTTGCTGCAAAATAATTCAGCAGCATTTCAGCTCAAATGACCTCCAAACAGAGCGGATTACGAGCAAATGCCGCCACCTACTGATTCACAACGAGTAGGGCTCGAAACTACTCGGAAATAATTCCATTAAATTCCGAATCCAACGATTTAAGCACATTACCACTGCAGCTAGCACGTTGCATGTTTAAACACACACCGAGTAAAGCAGCACTGACAGCACAACCATTTGAAACAGACACCGACTCATCCGAGACTGACAGTACAACTTGATGTCGCTGTATTACGCAGTCGAAAGCGGGATTGGCTGAATCGCTTTAGGCGGAAAATAAACTGTGCACTCCCTGCTTGTCTCAGCTATTCAGCTCGGTCGTCAAGGGGTATGATTGTCTCTTCGATAGGAAAATAATGGAACCCTTACTAATGAAGAAAATAGAAGAACATCTCGAAACCAAAAGTATAAAAATGAATAATCAGCATTGATTTCAACAGGGAAAGTCCTGCTGGACCAACCTCACATAATTTTTGATGAGGTAATAGAGAGAGTAGACATTGATAAATAAGGCAAAAAGTGTGATGTATCGAGATTTTCAAAAGAGCTTCGCTTTGATACCAAATAATAGCCTACTGAACACGGTCAGGGGATAAGTAGCAGAATGGACAGCGAGCTCGCTTCAAGACTGAAATCAGAGATTGGACGTAAACGGTAGCTATTCACATTGGCAGAAGGTCGGTAGTGGTTTTCCAAAAGGATCAATGCCGGAACCACCATTGTTCACAATTTATAATAACGATTTACATTTGGAACTAAAAACAGAATTTCAAAATTAGTTAATGATACCAAATTGGAGGAAATTTATACTGAGAAGGACTGCAGCAAATTAAGGACAACACTGATAAACATGCAGAATGGGCACATCATTGTCAATGAAGTTCCACACTCATAAATGTGAGTTATTACATTTTGGTGGGAAGAATATGGAGGTCACTTATTACTTGGCGCAAATGACTCTCGGCGTGGGGGGGAGAGGAACAATAGGATCTCTCAGTACAACTCACTAAAATTGTGATAGAGTTTAGCAAGGCAAAATAAAGGTAACTAAGAGTGGAGGTTATTTCTAGTGCTATAGAATTGCAAAGTAGGAAAGTTATGCTGAACCAGTATTGAACCTCGGTTCGACCACACTTAGAGTACTGCATGCAGTTCTGGTTATAAAGATGATATAGAGATACTTTGGAGGGTGCAGAGAGGATTACACGGACGATACCAGAAACGGGAGGTTATTCATAAGAGGAATTAATGAACAAGCTAGGGAATTCAGAAGCAACTTCTTTCTGGAAAGAGTGATGAGAATGTGGAACTCAAAAGTGCAGGAGTGGTTCAAGCGAATAGTATGGACACATTTAATGAGAGGCTATACAAGCATATGAGGGAGAAAGGAATAGACGGCTATGCTGATAGATTTAAATCAGGAAATACTCGAGAAGATTAGATTGGCACATAAACGCTGGCATGGTTGGATTAGGCAGAAAGGCAGCTTAGGCTATGCTGTCCTTTGTAAGCCTAAACATTTCCGTTATCTGCAGCATTAGGCATTGGATTCAATGACAAGCTCTCTGGGTATATGTAGGAGTGTCCGGGTCACTATAAGAACTTTCAGTTTCTGTGTAATAGTTTCTGGATCTCGTTAGATGCTGTCTGGGTCTGTGTTGCAGCTGCCTGTGTCAGATTGTGAGCTGACTGTCTGTCTAAGTTTTATCCGTGCTTGCAGAGAGTGTCGTGGTTTGTACTGCAGCTCCATGTGTCAGGTTGGGAGCTGACTGGGTCTGTGCAAGAGTTGTCTCTGTTTGTGTAGGAGAGTCTGCATCCGTGTTGGGGTGTCGGTCTGTGGTTGATCTCTCTGGGTCAGTGTGGTTCTGTATTGGCGTTTTTGATTCATTGCCGATACTGTCTTGATCGTCAAATGAGGTGTTTGGGTCTCCGAAGCTAGCTGTCTGGCTCGGTGTAGGAGCAGTCTGGTCCTTTGCTGGAACAGTCTGCGCCCGTGTAAGAACTGCTTATATCTGTGTAGGAGCTCTTGGATCTGTGTTGGTGATGCCTTGGCCAGGGTAGAGCTATCTACGTCTATGTAGGAGGGAATTAATCTGTCTCGGAGGTCCCTATGTCTCTGAAAGGAGCTGTATGGGTCTGTGTAGGAAAGTTTGTGCCTGTGCTGTTGATCCCTGCTTCAGTGTAGCACCTGCCTGGTTCTGTACAGGAGCTGCCTACGTTCACGTCGGAAATGTCAGTGTCTCTATCGAAGCTCTCTGAAAAGGTGTTGGTGTTGTCTGCGGCTGATGCGGACATGTTTGCTCCTGTGTAGTTGATGCTGGGTCTGTGAAAGGAACTGTATGAATCTGTAAACAAGGATTTTGATGCTGTGTATGAGGTTTGCCTGTCTGCACAGGAGTGTCTGGATCTGTGCAGTAATATCTAAGTCGGTGTAGGATCAGTACCCCTCTGTAAGGGAGCTGCCTGGTTCTGTTTAGCCGCTGTCTTGGTCAGTGCAGGAAAAGTCTGGATCTGTGAAGGTAGAGTGTGGGACTGTGTAGGAAGATTCTGAATCTGTGAAGATAGAGTCTGAGAATGTGGAAGAGCAGTCTGAGTCAGTGTTGCAGCTGTCTGGGTCTGTGAAGGAATAGTCTGGATCTGTGAAGGAACACAGAAACTTAGAAATCCACAGTACTGACGGGGACCACTACGGCCCATAGTATACGTGGCGGCTGAAAAAGAGGCACAAGGCCCTTTGAACAACAACCTTGAAGGCTATATATGAACGTGTGAAGATTGACAATGGCGGAAAGATAAAGAATGCCCAGCCTAATAAGTCTGCCCCACACAACTGCTACACCCCTTGCACCGAAATATTATACACACCACCCCAACCCGAGCCATGCGAACTAATGGGAGAAGCAAAAAGCAGAAAAAAAACGCAAGATAATGTGGGGAAAAATCTGTGTAAATTCCTCTCCATCATGTCGATTGAAATTAGTCCAGGAGATCACCCTGGCCGTATTGGATTCCGTGCAGTACTTACCATCATATCTGCGCCAGCCAACAAGAGATTTACCAGCCTAATCCCACTTACCAGCTCTCGGTCCCTAACTCTGTAGGTTACAGCAAGGACATTATAATTGACATTGGTCAGGCGGCAGCTGGAATGCTGTGTGCAGTTCTCGTCATCACATTTCAGAAAAAAAGGTGTGATTGCGCTGGAAAGGGTATTGAGGAGATTTACGAAAAAAGTTGCCTGGACTGGAGAATTTTGATGATGAGGAAAGATTGGAAATGCTGAGTCTGTTATCTTTGCAACAGAGGAGGCTGTGGGGAGACTGTTTGAGGTGCATAACTTTATGAGGGCCCTAGATAGAGCTGGTAGGAAGGACTTGTTTCCCTTTACAGAGTGGTCAACAATCAGGGGGAATAGTTTTAAAGTAATTGTGGGGTGGATCACTTCCCCTCCCTTGGGAGCCTCCTATCAACAAGAGCAGACATTGATGATTAGAGGCAACACCGTCTCCAGTGAGTCAGTGCAGCCTTCGGCCGCCTGAGGAAAAAAGTGTTTGAAGATCAGTCCCTTAAAACTGTCACCAACTCATGGTCTACAAGCCGGAGTAATACCCGCCCTCCTGTATGGCTCAGAGACCTGGACCATGGACAGTAAACACCTCAAGTCGCTGGAGAAAACCACCAGCGATGTCTCCGCAAGATCCTGCAAATCTCTTGGGAGGACAGACGCAAAAACATTATCATCCTCGCCCAGGAGAACATACCCAGCATTGAAGCACTTACCACACTTGATCAGCTCCGCTGGCAGGCCACATGCCAGACACGAGATTGCAAAAGCAAGCGCTCTTCTAGGAACTCGTCCATGGCAAGTGAGCCAAAGGCGGGCAGAGGAAATGTTATAAGGACACGCTCAAAGCCTCCTTGATAAAGTGTGACATCCCTACTGACACCTGGGTGTCATTGGCCATAGACTGCGCTAAGTGGAGGAAGTGCATTCGGGAGTGTCCTGAGTTCCTCGATTATCGTCGCTGAGAGCATGCAGAAATCAAGTCCGGAAGGAGCGTGCGGCAAACCAGGCTCCCTTTCCATACTTTCCCTCAACTAATATCTGTCCGACCTTTGACAGAGACTGTGGTTCCCGTATTGAACTGTACAGCCACCTAAGAACACATGCTAAGAGTGGAAGCAAGTCTTCCTCGATCCCGAGGGACTGCCTATGATGTTGAATTAGGGGGAGTGTTCGACGAGCTATGAGGATAAATGTCTTTACCCAGGGGGTCCTGGTAGTCGGGAACTCATTGCCTAGATGGGCGGTAGCGGCAGAAATCCTCACACATTTTAAAAATACTTGGATGCCACTTAAAGTGCTGTAACCTACTTAGAGCTGGGAAGTGAGAATTAGGCTGGAAAGCTCTTGGTCGGCCTGCGCAGACATGATTGGCTGAAATGGCCTCCTTCCAAAAGATACATTTTTGCGTTTCCGACATTACAACAGTAAATTAAATGTAATTAATTTGCTCTGAACCACCTTGTGAAGTGCTGAGGTGAATGTCGCTGTAGAAATGCTAGCATTTTAATTTAAAAGTGTCCTAAGAAAGGGCATATTGTTAAGGCTGGTTAGCTCTGTTGGTGAGAGCGTCGTACTAATAACGCAACATATGCGGGTTCGAACTGATTACAGTCCATTTATTATATTTTTGGTGGTGCGGTTGGGCTGCAAGTATTTTAGAGAAGCTTAAGCATTCAGGGACGAAAATCACACTGGAACTATAGTATACTGAAGCAACGCTGCAAAACATAAGTTCTGCCTCGAGCTGATGGCCCTGCGGAGTGTTTCCAGCATTTAATGAATAATTCCATATCCTCCGGGACTTTGTGACTTCTCGTATTTCTATCAATGAAAGGATCATTGCCGCTGATTGGTTTGCAGTGCAAAATATGGAACTGATCAAAACACAATTCCGCTGTGTAATCCTTCATTCTCATCATTAGCCTGCTGCAAACTGCAGGGGCCACGTCGCTTAATGGATGAGGCACCTCACTTTGATGAAAACGCTGATGTTATCAGAAAATTGCAACGTCAAATGCTGCCGCGGTTATTTTGTCAAATCTTGTTCAACTTTATAAAACCAAACCACGTTCCCACTCATTAACTGAAAGTGATTTCCTCCCTAACAATGCAGCGATCTTTATTAAAATGCATTTTTTCATGCGGTTTATATTTCTCACTGATTTTTGCAGATAGTTTCCAACAAACCAACAATCACTAATTAATAACGATAAATTATTAGTATTTCCAGTTCGAACAACAGCTTTGCGTCGATCAGTGGAATAAAGGGCAGTGGAGGGAATTGTGGTCAGATTCCAGTGATATCCACAGGGAGTCGAGTAAAAAAATTGTTACCTGTTGAATCACTGCGAGGAGGGTTCGAACTTCCGCAGAGAACCCCCCTTGGATTTTAAATCCGATGCCTTAACCACGCGGCCATCGCAGTTATGCAGTTTCAATAGTCCAATGTTTGGTGCAAATTATCAGAGTGTCCGCCTGCATGCTTGCCCTGTAGCCTCTCCCAGACGATGTGAAAATTAAATCGTCGAATCATAGAATCTCATTGCAAAGAAGGAAACATTTCGGTCAGAACTGAAAGGATTTACAATTTCGGGAAATGTAAATGAGCAGACTGGGGAGCTTCTTTCTAGAAAAACAAGGGAGAAATATATTTAAATTATGAAGGTATTTGATGTGGAGAAAATGTTTGATATTGTGCAGGAGTTCAGAACGGGGGTCACCGCTAAATTCAGTTGGCAATTCAACAGTAACTTATTTACCAAAGAGTGGTTAGAATGTGGAAGATGCTACACGAGCAGTAGTTGCGGCGAATAGCACAGATTTATTTTAGAGGGAGTACCGAAGCACATGACTGAGAATGCAATAGAACAATATGCTGCTAAGATCAGGTGAAGGAGGGTAGTGTGGAGCATATACTTCAGCAACACCAGTTCGGTACAATTATCACTTTCTGTGGTGCAAACTCCATATAACTTTACATAACACACATTTTAAACGACAACTTATATACAATTAGCGCCTTGAAATTAGAGTAACGTGCAAGGTGCTTCACAAGAGTATTATACGATACAATTTGACACCTAACCGCTGAATACAAATTAGCGCAGGTGACTAAAATATTGGTGAACCAGGTACGGTTGACAATGAGGAAGAAAGCTGTACATTGCAGGAACATATCAAAGAACTGGTCAGGAGTTTAATGGAATTCAACACGGAAAAGTGTGAGATAATGCAATTGGGGAGTGCTTATAGGGAAAGAGAATAAACATTAAATGTTAGGCCACTGATAAGTGTAGAGGTGCAAAAGACATCGGAATGCATGTCCACAGAATCCTTGAGGGCAGCAGGGCAGGTAGATAAGAGGCATGGGAAGGATAGACAGAAAGGAAAAGGAGGCGGGGTGGCGTTGGTGGTTAAAGAGGAAATTAATGCAATAGTAAAGAGGGACATTAGCTTGGATGATATGGAAGCGTTATGCGTCGAGTTGCGGAATAGCAAATGGCAGAAAACGCAAGTGGGAATTGTATACAGACCTCCAAACACTAGCAGTGAGGTTGGGGACTGCATCAAAAAAGAAATAAGTGATGTATGCAATAATGGTACAGGAGTAACAATTGGGCTGAATAAACTGGTAGCACTGCGGTGGAGGACGATTTCTTGGCGTGTATTAGGGATGGTTTTCGAGATAAATATATCGACGGACCAACTAGAGAGCTGGCCATCCTAGACTGGGTGATGTGTAATGAGAGGGGACAAATTGGCAATCTTGTTGTGCGAGGCCCCTTGGGGAAGATTGACCATAACATGGTCGAATTCTTTATTAAGATGGAGAGTGACACCGTTAATTCAGAAACTAGGGACCTGAACTTAAGTAAAGGTAATTACGACGGTATGAGGCATGAATTGGCTAGAATAGACTGGCAAATCATACTTAAAGGGATGACGGTGGATAGAAATGTCAAACATTTAAAGACCACATGGATCAACTTTAACAATTTATATTCCTGCCCAGAGTAAAAATAAAACGGGGAAGATGGCTCAACCGTGGCTAACAAGGGAAGTTAAGGACAGTGTGAAATCCAAGGAAGAGGCATATAAATTGGCCAGAAAAAGCAACAAACCTGAGGACTGGGAGAAATTTACAATCCAGCCGATCAGGTCTAAGGGTTTAATTAAGAGGGGGAAAATAGAGTACGAGAGGAAGCTTGCTGGAAACATAAAAAATGAGTGCAAAAGCTTCTGCGTAATTTGAAGTGAATAAAATTAGTGAAGACAAACGTAGGTCGCTGACAGTCGGATTCAGGTGAATTGATAATGAGGAACAAAGAAATAGTAGAGTAATTGAACAAATACTTTGGTTCTGTCTTCACGATGGAAGGCACAAATAACCTTCCGGATGTGTTAATGGACCGAGGGTCTCGTGAGAAGGAGGAACTGAAGGATATCCTTATTAGATGGGAAATTGTCTTAGGGAAATTGATGGGATTGAAGGCCGATAAATCCCCGGGGCTAGATAGTCTGCATCCCAGAGTAGTTAACGAAGTGGCCCTAGAAATAGTGGATGCATTGGTGATCATTTTACAACAGTCGATCGATTCTGGATCAATTCCAATGGACTGGAGTGTAGCTAATGTAACATCACTTTTTAAAAAAGGAGGGAGAGGGAAAATGGGTAATTATAGAATGGTTAGCCTGATATCAGTAGTGGGGAAAATGTTGGAATCACTAATTAAGGATGAAATAGCAGCGCTTTTGGAAAGCTGTGACAGGGTCGGTCCAGCCAGCATTGATTTTTGAAGGGAAAATCATGATTGACAAATCTTCTGGAATTTATGACGATATAACTTGCTGAATGGACAAGGGAAAATCAGTGGATGTGATATTTGGACTTTCAAAAGGCTGTTGACAAGGTCCCACATAAGAGATCGGTGTGCAAAATCAAAGCAGATGGTATTGGGGGTAATGCACTGATGTGGATAGAGAACTGGTTGGCAGACAGGAAGCAGAGAGTCGGGATAAACGGATCCTTTTAAGAATTTGCAGGCAGTGATTAGTGGAGTGCCGAAGGACTCAGTGCTGGGATCACAGCTCTTCATAGTACACATTAATTATTTGGATGAAGGAATTGAGTGTAATATCTCCAGGTTAGCAGATGAAACTAAATTGGGTGGCGGTGTGCGCCGTTAGGAGGACGCTTAGAGGCTGCAGGATGACTTGGACAGGTTAGGTGAATGGGCAAATACATGGCAGATGCAGTGTACTGTTGATAAATGTGAGGTTATCCACTTTGGTGGCAAAAACACGAAGGCAGAATATTATCTGAATTGCGGCAGATTAGGAAAAGTGAAGGTGCAACGCGACCTGGGTGTCATGGTACATCAGTCATTGAAAGTTGTCATGCAAGTACAGCAGGCGGTGAACAAGGCAAATGGTATGTTGGCCTTCATAGCTTGCGTATTTGAGTATAGGAGCTGGCTGGTCTTACTGCTGTTCTACAGAGCCTTGGTGAGACCTCACCTGGAATATTCTGTTCAGTTTTGGTCTCCTAATCCGAGGAAGGACATTCTTGCTATTGAGGGAGTGCTGCGTCGGTGCACCAGACTGATTCCTGGGATGGCTGGACTGAAATATAAGGAGAGACTGGATCAACTGGGCTTTTATACACTGGAGTTTATAAAGATGAGAGGGGATCTCATAGAAACATATAAGATTCTGACGGGAATGGACAGGTGAGATGCGGGAAGAATGTTCCTGATGTTGCGAAAGTCCAGAACCAGGGGACACAATCTCAGGATAAGGGACAGACCATTTAGGATAAGATGAGGAGAAACTTCTTCACTCAGAGAGTTGTTAACCTGTGGAATTCCCTGCCGCAGAGAGTTGTTGATGCCAGTTCATAGGATATATTCAACAGGTAGTTAGGTATGGCCTTACGGCTAAATGGATCAAGGGGTATGGAGAGAAAAAGGAACGGGGTACTGAGGGAATGATCAGCCATGATCTTATTGAGTGGTGGTGCAGGCTCCAAGTGCCAAATGGCGTATGATGCGCCTAATTTCTATATTTCTATGTTAAGAATCAACACGGAATAGTTGCCTTCATTAGATGAGCCCTAGATTATAAGATCGTGGAAGTTATGCTTCAAATGTGTAAAGCTCTAGTTAGGCCACAGCTCGAGTATTACATGCAGTTCTGGTCACCGTACTACGGGAAGGATCTGACTGCACTCGTGAAGATACAGGGTAGATTTAAGCGGATGGTGAATTTAGCTCTGAGTAAATATTGCATAGACTGGGTTTGTTTTCTTTGGAACAAAGGAGGCTAAGAGGTGTCCGTATTGAAGTGAATAAAACTATGACTCGCCTAGATAGAGTGAATAGAAAGGATCGATTTCCCTTAGCAGAATTGTCAACATCCAGGCGGCATAGATTTAAAGTAATTGGTCGGAGGTTATAAGGGAGTTGATGTGCAATGCTTTCACCCAGGGAGTGGTGAGAGTCTGGAAATCACTGCCTGATAGGACTTTAGAGGGCGAAGTCCTCACCACTTTTAAAAAGACCTTGAATATGCACTTGAATTCCAGTAATCTAAAAGGCTACGGACCAAGAGACGGAAAGTGGCATTCGTCTGGATAGCTTGGATTTAAGTCATAATTTAGGTCATGAGCTTGTGTTTCCTCGGCCGCTCAGTGCATTATGCAGCAAATCAATACTTCCGAGAAGGGAAACTGCGGCGCCTGCACTTCCTGTAACACAAGTGGCTCCAACCTCACCCACTTTTCTATTGAGTTCTCTTCGCACACTGAGTCTGTTACACAGCAACAGGAGCAAGCCATCAACCCTGTTACAGAAGGTCAGTAGAATTCCATTAACCCCTCGAGCCAGTTGCAAGGGTCAAGAGGAAGTCAGTCAGATACTTGGGCTTTTTATACAAGAATAGTAGAACGCCATTCGGCCGCTCGTACCTGCTGCATAGATGACGAGGAGGCACTCTTTCCTGTTACACAGATTTAGGAGGAGGCCTTTCAGCCCCACCGCACTGTTGCACAGGGAAAGGAGGAAGCCATTAACGCCTCAAATCTGAGCCTTAGCAGAGGCAGAAGCCGATCAGTTCCTTGAGTTGCTCTACAAGAAGAGCAAAAGTCCATTTAGATCCTAAAACATAGAAACATGCAGTAGTCGTCCATTCGGCCCTTCGAGTCTGCACCACTATTCAATATGATCATTCCTAATCCTCTATCTCAACACCATATTGAGGCTTTTTCCCCATATCACTGGATGTCTTTTGTGTCTAGAAATCTATCTCCATCTTAAATATATTCAGTGACTCGGGCTTCGCAGTCTTCTGTAGTAGAGAATTCCACAGCTGCACCACTCTCTGAGTGAAAAAAACCTCCACTTCTCCTTTCTAAACTTCCTACCCCGTATCCTGAGACTCTGACTCCTTGTTAAAATCTTCCCATCAGGAGATTCATCTTCCCCGCATCCAGTCTATTCATCCTGTCAGAATGGTATAAGTTTCAATGAGATCTTCTCTCATTCTTATAAACTCCACTGAATACAGGGCTAGTCGACTCAATCTCTCCTCATACGACAATCCTGCCATCCCAATAATCCGTCTGGTGAACCTTCGCTGCACTCCCTCTATGGCAAGTATATCCTTTCTTGATTTACGAAACCAAAACTGCACGCCATACTCCAGGTGCGGTCTCACCAAGGCTCTGTACAACTAGTAACACATCGTTGCTCCTTTACTCAAATCTTCTTGCACTGAAGACCAACATGCCATCTGCCTTCTTACCTGCTTGCTCACCTGCATGTATGCTTTCACATTACAGTTTTACAAGGACACCGGTCCCGCTGCCCATCGATCCTGTTTCCTGTCCGTTAAACAATTTTCAATTTATGCTAGTAAATTACCCCCAATCCGATGTACTTTAATTTTGCACACTACATCTTACGTGGGACTTTATCCGAGGCCTTCTGAAAATCCAAATACACTATATACACTGGTTCTACCTTATGTTTTCTATTATTACATACTCAAAAAACGCCAGTTTGTCAAACATGATTTTCTTTTCATGAATTCATGTTGACTTTGTCTAATCCCTTTGATATTATGTAAGTGTGCCGTTATAAAATCCTTTATTATAGGCTCTCGCATTTTCCCTGCAGCTGATGTTAGGCTAACCGGTCTGCAGTTCCTTGTTTTCTCTCTCCATCCATTTTTAAAGAGTGAGGTTACATTTGCCACCGTCCAGTCTGCAGGAACTGTTCCATAAACTATAGATTTTTGGAAGTTGTCAACCAATGCATGCACTCTTTCCATTGCAACCTCTTTTAGTACTCTTGGATGCAGATCATCAGGCCCTGGTGATTAATCGGCCTTCAGTCCCATTTGTTTCCTCAGCACTATTTTCTTATAAATAATCATTTCCTTTAATTCCTCTTGCGCAGTAGACCTTTGGTTCGCAAGCATTTCTGGAATGTTACTTGTGTCCTCGTCCTTGAAGACAGAAACAAAGTATTTATTTAATTGTGCTGCGATTTCCTTGTTCCACTTTATAAATTCTCCCGTGTCTGTCTGTAAAGGACCTACGTTTGCCTTCACTAATCTTTTCCTTTTTATGAACTTGTAGAATCTACTACAGTTGGTGTTTATGTTCCTTGCAAGTTCACACTCATACTCTATGTCTCGCCTCTTAATCAATCTCTTGGCACATTTTTACTGAATTCTAAATTGTCCACCATCCTCAGGCTTGCTACTTTTTCTGGCAACTTTGTATAACTCTTCTTTGAATTTAATACTATCCTTAATTTATTTTGTTAGCCATGGTTGGGTAAGTATCATTTTTGTGTTTTTACACCAGAAAGGAAAGTATGACTGTCGCAATTCATGCATTCGTTCCAGAAATGTTAGCTGTTGCCCATCCACAAACATGACGTTTATTGACTCTTCCCAATCTATCACAGCCAATTCATTCCCCATTCATTCGTAGTTTCCTTTGCTTGGATTTAGGACCATAGATTCGGATTGAATACTTCACTTTCCATCTTAATAAAGAATTCAATCATATTATTGCCACTCTTCCCGAAAGGACCCCGGTCAAAAAGATTGCTAAATAACCACTTCTCATTACATAATACCCAATCAATATATTCTGTTCCCTAGTAGGCTCCGAAAATACTGGGCTAAAAAAACATCTCATACACATGCCAGGAATCAATCGGCCATATTATTATTACTTTAATTTATATGCAGTTTAAAGTCACCTTCGATGATGGTAGTACCCTTGTTACATGCAGCTCCAATTTCCTGTTAATGTTATCCTCTACACTACCACAACTATTTCGAGGCCTATAGACAACTCACACCAATCTTTTCTGCCCCTTCGTTCTCCTTCGTGCCACCCAGACTGAATCTACATCTTGACTTTCCGTGCCGTTAAACTTTCTCTTTCTTGCGCTGATTTCATCCTTTACTAACAATGCCACACAACCCGCTCTTCCTTTCTGCCTGTCCTTCCGAAATACCGGATATTGTTTGATATTCAGTTCCCAACCCTGGTCACCGTGCAACCATATCTCTGTAATTGCAACGATATTGTATCCGTTTACATCTATTTGAGCTGTCAATTCTTCTACCTTATTACAGATGCTTCGTTCATTCAGATACAATGCTTTTATATTTGTCACTTTAAATCGTAACATTATTTTGTACTATAGCCCTATTTATCTTATCGCTTTTTTTCTTACCAGGATCCTTTTTGTTAGTGCCCCTTTTTGTTTCTATGCTCTGTCCCTTCTTGACATAATGTGGTTAAAATACAACAATCACTTTCCGGCATTGTTTCCTTTTCATTTCTTTTTAGCATTCTAGATTTCTCTGCAACACGACCTCCGTCCCCTCTCCCCGCGGCCCCACATCCCGAAGCCCACTCTGCTCTCCCCTTAATAGAACACGTTGCATAGGATTAGGACGAGGCATTTCAGACCAACCGACCTGTTATACAGGAACAGGTTGAGACTAAACAACCCCTCGAACCTGTTACATAGGACTCGGAGGATGACATTACATCCCTCAACCTGTTGCACAGGAACAGGAGGAGTCATTCAGCCCCTCTAGCACATTACACAGGCAGAGGCCAATCATAATAGAATAATGGTTATGGCAATGGGCAATAATCCAGTGCGAGAAAATCATAGCCCACCGCGAGAATAGAGCAATTTAAATTAAATTAAATACATCAGGAATTTTAAAAGTATTAGTAATGTTGACCATTGATGCAACACACCCATCTCGTTCGATGGTCTCCTTTAGTGAAGGAAATCTGCAGTCCTTACTGGTCTGGGCCTAAATGGGGCTCCAGATCCCGAGCAACATGGTTGACTCTTAACAGCCCTCTGAAATGGCCTAGCAAGAAACTCTGTTGCATAAGATGGCTAACCATTACCTTCACAAGGGCAATTAGGGAAAGGCAAAAACGATTGCCCTTGCTAGCATTATCCACATGCTAGAATGAATAAAAGAAATACTAGGATTGCTAGATTGTTAAACAGGAAAAAGAAGAACCGCAAGTCAGATCAGAGAATGTGGAATCAGGAGACAACTAGATAAATGCATAGCTAGCTGGCTTCAAGACAGAAAGCAGAGTGTAGGGGTAAAAGTTAGCTTTCATAGTGGCAGATGGTGGCTAGTGCTGGTCCAGAAGGATCTATGCTGGGAGCACTGTTGTTTACAATTTATATTTATGATTTAGACCTAGGAATCAAAATCATAATTTCTCAATTTGCGGATGACGCCAAATTAGTTGGCTATTCAATACTGAGGATGACTGCAACAAATTCGGTCGCGCGAACCTGTTGCATAGATGATGAGAAGGCAATGCCAAACCAACGAACCTGTTGCTCAGAAATATTAGAAGGCAATTGAGCCTGTCCAGTCTGTTACACAAGAACAGGAGAAGGCCATTAACTCCTTGCTACCGATGTCCACATGCTTGAATGAATAAAATGAAACCATAGATTGTTACATGGGAACAAGAAGAGCTGGAAAGTGGGTTTAGGTGGGATAGCTATTTGTCGGACATTGCGGACACAGTGGGGCGAAGTGGCCTCCTGCCAAGCTGAAAAGTTCCATCAGTCAATGACAGAACATCACTTTCAAACAGTAACATGATGATTCGGGTCTGAAAGAGCAGCCGTTTTGGACGGCAGAGATTGATCCAGTTGCGATGAAAGTCCATCGACCCAACACGTTCACTCTGTTTCTCTCTCCGCAGGTTTTTGCCTCGTCTGCTGAGTATATGCAGATTTATCTGTTTTTAGCTCAGATTATGCATCTATTTTAATTTGGGCTTGATGCAACATTTGGCGGCTCGGTGGTGCACTGGATAGCACGTTGGCACTTCTAATCCATGGCATATTAAACATTTGTGGGTTCCACTCACACCAAAGTCAGTATTTGGGCTTGGGCTGCACAGTGAATTGTGCAGCAAAACAATACTTCAAAGAAGGCTAGCTGTGGTACCTGCGCTTTCTGTTGCACAAGTGGCTGCAGTCCTTCCCAATTATCATCTGAGTATTTTGCACACTAGCAGATGCAAGCAATCGAGCCTGTTACACACGGACAGGTTGAGGCCATTGTGTCCATTAACTCCTCAAATCAATTGCAAAGGGCAGGAGGAAGCCATTCAGCTTCTTGTGCCTGTTTTACAAGAAATGTCGAACTCCATTCGGTCGCTCGAACCTTTTGCATAGATGACGAGAAGGCAATGCCGAACCAACGAAGCTGTTGGGCAGAAATAGGAGGATGCCATTGAGCCTCTCCAGTCTGTTGCTCCAGGATAGGGGAAGGCCATTAACCCCTCGAGCCTGAGGCATAGGATTCGCGGAAGCCATTCAGCTCCTTGTGACTTATCTATAAGAAGACTAGAAGCCCATTTAACCATTCGAAACTGCAGCATAGGCTGAGGATAAGACATTTGAGACACACGGACGTGTTATACAGGAACAGGAGGAAGCTAATCAACCTCTCGATCCTGTTATATAGGAACAAGAGCATGCCATTCCTTCCCTCAACCTGTTGCACAGGATTAGGAGGAGTCATTAAGCCCCTTGAGCATATTACACAGACAGAGGTCAATCATAGTGGCATGATGGTTATATAACTGGACTAATAATCCAGAGAGAGGAAATCACATCCCAACACTAGAGTGGGGAAATATAAATTCAATTAATTAAACCTGGAATTTTAAAAGTATCAGTAATGGTGACCATTATAACAAACTCCTCATCTGGTTCACTTGTCGCTTTTAGGGAGGGAAATCTGCCGTCCTTACCGGTCTGGGCCTACATGTGACTCCAAACCCACAGCAATGTCGTTGGCTCTTAACTGACCTCTGAAATTGCCTGGCTAGTTGCGAAATGGTGACTCACCGCCAACTTCACAAGGGCAGATCGGGATGGGCAACAAATGCTGCCCTTGCTAGCGATGTCGATATGCTGAATGAATACAATTGCAAAAAGTAGTTTGTTGCATATGAACTAGAAAAGCCTCAAGCCAGGTCAGAGAATGCAGAGTCAGAAAAAACTAGCAGAATGGAGAGATAGCTGACTTCGAGACAGAAATCAGAGAGTAGCTTTTCTTCGTCGCAGAAGGCGGGTATTGGTGTTCCACAAGGATCGGTGCTGGGACCGCTGCTGTTCACAATTTATATTAAAGATTTAGATCTATGAAGCAAAAACAAAATTTCTAAATATGCGGGTGACACCAAATTAGGAGGGATAGTTAATACTGAGGAACGCTGAAACAACTTACCGGAGGACATTAATAAACTTGCAGAATGGGCATATAATTGAGAAATGAATTTCAAACCATATAAATGTGAGGTGTTAAACATTTAGATCGTAAACTTAGGGAGGTCACTTATTGCTGCAAGTTGCCAGTCTGGATGGTGTTCAGGAACAAAGAGATCTCGGAGTACAAATACAAAAGTCGAAAAAATAACGACATGCAAGGCCATAAAAAAGCAAAGCAAACACGCTGATTTATTTCAAGACATACAGAATTGAAAAGTAGTCACATTATGCTAAACCTGTATTTAACCTTCATTAGATCACGCTTAGAGTACAATGCACAGTTCTGGTCGCCATATTATAAAAAGGACATAGAGGCATTTCAGAGCATGCAGAGAAGATTTACAAGGATGATACCAGAACATCCAGCGTATACAAATCAGGAAAGGATGAGCAGGCAGTGTCCCTTTTCCCTTGAAAAAAGAAAGCTGAGCCGTGACCTGATAGAGGCATTTCAAATTATGAAAGATTTTGATGGTGTGGATGCAGTGAGAACGTTTCCACTGGTGGGGAAGAGAATAACCAGACGCTATCAATATAAGATAGTCACCATGAAATCAACATCGGGAATTCAGAAGAAACTTATCGGTACCACAGGGAGTGGTTGAAGAGAATAGTATGGAAGTATTTAAGGTGGGTCAAGACAGGCATATGAGAGAGAAGGAAATAGAGCGTTAGGCTGTTGAGGAAAGTTGAGCGGAGGCTCCCGTGGAGCATAAAAAACCGGCTGGGGCGAATGGACTGTTTCTGTGCAGTATACACTATGTAATCCAAAATTTGACACGAGTGTAGTTAACTCCATTCCGCAGAATGCTATCCGACACTTCCCCAATGAGATCCCAAAATTCACCAGATAGAAAACACCTCAAGAAATCTAAAGATATAACAAGGCTACGGGGGACGGACGGAATCCCTGCTGAGGCACTGAAGTATGGTGGAGAGGAACTTCTGGCGCGAATACATTACCTCCTCTCTCTCATCTGGCGGGTGGAGAACATGCGGGGAGATCTTAGAGATGCAGTGATCGTGAACATCTTTTACAAAGGGGACAAGTCCGACTGCGGTATCTATAGGGGAATCTCCCGGCTATCAACCACTGGGAAAGTCGTCGCTCGCCTCCTCCTCAACCGACTTCACCCTGTGGTCGAGGAGCTCCTCACGGAGTTGCAGAGCAGATTTCGTCCCCTCCGGGGCACAACGGACATAATTTTTTGCAGCGCTACAGCTGCAGGAAAAATGCAGGGAACATGGCTTTCTTCAACCTTTCAAATGTCATTCCCAATCTCAACCACGAGAGCCTAAGGAGTGTCCTCCTCCGTTTCGGACGCCACCAAAAGTACGTCACCATCCTCCACCTGCGACACGACATCCTGCAGGCCGTGATCCTTACCAACGGATCCATCACAGACAGAATTCAGGTCCGAACCGGAGTCAAGCAGAGCTGCTTCAATGCTCCAACCCTCTTCTCAATTCCTCGCTGCCATGGTCCAGCTCACAGTTGACTAACTCCCCGCTGGAGTGGAATTAAACTACAGAACCAGTGGGAACCTGTTCAACGTTCGCCATCACCAGGCCAGGTCCAAGACCATCCCAACCTCTGTCGTCGAGCTATCGTACGTGGATGACGCCTGCGTCTGTGCACACACAGAATCTGAACTCCAGGACACAGTCGAGGTATTTACTGATGTGCACGAAAGCATGGGCCTTGCGCTAAACATCAGTAAGACAAATTTCCTCCAGCAACCTGTCCTCGCTGCACAGCACTGCCCCCCAGTCATCAAGATACACAGTACGGCCCTGGACAACCTGGAGCACTTCCCTTATCTCGGAAGCCTACTTTCAACAAGAGCTGGCATTGAAGACAAGATCCAAGAACGCCTCCAGTGCGCCAGTGCAGCCTTTGGCCACCTGTGGAATAGAGTGTTTGAAGACAAGTTCCTCAATACTTTCACCAAGATCATGGTCTACAGGGCCGTATTAAAAACGGTGCTCCTGTTTTGCTCAAACATGTGGAACATGTAAAGTAGTCATCTCAAGTCGCTGGGGAACTATCCCCACCGATTTCTCGACACGATCCTGCAAATTCCCTGGGAGGACAGAAACAACAAAGTTAGCGTCCTCGTCCAGGCCAACATCCCGAGCATTGAGCACTGACCACACTTGATCAGCTCCGCTGGGCAGGCCACATGGATTGCATACCAGACACGAGACTCCCAAAGCAAGCGCTCAACTTGGAACTCGTCCACGGCAAACGAGCCAAAGGTGGAGAGTGGAAACGTTACAAGGACAGCCTCAAAGGCTCCCTGATAAAGTGTGACATTCCCACTGACACCTGGGAGTCCCGGGCCATAGACCGCCCTAAGTAGAGGAAGTGCATCCAGGAGGGCACTGAGCTGCTCGAGGCTCATCCCCGGGAGCAAGCAGAAATCAAGCGCAGGCAGCGGAAGGAGCGTGCAGCATACCAGACTCCCAACCTACCCTTTACTTCAACCACTGTCTGTCCCACTTGTGACAGAGACTGTGGTTCTCGTACAGCCACCGAATAACTCATGCTAAAAGTGGAAGCAAGTCTTCCTCGATTCAGAGGGATTGCCGATGATGATGATGATGGTAACGTGAGCCAATTGCACAGGAATAATCCTTTCAGTCCGTTGAACCTTTTACTCAAGAGCAGGCTATTCATCCCCTCAATCATGTTCAATAGTAACAGGTGGCGGTCAGTCAGCTTTTCAAGCGTCTTACATAAGAACAGGAGGCGGGATATTCATCACTTTCCAGACAGTTTCATAGGAATTGGAAAAGGCAATTCTGCCCCTCGAATCTGTTGTATTGGAACAGGAGGATGCCACTAAGCCCATAGATACTCTTACTGTGTTCTGTTTTGGTCTCCTAATCTGAGGAAGGACGTTCATGCTACTGAGGGAGTGCAGCGAAGGTTCACCAGACTGATTCCCGGGATGGCAGGACTGACATATGATGAGAGATTGGAACAACTGGGCCTGTATTCACTGGAGTTTAGAAGGATGAGAGGGGATCTCATCGAGACTTACAAGATTCCGACGGGACTGGACAGGTTAAATGCGGGAACAATGTTCCCAATGATGGGGAAGTCCAGAACCAGTAGATAAAGTCTTAGGATAAGGGGTAGGCCATGTAGGACGGAGCTGAGGAGAAAGTTCTTCATTCAGAGCGTTGTTAACCTTGTGAATTCTCTACCGCAGTGAATTGTTGATGCCAGTTCTCTGAATAGGGAGTTAGATATGGCCCAAAGGTATCAAAGAGTATGGGGAGAAAGCTGGAACGGGGTACTGAGGGAATGTTCAGCCATCATCTTATTGAATGGTGGTGCTAGCTCGAAGAGCCGAATGGCCGACTGCTGCACCAATGTTCTATGTTTTTATGTTTCTATGTTACACTGGAACAGGAGGAGGACATTCAATCTCCCGAGCCTATTACATAGGAACAGGAGAAGAATATTCAACCTATAGAGGCTGGTTATACA
Source organism: Pristiophorus japonicus (assembly GCF_044704955.1). NCBI lineage: Eukaryota > Metazoa > Chordata > Chondrichthyes > Pristiophoridae > Pristiophorus > Pristiophorus japonicus. The sequence goes on along the minus strand of NW_027250788.1, from coordinate 140,251 downwards.
GGAACAGAATGAGTTTAATCTTCCCTCAACCTTGTTACACAAGAACAGGAGGAGGACATTCAGCCACTCAAGCTTGTTACATAGGAATGGGAGGAGGCCATTCAACCACTTGAGCCTGTTACACTGGAACGGGTAGAGGCGACTCAGATATTCGAGCCTGCAGCAGTGGAACAAGAGGACGTCATTCAGCCCCGATAAATTGTTACACAGAAGTACACTATTCAGCCCTTCAAAACACCTACATAGGAATAGAACGGGCTGATTAAATGCCGTGCAGCCTATTAGACAGCAACAGGAAACATAGAAACATAGAAACATAGAATATAGGCGCAGGAGTAGGCCATTTGGCCCTTCGAGCCTGCACCACCAATCATATGCTGATGGCTGATCATGCAAAATCAGTACCCCATTCCTGCTTTCTCTCCATACCACTTGATCCCTTTAGGGGCACATCTAACTCCCTTTTGAATATATCCAACGAACTGGCCACAACAATTTTCTGTGGTAGAGAATTTCACAGGTTCACAATTCACTGAGTGAAGAGGTTTCTATTCATCACGGTCCTAAATGGCTTATCCTTTATCCTTAGGCTGTGACCCCTTGTTATGGACTTCCCCAACATCGGGGACTTCCTGCATCTAACCTGTCCAATCCCGTTAGAATTTTATATGTTTCTGTGACATTCCCTCTCATTCTTCTAAATTCCAGTTAATATAAGCCGAGTTGATTCAGGAGGAAGTGATTCAAGCCCTTGACCCTTGTATTTAGGGAACGGAGCAGGCCATTCAGCCACTCAAGCCTGTTACATCAGAGCTGAAGGAGGCTATTCACCTCCTTGACTCAGTTGCACAGGTAAAGGATGAAGGTTAGAGTACGGTAGTACAGTGGTTATGCTACTTGTTCAGTAACTCAGAGGCATGTATACACATCCAACCATGGCAGGTGGGGAATTTAAATTGAGTTCATTAAATACATCTGGAATTAAAATGCTGTCTTTCCTCGTCAACTCTATCCGCATAATGCTCTATTCCTTTCTCCCTCATATGCTTAACTAACCACCCCTTAAAAGCATCTACACTATTTTACTCAACTATTCCTTGTTGCAGTGACTTCCACATTCTCACCACTATCTGGGTAAATGAGTTTATATTTAAATTGTTGTTGTTTATCTTATATTGATGGCCTTTTAGTTTTGCTCTTTCACACAAGTGGACATTACTCTACCAAAGTCTTTCATAATTTTAAAGAATTCTATTAGGTCAACCTCAAGCCTTTTCTTTTCAGGAGAAAAGAAACCCAACATGTTCATCATTTCCTTGCATTTCTGGTATCATCATCTTTTTTCCGCCCTCTCCAGTGCCTCTCTACCTATTTAATAACAACGTGACCAGAATTATACGCAGATTTCCAACTGCGCTATAAAACGTTATTATAACTTTTCAATTATATCCCGTCAGAAGTAAACCCTAGTGCTTTGTTGGCTTTTTATTGCCTTGTTACCCTACGTCGCTACATTCAGTGATTTGTATATTTGTACTCAGAGATCCATTTTCTCTTCTATCCCACTGAGCCTCGTATTTACCGAGTAACATGTGACCGCCCTATTTTTGTCAACAAAATATAATACCTCATATTTATTTGTGTTGACGTCCATTTCCCAATTACATGTGCATTCATCAAATGTATTTATATTACATTAATTATTTGAAACATCACCACGAAATTTGCTTTCTTATTAATGTTTCACATAATGCCTTCACTCATTTGTAAATTGTTGTTTGAAATGGATAAGTAAAAATGAAAAGCTGCATCGGCCGAGAATCGCACATGGGTCGGTTGTGTAGCAGGTGAGAATTCTTTTCTGAAAGCATCAATGTTGCCATTCATAGGCTGCCATTTGCCAGCAGGTCACATTTAAATTACTTTGACATTTTATCAATATAATGAGGCCACTGCTATAAAATAACAAGCAAAGTGCAACAGATGCTGGATATGGAATTGTTCATTTAATGCTAGAAACACTTGGCAGCTCAGGATCGGCACTCGCGACATTAAAGCATCGCCTTTGTTGACCACATCTTCCTTCGTGGCTTATCTTCCACCATGGGCTTACTGTATTTGGGTATTTACTGACTGCACGCCCTGATTTCCAGTGGGTTTCGCGCAGTCAAACAGCCTTCGTTCAATCAAAAATATATAAATTGTGAAACAATTAACTATTTATTGAAATCAAATCAAATTCAATTTTTTGCAATAAAATTATAAATTTATTTATTTTCTTATTATGATAAATATATATATAATATTTTAAATTGTCTTTTTGTCTGGATTGGTTTTACATCCCCCCCCGCCTCCTTCCTGCCTGTCGATCATCTGTGGTTCAAAAACCATCCCAGCCCCGCGTGGTCCTGAGACCCGCGCTCACTCACGCACAGCACAATTGCATTCAGGTATGACAGAAATCCCACTTTATTCTTTTAAAAGGGAACTGCTGTCCGTCAAGGGCCATTCTACATCTGTGTAAGAAGGATGTGCTTCCGGTCCAGGATCATTCGGTGTCTGTTTAAACTGGCTGGTTGTCAGTTCCGGTTCATCATTTTCCCCTTTAAGACATATTTTCTCATAATATGGAGCATCCTGTACATTTTAAAATGAGTGTGATTTCACTGCGATGACCGAATTGTAAAACTGTTCTGTTTCAAGCTACATTGACGTTGACTGTGTCCGTGCGCATCCAGACCGCAGCGCATCTGTTCATTACTCGAAATATGCTCATGTTTTCCAAAATCCACTCCTTCATGAAACACTTGTCCCAAATTTGCTCTGAATATAAAAAACAATAAATTTTGTGCCGACGGCAACAGCCGCGTGGCAAAATGGATTAGGCGTCTGACTTCGATTGGAACTGTGATGTTATCAGAAGATTGCAGGTTCGAGTCCTGCAGCGGTCAGCTAACACGCCATGTGAAATATTATATTCTTTGTTTTGATTCTGCCTCAAAACCAACCATCTCGGACAGTCACTCACCTGAAGTAAAGGAAGGCTGTTTGCTTTAAGAAGGTAAAGGTACATTTTCATCACTGTCGATCTGGTTGAACGAGCAGAACAAGCGGTGAAGTAGACTTTCGTGCACGTTATTTCTGTTTGAATGCAAAAAGTAGGGGATGGATGTCTGACTTTTCAGTTAATAGGACACAAGGTGACTGAGAGTTTCAGGCAATGGACTGCTGATCCAGTATGCCATTAGCTTCGTCGTTATTGTGTTATACATTTTCCCCTCGTTTTTTTCGTCAATCACATTTAACCCCATTGCCAAATTCACCTTTTACTGACAAAGATGCAGCTCATTGGTGAAGTAATGTCTCAAAAAATAATCTTTCATCCAAGGGAAAACATTCGCTGTACTCTGGATTTGGGGACTCATGAGATGGTTTCTGAGAGTCAGCACAGGCACGATGGGCCGAATAGCAAACTAACGTCAGAATCTGAGAGCTCCGGCCCTTATTGTCGGCGGCTCATTGGTCTCGGGGTATGATTCTCGCTTAAGGATTTTAATAATTGAAATGCGAGAGGGCACGGGTTCAAATCCTGGACGAGCCCTCCCAACTAATAGCAAAAAAAAAACACTTCTCAGCCGGTCGACATGTGAGAAATCTGACATGTTTCAAATTAAAACATGTGATTGCGCTCCGTTGTTCCACAGTGTCCAAAATCCTGGAGATTCCCAGGAGCAAAGTGAAACTCATCGAACTGACGAAAGTTCATGTATCTCAGATGTACGCGGCTTTGTGTCTCATTGGATCAACCTAAACCCGGGTTTGATTCCCGCAAATACTTGATCAGTATATCTTCCTTTCTGCACGCATGAGCTCACCTCCATTGGGATAAGCATACATTCAGCGTTAATCTCCACTTCAACGTGAAACAGACTCTGCCCTGAATATGATTGCGTCCTGTTTCTCTCGCGCTGAAAAGATGTGAGAAGCTGGTTTTGGATTTAGTCCCTTGGCTGCGGAATTTAAACCGTGCAGGAAATCAATCCGGGGTGGCCAAGCTGCCTGGTCTGAATAAAAGGCGTTCAAACCCTACATTCCAGGCATGTTATAGTGTTCTGGCCTCAACATTAGGTTCAACGTATCGGATCAAAAGCTAATGGTTCTGCTTTTCCCACCAACAACTCCTCTGATCCAATCTTTGTTACTTTATTGCCCGCTTACCACCCACTTTACCTTTTCGCATTGTGCCATTTATTATTCAATCACTCCTACGCTCCACTGTATCACAGGCATTCCCTTTTGTCTTTCCTCGCTGCCTATTTTTTTCCGGGCGCTATTTTCGTGGAAAAAATCTGTAAACTTTACATTTTTCTTAAAATATCGGAATGATCATCTGAGTGAACGTGAGCACGGGAAATTCATCCACAGAATGTGCACGGCCTGCTGAGTTTTACAGAATTCTTTGTTTTTGTCCATTGTATTTCTGTATCCCTTTTAAGGTGATGTGCTGGTCTGCCCGGGGTAATTCCCCGTCTCTCCAAAATGGTGTGCTATCAGTATTGGATCATTATCTATCTGTTTAAAAGGAATGTGCTGTCTGTCCAGTATTTCAAATTTCAAATTTCAAAAACTGCCTTTGGAGGTTGCAGGAATTTTAGTTTGTTGGAGTGTTTGTGTAAGTGAGAGAGTGCGTGCAAACGTTCTGCGCGATCTTACTGTGCATTTCATTTCATGGGAGGAAAAATGCATTACATGCAACTTGAAGCCACACTGATTTGATTCCACACGCACTCGAGGACTGCCTGTAGGAGAAGAATCTGCTGTGGGATTTTGCTATTCCACATCTGAAAGAAGGCAAATTATATAAGTTAGAAGCATAGCGATTTTAGCGAGAGCTTGCGGATGGGCTGTGTGACATGATGATCTCCTTCCCCCTTATTTTCAAATACAAATCAAATCAAGACAAGACAAGACATGTCTGACTGACTGACTTTGTTGATATAAATATATGTATAAATATTTATATATGCGTACATTTACATACATTCCCTACTTTTTAACTTTCACAATCAATGTGCTTTTTCTGTTCTATTACATTTGACATCTTTCACAGCACACGCAGCTTCTGTCTGATCCTGCAGAAAGGCACTCGCGACTTTAAAGATCGTCTTTGTTGCCCACATCTTCCCTCGTGGCTTGTCTTACACCATGGGCTTACTCTGTTTGTGTATTTACTGACTGCACGCCCTGATTTCCAGTGGATTTCATGCAGTCGCTAAGCCTTCGTTCTATCAAAAATATATAGATTATGGAACAATTATTTATTTATTTAAATCAAATCAAATTCAATTTGTTGCAATAAAATTGTAAATGTATTTATTTTCTTATTATGAGAAATATATATATGTTTTAAATTGTCTGTTTGCCTGGGTTGGTTTTATTTCCCTCCCTCTTTCCTGCCTGTCGATCACCTGTGGCTTCAACAACCGTCCCAGTCCCGCGAGCTCATGAGAACCGCGCTCAATCACACACAGCACAATTGCCTTCAGGAATGACAGAAATCCCACCTTATTTTTCTGAAAGGGAACTGCTGTCCGTGAAGGGCCAATCTACAGCTCTGTAAGACGGATGTGCTTCCTGTCCAGGATCATTCGGTGTCTGTTCAAACGGGATGGTTGTCAGTTCCATTTCATCAATTGCCACTTTAAGAAGTATTTTCTCATAATCCGGATCATCCTGTATATTTAAAACGGATTGTGATTTCAGCTGTGATAACCGAATTGTTAAACTGTTGTGTTTCAAGCTACATTGACGTTGCCTGTGTCCGTGCACATCCATATCGCAGCGCATCTGTTCATTACTCAAAATATGCTCATGTTTTCCGATATCCACTTCTTGATATAGCCCTTGTCCCAAATTTGCTCTCAATATAAAAAACAACAAATATCGTGCCGATGGTAGCGGCCGCGTGGGCTAATGGATAAGGTGTCTGACTTCGATTGGAGCTGTCATCTTATCAGAATGTTGCAGGTTCGAGGCCTGCCGCGGTCAATAAACGCGCCGCGTGAAATTTTATATTCTTTGTTTTGATTCTGCCTCAAAACCAACCATCTCGTACAGTCACTCGCCTGATGTAAAGGAAGGCTGTTAAACATTTTCCGCTCGTTTTTTTTCGACAATAACATTGGAACCGGTTCTGTGGGAGGTGGGACCAGTACAATCCGGACGGTCTGCACCTGGGCAGAATCGGAACCAATGTCCTCGGGGGAGTGTTTGCTAGTGCTGTTGGGGAGGAGTTAAACTAATATGGCAGGGGATGGGAACCAATGCAGGGAGATAGAGGGAAACAAAAAGGAGGCAAAAACAAAAGACAGAAAGGAGATGAGGAAAAGTGGAGGGCAGAGAAACCCAAGGCAAAGAACAAAAAGGGCCATTGTACAGCAAAATTCTAAAAGGACAGAGGGTGTTAAAAAAACAAGCCTAAAGGCTTTGTGTCTTAATGCAAGGAGTATCCGCAATAAGGTGGATGAATTAACTGTGCAAATAGATGTTAACAAATATGATGTGATTGGGATTACGGAGACGTGGCTCCAGGATGAGCAGGACTGGGAACTCAACATCCAGGGGTATTCAACATTCAGGAAGGATAGAATAAAAGGAAAAGGAGGTGGGGTAGCATTGCTGGTTAAGGAGGAGATTAAGGCAATAGTTAGGAAGGACATTAGCTTGGATGATGTGGAATCTATATGGGTAGAGCTGCAGAACACCAAAGGGCAAAAAACGTTAGTGGGAGTTGTGTACAGACCTCCAAACAGTAGTAGTGATGTTGGGGAGGGCATCAAACAGGAAATTAGGGGTGCGTGCAATAAAGGTGCAGCAGTTATAATGGGTGACTTTAATATGCACATAGATTGGGCTAACCAAACTGGAAGCAATACGGTGGAGGAGGATTTTCTGGAGTGCATAAGGGATGGTTTTTTCGACCAATATGTTGAGGAACCAACTAGGGGGGAGGCCATCTTAGACTGGGTGTTATGTAATGAGAAAGGATTAATTAGCAATCTCGTTGTGCGAGGCCCCTTGGGGAAGAGTGACCATAATATGGTGGAATTCTGCATTAGGATGGAGAATGAAACAGTTAATTCAGAGACCATGGTCCAGAACTTAAAGAAGGCTAACTTTGAAGGTATGAGGCGTGAATTGGCTGAGATGGATTGGCGAATGATACTTAAGGGGTTGACTGTGGATGGGCAATGGCAGACATTTAGAGACCGCATGGATGAACTACAACAATTGTACATTCCTGTCTGGCATAGAAATAAAAAAGGGAAGGTGGCTCAACCGTGGCTATCAAGGGAAATCAGGGATAGTATTAAAGCCAAGGAAGTGGCATACAAATTGGCCAGAAATAGCAGCGAACCTGGGGACTGGGAGAAATTTAGAACTCAGCAGAGGAGGACAAAGGGTTTGATTAGGGCAGGGAAAATGGAGTATGAGAAGAAGCTTGCAGGGAACATTAAGACGGATTGCAAAAGTTTCTATAGATATGTAAAGAGAAAAAGGTTAGTAAAGACAAATGTAGGTCCCCTGCAGTCAGAATCAGGGGAAGTCATAACGGGGAACAAAGAAATGGCGGACCAATTGAACAAGTACTTTGGTTCGGTATTCACGAAGGAGGACACGAACAACCTTCCGGTTATAAAAGGGGTCGGGGGGTCTCGTAAGGAGGAGGAACTGAGGGAAATCCTTATTAGCCGGGAAATTGTGTTGGGGAAATTGATGGGATTGAAGGCCGATAAATCCCCAGGGCCTGATGGACTGCATCCCAGAGTACTTAAGGAGGTGGCCTTGGAAATAGTGGATGCGTTGACAGTCATTTTCCAACATTCCATTGACTCTGGATCAGTTCCTATGGAGTGGAGGGTAGCCAATGTAACCCCACTTTTTAAAAAAGGAGGGAGAGAGAAAACAGGGAATTATAGACCGGTCAGCCTGACATCGGTAGTGGGTAAAATGATGGAATCAATTATTAAGGATGTCATAGCAGTGCATTTGGAAAGAGGTGACATGATAGGTCCAAGTCAGCATGGATTTGTGAAAGGGAAATCATGCTTGACAAATCTTCTGGAATTTTTTGAGGATGTTTCCAGTAGAGTGGATAAGGGAGAACCAGTTGATGTGGTATATTTGGACTTTCAGAAGGCGTTCGACAAGGTCCCACACAAGAGATTGATGTGCAAAGTTAGAGCACATGGGATTGGGGGTAGTGTACTGACATGGATTGAGAACTGGTTGTCAGACAGGAAGCAAAGAGTAGGAGTAAATGGGTACTTTTCAGAATGGCAGGCAGTGACTAGTGGGGTACCGCAAGGTTCTGTGCTGGGGCCCCAGCTGTTTACACTGTACATTAATGATTTAGATGAGGGGATTAAATGTAGTATCTCCAAATTTGCGGATGACACTAAGTTGGGTGGCAGTGTGAGCTGCGAGGAGGATGCTGTGAGGCTGCAGAGCGACTTGGATAGGTTGGGTGAGTGGGCAAATGCATGGCAGATGAAGTATAATGTGGATAAATGTGAGGTTATCCACTTTGGTGGTAAAAACAGAGAGACAGACTATTATCTGAATGGTGACAGATTAGGAAAAGGGGAGGTGCAAAGAGACCTGGGTGTCATGGTACATCAGTCATTGAAGGTTGGCATGCAGGTGCAGCAGGCGGTTAAGAAAGCAAATGGCATGTTGGCCTTCATAGCAAGGGGATTTGAGTACAGGGGCAGGGAGGTGTTGCTACAGTTGTACAGGGCATTGGTGAGGCCACACCTGGAGTATTGTGTACAGTTTTGTTCTCCTAACCTGAGGAAGGACATTCTTGCTATTGAGGGAGTGCAGCGAAGGTTCACCAGACTGATTCCCGGGATGGCGGGACTGACCAATCAAGAAAGACTGGATCAACTGGGCTTGTATTCACTGGAGTTCAGAAGAATGAGAGGGGACCTCATAGAAACATATAAAATTCTGACAGGGTTAGACAGGTTAGATGCAGGAAGAATGTTCCCAATGTTGGGGAAGTCCAGAACCAGGGGTCACAGTCTAAGGATAAGGGGTAAGCCATTTAGGACCGAGATGCGGAGGAACTTCTTCACCCAGAGAGTGGTGAACCTGTGGAATTCTCTACCACAGAAAGTTGTTGAGGCCAATTCACTAAATATATTCAAAAAGGAGTTAGATGAGGTCCTTACTGCTAGGGGGATCAAGGGGTATGGCGAGAAAGCAGGAATGGGGTACTGAAGTTGAATGTTCAGCCATGAACTCATTGAATGGCGGTGCAGGCTAGAAGGGCCGAATGGCCTACTCCTGCACCTATTTTCTATGTTTCTATAACCGCATTGCCAAATTCAACTTTTACTGACAAGGATGCAGCTCGTTGGTGAAGTAATGTCTCAAATAATAATCACTTCATCAAACGGAAAACATTAGCAGGACTGTGGAGAGGGGGACTCATGAGATCGGTCTCTGAGAGTCAGCACAGGCACGATGGGCCGAATAGCAAACTAACGTCAGAATCTGAGAGCTACGTCCTTCACTGTCGGCGGCTCGTTGGTCTAGGGGTATGATTCTCGCTTTGGGATTATAATAATTGAAATGCGAGAGGTCCCGGGTTCAAATCGCGGACGAGCCCTGCCAACTTTTAGTCAAAAAACCACTTCTCAGCCGGTCGACATGTGAGAAAACTGACATGTTTCAAATTAAAACGTGTGATTGCACTCCGTTGTTCACACAGCGTCCAAAAATCCTGGAGATTCCCAGGAGCAAAGTGAAACTCACCGAACTGAGTAAAGTTCATGTATTTCAGATGTACTCGGCTCTGTGTCTCATTGGACAACCTAAACCCGGGTTTGATTCCCGCAAATACTTGATCAGCATATCGTCCTTCCTGCACGCATGAGCTCACCTCCATTGGGATAAGCACATATTCAGCATCAATCTCAAATTCAACGTGAAACAGACTCTGCCCTGAATATGATTGCGTCCTGTTTCTCTCGCGCTGAAAAGATGTGAGAAGCTGGCTTTGGATTTAGTCCCTTGTCTGCCGAATTTAAACCGTGCAGGAAATCAATCCGGGGTGGCCAAGCTGCCTGGTCTGAATAAAAGGCGTTCAAACCCTACATTCCAGGCATGTTATAGTGTTCTGGCCTCAACATTCGGTTCAACGTATCGGATCATAAGCACCGCTCCCATTGTCTGCTAATGGGTCTGCTGTTCACACTAACACCTCCTCTGGTCCATCCTTCGTTACTTTATTGCCCGCTTACCACCCACTTTGCCTTTTCGCATTGTGCCATTTATTATTCAATCAATCCTACGCTCCACTGTATCACAGGCATTCCCTTTTGTCCTTCCTCGCTGCCTATTTTTTTCCAGGCGCTATTTTCGTGGAAAAATCTGTAAACTTTACATTTTTCTTAAAATATCGGAATGATCATCTGACTGAACGTGAGCCCGGGAAATTCATCCACAGAATGTTCACGGCCTGCTGAGTTTTACAGAATGATTTGTTTTTGTTCAGTGTCTTTCTGTATCCCTTTTAAGGTGATGTGCTGGTCTGCCCGGGGTCATTCTCTGTCTCTCCAAAATGGTGTGCTATCAGTATCGGATCATTATCTATCTGTTTAAAAGGAATGTGCTGTCTGTCCCGGATGTCAAATTTCAAATTTCAAAAACTGCCTTTGGAGGGTGCAGAATTCTTAGTTTGTTGGTGTGTTTGTGTAAGTGAGAGAGTGCGTGGAAACATTCTGCGCGATCTTACTGTGCATTTCATATCATGGGAGGAAAAATGCATTACATGCAACTTGAAGCCACACTGATTTGATTCAACACGCATTCGGGGACTGCCTGACAGGAGAAGAATCTGCTGTGGGATTTTGCTATTCCACATGTGAAAGAAGGAAAATTATATAAGTTAGAAACATAGCGATTTTAGCGAGAGCTTGCGGATGGGCTGTGTGACATGATGAGCTCTTCCCCCTTATTTTCAAATACAAATCAAATCAAGACAAGACAAGACATGACTGACTGACTGACTTTGTTTATATAAATATATGTATCAATATTTATATATGCATATATTTACATACATTCCCTACTTTTTAACTTTCACAATAAATGTGCTTTTCTGTTCTGCCTGCATTGGCTCTATTACATTTGACCTCTTTTACAGCACACGCAGCTTCTGTCTGATCCTGCAAAAAAGCACTCGCGACTTTAAAAGATGGCCTTTGTTGCCCACATCTTCCCTTGTGGCTTGTCTTACACCATGGGCTTACTCTGTTTGGGTATTTACTGACTGCACACCCTGAGTTCCAGTGGATTTCATGCAGTCGCACAGACTTCGTTCAATCAAAAATATATAGATTAAACAACAATTATTTATTTATTTCAATCAAATCAAATTCAATTTTTTGCAATAAAATTGTAAATTTATTTATTTTCTTGTGATGATAAATATATATATGTTTTAAATTGTCTTTTTGTCTGGGTTGGTTTTACTTCCCTCCCTCTTTCCTGCTTGTCTATCACCTGTGGCTTCAACAACCGTCCCAGTCCCGCGTGCTCATGAGAACCGCGCTCATTCACGCACAACACAATTGCATTCAGGAATGAAAGAAATTCCACTTTATTCTTCTGAAAGGGAACTGCTGTCCGTGAAGGGCAATTCTACAGCTGTGCAAGAGGGATGTGCTTCCTGTCCAGGATCATTCGATGTCTGTTTCAACGGGATGGTTGTCAGTTCCGGTTCATCAATTGCCCCTTTAAAACGTATTTTCTCATTATCCAGATCATCCTGTAAATGTAAAAAGGAGTGTGATTATCAGCTGTGATAACCGAATTGTTAAACTGTTGTGTTTCAAGCTACATTGACGTTGCCTGTGTCCGTGCACATCCATATCGCAGCGCCTCTGTTCATTACTCAAAATAAGCTCATGTTTTCCGACATCCACTCCTTGATGTAACCCTTGTCCCAAATTTGCTCTCAATATAAAAAACAACAAATTATATACCGACGGTAGAGGCCGCGTGGCCTAAAGGATAACGTGTCTGACTTCGATTGTAACTGTGATCTTATCAGAAGATTGCAGGTTCGAGTCCGTCAGCTATCGCGCTTCGTGAAATTTTATATTCTTTGTTTTGATGCTGCCTCAAAACCAACCATCTCGGACAGTCACTCACCTGAAGTCAAGGAAGCCTGTGTGCTTTAAGAAGCTCATGGCACATTTCCATCACTGTCGATCTGGTTGCTCGGGCAAAACAAACGGTGAAGTGGACTTTCGTGCACTTTATTTCTGTTCGAATGCAAAAAGTAGGGGATGGATGTCTGACTTTGCAGTAAATAGGAGACAAGGTGACTGATAGGTTGATGCAATGGACTGCTGATCCAGTATGCCCCCAGCTTCGTCGTTATTGTGTTGAACATTTTCCCCTAGTTTTTTTATTCAATCACATTTATCCTCATTGCCAAATTCACCTTTTACTGAAAAGGATGCAGCTCGTTGGTGAAGTAATGTCACAAAAAATAATCACTTCATAAAAGGTAAAACATGAGCAGGACGATGGAGAGGGGGACTCATGAGATCTGTCTCTGAGAGTCAGCACAGGCACGATGGGCCGAATAGCAAACTAACGTCAGAAACTGAGAGCTACGTTCCTCACTGTCGGCGGCTCGTTGGTCTAGGGGTATGATTCTCGCTTTGGGATTATAATAATTGAAATGCGAGAGGTCCCGGGTTCAAATCCCGGACGAGCCCTGCCAACTTTTAGTCAAAAAACGACTTCTCAGCCGGTCGACATGTGAGAAAACTGACATGTTTCAAATTAAAACGTGTGATTGCACTCCGTTGTGCACACAGCGTCCAAAAATCCTGGAGATTCCCAGGAGCAAAGTGAAACTCACCGAACTGAGTAAAGTTCATGTCTCTCAGATGCACTCGGCTCTGCGTCTCATTGGACAACATAAACCGCGGTTTGATTCCGGCAAATACTTGATCAGTGTATTTTCCTTTCTGCACGCATGAGCTCACCTCCACAGGGATAAGCATACATTCAACGTCAATCTCAAATTCAACGTGAAACAGACTCTGCCCTGAATATGATTGCGTCCTGTTTCTCTCGCGCTGAAAAGATGTGAGAAGCTGGCTTTGGATTTAGTCCCTTGTCTGCCGAATTTAAACCGTGCAGGAAATCAATCCGGGGTGGCCAAGCTGCCTGGTCTGAATAAAAGGCGTTCAAACCCTACATTCCAGGCATGTTATAGTGTTCTGGCCTCAACATTCGGTTCAACGTATCGGATCATAAGCACCGCTCCCATTGTCTGCTAATGGGTCTGCTGTTCACACTAACACCTCCTCTGGTCCATCCTTTCTTACTTTATTGCCCGCTTACCACCCACTTTGCCTTTTCGTATTGTGCCATTTATTATTCAATCAATCCTACGCTCCACTCTATCACAGGCATTCCCTTTTGTCCTTCCTCGCTGCCTATTTTTTTCCAGGCGCTATTTTCGTGGAAAAATCTGTAAATTTTACATTTTTCTTAAAATATCGGAATGATCATCTGACTGAACGTGAGCCCGGGAAATTCATCCACAGAATGTTCACGGCCTGCTGAGTTTTACAGAATGATTTGTTTTTGTTCAGTGTCTTTCTGTATCCCTTTTAAGGTGATGTGCTGGTCTGCCCGGGGACATTCTCTGTCTCTCCAAAATGGTGTGCTATCAGTATCGGATCATTATCTATCTGTTTAAAAGGAATGTGCTGTCTGTCCCGGATGTCAAATTTCAAATTTCAAAAATTGCCTTTGGAGGGTGCAGAATTCTTAGTTTGTTGGTGTGTTTGTGTAAGTGAGAGAGTGCGTGGAAACATTCTGCGCCATCTTACTGTGCATTTCATATCATGGGCGGAAAAATGCATTACATGCAACTTGAAGCCACACTGATTTGATTCAACACGCATTCGGGGACTGCCTGACAGGAGAAGAATCTGCTGTGGGATTTTGCTATTCCACATGTGAAAGAAGGCAAATTATATAATTTAGAAACATAGCGATTTTAGCGAGAGCTTGCGGATGGGCTGTGTGACATGATGAGCTCTTCCCCCTTATTTTCAAATACAAATCAAATCAAGACAAGACAAGACATGACTGACTGACTGACTTTGTTTATATAAATATATGTATCAATATTTATATATGCATATATTTACATACATTCCCTACTTTTTAACTTTCACAATAAATGTGCTTTTCTGTTCTGCCTGCATTGGCTCTATTACATTTGACCTCTTTCACAGCACACGCAGCTTCTGTCTGATCCTGCAAAAAAGCACTCGCGACTTTAAAAGATGGCCTTTGTTGCCCACATCTTCCCTTGTGGCTTGTCTTACACCATGGGCTTACTCTGTTTGGGTATTTACTGACTGCACACCCTGAGTTCCAGTGGATTTCATGCAGTCGCACAGACTTCGTTCAATCAAAAATATATAGATTAAACAACAATTATTTATTTATTTCAATCAAATCAAATTCAATTTTTTGCAATAAAATTGTAAATTTATTTATTTTCTTATAATGATAAATATATATATGTTTTAAATTGTCTTTTTGTCTGGGTTGGTTTTACTTCCCTCCCTCTTTCCTGCTTGTCCATCACCTGTGGCTTCAACAACCGTCCCAGTCCCGCGTGCTCATGAGAACCGCGCTCATTCACGCACAACACAATTGCATTCAGGAATGAAAGAAATTCCACTTTATTCTTCTGAAAGGGAACTGCTGTCCGTGAAGGGCAATTCTACAGCTGTGTAAGAGGGATGTGCTTCCTGTCCAGGATCATTCGATGTCTGTTTCAACGGGATGGTTGTCAGTTCCGGTTCATCAATTGCCCCTTTAAAACGTATTTTCTCATTATCCAGATTATCCTGTACATGTAAAAAGGAGTGTGATTAGCAGCTGTGAAAACCGAATTGTTAAACTGTTGTGTTTCAAGCTACGTTGACGTTGCCTGTGTCCGTGCACATCCATATCGCAGCGCCTCTGTTCATTACTCAAAATAAGCTCATGTTTTCCGACATCCACTCCTTGATATAACCCTTGTCCCAAATTTGCTCTAAATATAAAAAACAACAAATTATATACCGACGGTAGAGGCCGCGTGGCCTAAAGGATAAGGTGTCTGACTTCGATTGTAACTGTGATCTTATCAAAAGGTTGCAGGTTCGAGTCCGTCAGCTATCGCGCTTCGTGAAATTTTATATTCTTTGTTTTGATGCTGCCTCAAAACCAACCATCTCGGACAGTCACTCACCTGAAGTCAAGGAAGCCTGTGTGCTTTAAGAAGCTAATGGCACATTTCCATCACTGTCGATCTGGTTGCTCGGGCAAAACAAACGGTGAAGTAGACTTTCGTGCACTTTATTTCTGTTCGAATGCAAAAAGTAGGGGATGGATGTCTGACTTTGCAGTAAATAGGAGTCAAGGTGACTGATAGGTTGATGCAATGGACTGCTGATCCAGTATGCCCCCAGCTTCGTCGTTATTGTGTTAAACATTTTCCCCTAGTTTTTTTATTCAATCACATTTATCCTCATTGCCAAATTCACCTTTTACTGAAAAGGATGCAGCTCGTTGGTGAAGTAATGTCACAAAAAATAATCACTTCATAAAAGGGAAAACATTAGCAGGACGATGGAGAGGGGGACTCATGAGATCTGTCTCTGAGAGTCAGCACAGGCACGATGGGCCGAATAGCAAACTAACGTCAGAAACTGAGAGCTACGTTCCTCACTGTCGGCGGCTCGTTGGTCTAGGGGTATGATTCTCACTTTGGGATTATAATAATTGAAATGCGAGAGGTCCCGGGTTCAAATCCCGGACGAGCCCTGCCAACTTTTAGTCAAAAAACGACTTCTCAGCCGGTCGACATGTGAGAAAACTGACATGTTTCAAATTAAAACGTGTGATTGCACTCCGTTGTTCACACAGCGTCCAAAAATCCTGGAGATTCCCAGGAGCAAAGTGAAACTCACCGAACTGAGTAAAGTTCATGTCTCTCAGATGCACTCGGCTCTGCGTCTCATTGGACAACATAAACCGCGGTTTGATTCCGGCAAATACTTGATCAGGGTATTTTCCTTTCTGCACGCATGAGCTCACCTCCACAGGGATAAGCATACATTCAACGTCAATCTCAAATTCAACGTGAAACAGACTCTGCCCTGAATATGATTGCGTCCTGTTTCTCTCGCGCTGAAAAGATGTGAGAAGCTGGCTTTGGATTTAGTCCCTTGTCTGCCGAATTTAAACCGTGCAGGAAATCAATCCGGGGTGGCCAAGCTGCCTGGTCTGAATAAAAGGCGTTCAAACCCTACATTCCAGGCATGTTATAGTGTTCTGGCCTCAACATTCGGTTCAACGTATCGGATCATAAGCACCGCTCCCATTGTCTGCTAATGGGTCTGCTGTTCACACTAACACCTCCTCTGGTCCATCCTTCGTTACTTTATTGCCCGCTTACCACCCACTTTGCCTTTTCGCATTGTGCCATTTATTATTCAATCAATCCTACGCTCCACTGTATGACAGGCATTCCCTTTTGTCCTTCCTCGCTGCCTATTTTTTTCCAGGCGCTATTTTCGTGGAAAAATCTGTAAACTTTACATTTTTCTTAAAATATCGGAATGATCATCTGACGGAACGTGAGCCCGGGAAATTCATCCACAGAATGTTCACGGCCTGCTGAGTTTTACAGAATGATTTGTTTTTGTTCAGTGTCTTTCTGTATCCCTTTTAATGTGATGTGCTGGTCTGCCCGGGGTAATTCTCTGTCTCTCCAAAATGGTGTGCTATCAGTATCGGATCATTATCTATCTGTTTAAAAGGAATGTGCTGTCTGTCCCGGATGTCAAATTTCAAATTTCAAAAACTGCCTTTGGAGGGTGCAGAATTCTTAGTTTGTTGGTGTGTTTGTGTAAGTGAGAGAGTGCGTGGAAACATTCTGCACGATCTTACTGTGCATTTCATATCATGGGAGGAAAAATGCATTACATGCAACTTGAAGCCACACTGATTTGATTCAACACGCATTCGGGGACTGCCTGACAGGAGAAGAATCTGCTGTGGGATTTTGCTATTCCACATGTGAAAGAAGGCAAATTATATAAGTTAGAAACATAGCGATTTTAGCGAGAGCTTGCGGATGGGCTGTGTGACATGATGAGCTCTTCCCCCTTATTTTCAAATACAAATCAAATCAAGACAAGACAAGACATGACTGACTGACTGACTTTGTTTATATAAATATATGTATCAATATTTATATATGCATATATTTACATACATTCCCTACTTTTTAACTTTCACAATAAATGTGCTTTTCTGTTCTGCCTGCATTGGCTCTATTACATTTGACCTCTTTTACAGCACACGCAGCTTCTGTCTGATCCTGCAAAAAAGCACTCGCGACTTTAAAAGATGGCCTTTGTTGCCCACATCTTCCCTTGTGGCTTGTCTTACACCATGGGCTTACTCTGTTTGGGTATTTACTGACTGCACACCCTGAGTTCCAGTGGATTTCATGCAGTCGCACAGACTTCGTTCAATCAAAAATATATAGATTAAACAACAATTATTTATTTATTTCAATCAAATCAAATTCAATTTTTTGCAATAAAATTGTAAATTTATTTATTTTCTTATGATGATAAATATATATATGTTTTAAATTGTCTTTTTGTCTGGGTTGGTTTTACTTCCCTCCCCCTTTCCTGCTTGTCTATCACCTGTGGCTTCAACAACCGTCCCAGTCCCGCGTGCTCATGAGAACCGCGCTCATTCACGCACAATACAATTACATTCAGGAATGAAAGAAATTCCACTTTATTCTTCTGAAAGGGAACTGCTGTCCGTGAAGGGCAATTCTACAGCTGTGTAAGAGGGATGTGCTTCCTGTCCAGGATCATTCGATGTCTGTTTCAACGGGATGGTTGTCAGTTCCGGTTCATCAATTGCCCCTTTAAAACGTATTTTCTCATTATCCAGATCATCCTGTACATGTAAAAAGGAGTGTGATTATCAGCTATGATAACCGAATTGTTAAACTGTTGTGTTTCAAGTTACATTGACGTTGCCTGTGTCCGTGCACATCCATATCGCAGCGCCTCTGTTCATTACTCAAAATAAGCTCATGTTTTCCGACATCCACTCCTTGATGTAACCCTTGTCCCAAATTTGCTCTCAATATAAAAAACAACAAATTATACACCGACGGTAGAGGCCGCGTGGCCTAAAGGATAAGGTGTCTGACTTCGATTGTAACTGTGATCTTATCAGAAGATTGCAGGTTCGAGTCTGTCAGCTATCGTGCTTCGTGAAATTTTATATTCTTTGTTTTGATGCTGCCTCAAAACCAACCATCTCGGACAGTCACTCACGTGAAGTCAAGGAAGCCTGTGTGCTTTAAGAAGCTAATGGCACATTTCCATCACTGTCGATCTGGTTGCTCGGGCAAAACAAACGGTGAAGTAGACTTTCGTGCACTTTATTTCTGTTCGAATGCAAAAAGTAGGGGGTGGATGTCTGACTTTGCAGTAAATAGGAGACAAGGTGACTGATAGGTTGATGCAATGGACTGCTGATCCAGTATGCCCCCAGCTTCGTCGTTATTGTGTTAAACATTTTCCCCTAGTTTTTTTATTCAATCACATTTATCCTCATTGCCAAATTCACCTTTTACTGAAAAGGATGCAGCTCGTTGGTGAAGTAATGTCACAAAAAATAATCACTTCATAAAAGGTAAAACATCAGCAGGACCATGGAGAGGGGGACTCATGAGATCGGTCTCTGTGAGTCAGCACAGGTACGATGGGCCGAATAGCAAACTAACGTCAGAAACTGAGAGCTACGTTCTTCACTGTCGGCGGCTCGTTGGTCTAGGGGTATGATTCTCGCTTTGGGATTATAATAATTGAAATGCGAGAGGTCCCAGGTTCAAATCCGGACGAGCCCTGCCAACTTTTAGTCAAAAAACGACTTCTCAGCCGGTCGACATGTGAGAAAACTGACATGTTTCAAATTAAAACGTGTGATTGCACTCCGTTGTGCACACAGCGTCCAAAAATCCTGGAGATTCCCAGGAGCAAAGTGAAACTCACCGAACTGAGTAAATTTCATGTCTCTCAGATGCACTCGGCTCTGCGTCTCATTGGACAACATAAACCGCGGTTTGATTCCGGCAAATACTTGATCAGGGTATTTTCCTTTCTGCACGCATGAGCTCACCTCCACAGGGATAAGCATACATTCAACGTCAATCTCAAATTCAACGTGAAACAGACTCTGCCCTGAATATGATTGCGTCCTGTTTCTCTCGCGCTGAAAAGATGTGAGAAGCTGGCTTTGGATTTAGTCCCTTGTCTGCCGAATTTAAACCGTGCAGGAAATCAATCCGGGGTGGCCAAGCTGCCTGGTCTGAATAAAAGGCGTTCAAACCCTACATTCCAGGCATGTTATAGTGTTCTGGCCTCAACATTCGGTTCAACGTATCGGATCATAAGCACCGCTCCCATTGTCTGCTAATGGGTCTGCTGTTCACACTAACACCTCCTCTGGTCCATCCTTCGTTACTTTATTGCCCGCTTACCACCCACTTTGCCTTTTCGCATTGTGCCATTTATTATTCAATCAATCCTACGCTCCACTGTATGACAGGCATTCCCTTTTGTCCTTCCTCGCTGCCTATTTTTTTCCAGGCGCTATTTTCGTGGAAAAATCTGTAAACTTTACATTTTTCTTAAAATATCGGAATGATCATCTGACGGAACGTGAGCCCGGGAAATTCATCCACAGAATGTTCACGGCCTGCTGAGTTTTACAGAATGATTTGTTTTTGTTCAGTGTCTTTCTGTATCCCTTTTAATGTGATGTGCTGGTCTGCCCGGGGTAATTCTCTGTCTCTCCAAAATGGTGTGCTATCAGTATCGGATCATTATCTATCTGTTTAAAAGGAATGTGCTGTCTGTCCCGGATGTCAAATTTCAAATTTCAAAAACTGCCTTTGGAGGGTGCAGAATTCTTAGTTTGTTGGTGTGTTTGTGTAAGTGAGAGAGTGCGTGGAAACATTCTGCACGATCTTACTGTGCATTTCATATCATGGGAGGAAAAATGCATTACATGCAACTTGAAGCCACACTGATTTGATTCAACACGCATTCGGGGACTGCCTGACAGGAGAAGAATCTGCTGTGGGATTTTGCTATTCCACATGTGAAAGAAGGCAAATTATATAAGTTAGAAACATAGCGATTTTAGCGAGAGCTTGCGGATGGGCTGTGTGACATGATGAGCTCTTCCCCCTTATTTTCAAATACAAATCAAATCAAGACAAGACAAGACATGACTGACTGACTGACTTTGTTTATATAAATATATGTATCAATATTTATATATGCATATATTTACATACATTCCCTACTTTTTAACTTTCACAATAAATGTGCTTTTCTGTTCTGCCTGCATTGGCTCTATTACATTTGACCTCTTTTACAGCACACGCAGCTTCTGTCTGATCCTGCAAAAAAGCACTCGCGACTTTAAAAGATGGCCTTTGTTGCCCACATCTTCCCTTGTGGCTTGTCTTACACCATGGGCTTACTCTGTTTGGGTATTTACTGACTGCACACCCTGAGTTCCAGTGGATTTCATGCAGTCGCACAGACTTCGTTCAATCAAAAATATATAGATTAAACAACAATTATTTATTTATTTCAATCAAATCAAATTCAATTTTTTGCAATAAAATTGTAAATTTATTTATTTTCTTATGATGATAAATATATATATGTTTTAAATTGTCTTTTTGTCTGGGTTGGTTTTACTTCCCTCCCCCTTTCCTGCTTGTCTATCACCTGTGGCTTCAACAACCGTCCCAGTCCCGCGTGCTCATGAGAACCGCGCTCATTCACGCACAATACAATTACATTCAGGAATGAAAGAAATTCCACTTTATTCTTCTGAAAGGGAACTGCTGTCCGTGAAGGGCAATTCTACAGCTGTGTAAGAGGGATGTGCTTCCTGTCCAGGATCATTCGATGTCTGTTTCAACGGGATGGTTGTCAGTTCCGGTTCATCAATTGCCCCTTTAAAACGTATTTTCTCATTATCCAGATCATCCTGTACATGTAAAAAGGAGTGTGATTATCAGCTATGATAACCGAATTGTTAAACTGTTGTGTTTCAAGTTACATTGACGTTGCCTGTGTCCGTGCACATCCATATCGCAGCGCCTCTGTTCATTACTCAAAATAAGCTCATGTTTTCCGACATCCACTCCTTGATGTAACCCTTGTCCCAAATTTGCTCTCAATATAAAAAACAACAAATTATACACCGACGGTAGAGGCCGCGTGGCCTAAAGGATAAGGTGTCTGACTTCGATTGTAACTGTGATCTTATCAGAAGATTGCAGGTTCGAGTCTGTCAGCTATCGTGCTTCGTGAAATTTTATATTCTTTGTTTTGATGCTGCCTCAAAACCAACCATCTCGGACAGTCACTCACGTGAAGTCAAGGAAGCCTGTGTGCTTTAAGAAGCTAATGGCACATTTCCATCACTGTCGATCTGGTTGCTCGGGCAAAACAAACGGTGAAGTAGACTTTCGTGCACTTTATTTCTGTTCGAATGCAAAAAGTAGGGGGTGGATGTCTGACTTTGCAGTAAATAGGAGACAAGGTGACTGATAGGTTGATGCAATGGACTGCTGATCCAGTATGCCCCCAGCTTCGTCGTTATTGTGTTAAACATTTTCCCCTAGTTTTTTTATTCAATCACATTTATCCTCATTGCCAAATTCACCTTTTACTGAAAAGGATGCAGCTCGTTGGTGAAGTAATGTCACAAAAAATAATCACTTCATAAAAGGTAAAACATCAGCAGGACCATGGAGAGGGGGACTCATGAGATCGGTCTCTGTGAGTCAGCACAGGTACGATGGGCCGAATAGCAAACTAACGTCAGAAACTGAGAGCTACGTTCTTCACTGTCGGCGGCTCGTTGGTCTAGGGGTATGATTCTCGCTTTGGGATTATAATAATTGAAATGCGAGAGGTCCCGGGTTCAAATCCCGGACGAGCCCTGCCAACTTTTAGTCAAAAAACGACTTCTCAGCCGGTCGACATGTGAGAAAACTGACATGTTTCAAATTAAAACGTGTGATTGCACTCCGTTGTTCACAAAGCGTCCAAAAATCCTGGAGATTCCCAGGAGCAAAGTGAAACTCACCGAACTGAGTAAAGTTCATGTCTCTCAGATGCACTCGGCTCTGCGTCTCATTGGACAACATAAACCGCGGTTTGATTCCGGCAAATACTTGATCAGTGTATTTTCCTTTCTGCACGCATGAGCTCACCTCCACAGGGATAAGCATACATTCAACGTCAATCTCAAATTCAACGTGAAACAGACTCTGCCCTGAATATGATTGCGTCCTGTTTCTCTCGCGCTGAAAAGATGTGAGAAGCTGGCTTTGGATTAGTCCCTTGTCTGCCGAATTTAAACCGTGCAGGAAATCAATCCGGGGTGGCCAAGCTGCCTGGTCTGAATAAAAGGCGTTCAAACCCTACATTCCAGGCATGTTATAGTGTTCTGGCCTCAACATTCGGTTCAACGTATCGGATCATAAGCACCGCTCCCATTGTCTGCTAATGGGTCTGCTGTTCACACTAACACCTCCTCTGGTCCATCCTTCGTTACTTTATTGCCCGCTTACCACCCACTTTGCCTTTTCGCATTGTGCCATTTATTATTCAATCAATCCTACGCTCCACTGTATCACAGGCATTCCCTTTTGTCCTTCCTCGCTGCCTATTTTTTTCCAGGCGCTATTTTCGTGGAAAAATCTGTAAACTTTACATTTTTCTTAAAATATCGGAATGATCATCTGACTGAACGTGAGCCCGGCAAATTCATCCACAGAATGTTCACGGCCTGCTGAGTTTTACAGAATGATTTGTTTTTGTTCAGTGTCTTTCTGTATCCCTTTTAAGGTGATGTGCTGGTCTGCCCGGGGTCATTCTCTGTCTCTCCAAAATGGTGTGCTATCAGTATCGGATCATTATCTATCTGTTTAAAAGGAATGTGCTGTCTGTCCCGGATGTCAAATTTCAAATTTCAAAAACTGCCTTTGGAGGGTGCAGAATTCTTAGTTTGTTGGTGTGTTTGTGTAAGTGAGAGAGTGCGTGGAAGCATTCTGCGCGATCTTACTGTGCATTTCATATCATGGGAGGAAAAATGCATTACATGCAACTTGAAGCCACACTGATTTGATTCAACACGCATTCGGGGACTGCCTGACAGGAGAAGAATCTGCTGTGGGATTTTGCTATTCCACATGTGAAAGAAGGAAAATTATATAAGTTAGAAACATAGCGATTTTAGCGAGAGCTTGCGGATGGGCTGTGTGACATGATGAGCTCTTCCCCCTTATTTTCAAATACAAATCAAATCAAGACAAGACAAGACAAGACATGACTGACTGACTGACTTTGTTTATATAAATATATTTATCAATATTTATATATGCATATATTTACATACATTTCCTACTTTTTAACTTTCACAAGAAATGTGCTTTTCTGTTCTGCCTGCATTGGCTCTATTACATTTGACCTCTTTCACAGCACACGCAGCTTCTGTCTGATCCTGCAAAAAAGCACTCGCGACTTTAAAAGATGGCCTTTGTTGCCCACATCTTCCCTTGTGGCTTGTCTTACACCATGGGCTTACTCTGTTTGGGTATTTACTGACTGCACACCCTGAGTTCCAGTGGATTTCATGCAGTCGCACAGACTTCGTTCAATCAAAAATATATAGATTAAACAACAATTATTTATTTATTTCAATCAAATCAAATTCAATTTTTTGCAATAAAATTGTAAATTTATTTATTTTCTTATGATGATAAATATATATATGTTTTAAATTGTCTTTTTGTCTGGGTTGGTTTTACTTCCCTCCCTCTTTCCTGCTTGTCTGTCACCTGTGGCTTCAACAACCGTCCCAGTCCCGCGTGCTCATGAGAACCGCGCTCATTCACGCACAACACAATTGCATTCAGGAATGAAAGAAATTCCACTTTATTCTTCTGAAAGGGAACTGCTGTCCGTGAAGGGCAATTGTACAACTGTGTAAGAGGGATGTGCTTCCTGTCCAGGATCATTCGATGTCTGTTTCAACGGGATGGTTGTCAGTTCCGGTTCATCAATTGCCCCTTTAAAACGTATTTTCTCATTATCCAGATTATCCTGTACATGTAAAAAGGAGTGTGATTAGCAGCTGTGATAACCGACTTGTTAAACTGTTGTGTTTCAAGCTACATTGACGTTGCCTGTGTCCGTGCACATCCATATCGCAGCGCATCTGTTCATTACTCAAAATAAGCTCATGTTTTCCGACATCCACTCCTTGATATAACCCTTGTCCCAAATTTGCTCTCAATATAAAAAACAACAAATTATATACCGACGGTAGAGGCCGCGTGGCCTAAAGGATAAGGTGTCTGATTTCGATTGTAACTGTGATCTTATCAGAAGATTGCAGGTTCGAGTCCGTCAGCTATTGTGCTTCGTGAAATTTTATATTCTTTGTTTTGATGCTGCCTCAAAACCAACCATCTCGGACAGTCACTCACCTGAAGTCAAGGAAGCCTGTGTGCTTTAAGAAGCTAATGGCACATTTCCATCACTGTCGATCTGGTTGCTCGGGCAAAACAAACGGTGAAGTAAACTTTCGTGCACTTTATTTCTGTTCGAATGCAAAAAGTAGGGGATGGATGTCTGACTTTTCAGTAAATAGGAGACAAGGTGACTGATAGGTTGATGCAATGGACTGCTGATCCAGTATGCCCCCAGCTTCGTCGTTATTGTGTTAAACATTTTCCCCTAGTTTTTTTATTCAATCACATTTATCCTCATTGCCAAATTCACCTTTTACTGAAAAGGATGCAGCTCGTTGGTGAATTAATGTCACAAAAAATAATCACTTCATCAAAGGGAAAACATTAGCAGGACGATGGAGAGGGGGACTCATGAGATCGGTCTCTGAGAGTCAGCACAGGCACGATGGGCCGAATAGCAAACTAACGTCAGAAACTGAGAGCTACGTTCCTTGCTGTCGGCGGCTCGTTGGTCTCGGGGTGTGATTCTCGCTTTGGAATTATAATAATTGAAATGCGAGAGGTCACGGGTTCAAATCCCGGACGAGCCCTGCCAACTTTTAGTCAAAAAACGACTTCTCAGCCGGTCGACATGTGAGAAAACTGACATGTTTCAAATTAAAACGTGTGATTGCACTCCGTTGTTCACACAGCGTCCAAAAATCCTGGAGATTCCCAGGAGCAAAGTGAAACTCACCGAACTGAGTAAAGTTCATGTCTCTCAGATGCACTCGGCTCTGCGTCTCATTGGAGAACATAAACCGCGGTTTGATTCCGGCAAATACTTGATCAGTGTATTTTCCTTTCTGCACGCATGAGCTCACCTCCACAGGGATAAGCATACATTCAACGTCAATCTCAAATTCAACGTGAAACAGACTCTGCCCTGAATATGATTGCGTCCTGTTTCTCTCGCGCTGAAAAGATGTGAGAAGCTGGCTTTGGATTTAGTCCCTTGTCTGCCGAATTTAAACCGTGCAGGAAATCAATCCGGGCTGGCCAAGCTGCCTGGTCTGAATAAAAGGCGTTCAAACCCTACATTCCAGGCATGTTATAGTGTTCTGGCCTCAACATTCGGTTCAACGTATCGGATCATAAGCACCGCTCCCATTGTCTGCTAATGGGTTGCTGTTCACACTAACACCTCCTCTGGTCCATCCTTTCTTACTTTATTGCCCGCTTACCACCCACTTTGCCTTTTCGCATTGTGCCAATTATTATTCAATCAATCCTACGCTCCACTGTATCACAGGCATTCCCTTTTGTGCTTCCTCGCTGCCTATTTTTTTCCAGGCGCTATTTTCGTGGAAAAATCTGTAAACTTTACATTTTTCTTAAAATATCGGAATGATCATCTGACGGAACGTGAGCCCGGGAAATTCATCCACAGAATGTTCACGGCCTGCTGAGTTTTACAGAATGATTTGTTTTTGTTCAGTGTCTTTCTGTATCCCTTTTAAGGTGATGTGCTGGTCTGCCCGGGGTCATTCTCTGTCTCTCCAAAATGGTGTGCTATCAGTATCGGATCATTATCTATCTGTTTAAAAGGAATGTGCTATCTGTCCCGGATGTCAAATTTCAAATTTCAAAAACTGCCTTTGGAGGGTGCAGAATTCTTAGTTTGTTGGTGTGTTTGTGTATGTGAGAGAGTGCGTGGAAACATTCTGCGCGATCTTACTGTGCATTTCATATCATGGGAGGAAAAATGCATTACATGCAACTTGAAGCCACACTGATTTGATTCAACACGCATTCGGGGACTGCCTGACAGGAGAAGAATCTGCTGTGGGATTTTGCTATTCCACATGTGAAAGAAGGCAAATTATATAAGTTAGAAACATAGCGATTTTAGCGAGAGCTTGCGGATGGGCTGTGTGACATGATGAGCTCTTCCCCCTTATTTTCAAATACAAATCAAATCAAGACAAGACAAGACATGACTGACTGACTGACTTTGTTTATATAAATATATGTATCAATATTTATATATGCATATATTTACATACATTCCCTACTTTTTAACTTTCACAATAAATGTGCTTTTCTGTTCTGCCTGCATTGGCTCTATTACATTTGACCTCTTTCACAGCACACGCAGCTTCTGTCTGATCCTGCAAAAAAGCACTCGCGACTTTAAAAGATGACCTTTGTTGCCCACATCTTCCCTTGTGGCTTGTCTTACACCATGGGCTTACTCTGTTTGGGTATTTACTGACTGCACACCCTGAGTTCCAGTGGATTTCATGCAGTCGCACAGACTTCGTTCAATCAAAAATATATAGATTAAACAACAATTATTTATTTATTTCAATCAAATCAAATTCAATTTTTTGCAATAAAATTGTAAATTTATTTATTTTCTTATTATGATAAATATATATATGTTTTAAATTGTCTTTTTGTCTGGGTTGGTTTTACTTCCCTCCCTCTTTCCTGCTTGTCTATCACCTGTGGCTTCAACAACCGTCCCAGTCCCGCGTGCTCATGAGAACCGCGCTCATTCACGCACAACACAATTGCATTCAGGAATGAAAGAAATTCCACTTTATTCTTCTGAAAGGGAACTGCTGTCCGTGAAGGGCAATTCTACAGCTGTGTAAGAGGGATGTGCTTCCTGTCCAGGATCATTCGATGTCTGTTTCAACGGGATGGTTGTCAGTTCCGGTTCATCAATTGCTCCTTTAAAACGTATTTTCTCATTATCCAGATCATCCTGTACATGTAAAAAGGAGTGTGATTATCAGCTGTGATAACCGAATTGTTAAACTGTTGTGTTTCAAGCTACATTGACGTTGCCTGTGTCCGTGCACATCCATATCGCAGCGCATCTGTTCATTACTCAAAATAAGCTCATGTTTTCCGATATCCACTCCTTGATATAACCCTTGTCCCAAATTTGCTCTCAATATAAATAACAACAAATTATATACCGTCGGTAGAGGCCGCGTGGCCTAAAGGATAAGGTGTCTGACTTCGATTGTAACTGTGATCTTATCAGAAGATTGCAGGTTCGAGTCCGTCAGCTATTGCGCTTCGTGAAATTTTATATTCTTTGTTTTGATGCTGCCTCAAAACCAACCATCTCGGACAGTCACTCACCTGAAGTCAAGGAAGGCTGTGTGCTTTAAGAAGCTAATGGCACATTTCCATCAATGTCGATCTGGTTGCACGGGCAAAACAAGCGGTGAAGTAGACTTTCGTGCACTTTATTTCTGTTCGAATGCAAAAAGTAGGGGATGGATGTCTGACTTTGCAGTAAATAGGAGACAAGGTGACTGATAGGTTGATGCAATGGACTGCTGATCAGGTATGCCCCCAGCTTCGTCGTTATTGTGTTAAACATTTTCCCCTAGTTTTTTTATTCAATCACATTTATCCTCATTGCCAAATTCACCTTTTACTGAAAAGGATGCAGCTCGTTGGTGAAGTAATGTCACAAAAAATAATCACTTCATCAAAGGGAAAACATTATCAGGACGATGGAGAGGGGGACTCATGAGATCGGTCTCTGAGAGTCAGCACAGGCACGATGGGCCGAATAGCAAACTAACGTCAGAAACTGAGAGCTACGTTCCTCAGTGTCGGCGGCTCGTTGGTCTAGGGGTATGATTCTCGCTTTGTGATTATAATAATTGAAATGCGAGAGGTCGCGGGTTCAAATCCCAGACGAGCCCTGCCAACTTTTAGTCAAAAAACGACTTCTCAGCCGGTCGACATGTGAGAAAACTGACATGTTTCAAATTAAAACGTGTGATTGCACTCCGTTGTTCACACAGAGTCCAAAAATCCTGGAGATTCCCAGGAGCAAAGTGAAACTCACCGAACTGAGTGAAGTTCATGTCTCTCAGATGCACTCGGCTCTGCGTCTCATTGGACAACATAAACCGCGGTTTGATTCCGGCAAATACTTGATCAGTGTATTTTCCTTTCTGCACGCATGAGCTCACCTCCACAGGGATAAGCATACATTCAACGTCAATCTCAATTCAACGTGAAACAGACTCTGCCCTGAATATGATTGCGTCCTGTTTCTCTCGCGCTGAAAAGATGTGAGAAGCTGGCTTTGGATTTAGTCCCTTGTCTGCCGAATTTAAACCGTGCAGGAAATCAATCCGGGGTGGCCAAGCTGCCTGGTCTGAATAAAAGGCGTTCAAACCCTACATTCCAGGCATGTTATAGTGTTCTGGCCTCAACATTCGGTTCAACGTATCGGATCATAAGCACCGCTCCCATTGTCTGCTAATGGGTCTGCTGTTCACACTAACACCTCCTCTGGTCCATCCTTCGTTACTTTATTGCCCGCTTACCACCCACTTTGCCTTTTCGCATTGTGCCATTTATTATTCAATCAATCCTACGCTCCACTGTATCACAGGCATTCCCTTTTGTCCTTCCTCGCTGCCTATTTTTTTCCAGGCGCTATTTTCGTGGAAAAATCTGTAAACTTTACATTTTTCTTAAAATATCGGAATGATCATCTGACGGAACGTGAGCCCGGGAAATTCATCCACAGAATGTTCACTGCCTGCTGAGTTTTACAGAATGATTTGTTTTTGTTCAGTGTCTTTCTGTATCCCTTTTAAGGTGATGTGCTGGTCTGCCCGGGGTCATTCTCTGTCTCTCCAAAATGGTGTGCTATCAGTATCGGATCATTATCTATCTGTTTAAAAGGAATGTGCTGTCTGTCCCGGATGTCAAATTTCAAATTTCAAAAACTGCCTTTGGAGGGTGCAGAATTCTTAGTTTGTTGGTGTGTTTGTGTAAGTGAGAGAGTGCGTGGAAACATTCTGCGCGATCTTACTGTGCATTTCATATCATGGGAGGAAAAATGCATTACATGCAACTTGAAGCCACACTGATTTGATTCAACACGCATTCGGGGATTGCCTGACAGGAGAAGAATCTGCTGTGGGATTTTGCTATTCCACATGTGAAAGAAGGCAAATTATATAAGTTAGAAACATAGCGATTTTAGCGAGAGCTTGCGGATGGGCTGTGTGACATGATGAGCTCTTCCCCCTTATTTTCAAATACAAATCAAATCAAGACAAGACAAGACATGACTGACTGACTGACTTTGTTTATATAAATATATGTATCAATATTTATATATGCATATATTTACATACATTCCCTACTTTTTAACTTTCACAATAAATGTGCTTTTCTGTTCTGCCTGCATTGGCTCTATTACATTTGACCTCTTTCACAGCACACGCAGCTTCTGTCTGATCCTGCAAAAAAGCACTCGCGACTTTAAAAGATGGCCTTTGTTGCCCACATCTTCCCTTGTGGCTTGTCTTACACCATGGGCTTACTCTGTTTGGGTATTTACTGACTGCACACCCGGAGTTCCAGTGGATTTCATGCAGTCGCACAGACTTCGTTCAATCAAAAATATATAGATTAAACAACAATTATTTATTTATTTCAATCAAATCCAATTCAATTTTTTGCAATAAAATTGTAAATTTATTTATTTTCTTATGATGATAAATATATATATGTTTTAAATTGTCTTTTTGTATGGGTTGGTTTTACTTCCCTCCCTCTTTCCTGCTTGTCTATCACCTGTGGCTTCAACAACCGTCCCAGTCCCGCGTGCTCATGAGAACCGCGCTCATTCACGCACAACACAATTGCATTCAGGAATGAAAGAAATTCCACTTTATTCTTCTGAAAGGGAACTGCTGTCCGTGAAGGGCAATTCTACAGCTGTGTAAGAGGGATGTGCTTCCTGTCCAGGATCATTCGATGTCTGTTTCAACGGGATGGTTGTCAGTTCCGGTTCATCAATTGCCCCTTTAAAACGTATTTTCTCATTATCCAGATCATCCTGTACATGTAAAAAGGAGTGTGATTATCTGCTGTGATAACCGAATTGTTAAACTGTTGTGTTTCAAGCTACATTGACGTTGCCTGTGTCCGTGCACATCCATATCGCAGCGCATCTGTTCATTACTCAAAATAAGCTCATGTTTTCCGATATCCACTCCTTGATGTAACCCTTGTCCCAAATTTGCTCTCAATATAAAAAACAACAAATTATATACCGACGGTAGAGGCCGCGTGGCCTAAAGGATAAGGTGTCTGACTTCGATTGTAACTGTGATCTTATCAGAAGATTGCAGTTTCGAGTCCGTCAGCTATCGCGCTTCGTGAAATTTTATATTCTTTGTTTTGATGCTGCCTCAAAACCAACCATCTCGGACAGTCACTCACCTGAAGTCAAGGAAGCCTGTTTGCTTCAAGAAGCTAATGGCACATTTCCATCAATGTCGATCTGGTTGCACGGGCAAAACAAGCGGTGAAGTAGACTTTCGTGCACTTTATTTCTGTTCGAATGCAAAAAGTAGGGGATGGATGTCTGACTTTGCAGTAAATAGGAGTCAAGGTGACTGATAGGTTGATGCAATGGACTGCTGATCCAGTATGCCCCCAGCTTCGTCGTTATTGTGTTAAACATCTTCCCCTTGTTTTTTTATTCAATCACATTTATCCTCATTGCCAAATTCACCTTTTACTGAAAAGGATGCAGCTCGTTGGTGAAGTAATGTCACAAAAAATAATCACTTCATCAAAGGGAAAACATTAGCAGGACGATGGAGAGGGGGACTCATGAGATCGGTCTCTGAGAGTCAGCACAGGCACGATGGGCCGAATAGCAAACTAACGTCAGAAACTGAGAGCTACGTTCTTCGCTGTCGGCGGCTCGTTGTCTAGGGGTATGATTCTCGCTTTGGGATTATAATAGTTGAAAAGCGAGAGGTCCCGAGTTCAAATCCCGGACGAGCCCTGCCAACTTTTTGTCAAAAAACGACGTCTCAGCCGGTCGACATGTGAGAAAACTGACATGTTTCAAATTAAAACGTGTGATTGCACTCCTTTGTTCAAACAGCGTCCAAAAATCCTGGAGATTCCCAGGAGCAAAGTGCAACTCACCGAACTGAGTAAAGTTCATGTCTCTCAGATGTACTCGGCTCTGCGTCTCATTGGACAACCTGAACCGCGGTTTGATTCCGCCAAATACTTGATCAGGGTATTTTCCTTTCTGCACGCATGAGCTCACCTCCACAGGGATAAGCATACATTCAACGTCAATCTCAAATTCAACGTGAAACAGACTCTGCCCTGAATATGATTGCGTCCTGTTTCTCATGCGCTGAAAAGATGTGAGAAGCTGGCTTTGGATTTAGTCCCTTGTCTGCCGAATTTAAACCGTGCAGGAAATCAATCCGGGGTGGCCAAGCTGCCTGGTCTGAATAAAAGGCGTTCAAACCCTACATTCCAGGCATGTTATAGTGTTCTGGCATCAACATTCGGTTCAACGTATCGGATCATAAGCACTGCTCCCATTGTCTGCTAATGGGTCTGCTGTTCACACTAACACCTCCTCTGGTCCATCCTTTCTTACTTTATTGCCCGCTTACCACCCACTTTGCCTTTTCGCATTGTGCCAATTATTATTCAATCAATCCTACGCTCCACTGTATCACAGGCATTCCCTTTTGTCCTTCCTCGCTGCCTATTTTTTTCCAGGCGCTATTTTCGTGGAAAAATCTGTAAACTTTACATTTTTCTTAAAATATCGGAATGATCATCTGACTGAACGTGAGCCCGGGAAATTCATCCACAGAATGTTCACGGCCTGCTGAGTTTTACAGAATGATTTGTTTTTGTTCAGTGTCTTTCTGTATCCCTTTTAAGGTGATGTGCTGGTCTGCCCGGCGTCATTCTCTGTCTCTCCAAAATGGTGTGCTATCTGTATCGGATCATTATCTATCTGTTTAAAAGGAATGTGCTGTCTGTCCCGGATGTCAAATTTCAAATTTCAAAAACTGCCTTTGGAGTGTGCAGAATTCTTAGTTTGTTGGTGTGTTTGTGTAAGTGAGAGAGTGCGTGGAAACATTCTGCGCGATCTTACTGTGCATTTCATATCATGGGAGGAAAAATGCATTACATGCAACTTGAAGCCACACTGATTTGATTCAACACGCATTCGGGGACTGCCTGACAGGAGAAGAATCTGCTGTGGGATTTTGCTATTCCACATGTGAAAGAAGGCAAATTATATAAGTTAGAAACATAGCGATTTTAGCGAGAGCTTGCGGATGGGCTGTGTGACATGATGAGCTCTTCCTCCTTATTTTCAAATACAAATCAAATCAAGACAAGACAAGACATGACTGACTGACTGACTTTGTTTATATAAATATATGTATCAATATTTATATATGCATATATTTACATACATTCCCTACTTTTTAACTTTCACAATAAATGTGCTTTTCTGTTCTGCCTGCATTGGCTCTATTACATTTGACCTCTTTCACAGCACACGCAGCTTCTGTCTGATCCTGCAAAAAAGCACTCGCGACTTTAAAAGATGGCCTTTGTTGCCCACATCTTCCCTTGTGGCTTGTCTTACACCATGGGCTTACTCTGTTTGGGTATTTACTGACTGCACACCCTGAGTTCCAGTGGATTTCATGCAGTCGCACAGACTTCGTTCAATCAAAAATATATAGATTAAACAACAATTACTTATTTATTTCAATCAAATCAAATTCAATTTTTTGCAATAAAATTGTAAATTTATTTATTTTCTTATTATGATAAATATGTATATGTTTTAAATTGTCTTTTTGTCTGGGTTGGTTTTACTTCCCTCCCTCTTTCCTGCTTGTCTATCACCTGTGGCTTCAACAACCGTCCCAGTCCCGCGTGCTCATGAGAACCGCGCTCATTCACGCACAACACAATTGCATTCAGGAATGAAAGAAATTCCACTTTATTCTTCTGAAAGGGAACTGCTGTCCGTGAAGGGCAATTCTACAGCTGTGTAAGAGGGATGTGCTTCCTGTCCAGGATCATTCGATTTCTGTTTCAACGGGATGGTTGTCAGTTCCGGTTCATCAATTGCCCCTTTAAAACGTATTTTCTCATTATCCAGATCATCCTGTACATGTAAAAAGGAGTGTGATTATCAGCTGTGATAACCGAATTGTTAAACTGTTGTGTTTCAAGCTACATTGACGTTGCCTGTGTCCGTGCACATCCATATCGCAGCGCATCTGTTCATTACTCAAAATAAGCTCATGTTTTCCGACATCCACTCCTTGATATAACCCTTGTCCCAAATTTGCTCTCAATATAAAAAACAACAAATTATAGACCGACGGTAGAGGCCGCGTGGCCTAAAGGATAAGGTGTCTGACTTCGATTGCAACTGTGATCTTATCAGAAGATTGCAGGTTCGAGTCCGTCAGCTATCGCGCTTCGTGAAATTTTATATTCTTTGTTTTGATGCTGCCTCAAAACCAACCATCTCGGACAGTCACTCACCTGAAGTCAAGGAAGCCTGTGTGCTTTAAGAAGCTAATGGCACATTTCCATCACTGTCGATCTGGTTGCTAGGGCAAAACAAACGGTGAAGTAGACTTTCGTGCACTTTATTTCTGTTCGAATGCAAAAAGTAGGGGATGGATGTCTGACTTTGCAGTAAATAGGAGTCAAGGTGACTGATAGGTTGATGCAATGGACTGCTGATCCAGTATGCCCCCAGCTTCGTCGTTATTGTGTTAAACATTTTCCCCTAGTTTTTTTTATTCAATCACATTTATCCTCATTGCCAAATTCACCTTTTACTGAAAAGGATGCAGCTCGTTGGTGAAGTAATGTCACAAAAAATAATCACTTCATAAAAGGTAAAACATTAGCAGGACGATGGAGAGGAGGACTCATGAGATCGGTCTCTGAGAGTTAGCACAGGCACGATGGGCCGAATAGCAAACTAACGTCAGAAACTGAGAGCTACGTTCCTCACTGTCGGCGGCTCGTTGGTCTAGGGGTATGATTCTCGCTTTGGGATTATAATAATTGAAATGCGAGAGGTCCCGGGTTCAAATCCCGGACGAGCCCTGCCAACTTTTAGTCAAAAAACGACTTCTCAGCTGGTCGACATGTGAGAAAACTGACATGTTTCAAATTAAAACGTGTGATTGCACTCCGTTGTTCACACAGCGTCCAAAAATCCTGGAGATTCCCAGGAGCAAAGTGAAACTCACCGAACTGAGTTAAGTTCATGTCTCTCAGATGCACTCGGCTCTGCGTCTCATTGGACAACATAAACCGCGGTTTGATTCCGGCAAATACTTGATCAGGGTATTTTCCTTTCTGCACGCATGAGCTCACCTCCACAGGGATAAGCATACATTCAACGTCAATCTCAAATTCAACGTGAAACAGACTCTGCCCTGAATATGATTGCGTCCTGTTTCTCATGCGCTGAAAAGATGTGAGAAGCTGGCTTTGGATTTAGTCCCTTGTCTGCCGAATTTAAACCGTGCAGGAAATCAATCCGGGGTGGCCAAGCTGCCTGGTCTGAATAAAAGGCGTTCAAACCCTACATTCCAGGCATGTTATAGTGTTCTGGCATCAACATTCGGTTCAACGTATCGGATCATAAGCACTGCTCCCATTGTCTGCTAATGGGTCTGCTGTTCACACTAACACCTCCTCTGGTCCATCCTTTCTTACTTTATTGCCTGCTTACCACCCACTTTGCCTTTTCGCATTGTGCCAATTATTATTCAATCAATCCTACGCTCCACTGTATCACAGGCATTCCCTTTTGTCCTTCCTCGCTGCCTATTTTTTTCCAGGCGCTATTTTCGTGGAAAAATCTGTAAACTTTACATTTTTCTTAAAATATCGGAATGATCATCTGACTGAACGTGAGCCCGGGAAATTCATCCACAGAATGTTCACGGCCTGCTGAGTTTTACAGAATGATTTGTTTTTGTTCAGTGTCTTTCTGTATCCCTTTTAAGGTGATGTGCTGGTCTGCCCGGCGTCATTCTCTGTCTCTCCAAAATGGTGTGCTATCAGTATCGGATCATTATCTATCTGTTTAAAAGGAATGTGCTGTCTGTCCCGGATGTCAAATTTCAAATTTCAAAAACTGCCTTTGGAGTGTGCAGAATTCTTAGTTTGTTGGTGTGTTTGTGTAAGTGAGAGAGTGCGTGGAAACATTCTGCGCGATCTTACTGTGCATTTCATATCATGGGAGGAAAAATGCATTACATGCAACTTGAAGCCACACTGATTTGATTCAACACGCATTCGGGGACTGCCTGACAGGAGAAGAATCTGCTGTGGGATTTTGCTATTCCACATGTGAAAGAAGGCAAATTATATAAGTTAGAAACATAGCGATTTTAGCGAGAGCTTGCGGATGGGCTGTGTGACATGATGAGCTCTTCCTCCTTATTTTCAAATACAAATCAAATCAAGACAAGACAAGACATGACTGACTGACTGACTTTGTTTATATAAATATATGTATCAATATTTATATATGCATATATTTACATACATTCCCTACTTTTTAACTTTCACAATAAATGTGCTTTTCTGTTCTGCCTGCATTGGCTCTATTACATTTGACCTCTTTCACAGCACACGCAGCTTCTGTCTGATCCTGCAAAAAAGCACTCGCGACTTTAAAAGATGGCCTTTGTTGCCCACATCTTCCCTTGTGGCTTGTCTTACACCATGGGCTTACTCTGTTTGGGTATTTACTGACTGCACACCCTGAGTTCCAGTGGATTTCATGCAGTCGCACAGACTTCGTTCAATCAAAAATATATAGATTAAACAACAATTACTTATTTATTTCAATCAAATCAAATTCAATTTTTTGCAATAAAATTGTAAATTTATTTATTTTCTTATTATGATAAATATGTATATGTTTTAAATTGTCTTTTTGTCTGGGTTGGTTTTACTTCCCTCCCTCTTTCCTGCTTGTCTATCACCTGTGGCTTCAACAACCGTCCCAGTCCCGCGTGCTCATGAGAACCGCGCTCATTCACGCACAACACAATTGCATTCAGGAATGAAAGAAATTCCACTTTATTCTTCTGAAAGGGAACTGCTGTCCGTGAAGGGCAATTCTACAGCTGTGTAAGAGGGATGTGCTTCCTGTCCAGGATCATTCGATTTCTGTTTCAACGGGATGGTTGTCAGTTCCGGTTCATCAATTGCCCCTTTAAAACGTATTTTCTCATTATCCAGATCATCCTGTACATGTAAAAAGGAGTGTGATTATCAGCTGTGATAACCGAATTGTTAAACTGTTGTGTTTCAAGCTACATTGACGTTGCCTGTGTCCGTGCACATCCATATCGCAGCGCATCTGTTCATTACTCAAAATAAGCTCATGTTTTCCGACATCCACTCCTTGATATAACCCTTGTCCCAAATTTGCTCTCAATATAAAAAACAACAAATTATATACCGTCGGTAGAGGCCGCGTGGCCTAAAGGATAAGGTGTCTGACTTCGATTGCAACTGTGATCTTATCAGAAGATTGCAGGTTCGAGTCCGTCAGCTATCGCGCTTCGTGAAATTTTATATTCTTTGTTTTGATGCTGCCTCAAAACCAACCATCTCGGACAGTCACTCACCTGAAGTCAAGGAAGCCTGTGTGCTTTAAGAAGCTAATGGCACATTTCCATCACTGTCGATCTGGTTGCTAGGGCAAAACAAACGGTGAAGTAGACTTTCGTGCACTTTATTTCTGTTCGAATGCAAAAAGTAGGGGATGGATGTCTGACTTTGCAGTAAATAGGAGTCAAGGTGACTGATAGGTTGATGCAATGGACTGCTGATCCAGTATGCCCCCAGCTTCGTCGTTATTGTGTTAAACATTTTCCCCTAGTTTTTTTATTCAATCACATTTATCCTCATTGCCAAATTCACCTTTTACTGAAAAGGATGCAGCTCGTTGGTGAAGTAATGTCACAAAAAATAATCACTTCATAAAAGGTAAAACATTAGCAGGACGATGGAGAGGGGGACTCATGAGATCGGTCTCTGAGAGTTAGCACAGGCACGATGGGCCGAATAGCAAACTAACGTCAGAAACTGAGAGCTACGTTCCTCACTGTCGGCGGCTCGTTGGTCTAGGGGTATGATTCTCGCTTTGGGATTATAATAATTGGAATGCGAGAGGTCCCGGGTTCAAATCCCGGACGAGCCCTGCCAACTTTTAGTCAAAAAACGACTTCTCAGCTGGTCGACATGTGAGAAAACTGACATGTTTCAAATTAAAACGTGTGATTGCACTCCGTTGTTCACACAGCGTCCAAAAATCCTGGAGATTCCCAGGAGCAAAGTGAAACTCACCGAACTGAGTAAAGTTCATGTCTCTCAGATGCACTCGGCTCTGCGTCTCATTGGACAACATAAACCGCGGTTTGATTCCGGCAAATACTTGATCAGGGTATTTTCCTTTCTGCACGCATGAGCTCACCTCCACAGGGATAAGCATACATTCAACGTCAATCTCAAATTCAACGTGAAACAGACTCTGCCCTGAATATGATTGCGTCCTGTTTCTCTCGCGCTGAAAAGATGTGAGAAGCTGGCTTTGGATTTAGTCCCTTGTCTGCCGAATTTAAACCGTGCAGGAAATCAATCCGGGGTGGCCAAGCTGCCTGGTCTGAATAAAAGGCGTTCAAACCCTACATTCTAGGCATGTTATAGTGTTCTGGCCTCAACATTCGGTTCAACGTATCGGATCATAAGCACCGCTCCCATTGTCTGCTAATGGGTCTGCTGTTCACACTAACACCTCCTCTGGTCCATCCTTTCTTACTTTATTGCCCGCTTACCACCCACTTTGCCTTTTCGCATTGTGCCAATTATTATTCAATCAATCCTACGCTCCACTGTATCACAGGCATTCCCTTTTGTCCTTCCTCGCTGCCTATTTTTTTCCAGGCGCTATTTTCGTGGAAAAATCTGTAAACTTTACATTTTCCTTAAAATATCGGAATGATCATCTGACTGAACGTGAGCCCTGGAAATTCATCCACAGAATGTTCACGGCCTGCTGAGTTTTACAGAATGATTTGTTTTTGTTCAGTGTCTTTCTGTATCCCTTTTAAGGTGATGTGCTGGTCTGCACGGCGTCATTCTCTGTCTCTCCAAAATGGTGTGCTATCAGTATCGGATCATTATCTATCTGTTTAAAAGGAATGTGCTGTCTGTCCCGGATGTCAAATTTCAAATTTCAAAAACTGCCTTTGGAGGGTGCAGAATTCTTAGTTTGTTGGTGTGTTTGTGTAAGTGAGAGAGTGCGTGGAAACATTCTGCGCGATCTTACTGTGCATTTCATATCATGGGAGGAAAAATGCATTACATGCAACTTGAAGCCACACTGATTTGATTCAACACGCATTCGGGGACTGCCTGACAGGAGAAGAATCTGCTGTGGGATTTTGCTATTCCACATGTGAAAGAAGGCAAATTATATAAGTTAGAAACATAGCGATTTTAGCGAGAGCTTGCGGATGGGCTGTGTGACATGATGAGCTCTTCCCCCTTATTTTCAAATACAAATCAAATCAAGACAAGACAAGACATGACTGACTGACTGACTTTGTTTATATAAATATATGTATCAATATTTATATATGCATATATTTACATACATTCCCTACTTTTTAACTTTCACAATAAATGTGCTTTTCTGTTCTGCCTGCATTGGCTCTATTACATTTGACCTCTTTCACAGCACACGCAGCTTCTGTCTGATCCTGCAAAAAAGCACTCGCGACTTTAAAAGATGGCCTTTGTTGCCCACATCTTCCCTTGTGGCTTGTCTTACACCATGGGCTTACTCTGTTTGGGTATTTACTGACTGCACACCCTGAGTTCCAGTGGATTTCATGCAGTCGCACAGACTTCGTTCAATCAAAAATATATAGATTAAACAACAATTATTTATTTATTTCAATCAAATCAAATTCAATTTTTTGCAATAAAATTGTAAATTTATTTATTTTCTTATTATGATAAATATGTATATGTTTTAAATTGTCTTTTTGTCTGGGTTGGTTTTACTTCCCTCCCTCTTTCCTGCTTGTCTATCACCTGTGGCTTCAACAACCGTCCCAGCCCCGCGTGCTCATGAGAACCGCGCTAATTCACGCACAACACAATTGCATTCAGGAATGAAAGAAATTCCACTTTATTCTTCTGAAAGGGAACTGCTGTCCATGAAGGGCAATTCTACAGCTGTGTAAGAGGGATGTGCTTCCTGTCCAGGATCATTCGATGTCTGTTTCAACGGGATGGTTGTCAGTTCCGGTTCATCAATTGCCCCTTTAAAACGTATTTTCTCATTATCCAGATCATCCTGTACATGTAAAAAGGAGTGTGATTATCAGCTGTGAAAACCGAATTGTTAAACTGTTGTGTTTCAAGCTACATTGACGTTGCCTGTGTCCGTGCACATCCATATCGCAGCGCCTCTGTTCATTACTCAAAATAAGCTCATGTTTTCCGACATCCACTCCTTGATGTAACCCTTGTCCCAAATTTGCTCTCAATATAAAAAACAACAAATTATATACCGACGGTAGAGGCCGCGTGGCCTAAAGGATAACGTGTCTGACTTCGATTGTAACTGTGATCTTATCAGAAGATTGCAGGTTCGAGTCCGTCAGCTATCGCGCTTCGTGAAATTTTATATTCTTTGTTTTGATGCTGCCTCAAAACCAACCATCTCGGACAGTCACTCACCTGAAGTCAAGGAAGCCTGTGTGCTTTAAGAAGCTAATGGCACATTTCCATCACTGTCGATCTGGTTGCTAGGGCAAAACAAACGGTGAAGTAGACTTTCGTGCACTTTATTTCTGTTCGAATGCAAAAAGTAGGGGATGGATGTCTGACTTTGCAGTAAATAGGAGTCAAGGTGACTGATAGGTTGATGCAATGGACTGCTGATCCAGTATGCCCCCAGCTTCGTCGTTATTGTGTTAAACATTTTCCCCTAGTTTTTTTTATTCAATCACATTTATCCTCATTGCCAAATTCACCTTTTACTGAAAAGGATGCAGCTCGTTGGTGAAGTAATGTCACAAAAAATAATCACTTCATAAAAGGTAAAACATTAGCAGGACGATGGAGAGGGGGACTCATGAGATCGGTCTCTGAGAGTCAGCACAGGCACGATGGGCCGAATAGCAAACTAACGTCAGAAACTGAGAGCTACGTTCTTCACTGTCGGCGGCTCGTTGGTCTAGGGGTATGATTCTCGCTTTGGGATTATAATAATTGAAATGCGAGAGGTCCCGGGTTCAAATCCCGGACGAGCCCTGCCAACTTTTAGTCAAAAAACGACTTCTCAGCCGGTCGACATGTGAGAAAACTGACATGTTTCAAATTAAAACGTGTGATTGCACTCCGTTGTTCACAAAGCGTCCAAAAATCCTGGAGATTCCCAGGAGCAAAGTGAAACTCACCGAACTGAGTAAAGTTCATGTCTCTCAGATGCACTCGGCTCTGCGTCTCATTGGACAACATAAACCGCGGTTTGATTCCGGCAAATACTTGATCAGTGTATTTTCCTTTCTGCACGCATGAGCTCACCTCCACAGGGATAAGCATACATTCAACGTCAATCTCAAATTCAACGTGAAACAGACTCTGCCCTGAATAAGATTGCGTCCTGTTTCTCTCGCGCTGAAAAGATGTGAGAAGCTGGCTTTGGATTTAGTCCCTTGTCTGCCAAATTTAAACCGTGCAGGAAATCAATCCGTGGTGGCCAAGCTGCCTGGTCTGAATAAAAGGCGTTCAAACCCTACATTCCAGGCATGTTATAGTGTTCTGGCCTCAACATTCGGTTCAACGTATCGGATCATAAGCACCGCTCCCATTGTCTGCTAATGGGTCTGCTGTTCACACTAACAACTCCTCTGGTCCATCCTTCGTTACTTTATTGCCCGCTTACCACCCACTTTGCCTTTTCGCATTGTGCCATTTATTATTCAATCAATCCTACGCTCCACTGTATCACAGGCATTCCCTTTTGTCCTTCCTCGCTGCCTATTTTTTACCAGGCGCTATTTTCGTGGAAAAATCTGTAAACTTTACATTTTTCTTAAAATATCGGAATGATCATCTGACTGAACGTGAGCCCGGGAAATTCATCCACAGAATGTTCACGGCCTGCTGAGTTTTACAGAATGATTTGTTTTTGTTCAGTGTCTTTCTGTATCCCTTTTAAGGTGATGTGCTGGTCTGCCCGGGGACATTCTCTGTCTCTCCAAAATGGTGTGCTATCAGTATCGGATCATTATCTATCTGTTTAAAAGGAATGTGCTGTCTGTCCCGGATGTCAAATTTCAAATTTCAAAAATTGCCTTTGGAGGGTGCAGAATTCTTAGTTTGTTGGTGTGTTTGTGTAAGTGAGAGAGTGCGTGGAAACATTCTGCGCCATCTTACTGTGCATTTCATATCATGGGAGGAAAAATGCATTACATGCAACTAGAAGCCACACTGATTTGATTCAACACGCATTCGGGGACTGCCTGACAGGAGAAGAATCTGCTGTGGGATTTTGCTATTCCACATGTGAAAGAAGGCAAATTATATAAGTTAGAAACATAGCGATTTTAGCGAGAGCTTGCGGATGGGCTGTGTGACATGATGAGCTCTTCCCCCTTATTTTAAAATACAAATCAAATCAAGACAAGACAAGACATGACTGACTGACTGACTTTGTTTATGTAAATATATGTATCAATATTTATATATGCATATATTTACATACATTCCCTACTTTTTAACTTTCACAATAAATGTGCTTTTCTGTTCTGCCTGCATTGGCTCTATTACATTTGACCTCTTTCACAGCACACGCAGCTTCTGTCTGATCCTGCAAAAAAGCACTCGCGACTTTAAAAGATGGCCTTTGTTGCCCACATCTTCCCTTGTGGCTTGTCTTACACCATGGGCTTACTCTGTTTGGGTATTTACTGACTGCACACCCTGAGTTCCAGTGGATTTCATGCAGTCGCACAGACTTCGTTCAATCAAAAATATATAGATTAAACAACAATTATTTATTTATTTCAATCAAATCAAATTCAATTTTTTGCAATAAAATTGTAAATTTATTTATTTTCTTATTATGATAAATATATATATGTTTTAAATTGTCTTTTTGTCTGGGTTGGTTTTACTTCCCTCCCTCTTTCCTGCTTGTCTATCACCTGTGGCTTCAACAACCGTCCCAGTCCCGCGTGCTCATGAGAACCGCGCTCATTCACGCACAACACAATTACATTCAGGAATGAAAGAAATTCCACTTTATTCTTCTGAAAGGGAACTGCTGTCCGTGAAGGGCAATTCTACAGCTGTGTAAGAGGGATGTGCTTCCTGTCCAGGATCATTCGATGTCTGTTTCAACGGGATGGTTGTCAGTTCCGGTTCATCAATTGCCACTTTAAAACGTATTTTCTCATTATCCAGATCATCCTGTACATGTAAAAAGGAGTGTGATTATCAGCTATGATAACCGAATTGTTAAACTGTTGTGTTTCAAGTTACATTGACGTTGCCTGTGTCCGTGCACATCCATATCGCAGCGCCTCTGTTCATTACTCAAAATAAGCTCATGTTTTCCGACATCCACTCCTTGATATAACCCTTGTCCCAAATTTGCTCTCAATATAAAAAACAACAAATTATATACCGATGGTAGAGGCCGCGTGGCCTAAAGGATAACGTGTCTGACTTCGATTGTAACTGTGATCTTATCAGAAGATTGCAGGTTCGAGTCCGTCAGCTATC
The DNA here is from genome assembly GCF_044704955.1 of Pristiophorus japonicus. Taxonomy (NCBI): domain Eukaryota; kingdom Metazoa; phylum Chordata; class Chondrichthyes; family Pristiophoridae; genus Pristiophorus; species Pristiophorus japonicus. The sequence continues at coordinate 96,855 of NW_027250788.1, read as the reverse complement.
GCGCTTCGTGAAATTTTATATTCTTTGTTTTGATGCTGCCTCAAAACCAACCATCTCGGACAGTCACTCACCTGAAGTCAAGGAAGCCTGTGTGCTTTAAGAAGCTAATGGCACATTTCCATCACTGTCGATCTGGTTGCTCGGGCAAAACAAACGGTGAAGTAGACTTTCGTGCACTTTATTTCTGTTTGAATGCAAAAAGTAGGGGGTGGATGTCTGACTTTGCAGTAAATAGGAGACAAGGTGACTGATAGGTTGATGCAATGGACTGCTGATCCAGTATGCCCCCAGCTTCGTCGTTATTGTGTTAAACATTTTCCCCTAGTTTTTTTATTCAATCACATTTATCCTCATTGCCAAATTCACCTTTTACTGAAAAGGATGCAGCTCGTTGGTGAAGTAATGTCACAAAAAATAATCACTTCATAAAAGGTAAAACATGAGCAGGACGATGGAGAGGGGGACTCATGAGATCTGTCTCTGAGAGTCAGCACAGGCACGATGGGCCGAATAGCAAACTAACGTCAGAAACTGAGAGCTACGTTCCTCACTGTCGGCGGCTCGTTGGTCTAGGGGTATGATTCTCGCTTTGGGATTATAATAATTGAAATGCGAAAGGTCCCGGGTTCAAATCCCGGACGAGCCCCGCCAACTTTTAGTCAAAAAACGACTTCTCAGCCGGTCGACATGTGAGAAAACTGACATGTTTCAAATTAAAACGTGTGATTGCACTCCGTTGTGCACACAGCGTCCAAAAATCCTGGAGATTCCCAGGAGCAAAGTGAAACTCACCGAACTGAGTAAAGTTCATGTCTCTCAGATGCACTCGGCTCTGCGTCTCATTGGACAACATAAACCGCGGTTTGATTCCGGCAAATACTTGATCAGTGTATTTTCCTTTCTGCACGCATGAGCTCACCTCCACAGGGATAAGCATACATTCAACGTCAATCTCAAATTCAACGTGAAACAGACTCTGCCCTGAATATGATTGCGTCCTGTTTCTCTCGCGCTGAAAAGATGTGAGAAGCTGGCTTTGGATTTAGTCCCTTGTCTGCCGAATTTAAACCGTGCAGGAAATCAATCCGGGGTGGCCAAGCTGCCTGGTCTGAATAAAAGGCGTTCAAACCCTACATTCCAGGCATGTTATAGTGTTCTGGCCTCAACATTCGGTTCAACGTATCGGATCATAAGCACCGCTCCCATTGTCTGCTAATGGGTCTGCTGTTCACACTAACACCTCCTCTGGTCCATCCTTTCTTACTTTATTGCCCGCTTACCACCCACTTTGCCTTTTCGTATTGTGCCATTTATTATTCAATCAATCCTACGCTCCACTCTATCACAGGCATTCCCTTTTGTCCTTCCTCGCTGCCTATTTTTTTCCAGGCGCTATTTTCGTGGAAAAATCTGTAAACTTTACATTTTTCTTAAAATATCGGAATGATCATCTGACTGAACGTGAGCCCGGGAAATTCATCCACAGAATGTTCACGGCCTGCTGAGTTTTACAGAATGATTTGTTTTTGTTCAGTGTCTTTCTGTATCCCTTTTAAGGTGATGTGCTGGTCTGCCCGGGGACATTCTCTGTCTCTCCAAAATGGTGTGCTATCAGTATCGGATCATTATCTATCTGTTTAAAAGGAATGTGCTGTCTGTCCCGGATGTCAAATTTCAAATTTCAAAAATTGCCTTTGGAGTGTGCAGAATTCTTAGTTTGTTGGTGTGTTTGTGTAAGTGAGAGAGTGCGTGGAAACATTCTGCACGATCTTACTGTGCATTTCATATCATGGGAGGAAAAATGCATTACATGCAACTTGAAGCCACACTGATTTGATTCAACACGCATTCGGGGACTGCCTGACAGGAGAAGAATCTGCTGTGGGATTTTGCTATTCCACATGTGAAAGAAGGCAAATTATATAAGTTAGAAACATAGCGATTTTAGCGAGAGCTTGCGGATGGGCTGTGTGACATGATGAGCTCTTCCCCCTTATTTTCAAATACAAATCAAATCAAGACAAGACAAGACATGACTGACTGACTGACTTTGTTTATGTAAATATATGTATCAATATTTATATATGCATATATTTACATACATTCCCTACTTTTTAACTTTCACAATAAATGTGCTTTTCTGTTCTGCCTGCATTGGCTCTATTACATTTGACCTCTTTTACAGCACACGCAGCTTCTGTCTGATCCTGCAAAAAAGCACTCGCGACTTTAAAAGATGGCCTTTGTTGCCCACATCTTCCCTTGTGGCTTGTCTTACACCATGGGCTTACTCTGTTTGGGTATTTACTGACTGCACACCCTGAGTTCCAGTGGATTTCATGCAGTCGCACAGACATCGTTCAATCAAAAATATATAGATTAAACAACAATTATTTATTTATTTCAATCAAATCAAATTCAATTTTTTGCAATAAAATTGTAAATTTATTTATTTTCTTATTATGATAAATATATATATGTTTTAAATTGTCTTTTTGTCTGGGTTGGTTTTACTTCCCTCCCTCTTTCCTGCTTGTCTATCACCCGTGGCTTCAACAACCGTCCCAGTCCCGCGTGCTCATGAGAACCGCGCTCATTCACGCACAACACAATTACATTCAGGAATGAAAGAAATTCCACTTTATTCTTCTGAAAGGGAACTGCTGTCCGTGAAGGGCAATTCTACAGCTGTGTAAGAGGGATGTGCTTCCTGTCCAGGATCATTCGATGTCTGTTTCAACGGGATGGTTGTCAGTTCCGGTTCATCAATTGCCACTTTAAAACGTATTTTCTCATTATCCAGATCATCCTGTACATGTAAAAAGGAGTGTGATTATCAGCTATGATAACCGAATTGTTAAACTGTTGTTTTTCAAGTTACATTGACGTTGCCTGTGTCCGTGCACATCCATATCGCAGCGCCTCTGTTCATTACTCAAAATAAGCTCATGTTTTCCGACATCCACTCCTTGATATAACCCTTGTCCCAAATTTGCTCTCAATATAAAAAACAACAAATTATATACCGACGGTAGAGGCCGCGTGGCCTAAAGGATAACGTGTCTGACTTCGATTGTAACTGTGATCTTATCAGAAGATTGCAGGTTCGAGTCCGTCAGCTATCGCGCTTCGTGAAATTTTATATTCTTTGTTTTGATGCTGCCTCAAAACCAACCATCTCGGACAGTCACTCACCTGAAGCCAAGGAAGCCTGTGTGCTTTAAGAAGCGAATGGCACATTTCCATCACTGTCGATCTGGTTGCTCGGGCAAAACAAACGGTGAAGTAGACTTTCGTGCACTTTATTTCTGTTCGAATGCAAAAAGTAGGGGGTGGATGTCTGACTTTGCAGTAAATAGGAGACAAGGTGACTGATAGGTTGATGCAATGCACTGCTGATCCAGTATGCCCCCAGCTTCGTCGTTATTGTGTTAAACATTTTCCCCTAGTTTTTTTATTCAATCACATTTATCCTCATTGCCAAATTCACCTTTTACTGAAAAGGATGCAGCTCGTTGTTGAAGTAATTTCACAAAAAATAATCACTTCATAAAAGGTAAAACATGAGCAGGACGATGGAGAGGGGGACTCATGAGATCTGTCTCTGAGAGTTAGCACAGGCACGATGGGCCGAATAGCAAACTAACGTCAGAAACTGAGAGCTACGTTCCTCACTGTCGGCGGCTCGTTGGTCTAGGGGTATGATTCTCGCTTTGGGATTATAATAATTGAAATGCGAGAGGTCCCGGGTTCAAATCCCGGACGAGCCCTGCCAACTTTTAGTCAAAAAACGACTTCTCAGCCGGTCGACATGTGAGAAAACTGACATGTTTCAAATTAAAACGTGTGATTGCACTCCGTTGTGCACACAGCGTCCAAAAATCCTGGAGATTCCCAGGAGCAAAGTGAAACTCACCGAACTGAGTAAAGTTCATGTCTCTCAGATGCACTCGGCTCTGCGTCTCATTGGACAACATAAACCGCGGGTTGATTCCGGCAAATACTTGATCAGTGTATTTTCCTTTCTGCACGCATGAGCTCACCTCCACAGGGATAAGCATACATTCAACGTCAATCTCAAATTCAACGTGAAACAGACTCTGCCCTGAATATGATTGCGTCCTGTTTCTCTCGCGCTGAAAAGATGTGAGAAGCTGGCTTTGGATTTAGTCCCTTGTCTGCCGAATTTAAACCGTGCAGGAAATCAATCCGGGGTGGCCAAGCTGCCTGGTCTGAATAAAAGGCGTTCAAACCCTACATTCCAGGCATGTTGTAGTGTTCTGGCCTCAACATTCGGTTCAACGTATCGGATCATAAGCACCGCTCCCATTGTCTGCTAATGGGTCTGCTGTTCACACTAACACCTCCTCTGGTCCATCCTTTCTTACTTTATTGCCCGCTTACCACCCACTTTGCCTTTTCGTATTGTGCCATTTATTATTCAATCAATCCTACGCTCCACTCTATCACAGGCATTTACTTTTGTCCTTCCTCGCTGCCTATTTTTTTCCAGGCGCTATTTTCGTGGAAAAATCTGTAAATTTTACATTTTTCTTAAAATATCGGAATGATCATCTGACTGAACGTGAGCCCGGGAAATTCATCCACAGAATGTTCACGGCCTGCTGAGTTTTACAGAATGATTTGTTTTTGTTCAGTGTCTTTCTGTATCCCTTTTAAGGTGATGTGCTGGTCTGCCCGGGGACATTCTCTGTCTCTCCAAAATGGTGTGCTATCAGTATCGGATCATTATCTATCTGTTTAAAAGGAATGTGCTGTCTGTCCCGGATGTCAAATTTCAAATTTCAAAAATTGCCTTTGGAGGGTGCAGAATTCTTAGTTTGTTGGTGTGTTTGTGTAAGTGAGAGAGTGCGTGGAAACATTCTGCGCCATCTTACTGTGCATTTCATATCATGGGAGGAAAAATGCATTACATGCAACTTGAAGCCACACTGATTTGATTCAACACGCATTCGGGGACTGCCTGACAGGAGAAGAATCTGCTGTGGGATTTTGCTATTCCACATGTGAAAGAAGGCAAATTATATAATTTAGAAACATAGCGATTTTAGCGAGAGCTTGCGGATGGGCTGTGTGACATGATGAGCTCTTCCCCCTTATTTTCAAATACAAATCAAATCAAGACAAGACAAGACATGACTGACTGACTGACTTTGTTTATATAAATATATGTATCAATATTTATATATGCATATATTTACATACATTCCCTACTTTTTAACTTTCACAATAAATGTGCTTTTCTGTTCTGCCTGCATTGGCTCTATTACATTTGACCTCTTTCACAGCACACGCAGCTTCTGTCTGATCCTGCAAAAAAGCACTCGCGACTTTAAAAGATGGCCTTTGTTGCCCACATCTTCCCTTGTGGCTTGTCTTACACCATGGGCTTACTCTGTTTGGGTATTTACTGACTGCACACCCTGAGTTCCAGTGGATTTCATGCAGTCGCACAGACTTCGTTCAATCAAAAATATATAGATTAAACAACAATTATTTATTTATTTCAATCAAATCAAATTCAATTTTTTGCAATAAAATTGTAAATTTATTTATTTTCTTATAATGATAAATATATATATGTTTTAAATTGTCTTTTTGTCTGGGTTGGTTTTACTTCCCTCCCTCTTTCCTGCTTGTCCATCACCTGTGGCTTCAACAACCGTCCCAGTCCCGCGTGCTCATGAGAACCGCGCTCATTCACGCACAACACAATTGCATTCAGGAATGAAAGAAATTCCACTTTATTCTTCTGAAAGGGAACTGCTGTCCGTGAAGGGCAATTCTACAGCTGTGTAAGAGGGATGTGCTTCCTGTCCAGGATCATTCGATGTCTGTTTCAACGGGATGGTTGTCAGTTCCGGTTCATCAATTGCCCCTTTAAAACGTATTTTCTCATTATCCAGATCATCCTGTACATGTAAAAAGGAGTGTGATTAGCAGCTGTGAAAACCGAATTGTTAAACTGTTGTGTTTCAAGCTACATTGACGTTGCCTGTGTCCGTGCACATCCATATCGCAGCGCCTCTGTTCATTACTCAAAATAAGCTCATGTTTTCCGACATCCACTCCTTGATATAACCCTTGTCCTAAATTTGCTCTCAATATAAAAAACAACAAATTATATACCGATGGTAGAGGCCGCGTGGCCTAAAGGATAACGTGTCTGACTTCGATTGTAACTGTGATCTTATCAGAAGATTGCAGGTTCGAGTCCGTCAGCTATCGCGCTTCGTGAAATTTTATATTCTTTGTTTTGATGCTGCCTCAAAACCAACCATCTCGGACAGTCACTCACCTGAAGTCAAGGAAGCCTGTGTGCTTTAAGAAGCTAATGGCACATTTCCATCACTGTCGATCTGGTTGCTCGGGCAAAACAAACGGTGAAGTAGACTTTCGTGCACTTTATTTCTGTTCGAATGCAAAAAGTAGGGGGTGGATGTCTGACTTTGCAGTAAATAGGAGACAAGGTGACTGATAGGTTGATGCAATGGACTGCTGATCCAGTATGCCCCCAGCTTCGTCGTTATTGTGTTAAACATTTTCCCCTAGTTTTTTTATTCAATCACATTTATCCTCATTGCCAAATTCACCTTTTACTGAAAAGGATGCAGCTCGTTGGTGAAGTAATGTCACAAAAAATAATCACTTCATAAAAGGTAAAACATGAGCAGGACGATGGAGAGGGGGACTCATGAGATCTGTCTCTGAGAGTCAGCACAGGCACGATGGGCCGAATAGCAAACTAACGTCAGAAACTGAGAGCTACGTTCCTCACTGTCGGCGGCTCGTTGGTCTAGGGGTATGATTCTCGCTTTGGGATTATAATAATTGAAATGCGAGAGGTCCCGGGTTCAAATCGCGGACGAGCCCTGCCAACTTTTAGTCAAAAAACGACTTCTCAGCCGGTCGACATGTGAGAAAACTGACATGTTTCAAATTAAAACGTGTGATTGCACTCCGTTGTGCACACAGCGTCCAAAAATCCTGGAGATTCCCAGGAGCAAAGTGAAACTCACCGAACTGAGTAAAGTTCATGTCTCTCAGATGCACTCGGCTCTGCGTCTCATTGGACAACATAAACCGCGGTTTGATTCCGGCAAATACTTGATCAGTGTATTTTCCTTTCTGCACGCATGAGCTCACCTCCACAGGGATAAGCATACATTCAACGTCAATCTCAAATTCAACGTGAAACAGACTCTGCCCTGAATATGATTGCGTCCTGTTTCTCTCGCGCTGAAAAGATGTGAGAAGCTGGCTTTGGATTTAGTCCCTTGTCTGCCGAATTTAAACCGTGCAGGAAATCAATCCGGGGTGGCCAAGCTGCCTGGTCTGAATAAAAGGCGTTCAAACCCTACATTCCAGGCATGTTATAGTGTTCTGGCCTCAACATTCGGTTCAACGTATCGGATCATAAGCACCGCTCCCATTGTCTGCTAATGGGTCTGCTGTTCACACTAACACCTCCTCTGGTCCATCCTTTCTTACTTTATTGCCCGCTTACCACCCACTTTGCCTTTTCGTATTGTGCCATTTATTATTCAATCAATCCTACGATCCACTCTATCACAGGCATTCCCTTTTGTCCTTCCTCGCTGCCTATTTTTTTCCAGGCGCTATTTTCGTGGAAAAATCTGTAAATTTTACATTTTTCTTAAAATATCGGAATGATCATCTGACTGAACGTGAGCCCGGGAAATTCATCCACAGAATGTTCACGGCCTGCTGAGTTTTACAGAATGATTTGTTTTTGTTCAGTGTCTTTCTGTATCACTTTTAAGGTGATGTGCTGGTCTGCCCGGGGACATTCTCTGTCTCTCCAAAATGGTGTGCTATCAGTATCGGATCATTATCTATCTGTTTAAAAGGAATGTGCTGTCTGTCCCGGATGTCAAATTTCAAATTTCAAAAATTGCCTTTGGAGGGTGCAGAATTCTTAGTTTGTTGGTGTGTTTGTGTAAGTGAGAGAGTGCGTGGAAACATTCTGCGCCATCTTACTGTGCATTTCATATCATGGGAGGAAAAATGCATTACATGCAACTTGAAGCCACACTGATTTGATTCAACACGCATTCGGGGACTGCCTGACAGGAGAAGAATCTGCTGTGGGATTTTGCTATTCCACATGTGAAAGAAGGCAAATTATATAAGTTAGAAACATAGCGATTTTAGCGAGAGCTTGCGGATGGGCTGTGTGACATGATGAGCTCTTCCCCCTTATTTTCAAATACAAATCAAATCAAGACAAGACAAGACCTGACTGACTTTGTTTATATAAATATATGTATCAATATTTATAGATGCATATATTTACATACATTCCCTACTTTTTAACTTTCACAATAAATGTGCTTTTCTGTTCTGCCTGCATTGGCTCTATTACATTTGACCTCTTTCACAGCACACGCAGCTTCTGTCTGATCCTGCAAAAAAGCACTCGCGACTTTAAAAGATGGCCTTTGTTGCCCACATCTTCCCTTGTGGCTTGTCTTACACCATGGGCTTACTCTGTTTGGGTATTTACTGACTGCACACCCTGAGTTCCAGTGGATTTCATGCAGTCGCACAGACTTCGTTCAATCAAAAATATATAGATTAAACAACAATTATTTATTTATTTCAATCAAATCAAATTCAATTTTTTGCAATAAAATTGTAAATTTATTTATTTTCTTATAATGATAAATATATATATGTTATAAATTGTCTTTTTGTCTGGGTTGGTTTTACTTCCCTCCCTCTTTTATGCTTGTCTATCAACTGTGGCTTCAACAACCGTCCCAGTCCCGCGTGCTCATGAGAACCGCGCTCATTCACGCACAACACAATTGCATTCAGGAATGAAAGAAATTCCACTTTATTCTTCTGAAAGGGAACTGCTGTCCGTGAAGGGCAATTCTACAGCTGTGTAAGAGGGATGTGCTTCCTGTCCAGGATCATTCGATGTCTGTTTCAACGGGATGGTTGTCAGTTCCGGTTCATCAATTGCCCCTTTAAAACGTATTTTCTCATTATCCAGATTATCCTGTACATGTAAAAAGGAGTGTGATTAGCAGCTGTGAAAACCGAATTGTTAAACTGTTGTGTTTCAAGCTACATTGACGTTGCCTGTGTCCGTGCACATCCATATCGCAGCGCCTCTGTTCATTACTCAAAATAAGCTCATGTTTTCCGACATCCACTCCTTGATATAACCCTTGTCCCAAATTTGCTCTCAATATAAAAAACAACAAATTATATACCGACGGTAGAGGCCGCGTGGCCTAAAGGATAAGGTGTCTGACTTCGATTGTAACTGTGATCTTATCAAAAGGTTGCAGGTTCGAGTCCGTCAGCTATCGCGCTTCGTGAAATTTTATATTCTTTGTTTTGATGCTGCCTCAAAACCAACCATCTCGGACAGTCACTCACCTGAAGTCAAGGAAGCCTGTGTGCTTTAAGAAGCTCATGGCACATTTCCATCACTGTCGATCTGGTTGCTCGGGCAAAACAAACGGTGAAGTAGACTTTCGTGCACTTTATTTCTGTTCGAATGCAAAAAGTAGGGGATGGATGTCTGACTTTGCAGTAAATAGGAGTCAAGATGACTGATAGGTTGATGCAATGGACTGCTGATCCAGTATGCCCCCAGCTTCGTCGTTATTGTGTTAAACATTTTCCCCTAGTTTTTTTATTCAATCACATTTATCCTCATTGCCAAATTCACCTTTTACTGAAAAGGATGCAGCTCGTTGGTGAAGTAATGTCACAAAAAATAATCACTTCATAAAAGGGAAAACATTAGCAGGACGATGGAGAGGGGGACTCATGAGATCTGTCTCTGAGAGTCAGCACAGGCACGATGGGCCGAATAGCAAACTAACGTCAGAAACTGAGAGCTACGTTCCTCACTGTCGGCGGCTCGTTGGTCTAGGGGTATGATTCTCGCTTTGGGATTATAATAATTGAAATGCGAGAGGTCCCGGTTTCAAATCCCGGACGAGCCCTGCCAACTTTTAGTCAAAAAACGACTTCTCAGCCGGTCGACATGTGAGAAAACTGACATGTTTCAAATTAAAACGTGTGATTGCACTCCGTTGTTCACACAGCGTCCAAAAATCCTGGAGATTCCCAGGAGCAAAGTGAAACTCACCGAACTGAGTAAAGTTCATGTCTCTCAGATGCACTCGGCTCTGCGTCTCATTGGACAACATAAACCGCGGTTTGATTCCGGCAAATACTTCATCAGGGTATTTTCCTTTCTGCACGCATGAGCTCACCTCCACAGGGATAAGCATACATTCAACGTCAATCTCAAATTCAACGTGAAACAGACTCTGCCCTGAATATGATTGCGTCCTGTTTCTCTCGCGCTGAAAAGATGTGAGAAGCTGGCTTTGGATTTAGTCCCTTGTCTGCCGAATTTAAACCGTGCAGGAAATCAATCCGGGGTGGCCAAGCTGCCTGGTCTGAATAAAAGGCGTTCAAACCCTACATTCCAGGCATGTTATAGTGTTCTGGCCTCAACATTCGGTTCAACGTATCGGATCATAAGCACCGCTCCCATTGTCTGCTAATGGGTCTGCTGTTCACACTAACACCTCCTCTGGTCCATCCTTTCTTACTTTATTGCCCGCTTACCACCCACTTTGCCTTTTCGTATTGTGCCATTTATTATTCAATCAATCCTACGCTCCACTCTATCACAGGCATTCCCTTTTGTCCTTCCTCGCTGCCTATTTTTTTCCAGGCGCTATTTTCGTGGAAAAATCTGTAAATTTTACATTTTTCTTAAAATATCGGAATGATCATCTGACTGAACGTGAGCCCGGGAAATTCATCCACAGAATGTTCACGGCCTGCTGAGTTTTACAGAATGATTTGTTTTTGTTCAGTGTCTTTCTGTATCCCTTTTAAGGTGATGTGCTGGTCTGCCCGGGGACATTCTCTGTCTCTCCAAAATGGTGTGCTATCAGTATCGGATCATTATCTATCTGTTTAAAAGGAATGTGCTGTCTGTCCCGGATGTCAAATTTCAAATTTCAAAAATTGCCTTTGGAGGGTGCAGAATTCTTAGTTTGTTGGTGTGTTTGTGTAAGTGAGAGAGTGCGTGGAAACATTCTGCGCCATCTTACTGTGCATTTCATATCATGGGAGGAAAAATGCATTACATGCAACTTGAAGCCACACTGATTTGATTCAACACGCATTCGGGGACTGCCTGACAGGAGAAGAATCTGCTGTGGGATTTTGCTATTCCACATGTGAAAGAAGGCAAATTATATAATTTAGAAACATAGCGATTTTAGCGAGAGCTTGCGGATGGGCTGTGTGACATGATGAGCTCTTCCCCCTTATTTTCAAATACAAATCAAATCAAGACAAGACAAGACATGACTGACTGACTGACTTTGTTTATATAAATATATGTATCAATATTTATATATGCATATATTTACATACATTCCCTACTTTTTAACTTTCACAATAAATGTGCTTTTCTGTTCTGCCTGCATTGGCTCTATTACATTTGACCTCTTTCACAGCACACGCAGCTTCTGTCTGATCCTGCAAAAAAGCACTCGCGACTTTAAAAGATGGCCTTTGTTGCCCACATCTTCCCTTGTGGCTTGTCTTACACCATGGGCTTACTCTGTTTGGGTATTTACTGACTGCACACCCTGAGTTCCAGTGGATTTCATGCAGTCGCACAGACTTCGTTCAATCAAAAATATATAGATTAAACAACAATTATTTATTTATTTCAATCAAATCAAATTCAATTTTTTGCAATAAAATTGTAAATTTATTTATTTTCTTATAATGATAAATATATATATGTTTTAAATTGTCTTTTTGTCTGGGTTGGTTTTACTTCCCTCCCTCTTTCCTGCTTGTCCATCACCTGTGGCTTCAACAACCGTCCCAGTCCCGCGTGCTCATGAGAACCGCGCTCATTCACGCACAACACAATTGCATTCAGGAATGAAAGAAATTCCACTTTATTCTTCTGAAAGGGAACTGCTGTCCGTGAAGGGCAATTCTACAGCTGTGTAAGAGGGATGTGCTTCCTGTCCAGGATCATTCGATGTCTGTTTCAACGGGATGGTTGTCAGTTCCGGTTCATCAATTGCCCCTTTAAAACGTATTTTCTCATTATCCAGATCATCCTGTACATGTAAAAAGGAGTGTGATTAGCAGCTGTGAAAACCGAATTGTTAAACTGTTGTGTTTCAAGCTACATTGACGTTGCCTGTGTCCGTGCACATCCATATCGCAGCGCCTCTGTTCATTACTCAAAATAAGCTCATGTTTTCCGACATCCACTCCTTGATATAACCCTTGTCCCAAATTTGCTCTCAATATAAAAAACAACAAATTATATACCGATGGTAGAGGCCGCGTGGCCTAAAGGATAACGTGTCTGACTTCGATTGTAACTGTGATCTTATCAGAAGATTGCAGGTTTGAGTCCGTCAGCTATCGCGCTTCGTGAAATTTTATATTCTTTGTTTTGATGCTGCCTCAAAACCAACCATCTCGGACAGTCACTCACCTGAAGTCAAGGAAGCCTGTGTGCTTTAAGAAGCTAATGGCACATTTCCATCACTGTCGATCTGGTTGATCGGGCAAAACAAACGGTGAAGTAGACTTTCGTGCACTTTATTTCTGTTCGAATGCAAAAAGTAGGGGGTGGATGTCTGACTTTGCAGTAAATAGGAGACAAGGTGACTGATAGGTTGATGCAATGGACTGCTGATCCAGTATGCCCCCAGCTTCGTCGTTATTGTGTTAAACATTTTCCCCTAGTTTTTTTATTCAATCACATTTATCCTCATTGCCAAATTCACCTTTTACTGAAAAGGATGCAGCTCGTTGGTGAAGTAATGTCACAAAAAATAATCACTTCATAAAAGGTAAAACATGAGCAGGACGATGGAGAGGGGGACTCATGAGATCTGTCTCTGAGAGTCAGCACAGGCACGATGGGCCGAATAGCAAACTAACGTCAGAAACTGAGAGCTACGTTCTTCACTGTCGGCGGCTCGTTGGTCTAGGGGTATGATTCTCGCTTTGGGATTATAATAATTGAAATGCGAGAGGTCCCGGGTTCAAATCGCGGACGAGCCCTGCCAACTTTTAGTCAAAAAACGACTTCTCAGCCGGTCGACATGTGAGAAAACTGACATGTTTCAAATTAAAACGTGTGATTGCACTCCGTTGTGCACACAGCGTCCAAAAATCCTGGAGATTCCCAGGAGCAAAGTGAAACTCACCGAACTGAGTAAAGTTCATGTCTCTCAGATGCACTCGGCTCTGCGTCTCATTGGACAACATAAACCGCGGTTTGATTCCGGCAAATACTTGATCAGTGTATTTTCCTTTCTGCACGCATGAGCTCACCTCCACAGGGATAAGCATACATTCAACGTCAATCTCAAATTCAACGTGAAACAGACTCTGCCCTGAATATGATTGCGTCCTGTTTCTCTCGCGCTGAAAAGATGTGAGAAGCTGGCTTTGGATTTAGTCCCTTGTCTGCCGAATTTAAACCGTGCAGGAAATCAATCCGGGGTGGCCAAGCTGCCTGGTCTGAATAAAAGGCGTTCAAACCCTACATTCCAGGCATGTTATAGTGTTCTGGCCTCAACATTCGGTTCAACGTATCGGATCATAAGCACCGCTCCCATTGTCTGCTAATGGGTCTGCTGTTCACACTAACACCTCCTCTGGTCCATCCTTTCTTACTTTATTGCCCGCTTACCACCCACTTTGCCTTTTCGTATTGTGCCATTTATTATTCAATCAATCCTACGCTCTACTCTATCACAGGCATTCCCTTTTGTCCTTCCTCGCTGCCTATTTTTTTCCAGGCGCTATTTTCGTGGAAAAATCTGTAAACTTTACATTTTTCTTAAAATATCGGAATGATCATCTGACTGAACGTGAGCCCGGGAAATTCATCCACAGAATGTTCACGGCCTGCTGAGTTTTACAGAATGATTTGTTTTTGTTCAGTGTCTTTCTGTATCCCTTTTAAGGTGATGTGCTGGTCTGCCCGGGGACATTCTCTGTCTCTCCAAAATGGTGTGCTATCAGTATCGGATCATTATCTATCTGTTTAAAAGGAATGTGCTGTCTGTCCCGGATGTCAAATTTCAAATTTCAAAAATTGCCTTTGGAGGGTGCAGAATTCTTAGTTTGTTGGTGTGTTTGTGTAAGTGAGAGAGTGCGTGGAAACATTCTGCGCCATCTTACTGTGCATTTCATATCATGGGAGGAAAAATGCATTACATGCAACTTGAAGCCACACTGATTTGATTCAACACGCATTCGGGGACTGCCTGACAGGAGAAGAATCTGCTGTGGGATTTTGCTATTCCACATGTGAAAGAAGGCAAATTATATAAGTTAGAAACATAGCGATTTTAGCGAGAGCTTGCGGATGGGCTGTGTGACATGATGAGCTCTTCCCCCTTATTTTCAAATACAAATCAAATCAAGACAAGACAAGACATGACTGACTGACTGACTTTGTTTATGTAAATATATGTATCAATATTTATATATGCATATATTTACATACATTCCCTACTTTTTAACTTTCACAATAAATGTGCTTTTCTGTTCTGCCTGCATTGGCTCTATTACATTTGACCTCTTTCACAGCACACGCAGCTTCTGTCTGATCCTGCAGAAAAGCACTCGCGACTTTTAAAGATGGCCTTTGTTGCCCACATCTTCCCTTGTGGCTTGTCTTACACCATGGGCTTACTCTGTTTGGGTATTTACTGACTGCACACCCTGAGTTCCAGTGGATTTCATGCAGTCGCACAGACATCGTTCAATCAAAAATATATAGATTAAACAACAATTATTTATTTATTTCAATCAAATCAAATTCAATTTTTTGCAATAAAATTGTAAATTTATTTATTTTCTTATTATGATAAATATATATATGTTTTAAATTGTCTTTTTGTCTGGGTTGGTTTTACTTCCCTCCCTCTTTCCTGCTTGTCTATCACCTGTGGCTTCAACAACCGTCCCAGTCCCGCGTGCTCATGAGAACCGCGCTCATTCACGCACAACACAATTGCATTCAGGAATGAAAGAAATTCCACTTTATTCTTCTGAAAGGGAACTGCTGTCCGTGAAGGGCAATTCTACAGCTGTGTAAGAGGGATGTGCTTCCTGTCCAGGATCATTCGATGTCTGTTTCAACGGGATGGTTGTCAGTTCCGGTTCATCAATTGCCCCTTTAAAACGTATTTTCTCATTATCCAGATTATCCTGTACATGTAAAAAGGAGTGTGATTAGCAGCTGTGAAAACCGAATTGTTAAACTGTTGTGTTTCAAGCTACATTGACGTTGCCTGTGTCCGTGCACATCCATATCGCAGCGCCTCTGTTCATTACTCAAAATAAGCTCATGTTTTCCGACATCCACTCCTTGATATAACCCTTGTCCCAAATTTGCTCTCAATATAAAAAACAACAAATTATATACCGACGGTAGAGGCCGCGTGGCCTAAAGGATAAGGTGTCTGACTTCGATTGTAACTGTGATCTTATCAAAAGGTTGCAGGTTCGAGTCCGTCAGCTATCGCGCTTCGTGAAATTTTATATTCTTTGTTTTGATGCTGCCTCAAAACCAACCATCTCGGACAGTCACTCACCTGAAGTCAAGGAAGCCTGTGTGCTTTAAGAAGCTAATGGCACATTTCCATCACTGTCGATCTGGTTGCTCGGGCAAAACAAACGGTGAAGTAGACTTTCGTGCACTTTATTTCTGTTCGAATGCAAAAAGTAGGGGATGGATGTCTGACTTTGCAGTAAATAGGAGTCAAGGTGACTGATAGGTTGATGCAATGGACTGCTGATCCAGTATGCCCCCAGCTTCGTCGTTATTGTGTTAAACATTTTCCCCTAGTTTTTTTATTCAATCACATTTATCCTCATTGCCAAATTCACCTTTTACTGAAAAGGATGCAGCTCGTTGGTGAAGTAATGTCACAAAAAATAATCACTTCATAAAAGGGAAAACATTAGCAGGACGATGGAGAGGGGGACTCATGAGATCTGTCTCTGAGAGTCAGCACAGGCACGATGGGCCGAATAGCAAACTAACGTCAGAAACTGAGAGCTACGTTCCTCACTGTCGGCGGCTCGTTGGTCTAGGGGTATGATTCTCGCTTTGGGATTATAATAATTGAAATGCGAGAGGTCCCGGGTTCAAATCCCCGACGAGCCCTGCCAACTTTTAGTCAAAAAACGACTTCTCAGCCGGTCGACATGTGAGAAAACTGACATGTTTCAAATTAAAACGTGTGATTGCACTCCGTTGTTCACACAGCGTCCAAAAATCCTGGAGATTCCCAGGAGCAAAGTGAAACTCACCGAACTGAGTAAAGTTCATGTCTCTCAGATGCACTCGGCTCTGCGTCTCATTGGACAACATAAACCGCGGTTTGATTCCGGCAAATACTTCATCAGGGTATTTTCCTTTCTGCACGCATGAGCTCACCTCCACAGGGATAAGCATACATTCAACGTCAATCTCAAATTCAACGTGAAACAGACTCTGCCCTGAATATGATTGCGTCCTGTTTCTCTCGCGCTGAAAAGATGTGAGAAGCTGGCTTTGGATTTAGTCCCTTGTCTGCCGAATTTAAACCGTGCAGGAAATCAATCCGGGGTGGCCAAGCTGCCTGGTCTGAATAAAAGGCGTTCAAACCCTACATTCCAGGCATGTTATAGTGTTCTGGCCTCAACATTCGGTTCAACGTATCGGATCATAAGCACCGCTCCCATTGTCTGCTAATGGGTCTGCTGTTCACACTAACACCTCCTCTGGTCCATCCTTCGTTACTTTATTGCCCGCTTACCACCCACTTTGCCTTTTCGCATTGTGCCATTTATTATTCAATCAATCCTACGCTCCACTGTATGACAGGCATTCCCTTTTGTCCTTCCTCGCTGCCTATTTTTTTCCAGGCGCTATTTTCGTGGAAAAATCTGTAAACTTTACATTTTTCTTAAAATATCGGAATGATCATCTGACGGAACGTGAGCCCGGGAAATTCATCCACAGAATGTTCACGGCCTGCTGAGTTTTACAGAATGATTTGTTTTTGTTCAGTGTCTTTCTGTATCCCTTTTAATGTGATGTGCTGGTCTGCCCGGGGTAATTCTCTGTCTCTCCAAAATGGTGTGCTATCAGTATCGGATCATTATCTATCTGTTTAAAAGGAATGTGCTGTCTGTCCCGGATGTCAAATTTCAAATTTCAAAAACTGCCTTTGGAGGGTGCAGAATTCTTAGTTTGTTGGTGTGTTTGTGTAAGTGAGAGAGTGCGTGGAAACATTCTGCACGATCTTACTGTGCATTTCATATCATGGGAGGAAAAATGCATTACATGCAACTTGAAGCCACACTGATTTGATTCAACACGCATTCGGGGACTGCCTGACAGGAGAAGAATCTGCTGTGGGATTTTGCTATTCCACATGTGAAAGAAGGCAAATTATATAAGTTAGAAACATAGCGATTTTAGCGAGAGCTTGCGGATGGGCTGTGTGACATGATGAGCTCTTCCCCCTTATTTTCAAATACAAATCAAATCAAGACAAGACAAGACATGACTGACTGACTGACTTTGTTTATATAAATATATGTATCAATATTTATATATGCATATATTTACATACATTCCCTACTTTTTAACTTTCACAATAAATGTGCTTTTCTGTTCTGCCTGCATTGGCTCTATTACATTTGACCTCTTTTACAGCACACGCAGCTTCTGTCTGATCCTGCAAAAAAGCACTCGCGACTTTAAAAGATGGCCTTTGTTGCCCACATCTTCCCTTGTGGCTTGTCTTACACCATGGGCTTACTCTGTTTGGGTATTTACTGACTGCACACCCTGAGTTCCAGTGGATTTCATGCAGTCGCACAGACTTCGTTCAATCAAAAATATATAGATTAAACAACAATTATTTATTTATTTCAATCAAATCAAATTCAATTTTTTGCAATAAAATTGTAAATTTATTTATTTTCTTATGATGATAAATATATATATGTTTTAAATTGTCTTTTTGTCTGGGTTGGTTTTACTTCCCTCCCCCTTTCCTGCTTGTCTATCACCTGTGGCTTCAACAACCGTCCCAGTCCCGCGTGCTCATGAGAACCGCACTCATTCACGCACAATACAATTACAATCAGGAATGAAAGAAATTCCACTTTATTCTTCTGAAAGGGAACTGCTGTCCGTGAAGGGCAATTCTACAGCTGTGTAAGAGGGATGTGCTTCCTGTCCAGGATCATTCGATGTCTGTTTCAACGGGATGGTTGTCAGTTCCGGTTCATCTTTAAAACGTATTTTCTCATTATCCAGATCATCCTGTACATGTAAAAAGGAGTGTGATTATCAGCTATGATAACCGAATTGTTAAACTGTTGTGTTTCAAGTTACATTGACGTTGCCTGTGTCCGTGCACATCCATATCGCAGCGCCTCTGTTCATTACTCAAAATAAGCTCATGTTTTCCGACATCCACTCCTTGATATAACCCTTGTCCCAAATTTGCTCTCAATATAAAAAACAACAAATTATATACCGACGGTAGAGGCCGCGTGGCCTAAAGGATAAGGTGTCTGACTTCGATTGTAACTGTGATCTTATCAGAAGATTGCAGGTTCGAGTCTGTCAGCTATTGCGCTTCGTGAAATTTTATATTCTTTGTTTTGATGCTGCCTCAAAACCAACCATCTCGGACAGTCACTCACGTGAAGTCAAGGAAGCCTGTGTGCTTTAAGAAGCTAATGGCACATTTCCATCACTGTCGATCTGGTTGCTCGGGCAAAACAAACGGTGAAGTAGACTTTCGTGCACTTTATTTCTGTTCGAATGCAAAAAGTAGGGGGTGGATGTCTGACTTTGCAGTAAATAGGAGACAAGGTGACTGATAGGTTGATGCAATGGACTGCTGATCCAGTATGCCCCCAGCTTCGTCGTTATTGTGTTAAACATTTTCCCCTAGTTTTTTTATTCAATCACATTTATCCTCATTGCCAAATTCACCTTTTACTGAAAAGGATGCAGCTCGTTGGTGAAGTAATGTCACAAAAAATAATCACTTCATAAAAGGTAAAACATCAGCAGGACCATGGAGAGGGGGACTCATGAGATCGGTCTCTGTGAGTCAGCACAGGTACGATGGGCCGAATAGCAAACTAACGTCAGAAACTGAGAGCTACGTTCTTCACTGTCGGCGGCTCGTTGGTCTAGGGGTATGATTCTCGCTTTGGGATTATAATAATTGAAATGCGAGAGGTCCCAGGTTCAAATCCGGACGAGCCCTGCCAACTTTTAGTCAAAAAACGACTTCTCAGCCGGTCGACATGTGAGAAAACTGACATGTTTCAAATTAAAACGTGTGATTGCACTCCGTTGTGCACACAGCGTCCAAAAATCCTGGAGATTCCCAGGAGCAAAGTGAAACTCACCGAACTGAGTAAAGTTCATGTCTCTCAGATGCACTCGGCTCTGCGTCTCATTGGACAACATAAACCGCGGTTTGATTCCGGCAAATACTTGATCAGTGTATTTTCCTTTCTGCACGCATGAGCTCACCTCCACAGGGATAAGCATACATTCAACGTCAATCTCAAATTCAACGTGAAACAGACTCTGCCCTGAATATGATTGCGTCCTGTTTCTCTCGCGCTGAAAAGATGTGAGAAGCTGGCTTTGGATTTAGTCCCTTGTCTGCCGAATTTAAACCGTGCAGGAAATCAATCCGGGGTGGCCAAGCTGCCTGGTCTGAATAAAAGGCGTTCAAACCCTACATTCCAGGCATGTTATAGTGTTCTGGCCTCAACATTCGGTTCAACGTATCGGATCATAAGCACCGCTCCCATTGTCTGCTAATGGGTCTGCTGTTCACACTAACACCTCCTCTGGTCCATCCTTCGTTACTTTATTGCCCGCTTACCACCCACTTTGCCTTTTCGCATTGTGCCATTTATTATTCAATCAATCCTACGCTCCACTGTATCACAGGCATTCCCTTTTGTCCTTCCTCGCTGCCTATTTTTTTCCAGGCGCTATTTTCGTGGAAAAATCTGTAAACTTTACATTTTTCTTAAAATATCGGAATGATCATCTGACTGAACGTGAGCCCGGCAAATTCATCCACAGAATGTTCACGGCCTGCTGAGTTTTACAGAATGATTTGTTTTTGTTCAGTGTCTTTCTGTATCCCTTTTAAGGTGATGTGCTGGTCTGCCCGGGGTCATTCTCTGTCTCTCCAAAATGGTGTGCTATCAGTATCGGATCATTATCTATCTGTTTAAAAGGAATGTGCTGTCTGTCCCGGATGTCAAATTTCAAATTTCAAAAACTGCCTTTGGAGGGTGCAGAATTCTTAGTTTGTTGGTGTGTTTGTGTAAGTGAGAGAGTGCGTGGAAACATTCTGCGCGATCTTACTGTGCATTTCATATCATGGGAGGAAAAATGCATTACATGCAACTTGAAGCCACACTGATTTGATTCAACACGCATTCGGGGACTGCCTGACAGGAGAAGAATCTGCTGTGGGATTTTGCTATTCCACATGTGAAAGAAGGAAAATTATATAAGTTAGAAACATAGCGATTTTAGCGAGAGCTTGCGGATGGGCTGTGTGACATGATGAGCTCTTCCCACTTATTTTCAAATACAAATCAAATCAAGACAAGACAAGACAAGACATGACTGACTGACTGACTTTGTTTATATAAATATATTTATCAATATTTATATATGCATATATTTACATACATTTCCTACTTTTTAACTTTCACAAGAAATGTGCTTTTCTGTTCTGCCTGCATTGGCTCTATTACATTTGACCTCTTTCACAGCACACGCAGCTTCTGTCTGATCCTGCAAAAAAGCACTCGCGACTTTAAAAGATGGCCTTTGTTGCCCACATCTTCCCTTGTGGCTTGTCTTACACCATGGGCTTACTCTGTTTGGGTATTTACTGACTGCACACCCTGAGTTCCAGTGGATTTCATGCAGTCGCACAGACTTCGTTCAATCAAAAATATATAGATTAAACAACAATTATTTATTTATTTCAATCAAATCAAATTCAATTTTTTGCAATAAAATTGTAAATTTATTTATTTTCTTATGATGATAAATATATATATGTTTTAAATTGTCTTTTTGTCTGGGTTGGTTTTACTTCCCTCCCTCTTTCCTGCTTGTCTATCACCTGTGGCTTCAACAACCGTCCCAGTCCCGCGTGCTCATGAGAACCGCGCTCATTCACGCACAACACAATTGCATTCAGGAATGAAAGAAATTCCACTTTATTCTTCTGAAAGGGAACTGCTGTCCGTGAAGGGCAATTGTACAACTGTGTAAGAGGGATGTGCTTCCTGTCCAGGATCATTCGATGTCTGTTTCAACGGGATGGTTGTCAGTTCCGGTTCATCAATTGCCCCTTTAAAACGTATTTTCTCATTATCCGTATTATCCTGTACATGTAAAAAGGAGTGTGATTAGCAGCTGTGATAACCGACTTGTTAAACTGTTGTGTTTCAAGCTACATTGACGTTGCCTGTGTCCGTGCACATCCATATCGCAGCGCATCTGTTCATTACTCAAAATAAGCTCATGTTTTCCGACATCCACTCCTTGATATAACCCTTGTCCCAAATTTGCTCTCAATATAAAAAACAACAAATTATATACCGATGGTAGAGGCCGCGTGGCCTAAAGGATAAGGTGTCTGACTTCGATTGTAACTGTGATCTTATCAGAAGATTGCAGGTTCGAGTCCGTCAGCTATCGCGCTTCGTGAAATTTTATATTCTTTGTTTTGATGCTGCCTCAAAACCAACCATCTCGGACAGTCACTCACCTGAAGTCAAGGAAGCCTGTGTGCTTTAAGAAGCTAATGGCACATTTCCATCACTGTCGATCTGGTTGCTCGGGCAAAACAAACGGTGAAGTAAACTTTCGTGCACTTTATTTCTGTTCGAATGCAAAAAGTAGGGGATGGATGTCTGACTTTTCAGTAAATAGGAGACAAGGTGACTGATAGGTTGATGCAATGGACTGCTGATCCAGTATGCCCCCAGCTTCGTCGTTATTGTGTTAAACATTTTCCCCTAGTTTTTTTATTCAATCACATTTATCCTCATTGCCAAATTCACCTTTTACTGAAAAGGATGCAGCTCGTTGGTGAATTAATGTCACAAAAAATAATCACTTCATCAAAGGGAAAACATTTGCAGGACGATGGAGAGGGGGACTCATGAGATCGGTCTCTGAGAGTCAGCACAGGCACGATGGGCCGAATAGCAAACTAACGTCAGAAACTGAGAGCTACGTTCCTTGCTGTCGGCGGCTCGTTGGTCTCGGGGTGTGATTCTCGCTTTGGAATTATAATAATTGAAATGCGAGAGATCCCGAACGAGCCCTGCCAACTTTTAGTCAAAAAACGACTTCTCAGCCGGTCGACATGTGAGAAAACTGGCATGTTTCAAATTAAAACGTGTGATTGCACTCCGTTGTTCACACAGAGTCCAAAAATCCTGGAGAATCCCAGGAGCAAAGTGAAACTCACCGAACTGAGTAAAGTTCATGTCTCTCAGATGCACTCGGCTCTGCGTCTCATTGGACAACATAAACCGCGGTTTGATTCCGGCAAATACTTGATCAGTGTATTTTCCTTTCTGCACGCATGAGCTCACCTCCACAGGGATAAGCATACATTCAACGTCAATCTCAAATTCAACGTGAAACAGACTCTGCCCTGAATATGATTGCGTCCTGTTTCTCTCGCGCTGAAAAGATGTGAGAAGCTGGCTTTGGATTTAGTCCCTTGTCTGCCGAATTTAAACCGTGCAGGAAATCAATCCGGGGTGGCCAAGCTGCCTGGTCTGAATAAAAGGCGTTCAAACCCTACATTCCAGGCATGTTATAGTGTTCTGGCCTCAACATTCGGTTCAACGTATCGGATCATAAGCACCGCTCCCATTGTCTGCTAATGGGTCTGCTGTTCACACTAACACCTCCTCTGGTCCATCCTTCGTTACTTTATTGCCCGCTTACCACCCACTTTGCCTTTTCGCATTGTGCCATTTATTATTCAATCAATCCTACGCTCCACTTTATCACAGGCATTCCCTTTTGTCCTTCCTCGCTGCCTATTTTTTTCCAGGCGCTATTTTCGTGGAAAAATCTGTAAACTTTACATTTTTCTTAAAATATCGGAATGATCATCTGACGGAACGTGAGCCCGGGAAATTCATCCACAGAATGTTCACGGCCTGCTGAGTTTTACAGAATGATTTGTTTTTGTTCAGTGTCTTTCTGTATCCCTTTTAATGTGATGAGCTGGTCTGCCCGGGGTAATTCTCTGTCTCTCCAAAATGGTGTGCTATCAGTATCGGATCATTATCTATCTGTTTAAAAGGAATGTGCTGTCTGTCCCGGATGTCAAATTTCAAATTTCAAAAACTGCCTTTGGAGGGTGCAGAATTCTTAGTTTGTTGGTGTGTTTGTGTAAGTGAGAGAGTGCGTGGAAACATTCTGCACGATCTTACTGTGCATTTCATATCATGGGAGGAAAAATGCATTACATGCAACTTGAAGCCACACTGATTTGATTCAACACGCATTCGGGGACTGCCTGACAGGAGAAGAATCTGCTGTGGGATTTTGCTATTCCACATGTGAAAGAAGGCAAATTATATAAGTTAGAAACATAGCGATTTTAGCGAGAGCTTGCGGATGGGCTGTGTGACATGATGAGCTCTTCCCCCTTATTTTCAAATACAAATCAAATCAAGACAAGACAAGACATGACTGACTGACTGACTTTGTTTATATAAATATATGTATCAATATTTATATATGCATATATTTACATACATTCCCTACTTTTTAACTTTCACAATAAATGTGCTTTTCTGTTCTGCCTGCATTGGCTCTATTACATTTGACCTCTTTCACAGCACACGCAGCTTCTGTCTGATCCTGCAAAAAAGCACTCGCGACTATAAAAGATGGCATTTGTTGCCCACATCTTCCCTTGTGGCTTGTCTTACACCATGGGCTTACTCTGTTTGGGTATTTACTGACTGCACACCCTGAGTTCCAGTGGATTTCATGCAGTCGCACAGACTTCGTTCAATCAAAAATATATAGATTAAACAACAATTATTTATTTATTTCAATCAAATCAAATTCAATTTTTTGCAATAAAATTGTAAATTTATTTATTTTCTTATAATGATAAATATATATATGTTTTAAATTGTCTTTTTGTCTGGGTTGGTTTTACTTCCCTCCCTCTTTCCTGCTTGTCTATCACCTGTGGCTTCAACAACCGTCCCAGTCCCGCGTGCTCATGAGAACCGCGCTCATTCACGCACAACACAATTGCATTCAGGAATGAAAGAAATTCCACTTTATTCTTCTGAAAGGGAACTGCTGTCCGTGAAGGGCAATTCTACAGCTGTGTAAGAGGGATGTGCTTCCTGTCCAGCATCATTCGATGTCTGTTTCAACGGGATATTTGTCAGTTCCGGTTCATCAATTGCCCCTTTAAAACGTATTTTCTCATTATCCAGATCATCCTGTACATGTAAAAAGGAGTGTGATTAGCAGCTGTGATAACCGAATTGTTAAACTGTTGTGTTTCAAGCTACATTGACGTTGCCTGTGTCCGTGCACATCCATATCGCAGCGCATCTGTTCATTACTCAAAATAAGCTCATGTTTTCCGACATCCACTCCTTGATATAACCCTTGTCCCAAATTTGCTCTCAATATAAAAAACAACAAATTATATACCGACGGTAGAGGCCGCGTGGCCTAAAGGATAAGGTGTCTGACTTCCATTGTAACTGTGATCTTATCAAAAGATTGCAGGTTCGAGTCCGTCAGCTATCGCGCTTCGTGAAATTTTATATTCTTTGTTTTGATGCTGCCTCAAAACCAACCATCTCGGACAGTCACTCACCTGAAGTCAAGGAAGGCTGTGTGCTTCAAGAAGCTAATGGCACATTTCCATCAATGTCGATCTGGTTGCACGGGCAAAACAAGCGGTGAAGTAGACTTTCGTGCACTTTATTTCTGTTCGAATGCAAAAAGTCGGGGATGGATGTCTGACTTTGCAGTAAATAGGAGATAAGGTGACTGATAGGTTGATGCAATGGACTGCTGATCCAGTATGCCCCCAGCTTCGTCGTTATTGTGTTAAACATTTTCCCCTAGTTTTTTTATTCAATCACATTTATCCTCATTGCCAAATTCACCTTTTACTGAAAAGGATGCAGCTCGTTGGTGAAGTAATGTCACAAAAAATAATCACTTCATAAAAGGGAAAACATTAGCAGGACGATGGAGAGGGGGACTCATGAGATCTGTCTCTGAGAGTCAGCACAGGCACGATGGGCCGAATAGCAAACTAACGTCAGAAACTGAGAGCTACGTTTCTCACTGTCGGCGGCTCGTTGGTCTATGGGTATGATTCTCGCTTTGGGATTATAATAATTGAAATGCGAGAGGTCCCGGGTTCAAATCCCGGACGAGCCCTGCCAACTTTTAGTCAAAAAACGACTTCTCAGCCGGTCGACATGTGAGAAAACTGACATGTTTCAAATTAAAACGTGTGATTGCACTCCGTTGTTCACACAGCGTCCAAAAATCCTGGAGATTCCCAGGAGCAAAGTGAAACTCACCGAACTGAGTAAAGTTCATGTCTCTCAGATGCACTCGGCTCTGCGTCTCATTGGACAACATAAACCGCGGTTTGATTCCGGCAAATACTTGATCAGTGTATTTTCCTTTCTGCACGCATGAGCTCACCTCCACAGGGATAAGCATACATTCAACGTCAATCTCAAATTCAACGTGAAACAGACTCTGCCCTGAATATGATTGCGTCCTGTTTCTCTCGCGCTGAAAAGATGTGAGAAGCTGGCTTTGGATTTAGTCCCTTGTCTGCCGAATTTAAACCGTGCAGGAAATCAATCCGGGGTGGCCAAGCTGCCTGGTCTGAATAAAAGGCGTTCAACCCTACATTCCAGGCATGTTATAGTGTTCTGGCCTCAACATTCGGTTCAACGTATCGGATCATAAGCACCGCTCCCATTGTCTGCTAATGGGTCTGCTGTTCACACTAACACCTCCTCTGGTCCATCCTTTGTTACTTTATTGCCCGCTTACCACCCACTTTGCCTTTTCGCATTGTGCCATTTATTATTCAATCAATCCTACGCTCCACTGTATCACAGGCATTCCCTTTTGTCCTTCCTCGCTGCCTGTTTTTTTCCAGGCGCTATTTTCGTGGAAAAATCTGTAAACTTTACATTTTTCTTAAAATATCGGAATGATCATCTGACGGAACGTGAGCCCGGGAAATTCATCCACAGAATGTTCACTGCC
This sequence comes from Pristiophorus japonicus, assembly GCF_044704955.1. Lineage (NCBI taxonomy): Eukaryota > Metazoa > Chordata > Chondrichthyes > Pristiophoridae > Pristiophorus > Pristiophorus japonicus. The sequence goes on along the minus strand of NW_027250788.1, from coordinate 70,391 downwards.
TGCTGAGTTTTACAGAATGATTTGTTTTTGTTCAGTGTCTTTCTGTATCCCTTTTAAGGTGATGTGCTGGTCTGCCCGGGGTCATTCTCTGTCTCTCCAAAATGGTGTGCTATCAGTATCGGATCATTATCTATCTGTTTAAAAGGAATGTGCTGTCTGTCCCGGATGTCAAATTTCAAATTTCAATAACTGCCTTTGGAGGGTGCAGAATTCTTAGTTTGTTGGTGTGTTTGTGTAAGTGAGAGAGTGCGTGGAAACATTCTGCGCGATCTTACTGTGCATTTCATATCATGGGAGGAGAAATGCATTACATGCAACTTGAAGCCACACTGATTTGATTCAACACGCATTCGGGGACTGCCTGACAGGAGAAGAATCTGCTGTGGGATTTTGCTATTCCACATGTGAAAGAAGGCAAATTATATAAGTTAGAAACATAGCGATTTTAGCGAGAGCTTGCGGATGGGCTGTGTGACATGATGAGCTCTTCCCCCTTATTTTCAAATACAAATCAAATCAAGACAAGACAAGACATGACTGACTGACTGACTTTGTTTATATAAATATATGTATCAATATTTATATATGCATATATTTACATACATTCCCTACTTTTTAACTTTCACAATAAATGTGCTTTTCTGTTCTGCCTGCATTGGCTCTATTACATTTGACCTCTTTCAGAGCACACGCAGCTTCTGTCTGATCCTGCAAAAAAGCACTCGCGACTTTAAAAGATGGCCTTTGTTGCCCACATCTTCCCTTGTGGCTTGTCTTACACCATGGGCTTACTCTGTTTGGGTATTTACTGACTGCACACCCGGAATTCCAGTGGATTTCATGCAGTCGCACAGACTTCGTTCAATCAAAAATATATAGATTAAACAACAATTATTTATTTATTTCAATCAAATCAAATTCAATTTTTTGCAATAAAATTGTAAATTTATTTATTTTCTTATTATGATAAATATATATATGTTTTAAATTGTCTTTTTGTCTGGGTTGGTTTTACTTCCCTCCCTATTTCCTGCTTGTCTATCACCTGTGGCTTCAACAACCGTCCCAGTCCCGCGTGCTCATGAGAACCGCGCTCATTCACGCACAACACAATTGCATTCAGGAATGAAAGAAATTCCACTTTATTCTTCTGAAAGGGAACTGCTGTCCGTGAAGGGCAATTCTACAGCTGTGTAAGAGGGATGTGCTTCGTGTCCAGGATCATTCGATGTCTGTTTCAACGGGATGTTTGTCAGTTCCGGTTCATCAATTGCCCCTTTAAAACGTATTTTCTCATTATCCAGATCATCCTGTACATGTAAAAAGGAGTGTGATTATCAGCTGTGATAACCGAATTGTTAAACTGTTGTGTTTCAAGCTACATTGACGTTGCCTGTGTCCGTGCACATCCATATCGCAGCGCATCGGTTCATTACTCAAAATAAGCTCATGTTTTCCGACATCCACTCCTTGATATAACCCTTGTCCTAAATTTGCTCTCAATATAAAAAACAACAAATTATAGACCGACGGTAGAGGCCGCGTGGCCTAAAGGATAAGGTGTCTGACTTCGATTGTAACTGTGATCTTATCAGAAGATTGCAGTTTCGAGTCCGTCAGCTATCGCGCTTCGTGAAATTTTATATTCTTTGTTTTGTTGCTGCCTCAAAACCAACCATCTCGGACAGTCACTCACCTGAAGTCAAGGAAGCCTGTGTGCTTCAAGAAGCTAATGGCACATTTCCATCAATGTCGATCTGGTTGCACGGGCAAAACAAGCGGTGAAGTAGACTTTCGTGCACTTTATTTCTGTTCGAATGCAAAAAGTAGGGGATGGATGTCTGACTTTGCAGTAAATAGGAGTCAAGGTGACTGATAGGTTGATGCAATGGACTGCTGATCCAGTATGCCCCCAGCTTCGTCGTTATTGTGTTAAACATCTTCCCCTAGTTTTTTTATTCAATCACATTTATCCTCATTGCCAAATTCACCTTTTACTGAAAAGGATGCAGCTCGTTGGTGAAGTAATGTCACAAAAAATAATCACTTCATCAAAGGGAAAACATTAGCAGGACGATGGAGAGGGGGACTCATGAGATCGGTCTCTGAGAGTCAGCACAGGCACGATGGGCCGAATAGCAAACTAACGTCAGAAACTGAGAGCTACGTTCCTCACTGTCGGCGGCTCGTTGTTCTAGGGGTATGATTCTCGTTTTGGGATTATAATAATTGAAATGCGAGAAGTCCCGGGTTCAAATCCCGGACGAGCCCTGCCAACTTTTAGTCAAAAAACGACTTCTCAGCCGGTCGACATGTGAGAAAACTGACATGTTTCAAATTAAAACGTGTGATTGCACTCCGTTGTTCACACAGCGTCCAAAAATCCTGGAGATTCCCAGGAGCAAAGTGAAACTCACTGAACTGAGTAAAGTTCATGTCTCTCAGATGCACTCGGCTCTGCGTCTCATTGGACAACATAAACCGCGGTTTGATTCCGGCAAATACTTGATCAGTGTATTTTCCTTTCTGCACGCATGAGCTCACCTCCACAGGGATAAGCATACATTCAACGTCAATCTCAAATTCAACATGAAACAGACTCTGCCCTGAATATGATTGCGTCCTGTTTCTCTCGCGCTGAAAAGATGTGAGAAGCTGGCTTTGGATTTAGTCCCTTGTCTGCCGAATTTAAACCGTGCAGGAAATCAATCCGGGGTGGCCAAGCTGCCTGGTCTGAATAAAAGGCGTTCAAACCCTACATACCAGGCATGTTATAGTGTTCTGGCCTCAACATTCGGTTCAACGTATCGGATCATGAGCACCGCTCCCATTGTCTGCTAATGGGTCTGCTGTTCACACTAACACCTCCTCTGTTCCATCCTTTGTTACTTTATTGCCCGCTTACCACCCACTTTGCCTTTTCGCATTGTGCCATTTATTATTCAATCAATCCTACGCTCCACTGTATCACAGGCATTCCCTTTTGTCCTTCCTCGCTGCCTATTTTTTCCAGGCGCTATTTTCGTGGAAAAATCTGTAAACTTTACATTTTTCTTAAAATATCGGAATGATCATCTGACGGAACGTGAGCCCGGGAAATTCATCCACAGAATGTTCACGGCCTGCTGAGTTTTACAGAATGATTTGTTTTTGTTCAGTGTCTTTCTGTATCCCTTTTAAGGTGATGTGCTGGTCTGCCCGGGGTCATTCTCTGTCTCTCCAAAATGGTGTGCTATCAGTATCGGATCATTATCTATCTGTTTAAAAGGAATGTGCTATCTGTCCCGGATGTCAAATTTCAAATTTCAAAAACTGCCTTTGGAGGGTGCAGAATTCTTAGTTTGTTGGTGTGTTTGTGTATGTGAGAGAGTGCGTGGAAACATTCTGCGCGATCTTACTGTGCATTTCATATCATGGGAGGAAAAATGCATTACACGCAACTTGAAGCCACACTGATTTGATTCAACACGCATTCGGGGACTGCCTGACAGGAGAAGAATCTGCTGTGGGATTTTGCTATTCCACATGTGAAAGAAGGCAAATTATATAAGTTAGAAACATAGCGATTTTAGCGAGAGCTTGCGGATGGGCTGTGTGACATGATGAGCTCTTCCCCCTTATTTTCAAATACAAATCAAATCAAGACAAGACAAGACATGACTGACTGACTGACTTTGTTTATATAAATATATGTATCAATATTTATATATGCATATATTTACATACATTCCCTACTTTTTAACTTTCACAATAAATGTGCTTTTCTGTTCTGCCTGCATTGGCTCTATTACATTTGACCTCTTTCACAGCACACGCAGCTTCTGTCTGATCCTGCAAAAAAGCACTCGCGACTTTAAAAGATGGCCTTTGTTGCCCACATCTTCCCTTGTGGCTTGTCTTACACCATGGGCTTACTCTGTTTGGGTATTTACTGACTGCACACCCTGAGTTCCAGTGGATTTCATGCAGTCGCACAGACTTCGTTCAATCAAAAATATATAGATTAAACAACAATTATTTATTTATTTCAATCAAATCAAATTCAATTTTTTGCAATAAAATTGTAAATTTATTTATTTTCTTATTATGATAAATATATATATGTTTTAAATTGTCTTTTTGTCTGGGTTGGTTTTACTTCCCTCCCTCTTTCCTGCTTGTCTATCACCTGTGGCTTCAACAACCGTCCCAGTCCCGCGTGCTCATGAGAACCGCACTCATTCACGCACAACACAATTGCATTCAGGAATGAAAGAAATTCCACTTTATTCTTCTGAAAGGGAACTGCTGTCCGTGAAGGGCAATTCTACAGCTGTGTAAGAGGGATGTGCTTCCTGTCCAGGATCATTCGATGTCTGTTTCAACGGGATGGTTGTCAGTTCCGGTTCATCAATTGCTCCTTTAAAACGTATTTTCTCATTATCCAGATCATCCTGTACATGTAAAAAGGAGTGTGATTATCAGCTGTGATAACCGAATTGTTAAACTGTTGTGTTTCAAGCTACATTGACGTTGCCTGTGTCCGTGCACATCCATATCGCAGCGCATCTGTTCATTACTCAAAATAAGCTCATGTTTTCCGATATCCACTCCTTGATATAACCCTTGTCCCAAATTTGCTCTCAATATAAATAACAACAAATTATATACCGTCGGTAGAGGCCGCGTGGCCTAAAGGATAAGGTGTCTGACTTCGATTGTAACTGTGATCTTATCAGAAGATTGCAGGTTCGAGTCCGTCAGCTATTGCGCTTCGTGAAATTTTATATTCTTTGTTTTGATGCTGCCTCAAAACCAACCATCTCGGACAGTCACTCACCTGAAGTCAAGGAAGGCTGTGTGCTTTAAGAAGCTAATGGCACATTTCCATCAATGTCGATCTGGTTGCACGGGCAAAACAAGCGGTGAAGTAGACTTTCGTGCACTTTATTTCTGTTCGAATGCAAAAAGTAGGGGATGGATGTCTGACTTTGCAGTAAATAGGAGACAAGGTGACTGATAGGTTGATGCAATGGACTGCTGATCAGGTATGCCCCCAGCTTCGTCGTTATTGTGTTAAACATTTTCCCCTAGTTTTTTTATTCAATCACATTTATCCTCATTGCCAAATTCACCTTTTACTGAAAAGGATGCAGCTCGTTGGTGAAGTAATGTCACAAAAAATAATCACTTCATCAAAGGGAAAACATTAGCAGGACGATGGAGAGGGGGACTCATGAGATCGGTCTCTGAGAGTCAGCACAGGCACGATGGGCCGAATAGCAAACTAACGTCAGAAACTGAGAGCTACGTTCCTCAGTGTCGGCGGCTCGTTGGTCTAGGGGTATGATTCTCGCTTTGTGATTATAATAATTGAAATGCGAGAGGTCGCGGGTTCAAATCCCGGACGAGCCCTGCCAACCTTTAGTCAAAAAACGACTTCTCAGCCGGTCGACATGTGAGAAAACTGACATGTTTCAAATTAAAACGTGTGATTGCACTCCGTTGTTCACACAGAGTCCAAAAATCCTGGAGATTCCCAGGAGCAAAGTGAAACTCACCGAACTGAGTAAAGTTCATGTCTCTCAGATGCACTCGGCTCTGCGTCTCATTGGACAACATAAACCGCGGTATGATTCCGGCAAATACTTGATCAGTGTATTTTCCTTTCTGCACGCATGAGCTCACCTCCACAGGGATAAGCATACATTCAACGTCAATCTCAAATTCAACGTGAAACAGACTCTGCCCTGAATATGATTGCGTCCTGTTTCTCTCGCGCTGAAAAGATGTGAGAAGCTGGCTTTGGATTTAGTCCCTTGTCTGCCGAATTTAAACCGTGCAGGAAATCAATCCGGGGTGGCCAAGCTGCCTGGTCTGAATAAAAGGCGTTCAAACCCTACATTCCAGGCATGTTATAGTGTTCTGGCCTCAACATTCGGTTCAACGTATCGGATCATAAGCACCGCTCCCATTGTCTGCTAATGGGTCTGCTGTTCACACTAACACCTCCTCTGGTCCATCCTTCGTTACTTTATTGCCCGCTTACCACCCACTTTGCCTTTTCGCATTGTGCCATTTATTATTCAATCAATCCTACGCTCCACTGTATCACAGGCATTCCCTTTTGTCCTTCCTCGCTGCCTATTTTTTTCCAGGCGCTATTTTCGTGGAAAAATCTGTAAACTTTACATTTTTCTTAAAATATCGGAATGATCATCTGACGGAACGTGAGCCCGGGAAATTCATCCACAGAATGTTCACTGCCTGCTGAGTTTTACAGAATGATTTGTTTTTGTTCAGTGTCTTTCTGTATCCCTTTTAAGGTGATGTGCTGGTCTGCCCGGGGTCATTCTCTGTCTCTCCAAAATGGTGTGCTATCAGTATCGGATCATTATCTATCTGTTTAAAAGGAATGTGCTGTCTGCCCCGGATGTCAAATTTCAAATTTCAAAAACTGCCTTTGGAGGGTGCAGAATTCTTAGTTTGTTGGTGTGTTTGTGTAAGTGAGAGAGTGCGTGGAAACATTCTGCGCGATCTTACTGTGCATTTCATATCATGGGAAGAAAAATGCATTACATGCAACTTGAAGCCACACTGATTTGATTCAACACGCATTCGGGGATTGCCTGACAGGAGAAGAATCTGCTGTGGGATTTTGCTATTCCACATGTGAAAGAAGGCAAATTATATAAGTTAGAAACATAGCGATTTTAGCGAGAGCTTGCGGATGGGCTGTGTGACATGATGAGCTCTTCCCCCTTATTTTCAAATACAAATCAAATCAAGACAAGACAAGACATGACTGACTGACTGACTTTGTTTATATAAATATATGTATCAATATTTATATATGCATATATTTACATACATTCCCTACTTTTTAACTTTCACAATAAATGTGCTTTTCTGGTCTGCCCGAATTGGCTCTATTACATTTGACCTCTTTCACAGCACACGCAGCTTCTGTCTGATCCTGCAAAAAAGCACTCGCGACTTTAAAAGATGGCCTTTGTTGCCCACATCTTCCCTTGTGGCTTGTCTTACACCATGGGCTTACTCTGTTTGGGTATTTACTGACTGCACACCCGGAGTTCCAGTGGATTTCATGCAGTCGCACAGACTTCGTTCAATCAAAAATATATAGATTAAACAACAATTATTTATTTATTTCAATCAAATCCAATTCAATTTTTTGCAATAAAATTGTAAATTTATTTATTTTCTTATGATGATAAATATATATATGCTTTAAATTGTCTTTTTGTCTGGGTTGGTTTTACTTCCCTCCCTCTTTCCTGCTTGTCTATCACCTGTGGCTTCAACAACCGTCCCAGTCCCGCGTGCTCATGAGAACCGCGCTCATTCACGCACAACACAATTGCATTCAGGAATGAAAGAAATTCCATTTTATTCTTCTGAAAGGGAACTGCTGTCCGTGAAGGGCAATTCTACAGCTGTGTAAGAGGGATGTGCTTCCTGTCCAGGATCATTCGATGTCTGTTTCAACGGGATGGTTGTCTGTTCCGGTTCATCAATTGCCCCTTTAAAACGTATTTTCTCATTATCCAGATCATCCTGTACATGTAAAAAGGAGTGTGATTATCAGCTGTGATAACCGAATTGTTAAACTGTTGTGTTTCAAGCTACATTGACGTTGCCTGTGTCCGTGCACATCCATATCGCAGCGCATCTGTTCATTACTCAAAATAAGCTCATGTTTTCCGACATCCACTCCTTGATATAACCCTTGTCCCAAATTTGCTCTCAATATAAAAAACAACAAATTATAGACCGACGGTGGAGGCCGCGTGCCCTAAAGGATAAGGTGTCTGACTTCGATTGCAACTGTGATCTTATCAGAAGATTGCAGGTTCGAGTCCGTCAGCTATCGCGCTTCGTGAAATTTTATATTCTTTGTTTTGATGCTGCCTCAAAACCAACCATCTCGGACAGTCACTCACCTGAAGTCAAGGAAGCCTGTGTGCTTTAAGAAGCTAATGGCACATTTCCATCACTGTCGATCTGGTTGCTAGGGCAAAACAAACGGTGAAGTAGACTTTCGTGCACTTTATTTCTGTTCGAATGCAAAAAGTAGGGGATGGATGTCTGACTTTGCAGTAAATAGGAGTCAAGGTGACTGATAGGTTGATGCAATGGACTGCTGATCCAGTATGCTCCCAGCTTCGTCGTTATTGTGTTAAACATTTTCCCCTAGTTTTTTTATTCAATCACATTTATCCTCATTGCCAAATTCACCTTTTACTGAAAAGGATGCAGCTCGTTGGTGAAGTAATGTCACAAAAAATAATCACTTCATAAAAGGTAAAACATTAGCAGGACGATGGAGAGGGGGACTCATGAGATCGGTCTCTGAGAGTTAGCACAGGCACGATGGGCCGAATAGCAAACTAACGTCAGAAACTGAGAGCTACGTTCCTCACTATCGGCGGCTCGTTGGTCTAGGGGTATGATTCTCGCTTTGGGATTATAATAATTGAAATGCGAGAGGTCCCGGGTTCAAATCCCGGACGAACCCTGCCAACTTTTAGTCAAAAAACGACTTCTCAGCTGGTCGACATGTGAGAAAACTGACATGTTTCAAATTAAAACGTGTGATTGCACTCCGTTGTTCACACAGCGTCCAAAAATCCTGGAGATTCCCAGGAGCAAAGTGAAACTCACCGAACTGAGTAAAGTTCATGTCTCTCAGATGCACTCGGCTCTGCGTCTCATTGGACAACATAAACCGCGGTTTGATTCCGGCAAATACTTGATCAGGGTATTTTCCTTTCTGCACGCATGAGCTCACCTCCACAGGGATAAGCATACATTCAACGTCAATCTCAAATTCAACGTGAAACAGACTCTGCCCTGAATATGATTGCGTCCTGTTTCTCTCGCGCTGAAAAGATGTGAGAAGCTGGCTTTGGATTTAGTCCCTTGTCTGCCGAATTTAAACCGTGCAGGAAATCAATCCGGGGCGGCCAAGCTGCCTGGTCTGAATAAAAGGCGTTCAAACCCTACATTCCAGGCATGTTATAGTGTTCTGGCCTCAACATTCGGTTCAACGTATCGGATCATAAGCACCGCTCCCATTGTCTGCTAATGGGTCTGCTGTTCACACTAACACCTCCTCTGGTCCATCCTTTCTTACTTTATTGCCCGCTTACCACCCACTTTGCCTTTTCGTATTGTGCCATTTATTATTCAATCAATCCTACGCTCCACTGTATCACAGGCATTCCCTTTTGTCCTTCCTCGCTGCCTATTTTTTTCCAGGCGCTATTTTCGTGGAAAAATCTGTAAACTTTACATTTTTCTTAAAATATCGGAATGATCATCTGACTGAACGTGAGCCCGGGAAATTCATCCACAGAATGTTCACGGCCTGCTGAGTTTTACAGAATGATTTGTTTTTGTTCAGTGTCTTTCTGTATCCCTTTTAAGGTGATGTGCTGGTCTGCCCGGGGTCATTCTCTGTCTCTCCAAAATGGTGTGCTATCAGTATCGGATCATTATCTATCTGTTTAAAAGGAATGTGCTGTCTGTCCCGGATGTCAAATTTCAAATTTCAAAAACTGCCTTTGGAGGGTGCAGAATTCTTAGTTTGTTGGTGTGTTTGTGTAAGTGAGAGAGTGCGTGGAAACATTCTGCGCGATCTTACTGTGCATTTCATATCATGGGAAGAAAAATGCATTACATGCAACTTGAAGCCACACTGATTTGATTCAACACGCATTCGGGGATTGCCTGACAGGAGAAGAATCTGCTGTGGGATTTTGCTATTCCACATGTGAAAGAAGGCAAATTATATAAGTTAGAAACATAGCGATTTTAGCGAGAGCTTGCGGATGGGCTGTGTGACATGATGAGCTCTTCCCCCTTATTTTCAAATACAAATCAAATCAAGACAAGACAAGACATGACTGACTGACTGACTTTGTTTATATAAATATATGTATCAATATTTATATATGCATATATTTACATACATTCCCTACTTTTTAACTTTCACAATAAATGTGCTTTTCTGTTCTGCCTGCATTGGCTCTATTACATTTGACCTCTTTCACAGCACACGCAGCTTCTGTCTGATCCTGCAGAAAAGCACTCGCGACTTTAAAAGATGGCCTTTGTTGCCCACATCTTCCCTTGTGGCTTGTCTTACACCATGGGCTTACTCTGTTTGGGTATTTACTGACTGCACACCCTGAGTTCCAGTGGATTTCATGCAGTCGCACAGACTTCGTTAAATCAAAAATATATAGATTAAACAACAATTATTTATTTATTTCAATCAAATCAAATTCAATTTTTTGCAATAAAATTGTAAATTTATTTATTTTCTTATTATGATAAATATATATATGTTTTCAATTGTCTTTTTGTCTGGGTTGGTTTTATTTCCCTCCCTCTTTCCTGCTTGTCTATCACATGTGGCTTCAACAACCGTCCCAGTCCCGCGTGCTCATGAGAACCGCGCTCATTCACGCACAACACAATTGCATTCAGGAATGAAAGAAATTCCACTTTATTCTTCTGAAAGGGAACTGCTGTCCGTGAAGGGTAATTCTACAGCTGTGTAAGAGGGATGTGCTTCGTGTCCAGGATCATTCGATGTCTGTTTCAACGGGATGGTTGTCAGTTCCGGTTCATCAATTGCCCCTTTAAAACGTATTTTCTCATTATCCAGATCATCCTGTACATGTAAAAAGGAGTGTGATTATCAGCTGTGATAACCGAATTGTTAAACTGTTGTGTTTCAAGCTACATTGACGTTGCCTGTGTCCGTGCACATCCATATCGCAGCGCATCTGTTCATTACTCAAAATAAGCTCATGTTTTCCGACATCCACTCCTTGATATAACCCTTGTCCCAAATTTGCTCTCAATATAAAAAACAACAAATTATAGACCGACGGTAGAGGCCGCGTGGCCTAAAGGATAAGGTGTCTGACTTCGATTGCAACTGTGATCTTATCAGAAGATTGCAGGTTCGAGTCCGTCAGCTATCGCGCTTCGTGAAATTTTATATTCTTTGTTTTGATGCTGCCTCAAAACCAACCATCTCGGACAGTCACTCACCTGAAGTCAAGGAAGCCTGTGTGCTTTAAGAAGCTAATGGCACATTTCCATCACTGTCGATCTGGTTGCTAGGGCAAAACAAACGGTGAAGTAGACTTTCGTGCACTTTATTTCTGTTCGAATGCAAAAAGTAGGGGATGGATGTCTGACTTTGCAGTAAATAGGAGTCAAGGTGACTGATAGGTTGATGCAATGGACTGCTGATCCAGTATGCCCCCAGCTTCGTCGTTATTGTGTTAAACATTTTCCCCTAGTTTTTTTATTCAATCACATTTATCCTCATTGCCAAATTCACCTTTTACTGAAAAGGATGCAGCTCGTTGGTGAAGTAATGTCACAAAAAATCATCACTTCATAAAAGGTAAAACATTAGAAGGACGATGGAGAGGGGGACTCATGAGATCGGTCTCTGAGAGTTAGCACAGGCACGATGGGCCGAATAGCAAACTAACGTCAGAAACTGAGAGCTACGTTCCTCACTGTCGGCGGCTCGTTGGTCTAGGGGTATGATTCTCGCTTTGGGATTATAATAATTGGAATGCGAGAGGTCCCGGGTTCAAATCCCGGACGAGCCCTGCCAACTTTTAGTCAAAAAACGACTTCTCAGCTGGTCGACATGTGAGAAAACTGACATGTTTCAAATTAAAACGTGTGATTGCACTCCGTTGTTCACACAGCGTCCAAAAATCCTGGAGATTCCCAGGAGCAAAGTGAAACTCACCGAACTGAGTAAAGTTCATGTCTCTCAGATGCACTCGGCTCTGCGTCTCATTGGACAACATAAACCGCGGTTTGATTCCGGCAAATACTTGATCAGGGTATTTTCCTTTCTGCACGCATGAGCTCACCTCCACAGGGATAAGCATACATTCAACGTCAATCTCAAATTCAACGTGAAACAGACTCTGCCCTGAATATGATTGCGTCCTGTTTCTCTCGCGCTGAAAAGATGTGAGAAGCTGGCTTTGGATTTAGTCCCTTGTCTGCCGAATTTAAACCGTGCAGGAAATCAATCCGGGGTGGCCAAGCTGCCTGGTCTGAATAAAAGGCGTTCAAACCCTACATTCCAGGCATGTTATAGTGTTCTGGCCTCAACATTCGGTTCAACGTATCGGATCATAAGCACCGCTCCCATTGTCTGCTAATGGGTCTGCTGTTCACACTAACACCTCCTCTGGTCCATCCTTTCTTACTTTATTGCCCGCTTACCACCCACTTTGCCTTTTCGCATTGTGCCAATTATTATTCAATCAATCCTACGCTCCACTGTATCACAGGCATTCCCTTTTGTCCTTCCTCGCTGCCTATTTTTTTCCAGGCGCTATTTTCGTGGAAAAATCTGTAAACTTTACATTTTCCTTAAAATATCGGAATGATCATCTGACTGAACGTGAGCCCTGGAAATTCATCCACAGAATGTTCACGGCCTGCTGAGTTTTACAGAATGATTTGTTTTTGTTCAGTGTCTTTCTGTATCCCTTTTAAGGTGATGTGCTGGTCTGCCCGGCGTCATTCTCTGTCTCTCCAAAATGGTGTGCTATCAGTATCGGATCATTATCTATCTGTTTAAAAGGAATGTGCTGTCTGTCCCGGATGTCAAATTTCAAATTTCAAAAACTGCCTTTGGAGGGTGCAGAATTCTTAGTTTGTTGGTGTGTTTGTGTAAGTGAGAGAGTGTGTGGAAACATTCTGCACGATCTTACTGTGCATTTCATATCATGGGAGGAAAAATGCATTACATGCAACTTGAAGCCACACTGATTTGATTCAACACGCATTCGGGGACTGCCTGACAGGAGAAGAATCTGCTGTGGGATTTTGCTATTCCACATGTGAAAGAAGGCAAATTATATAAGTTAGAAACATAGCGATTTTAGCGAGAGCTTGCGGATGGGCTGTGTGACATGATGAGCTCTTCCCCTTATTTTCAAATACAAATCAAATCAAGACAAGACAAGACATGACTGACTGACTGACTTTGTTTATATAAATATATGTATCAATATTTATATATGCATATATTTACATACATTCCCTACTTTTTAACTTTCACAATAAATGTGCTTTTCTGTTCTGCCTGCATTGGCTCTATTACATTTGACCTCTTTCACAGCACACGCAGCTTCTGTCTGATCCTGCAAAAAAGCACTCGCGACTTTAAAAGATGGCCTTTGTTGCCCACATCTTCCCTTGTGGCTTGTCTTACACCATGGGCTTACTCTGTTTGGGTATTTACTGACTGCACACCCTGAGTTCCAGTGGATTTCATGCAGTCGCACAGACTTCGTTCAATCAAAAATATATAGATTAAACAACAATTATTTATTTATTTCAATCAAATCAAATTAAATTTTTTGCAATAAAATTGTAAATTTATTTATTTTCTTATTATGATAAATATGTATATGTTTTAAATTGTCTTTTTGTCTGGGTTGGTTTTACTTCCCTCCCTCTTTCCTGCTTGTCTATCACCTGTGGCTTCAACAACCGTCCCAGCCCCGCGTGCTCATGAGAACCGCGCTCATTCACGCACAACACAATTGCATTCAGGAATGAAAGAAATTCCACTTTATTCTTCTGAAAGGGAACTGCTGTCCGTGAAGGGCAATTCTACAGCTGTGTAAGAGGGATGTGCTTCCTGTCCAGGATCATTCGATGTCTGTTTCAACGGGATGGTTGTCAGTTCCGGTTCATCAATTGCCCCTTTAAAACGTATTTTCTCATTATCCAGATCATCCTGTACATGTAAAAAGGAGTGTGATTATCAGCTGTGATAACCGAATTGTTAAACTGTTGTGTTTCAAGCTACATTGACGTTGCCTGTGTCCGTGCACATCCATATCGCAGCGCATCGGTTCATTACTCAAAATAAGCTCATGTTTTCCGACATCCACTCCTTGATATAACCCTTGTCCCAAATTTGCTCTCAATATAAAAAACAACAAATTATAGACCGACGGTAGAGGCCGCGTGGCCTAAAGGATAAGGTGTCTGACTTCGATTGCAACTGTGATCTTATCAGACGATTGCAGGTTCGAGTCCGTCAGCTATCGCGCTTCGTGAAATTTTATATTCTTTGTTTTGATGCTGCCTCAAAACCAACCATCTCGGACAGTCACTCACCTGAAGTCAAGGAAGCCTGTGTGCTTTAAGAAGCTAATGGCACATTTCCATCACTGTCGATCTGGTTGCTAGGGCAAAACAAACGGTGAAGTAGATTTTCGTGCACTTTATTTCTGTTCGAATGCAAAAAGTAGGGGATGGATGTCTGACTTTGCAGTAAATAGGAGTCAAGGTGACTGATAGGTTGATGCAATGGACTGCTGATCCAGTGTGCCCCCAGCTTCGTCGTTATTGTGTTAAACATTTTCCCCTAGTTTTTTAATTCAATCACATTTATCCTCATTGCCAAATTCACCTTTTACTGAAAAGGATGCAGCTCGTTGGTGAAGTAATGTCACAAAAAATAATCACTTCATAAAAGGTAAAACATTAGCAGGACGATGGAGAGGGGGACTCATGAGATCGGTCTCTGAGAGTTAGCACAGGCACGATGGGCCGAATAGCAAACTAACGTCAGAAACTGAGAGCTACGTTCCTCACTGTCGGCGGCTCGTTGGTCTAGGGGTATGATTCTCGCTTTGGGATTATAATAATTGAAATGCGAGAGGTCCCGGGTTCAAATCCCGGATGAGCCCTGCCAACTTTTAGTCAAAAAACGACTTCTCAGCTGGTCGACATGTGAGAAAACTGACATGTTTCAAATTAAAACGTGTGATTGCACTCTGTTGTTCACACAGCGTCCAAAAATCCTGGAGATTCCCAGGAGCAAAGTGAAACTCACCGAACTGAGTAAAGTTCATGTCTCTCAGATGCACTCGGCTCTGCGTCTCATTGGACAACATAAACCGCGGTTTGATTCCGGCAAATACTTGATCAGGGTATTTTCCTTTCTGCACGCATGAGCTCACCTCCACAGGGATAAGAATACATTCAACGTCAATCTCAAATTCAACGTGAAACAGACTCTGCCCTGAATATGATTGCGTCCTGTTTCTCTCGCGCTGAAAAGATGTGAGAAGCTGGCTTTGGATTTAGTCCCTTGTCTGCCGAATTTAAACCGTGCAGGAAATCAATCCGGGGTGGCCAAGCTGCCTGGTCTGAATAAAAGGCGTTCAAACCCTACATTCCAGGCATGTTATAGTGTTCTGGCCTCAACATTCGGTTCAACGTATCAGATCATAAGCACCGCTCCCATTGTCTGCTAATGGGTCTGCTGTTCACACTAACACCTCCTCTGGTCCATCCTTTCTTACTTTATTGCCCGCTTACCACCCACTTTGCCTTTTCGCATTGTGCCAATTATTATTCAATCAATCCTACGCTCCACTGTATCACAGGCATTCCCTTTTGTCCTTCCTCGCTGCCTATTTTTTTCCAGGCGCTATTTTCGTGGAAAAATCTGTAAACTTTACATTTTTCTTAAAATATCGGAATGATCATCTGACTGAACGTGAGCCCGGGAAATTCATCCACAGAATGTTCACGGCCTGCTGAGTTTTACAGAATGATTTGTTTTTGTTCAGTGTCTTTCTGTATCCCTTTTAAGGTGATGTGCTGGTCTGCCCGGCGTCATTCTCTGTCTCTCCAAAATGGTGTGCTATCAGTATCGGATCATTATCTATCTGTTTAAAAGGAATGTGCTGTCTGTCCCGGATGTCAAATTTCAAATTTCAAAAACTGCCTTTGGAGGGTGCAGAATTCTTAGTTTGTTGGTGTGTTTGTGTAAGTGAGAGAGTGCGTGGAAACATTCTGCGCGATCTTACTGTGCATTTCATATCATGGGAGGAAAAATGCATTACATGCAACTTGAAGCCACACTGATTTGATTCAACACGCATTCGGGGACTGCCTGACAGGAGAAGAATCTGCTGTGGGATTTTGCTATTCCACATGTGAAAGAAGGCAAATTATATAAGTTAGAAACATAGCGATTTTAGCGAGAGCTTGCGGATGGGCTGTGTGACATGATGAGCTCTTCCCCCTTATTTTCAAATACAAATCAAATCAAGACAAGACAAGACAAGACATGACTGACTGACTGACTTTGTTTATATAAATATATTTATCAATATTTATATATGCATATATTTACATACATTCCCTACTTTTTAACTTTCACAATAAATGTGCTTTTCTGTTCTGCCTGCATTGGCTCTATTACATTTGACCTCTTTCACAGCACACGCAGCTTCTGTCTGATCCTGCAAAAAAGCACTCGCGACTTTAAAAGATGGCCTTTGTTGCCCACATCTTCCCTTGTGGCTTGTCTTACACCATGGGCTTACTCTGTTTGGGTATTTACTGACTGCACACCCTGAGTTCCAGTGGATTTCATGCAGTCGCACAGACTTCGTTCAATCAAAAATATATAGATTAAACAACAATTATTTATTTATTTCAATCAAATCAAATTCAATTTTTTGCAATAAAATTGTAAATTTATTTATTTTATTATGATGATAAATATATATATGTTTTTAATTGTCTTTTTGTCTGGGTTGGTTTTACTTCCCTCCCTCTTTCCTGCTTGTCTATCACCTGTGGCTTCAACAACCGTCCCAGTCCCGCGTGCTCATGAGAACCGCGCTCATTCACCCACAACACAATTGCATTCAGGAATGAAAGAAATTCCACTTTATTCTTCTGAAAGGGAACTGCTGTCCGTGAAGGGCAATTCTACAGCTGTGTAAGAGGGATGTGCTTCCTGTCCAGGATCATTCGATGTCTGTTTCAACGGGATGGTTGTCAGTTCCGGTTCATCAATTGCCCCTTTAAAACGTATTTTCTCATTATCCAGTTCATCCTGTACATGTAAAAAGGAGTGTGATTATCAGCTGTGATAACCGAATTGTTAAACTGTTGTGTTTCAAGCTACATTGACGTTGCCTGTGTCCGTGCACATCCATATCGCAGCGCATCTGTTCATTACTCAAAATAAGCTCATGTTTTCCGACATCCACTCCTTGATATAACCCTTGTCCCAAATTTGCTCTCAATATAAAAAACAACAAATTATAGACCGACGGTAGAGACCGCGTGGCCTAAAGGATAAGGTGTCTGACTTCGATTGTAACTGTGATCTTATCAGAAGATTGCAGGTTCGAGTCCGTCAGCTATCGCGCTTCGTGAAATTTTATATTCTTTGTTTTGATGCTGCCTCAAAACCAACCATCTCGGACAGTCACTCACCTGAAGTCAAGGAAGGCTGTGTGCTTCAAGAAGCTAATGGCACATTTCCATCAATGTCGATCTGGTTGCACGGGCAAAACAAGCGGTGAGGTAGACTTTCGTGCACTTTATTTCTGTTCGAATGCAAAAAGTAGGGGATGGATGTCTGACTTTGCAGTAAATAGGAGACAAGGTGACTGATAGGTTGATGCAATGGACTGCTGATCCAGTATGCCCCCAGCTTCGTCGTTATTGTGTTGAACATTTTCCCCTAGTTTTTTATTCAATCACATTTATCCTCATTGCCAAATTCACCTTTTACTGAAAAGGATGCAGCTCGTTGGTGAAGTAATGTCACAAAAAATAATCACTTCATAAAAGGTAAAACATCAGCAGGACGATGGAGAGGGGGACTCATGAGATCGGTCTCTGAGAGTCAGCACAGGCACGATGGGCCGAATAGCAAACTAACGTCAGAAACTGAGAGCTACGTTCCTTACTGTCGGCGGCTCGTTGGTCTAGGGGTATGATTCTCGCTTTGGGATTATAATAATTGAAATGCGAGAGGTCCCGGGTTCAAATCGCGGACAAGCCCTGCCAACTTTTAGTCAAAAAACGACTTCTCAGCCGGTCGACATGTGAGATAACTGACATGTTTCAAATTAAAACGTGTGATTGCACTCCGTTGTTCACACAGCGTCCAAAAATCCTGGAGATTCCCAGGAGCAAAGTGAAACTCACCAAACTGAGTAAAGTTCATGTCTCTCAGATGCACTCGGCTCTGCGTCTCATTGGACAACATAAACCGCGGTTTGATTCCGGCAAATACTTGATCAGGGTATTTTCCTTTCTGCACGCATGAGCTCACCTCCACAGGGATAAGCATACATTCAACGTCAATCTCAAATTCAACGTGAAACAGACTCTGCCCTGAATATGATTGCGTCCTGTTTCTCTCGCGCTGAAAAGATGTGAGAAGCTGGCTTTGGATTTAGTCCCTTGTCTGCCGAATTTAAACCGTGCAGGAAATCAATCCGGGGTGGCCAAGCTGCCTGGTCTGAATAAAAGGCGTTCAAACCCTACATTCCAGGCATGTTATAGTGTTCTGGCCTCAACATTCGGTTCAACGTATCGGATCATAAGCACCGCTCCCATTGTCTGCTAATGGGTCTGCTGTTCACACTAACACCTCCTCTGGTCCATCCTTTCTTACTTTATTGCCCGCTTACCACCCACTTTGCCTTTTCGCATTGTGCCAATTATTATTCAATCAATCCTACGCTCCACTGTATCACAGGCATTCCCTTTTGTCCTTCCTCGCTGCCTATTTTTTTCCAGGCGCTATTTTCGTGGAAAAATCTGTAAACTTTACATTTTCCTTAAAATATCGGAATGATCATCTGACTGAACGTGAGCCCTGGAAATTCATCCACAGAATGTTCACGGCCTGCTGAGTTTTACAGAATGATTTGTTTTTGTTCAGTGTCTTTCTGTATCCCTTTTAAGGTGATGTGCTGGTCTGCCCGGCGTCATTCTCTGTCTCTCCAAAATGGTGTGCTATCAGTATCGGATCATTATCTATCTGTTTAAAAGGAATGTGCTGTCTGTCCCGGATGTCAAATTTCAAATTTCAAAAACTGCCTTTGGAGGGTGCAGAATTCTTAGTTTGTTGGTGTGTTTGTGTAAGTGAGAGAGTGCGTGGAAACATTCTGCGCGATCTTACTGTGCATTTCATATCATGGGAGGAAAAATGCATTACATGCAACTTGAAGCCACACTGATTTGATTCAACACGCATTCGGGGACTGCCTGACAGGAGAAGAATCTGCTGTGGGATTTTGCTATTCCACATGTGAAAGAAGGCAAATTATATAAGTTAGAAACATAGCGATTTTAGCGAGAGCTTGCGGATGGGCTGTGTGACATGATGAGCTCTTCCCCCTTATTTTCAAATACAAATCAAATCAAGACAAGACAAGACATGACTGACTGACTGACTTTGTTTATATAAATATATGTATCAATATTTATATATGCATATATTTACATACATTCCCTACTTTTTAACTTTCACAATAAATGTGCTTTTCTGTTCTGCCTGCATTGGCTCTATTACATTTGACCTCTTTCACAGCACACGCAGCTTCTGTCTGATCCTGCAAAAAAGCACTCGCGACTTTAAAAGATGGCCTTTGTTGCCCACATCTTCCCTTGTGGCTTGTCTTACACCATGGGCTTACTCTGTTTGGGTATTTACTGACTGCACACCCTGAGTTCCAGTGGATTTCATGCAGTCGCACAGACTTCGTTCAATCAAAAATATATAGATTAAACAACAATTATTTATTTATTTCAATCAAATCAAATTAAATTTTTTGCAATAAAATTGTAAATTTATTTATTTTATTATGATGATAAATATATATATGTTTTAAATTGTCTTTTTGTCTGGGTTGGTTTTATTTCCCTCCCTCTTTCCTGCTTGTCTATCACCTGTGGCTTCAACAACCGTCCCAGTCCCGCGTGCTCATGAGAACCGCGCTCATTCACGCACAACACAATTGCATTCAGGAATGAAAGAAATTCCACTTTATTCTTCTGAAAGGGAACTGCTGTCCGTGAAGGGCAATTCTACAGCTGTGTAAGAGGGATGTGCTTCCTGTCCAGGATCATTCGATCTCTGTTTCAACGGGATGGTTGTCAGTTCCGGTTCATCAATTGCCCCTTTAAAACGTATTTTCTCATTATCCAGATCATCCTGTACATGTAAAAAGGAGTGTGATTATCAGCTGTGATAACCGAATTGTTAAACTGTTGTGTTTCAAGCTACATTGACGTTGCCTGTGTCCGTGCACATCCATATCGCAGCGCATCGGTTCATTACTCAAAATAAGCTCATGTTTTCCGACATCCACTACTTGATATAACCCTTGTCCTAAATTTGCTCTCAATATAAAAAACAACAAATTATAGACCGACGGTAGAGGACGCGTGGCCTAAAGGATAAGGTGTCTGACTTCGATTTTAACTGTGATCTTATCAGAAGATTGCAGTTTCGAGTCCGGCAGCGGTCAGCTATCGCGCTTCGTGAAATTTTATTCTTTGTTTTGATGCTGCCTCAAAACCAACCATCTCGGACAGTCACTCACCTGAAGTCAAGGAAGGCTGTGTGCTTCAAGAAGCTAATGGCACATTTTCATCACTGTCGATCTGGTTGCACGGGCAAAACAAGTGGTGAAGTAGACTTTCGTGCACATTATTTCTGTTTGAATGCAAAAAGTAGGGGATGGATGTCTGACTTTGCAGTAAATAGGAGACAAGGTGACTGATAGGTTGATGCAATGGACTGCTGATCCAGTATGCCCCCAGCTTCGTCGTTAATGTGTTAAACATTTTCCCCTAGTTTTTTTATTCAATCACATTTATCCTCATTGCCAAATTCACCTTTTACTGAAAAGGATGCAGCTCGTTGGTGAAGTAATGTCACAAAAAATAATCACTTCATCAAAGGGAAAACATTAGCAGGACGATGGAGAGGGGGACTCATGAAATCGGTCACTGAGAGTCAGCACAGGCACGATGGGCCGAACAGCAAACTAACGTCAGAAACTGAGAGCTACGTTCCTCGCTGTCGGCGGCTCGTTGGTCTAGGGGTATGATTCTCGCTTTGGGATTATAATAGTTGAAAAGCGAGAGGTCCCGAGTTCAAATCCCGGACGAGCCCTGCCAACTTTTTGTCAAAAAACGACTTCTCAGCCGGTCGACATGTGAGAAAACTGACATGTTTCAAATTAAAACGTGTGAATGCACTCCGTTGTTCACACAGCGTCCAAAAATCCTGGAGATTCCCAGGAGCAAAGTGAAACTCACCGAACTGAGTAAAGTTCATGTCTCTCAGATGCACTCGGCTCTGCGTCTCATTGGACAACATAAACCGCGGTTTGATTCCGGCAAATACTTGATCAGGGTATTTTCCTTTCTGCACGCATGAGCTCACCTCCACAGGGATAAGCATACATTCAACGTCAATCTCAAATTCAACGTGAAACAGACTCTGCCCTGAATATGATTGCGTCCTGTTTCTCTCGCGCTGATAAGATGTGAGAAGCTGGCTTTGGATTTAGTCCCTTGTCTGCCGAATTTAAACCGTGCAGGAAATCAATCCGGGGTGGCCAAGCTGCCTGGTCTGAATAAAAGGCGTTCAAACCCTACATTCCAGGCATGTTATAGTGTTCTGGCCTCAACATTCGGTTCAACGTATCGGATCATAAGCACCGCTCCCATTGTCTGCTAATGGGTCTGCTGTTCACACTAACACCTCCTCTGGTCCATCCTTTCTTACTTTATTGCCCGCTTACCACCCACTTTGCCTTTTCGCATTGTGCCATTTATTATTCAATCAATCCTACGCTCCACTGTATCACAGGCATTCCCTTTTGTCCTTCCTCGCTGCCTATTTTTTTCCAGGCGCTATTTTCGTGGAAAAATCTGTAAACTTTACATTTTTCTTAAAATATTGGAATGATCATCTGACTGAACGTGAGCCCGGGAAATTCATCCACAGAATGTTCACGGCCTGCTGAGTTTTACAGAATGATTTGTTTTTGTTCAGTGTCTTTCTGTATCCCTTTTAAGGTGATGTGCTGGTCTGCCCGGCGTCATTCTCTGTCTCTCCAAAATGGTGTGCTATCAGTATCGGATCATTATCTATCTGTATAAAAGGAATGTGCTGTCTGTCCCGGATGTCAAATTTCAAATTTCAAAAACTGCCTTTGGAGGGTGCAGAATTCTTAGTTTGTTGGTGTGTTTGTGTAAGTGAGAGAGTGCGTGGAAACATTCTGCGCGATCTTACTGTGCATTTCATATCATGGGAGGAAAAATGCATTACATGCAACTTGAAGCCACACTGATTTGATTCAACACGCATTCGGGGACTGCCTGACAGGAGAAGAATCTGCTGTGGGATTTTGCTATTCCACATGTGAAAGAAGGCAAATTATATAAGTTAGAAACATAGCGATTTTAGCGAGAGCTTGCGGATGGGCTGTGTGACATGATGAGCTCTTCCCCCTTATTTTCAAATACAAATCAAATCAAGACAAGACAAGACATGACTGACTGACTGACTTTGTTTATATAAATATATGTATCAATATTTATTTATGCATATATTTACATACATTCCCTACTTTTTAACTTTCACAATAAATGTGCTTTTCTGTTCTGCCTGCATTGGCTCTATTACATTTGACCTCTTTCACAGCACACGCAGCTTCTGTCTGATCCTGCAAAAAAGCACTCGCGACTTTAAAAGATGGCCTTTGTTGCCCACATCTTCCCTTGTGGCTTGTCTTACACCATGGGCTTACTCTGTTTGGGTATTTACTGACTGCACACCCGGAGTTCCAGTGGATTTCATGCAGTCGCACAGACTTCGTTCAATCAAAAATATATAGATTAAACAACAATTATTTATTTATTTCAATCAAATCAAATTCAATTTTTTGCAATAAAATTGTAAATTTATTTATTTTCTTATTATGATAAATATGTATATGTTTTAAATTGTCTTTTTGTCTGGGTTGGTTTTACTTCCCTCCCTCTTTCCTGCTTGTCTATCACCTGTGGCTTCAACAACCGTCCCAGTCCCGCGTGCTCATGAGAACCGCGCTCATTCACGCACAACACAATTGCATTCAGGAATGAAAGAAATTCCACTTTATTCTTCTGAAAGGGAACTGCTGTCCGTGAAGGGCAATTCTACAGCTGTGTAAGAGGGATGTGCTTCCTGTCCAGGATCATTCGATTTCTGTTTCAACGGGATGGTTGTCAGTTCCGGTTCTTCAATTGCCCCTTTAAAACGTATTTTCTCATTATCCAGATCATCCTGTACATGTAAAAAGGAGTGTGATTATCAGCTGTGATAACCGAATTGTTAAACTGTTGTGTTTCAAGCTACATTGACGTTGCCTGTGTCCGTGCACATCCATATCGCAGCGCATCTGTTCATTACTCAAAATAAGCTCATGTTTTCCGACATCCACTCCTTGATATAACCCTTGTCCCAAATTTGCTCTCAATATAAAAAACAACAAATTATAGACCGACGGTAGAGGCCGCGTGGCCTAAAGGATAAGGTGTCTGACTTCGATTGCAACTGTGATCTTATCAGAAGATTGCAGGTTCGAGTCCGTCAGCTATTGCGCTTCGTGAAATTTTATATTCTTTGTTTTGATGCTGCCTCAAAACCAACCATCTCGGACAGTCACTCACCTGAAGTCAAGGAAGCCTGTGTGCTTTAAGAAGCTAATGGCACATTTCCATCACTGTCGATCTGGTTGCTAGGGCAAAACAAACGGTGAAGTAGACTTTCGTGCACTTTATTTCTGTTCGAATGCAAAAAGTCGGGGATGAATGTCTGACTTTGCAGTAAATAGGAGTCAAGGTGACTGATAGGTTGATGCAATGGACTGCTGATCCAGTATGCCCCCAGCTTCGTCGTTATTGTGTTAAACATTTTCCCCTAGTTTTTTTATTCAATCACATTGCCAAATTCACCTTTTACTGAAAAGGATGAAGTAATGTCACAAAAAATAATCACTTCATAAAAGGTAAAACATTAGCAGGACGATGGAGAGGGGGACTCATGAGATCGGTCTCTGAGAGTTAGCACAGGCACGATGGGCCGAATAGCAAACTAACGTCAGAAACTGAGAGCTACGTTCCTCACTGTCGGCGGCTCGTTGGTCTAGGGGTATGATTCTCGCTTTGGGATTATAATAATTGAAATGCGAGAGGTCCCGGGTTCAAATCCCGGACGAGCCCTGCCAACTTTTAGTCAAAAAACGACTTCTCAGCTGGTCGACATGTGAGAAAACTGACATGTTTCAAATTAAAACGTGTGATTGCACTCCGTTGTTCACACAGCGTCCAAAAATCCTGGAGATTCCCAGGAGCAAAGTGAAACTCACCGAACTGAGTAAAGTTCATGTCTCTCAGATGCACTCGGCTCTGCGTCTCATTGGACAACATAAACCGCGGTTTGATTCCGGCAAATACTTGATCAGGGTATTTTCCTTTCTGCACGCATGAGCTCACCTCCACAGGGATAAGCATACATTCAACGTCAATCTCAAATTCAACGTGAAACAGACTCTGCCCTGAATATGATTGCGTCCTGTTTCTCTCGCGCTGAAAAGATGTGAGAAGCTGGCTTTGGATTTAGTCCCTTGTCTGCCGAATTTAAACCGTGCAGGAAATCAATCCGGGGTGGCCAAGCTGCCTGGTCTGAATAAAAGGCGTTCAAACCCTACATTCCAGGCATGTTATAGTGTTCTGGCCTCAACATTCGGTTCAACGTATCGGATCATAAGCACCGCTCCCATTGTCTGCTAATGGGTCTGCTGTTCACACTAACACCTCCTCTGGTCCATCCTTTCTTACTTTATTGCCCGCTTACCACCCACTTTGCCTTTTCGCATTGTGCCAATTATTATTCAATCAATCCTACGCTCCACTGTATCACAGGCATTCCCTTTTGTCCTTCCTCGCTGCCTATTTTTTTCCAGGCGCTATTTTCGTGGAAAAATCTGTAAACTTTACATTTTTCTTAAAATATCGGAATGATCATCTGACTGAACGTGAGCCCGGGAAATTCATCCACAGAATGTTCACGGCCTGCTGAGTTTTACAGAATGATTTGTTTTTGTTCAGTGTCTTTCTGTATCCCTTTTAAGGTGATGTGCTGGTCTGCCCGGCGTCATTCTCTGTCTCTCCAAAATGGTGTGCTATCAGTATCGGATCATTATCTATCTGTTTAAAAGGAATGTGCTGTCTGTCCCGGATGTCAAATTTCAAATTTCAAAAACTGCCTTTGGAGGGTGCAGAATTCTTAGTTTGTTGGTGTGTTTGTGTAAGTGAGAAAGTGCGTGGAAACATTCTGCGCGATCTTACTGTGCATTTCATATCATGGGAGGAAAAATGCATTACATGCAACTTGAAGCCACACTGATTTGATTCAACACGCATTCGGGGACTGCCTGACAGGAGAAGAATCTGCTGTGGGATTTTGCTATTCCACATGTGAAAGAAGGCAAATTATATAAGTTAGAAACATAGCGATTTTAGCGAGAGCTTGCGGATGGGCTGTGTGACATGATGAGAACTTCCTCCTTATTTTCAAATACAAATCAAATCAAGACAAGACAAGACATGACTGACTGACTGACTTTGTTTATATAAATATATGTATCAATATTTATATATGCATATATTTACATACATTCCCTACTTTTTAACTTTCACAATAAATGTGCTTTTCTGTTCTGCCTGCATTGGCTCTATTACATTTGACCTCTTTCACAGCACACGCAGCTTCTGTCTGATCCTGCAAAAAAGCACTCGCGACTTTAAAAGATGGCCTTTGTTGCCCACATCTTCCCTTGTGGCTTGTCTTACACCATGGGCTTACTCTGTTTGGGTATTTACTGACTGCACACCCTGAGTTCCAGTGGATTTCATGCAGTCGCACAGACTTCGTTCAATCAAAAATATATAGATTAAACAACAATTATTTATTTATTTCAATCAAATCAAATTCAATTTTTT
The DNA here is from genome assembly GCF_044704955.1 of Pristiophorus japonicus. Lineage (NCBI taxonomy): Eukaryota > Metazoa > Chordata > Chondrichthyes > Pristiophoridae > Pristiophorus > Pristiophorus japonicus. Next base: position 44,486 of record NW_027250788.1, on the reverse strand, counting down.
GCAATAAAATTGTAAATTTATTTATTTTCTTATTATGATAAATATGTATATGTTTTAAATTGTCTTTTTGTCTAGGTTGGTTTTACTTCCCTCCCTCTTTCCTGCTTGTCTATCACCTGTGGCTTCAACAACCGTCCCAGTCCCGCGTGCTCATGAGAACCGCGCTCATTCACGCACAACACAATTGCATTCAGGAATGAAAGAAATTCCACTTTATTCTTCTGAAAGGGAACTGCTGTCCGTGAAGGGCAATTCTACAGCTGTGTAAGAGGGATGTGCTTCCTGTCCAGGATCATTCGATTTCTGTTTCAACGGGATGGTTGTCAGTTCCGGTTCATCAATTGCCCCTTTAAAACGTATTTTCTCATTATCCAGATCATCCTGTACATGTAAAAAGGAGTGTGATTATCAGCTGTGATAACCGAATTGTTAAACTGTTGTGTTTCAAGCTACATTGACGTTGCCTGTGTCCGTGCACATCCATATCGCAGCGCATCTGTTCATTACTCAAAATAAGCTCATGTTTTCCGACATCCACTCCTTGATATAACCCTTGTCCCAAATTTGCTCTCAATATAAAAAACAACAAATTATAGACCGACGGTGGAGGCCGCGTGGCCTGAAGGATAAGGTGTCTGACTTCGATTGTAACTGTGATCTTATCAGAAGATTGCAGGTTCGAGTCCGTCAGCTATCGCGCTTCGTGAAATTTTATATTCTTTGTTTTGATGCTGCCTCAAAACCAACCATCTCGGACAGTCACTCACCTGAAGTCAAGGAAGCCTGTGTGCTTTAAGAAGCTAATGGCACATTTCCATCACTGTCGATCTGCTGCGAGGGCAAAACAAACGGTGAAGTAGACTTTCGTGCTCTTTATTTCTGTTCGAATGCAAAAAGTAGGGGATGGATGTCTGACTTTGCAGTAAATAGGAGTCAAGGTGACTGATATGTTGATGCAATGGACTGCTGATCCAGTATGCCCCCAGCTTCGTCGTTATTGTGTTAAACATTTTCCCCTAGTTTTTTTATTCAATCACATTTATCCTCATTGCCAAATTCACCTTTTACTGAAAAGGATGCAGCTCGTTGGTGAAGTAATGTCACAAAAAATAATCACTTCATAAAAGGTAAAACATTAGCAGGACGATGGAGAGGGGGACTCATGAGATCGGTCTCTGAGAGTTAGCACAGGCACGATGGGCCGAATAGCAAACTAACGTCAGAAACTGAGAGCTACGTTCCTCACTGTCGGCGGCTCGTTGGTCTAGGGGTATGATTCTCGCTTTGGGATTATAATAATTAAAATGCGAGAGGTCCTGGGTTCAAATCCCGGACGAGCCCTGCCAACTTTTAGTCAAAAAACGACTTCTCAGCTGGTCGACATGTGAGAAAACTGACATGTTTCAAATTAAAACGTGTGATTGCACTCCGTTGTTCACACAGCGTCCAAAAATCCTGGAGATTCCCAGGAGCAAAGTGAAACTCACCGAACTGAGTAAAGTTCATGTCTCTCAGATGCACTCGGCTCTGCGTCTCATTGGACAACATAAACCGCGGTTTGATTCCGGCAAATACTTGATCAGGGTATTTTCCTTTCTGCACGCATGAGCTCACCTCCACAGGGATAAGCATACATTCAACGTCAATCACAAATTCAACGTGAAACAGACTCTGCCCTGAATATGATTGCGTCCTGTTTCTCTCGCGCTGAAAAGATGTGAGAAGCTGGCTTTGGATTTAGTCCCTTGTCTGCCGAATTTAAACCGTGCAGGAAATCAATCCGGGGTGGCCAAGCTGCCTGGTCTGAATAAAAGGCGTTCAAACCCTACATTCCAGGCATGTTATAGTGTTCTGGCCTCAACATTCGGTTCAACGTATCGGATCATAAGCACCGCTCCCATTGTCTGCTAATGGGTCTGCTGTTCACACTAACACCTCCTCTGGTCCATCCTTTTTTACTTTATTGCCCGCTTACCACCCACTTTGCCTTTTCGCATTGTGCCAATTATTATTCAATCAATCCTACGCTCCACTGTATCACAGGCATTCCCTTTTGTCCTTCCTCGCTGCCTATTTTTTTCCAGGCGCTATTTTCGTGGAAAAATCTGTAAACTTTACATTTTTCTTAAAATATCGGAATGATCATCTGACTGAACGTGAGCCCGGGAAATTCATCCACAGAATGTTCACGGCCTGCTGAGTTTTACAGAATGATTTGTTTTTGTTCAGTGTCTTTCTGTATCCCTTTTAAGGTGATGTGCTGGTCTGCCCGGCGTCATTCTCTGTCTCTCCAAAATGGTGTGCTATCAGTATCGGATCATTATCTATCTGTTTAAAAGGAATGTGCTGTCTGTCCCGGATGTCAAATTTCAAATTTCAAAAACTGCCTTTGGAGGGTGCAGAATTCTTAGTTTGTTGGTGTGTTTGTGTAAGTGAGAGAGTGCGTGGAAACATTCTGCGCGATCTTACTGTGCATTTCATATCATGGGAGGAAAAATGCATTACATGCAACTTGAAGCCACACTGATTTGATTCAACACGCATTCGGGGACTGCCTGACAGGAGAAGAATCTGCTGTGGGATTTTGCTATTCCACATGTGAAAGAAGGCAAATTATATAAGTTAGAAACATAGCGATTTTAGCGAGAGCTTGCGGATGGGCTGTGTGACATGATGAGCTCTTCCCCCTTATTTTCAAATACAAATCAAATCAAGACAAGACAAGACATGACTGACTGACTGACTTTGTTTATATAAATATATGTATCAATATTTATATATGCATATATTTACATACATTCCCTACTTTTTAACTTTCACAATAAATGTGCTTTTCTGTTCTGCCTGCATTGGCTCTATTACATTTGACCTCTTTCACAGCACACGCAGCTTCTGTCTGATCCTGCAAAAAAGCACTCGCGACTTTAAAAGATGGGCTTTGTTGCCCACATCTTCCCTTGTGGCTTGTCTTACACCATGGGCTTACTCTGTTTGGGTATTTACTGACTGCACACCCTGAGTTCCAGTGGATTTCATGCAGTCGCACAGACTTCGTTCAATCAAAAATATATAGATTAAACAACAATTATTTATTTATTTCAATCAAATCAAATTCAATTTTTTGCAATAAAATTGTAAATTTATTTATTTTCTTATTATGATAAATATATATATGTTTTAAATTGTCTTTTTGTCTGGGTTGGTTTTATTTCCCTCCCTCTTTCCTGCTTGTCTATCACATGTGGCTTCAACAACCGTCCCAGTCCCGCGTGCTCATGAGAACCGCGCTCATTCACGCACAACACAATTGCATTCAGGAATGAAAGAAATTCCACTTTATTCTTCTGAAAGGGAACTGCTGTCCGTGAAGGGCAATTCTACAGCTGTGTAAGAGGGATGTGCTTCGTGTCCAGGATCATTCGATGTCTGTTTCAACGGGATGGTTGTCAGTTCCGGTTCATCAATTGCCCCTTTAAAACGTATTTTCTCATTATCCAGATCATCCTGTACATGTAAAAAGGAGTGTGATTATCAGCTGTGATAACCGAATTGTTAAACTGTTGTGTTTCAAGCTACATTGACGTTGCCTGTGTCCGTGCACATCCATATCGCAGCGCATCTGTTCATTACTCAAAATAAGCTCATGTTTTCCGACATCCACTCCTTGATATAACCCTTGTCCCAAATTTGCTCTCAATATAAAAAACAACAAATTATAGACCGACGGTAGAGGCCGCGTGGCCTAAAGGATAAGGTGTCTGACTTCGATTGCAACTGTGATCTTATCAGAAGATTGCAGGTTCGAGTCTGTCAGCTATCGCGCTTCGTGAAATTTTATATTCTTTGTTTTGATGCTGCCACAAAACCAACCATCTCGGACAGTCACTCACCTGAAGTCAAGGAAGCCTGTGTGCTTTAAGAAGCTAATGGCACATTTCCATCACTGTCGATCTGGTTGCTAGGGCAAAACAAACGGTGAAGTAGACTTTCGTGCACTTTATTTCTGTTCGAATGCAAAAAGTAGGGGATGGATGTCTGACTTTGCAGTAAATAGGAGTCAAGGTGACTGATAGGTTGATGCAATGGACTGCTGATCCAGTATGCCCCCAGCTTCGTCGTTATTGTGTTAAACATTTTCCCCTAGTTTTTTTATTCAATCACATTTATCCTCATTGCCAAATTCACCTTTTACTGAAAAGGATGCAGCTCGTTGGTGAAGTAATGTCACAAAAAATAATCACTTCATAAAAGGTAAAACATTAGCAGGACGATGGAGAGGGGGACTCATGAGATCGGTCTCTGAGAGTTAGCACAGGCACGATGGGCCGAATAGCAAACTAACGTCAGAAACTGAGAGCTACGTTCCTCACTGTCGGCGGCTCGTTGGTCTAGGGGTATGATTCTCGCTTTGGGATTATAATAATTGAAATGCGAGAGGTCCCGGGTTCAAATCCCGGACGAGCCCTGCCAACCTTTGGTCAAAAAACGACTTCTCAGCTGGTCGACATGTGAGAAAACTGACATGTTTCAAATTAAAACGTGTGATTGCACTCCGTTGTTCACACAGCGTCCAAAAATCCTGGAGATTCCCAGGAGCAAAGTGAAACTCACCGAACTGAGTGAAGTTCATGTCTCTCAGATGCACTCGGCTCTGCGTCTCATTGGACAACATAAACCGCGGTTTGATTCCGGCAAATACTTGATCAGGGTATTTTCCTTTCTGCACGCATGAGCTCACCTCCACAGGGATAAGCATACATTCAACGTCAATCTCAAATTCAACGTGAAACAGACTCTGCCCTGAATATGATTGCGTCCTGTTTCTCTCGCGCTGAAAAGATGTGAGTAGCTGGCTTTGGATTTAGTCCCTTGTCTGCCGAATTTAAACCGTGCAGGAAATCAATCCGGGGTGGCCAAGCTGCCTGGTCTGAATAAAAGGCGTTCAAACCCTACATTCCAGTCATGTTATAGTGTTCTGGCCTCAACATTCGGTTCAACGTATCGGATCATAAGCACCGCTCCCATTGTCTGCTAATGGGTCTGCTGTTCACACTAACACCTCCTCTGGTCCATCCTTTCTTACTTTATTGCCCGCTTACCACCCACTTTGCCTTTTCGTATTGTGCCATTTATTATTCAATCAATCCTACGCTCCACTGTATCACAGGCATTCCCTTTTGTCCTTCCTCGCTGCCTATTTTTTTCCAGGCGCTATTTTCGTGGAAAAATCTGTAAACTATACATTTTTCTTAAAATATCGGAATGATCATCTGACTGAACGTGAGCCCGGGAAATTCATCCACAGAATGTTCACGGCCTGCTGAGTTTTACAGAATGATTTGTTTTTGTTCAGTGTCTTTCTGTATCCCTTTTAAGGTGATGTGCTGGTCTGCCCGGGGACATCTCTGTCTCTCCAAAATGGTGTGCTATCAGTATCGGATCATTATCTATCTGTTTAAAAGGAATGTGCTGTCTGTCCCGGATGTCAAATTTCAAATTTCAAAAATTGCCTTTGGAGGGTGCAGAATTCTTAGTTTGTTGGTGTGTTTGTGTAAGTGAGAGAGTGCGTGGAAACATTCTGCGCGATCTTACTGTGCATTTCATATCATGGGAGGAAAAATGTATTACATGCAACTTGAAGCCACACTGATTTGATTCAACACGCATTCGGGGACTGCCTGACAGGAGAAGAATCTGCTGTGGGATTTTGCTATTCCACATGTGAAAGAAGGCAAATTATATAAGTTAGAAACATAGCGATTTTAGCGAGAGCTTGCGGATGGGCTGTGTGACATGATGAGCTCTTCCCCCTTATTTTCAAATACAAATCAAATCAAGACAAGACAAGACATGACTGACTGACTGACTTTGTTTATATAAATATATGTATCAATATTTATATATGCATATATTTACATACATTCCCTACTTTTTAACTTTCACAATAAATGTGCTTTTCTGTTCTGCCTGCATTGGCTCTATTACATTTGACCTCTTTCACAGCACACGCAGCTTCTGTCTGATCCTGCAAAAAAGCACTCGCGACTTTAAAAGATGGCCTTTGTTGCCCACATCTTCCCTTGTGGCTTGTCTTACACCATGGGCTTACTCTGTTTGGGTATTTACTGACTGCACACCCGGAGTTCCAGTGGATTTCATGCAGTCGCACAGACTTCGTTCAATCAAAAATATATAGATTAAACAACAATTATTTATTTATTTCAATCAAATCAAATTCAATTTTTTGCAATAAAATTGTAAATTTATTTATTTTCTTATGATGATAAATATATATATGTTTTAAATTGTCTTTTTGTCTGGGTTGGTTTTACTTCCCTCCCCCTTTCCTGCTTGTCTATCACCTGTGGCTTCAACAATCGTCCCAGTCCCGCGTGCTCATGAGAACCGCGCTCATTCACGCACAACACAATTGCATTCAGGAATGAAAGAAATTCCACTTTATTCTTCTGAAAGGGAACTGCTGTCCGTGAAGGGCAATTCTACAGCTGTGTAAGAGGGATGTGCTTCCTGTCCAGGATCATTCGATGTCTGTTTCAACGGGATGGTTGTCAGTTCCGGTTCATCAATTGCCCCTTTAAAACGTATTTTCTCATCATCCAGATCATCCTGTACATGTAAAAAGGAGTGTGATTATCAGCTGTGATAACCGAATTGTTAAACTGTTGTGTTTCAAGCTACATTGACGTTGCCTGTGTCCGTGCACATCCACATCGCAGCGCATCTGTTCATTACTCAAAATAAGCTCATGTTTTCCGACATCCACTCCTTGATGTAACCCTTGTCCCAAATTTGCTCTCAATATAAAAAACAACAAATTATATACCGACGGTAGAGGCCGCGTGGCCGAAAGGATAAGGTGTCTGACTTCGATTGTAACTGTGATCTTATCAGAAGATTGCAGTTTCGAGTCCGGCAGCGGTCAGCTATCGCGCTTCGTGAAATTTTATTCTTTGTTTTGATGCTGCCTCAAAACCAACCATCTCGGACAGTCACTCACCTGAAGTCAAGGAAGGCTGTGTGCTTCAAGAAGCTAATGGCACATTTTCATCACTGTCGATCTGGTTGCACGGGCAAAACAAGTGGTGAAGTAGACTTTCGTGCACATTATTTCTGTTTGAATGCAAAAAGTAGGGGATGGATGTCTGACTTTGCAGTAAATAGGAGACAAGGTGACTGATAGGTTGATGCAATGGACTGCTGATCCAGTATGCCCCCAGCTTCGTCGTTAATGTGTTGAACATTTTCCCCTAGTTTTTTTATTCAATCACATTTATCCTCATTGCCAAATTCACCTTTTACTGAAAAGGATGCAGCTCGTTGGTGAAGTAATGTCACAAAAAATAATCACTTCATAAAAGGGAAAACATTAGCAGGACGATGGAGAGGGGGACTCATGAAATCGGTCACTGAGAGTCAGCACAGGCACGATGGGCCGAACAGCAAACTAACGTCAGAAACTGAGAGCTACGTTCCTCACTGTCGGCGGCTCGTTGGTCTAGGGGTATGATTCTCGCTTTGGGATTATAATAATTGAAATGCGAGAGGTCCTGTGTTCAAATCCCGGACGAGCCCTGCCAACTTTTTGTCAAAAAACGACTTCTCAGCCGGTCGACATGTGAGAAAACTGACATGTTTCAAATTAAAACGTGTGATTGCACTCCTTTGTTCAAACAGCGTCCAAAAATCCTGGAGATTCCCAGGAGCAAAGTGCAACTCACCGAACTGAGTAAAGTTCATGTCTCTCAGATGCACTCGGCTCTGCGTCTCATTGGACAACCTGAACCCCGGTTTGATTCCGCCAAATGCTTGAGCAGTGTATCTTCCTTTCTGCACGCATGAGCTCACCTCCACAGGGATAAGCATACATTCAATGTCAATCTCAAATTCAACGTGAAACAGACTCTGCCCTGAATATGAGTGCGTCCTGTTTCTCTCGCGCTGAAAAGATGTGAGAAGCTGGCTTTGGATTTAGTCCCTTGGCTGCCGAATTTAAACCGTGCAGGAAATCAATCCGGGGTGGCCAAGATGCCTGGTCTGATTAAAAGTCGTTCAAACCCTACATTCCAGGCATGTTATAGTGTTCTGGCGTCAACATTCGGTTCAACGTATCGGATCATAAGCACCGCTCCCATTGTCTGCTAATGGGTCTGCTGTTCACACTAACACCTCCTCTGGTCCATCCTTTCTTACTTTATTGCCCGCTTACCACCCACTTTGCCTTTTCGCATTGTGCCATTTATTATTCAATCAATCCTACGCTCCACTGTATCACAGGCATTCCGTTTTGTCCTTCCTCGCTGCCTATTTTTTTCCAGGCTCTATTTTCGTGGAAAAATCTGTAAACTTTACATTTTTCTTCAAATATCGGAATGATCATCCGACTGAACGTGAGACCGGGAAATTCATCCACAGAATGTTCACGGCCTGCTGAGTTTTACAGAATGCTTTGTTTTTGTTCAGTGTCTTTCTGTATCCCTTTTAAGGTGATGTGCTGGTCTGCCCGGGGTCATTCTCTGTCTCTCCAAAATGGTGTGCTATCAGTATCGGATCATTATCTATCTGTTTAAAAGGAATGTGCTGTCTGTCCCGGATGTCAAATTTCAAATTTCAAAAACTGCCTTTGGAGGGTGCAGAATTCTTAGTTTGTTGGTGTGTTTGTGTAAGTGAGAGAGTGCGTGGAAACATTCTGCGCGATCTTACTGTGCATTTCATATCATGGGAGGAAAAATGCATTACATGCAACTTGAAGCCACACTGATTTGATTCAACACGCATTCGGGGACTGCCTGACAGGAGAAGAATCTGCTGTGGGATTTTGCTATTCCACATGTGAAAGAAGGCAAATTATATAAGTTAGAAACATAGCGATTTTAGCGAGAGCTTGCGGATGGGCTGTGTGACATGATGAGCTCTTCCCCCTTATTTTCAAATACAAATCAAATCAAGACAAGACAAGACATGACTGACTGACTGACTTTGTTTATATAAATATATGTATCAATATTTATATATGCATATATTTACATACATTCCCTACTTTTTAACTTTCACAATAAATGTGCTTTTCTGTTCTGCCTGCATTGGCTCTATTACATTTGACCTCTTTCACAGCACACGCAGCTTCTGTCTGATCCTGCAAAAAAGCACTCGCGACTTTAAAAGATGGCCTTTGTTGCCCACATCTTCCCTTGTGGCTTGTCTTACACCATGGGCTTACTCTGTTTGGGTATTTACTGACTGCACACCCGGAGTTCCAGTGGATTTCATGCAGTCGCACAGACTTCGTTCAATCAAAAATATATAGAATAAACAACAATTATTTATTTATTTCAATCAAATCAAATTCAATTTTTTGCAATAAAATTGTAAATTTATTTATTTTCTTATGATGATAAATATATATATGTTTTAAATTGTCTTTTTGTCTGGGTTGGTTTTACTTCCCTCCCTCTTTCCTGCTTGTCTATCACCTGTGGCTTCAACAACCGTCCCAGTCCCGCGTGCTCATGAGAACCGCGCTCATTCACGCACAACACAATTGCATTCAGGAATGAAAGAAATTCCACTTTATTCTTCTGAAAGGGAACTGCTGTCCGTGAAGGGCAATTCTACAGCTGTGTAAGAGGGATGTGCTTCCTGTCCAGGATCATTCGATGTCTGTTTCAACGGGATGGTTGTCAGTTCCGGTTCATCAATTGCCCCTTTAAAACGTATTTTCTCATCATCCAGATCATCCTGTACATGTAAAAAGGAGTGTGATTATCAGCGGTGATAACCGAATTGTTAAACTGTTGTGTTTCAAGCTACATTGACGTTGCCTGTGTCCGTGCACATCCATATCGCAGCGCATCTGTTCATTACTCAAAATATGCTCATGTTTTCCGATATCCACTCCTTGATATAACCCTTGTCCCAAATTCGCTCTCAATATAAAAAACAACAAATTATATACCGACGGTAGAGGCCGCGTGGCCTAAAGGATAAGGTGTCTGACTTCGATTGTAACTGTGATCTTATCAGAAGTTTGAAGGTTCGAGTCCGTCAGCTATCGCGCTTCGTGAAATTTTATATTCTTTGTTTTGATGCTGCCTCAAAACCAACCATCTCGGACAGTCACTCACCTGAAGTCAAGGAAGGCTGTGTGCTTCAAGAAGCTAATGGCACATTTCCATCAATGTCGATCTGGTTGCACGGGCAAAACAAGCGGTGAAGCAGACTTTCGTGCACTTTATTTCTGTTCGAATGCAAAAAGTAGGGGATGGATGTCTGACTTTGCAGTAAATAGGAGACAAGGTGACTGATAGGTTGATGCAATGGACTGCTGATCCAGTATGCCCCCAGCTTCGTCATTATTGTGTTAAACATTTTCCCCTAGTTTTTTTATTCAATCACATTTATCCTCATTGCCAAATTCACCTTTTACTGAAAAGGATGCAGCTCGTTGGTGAAGTAATGTCACAAAAATAATCACTTCATAAAAGGTAAAACATTAGCAGGACGATGGAGAGGGGGACTCATGAGATCGGTCTCTGAGAGTCAGCACAGGCACGATGGGCCGAATAGCAAACTAACGTCAGAAACTGAGAGCTACGTTCCTCACTGTCGGCGGCTCGTTGGTCTAGGGGTATGATTCTCGCTTTGGGATTATAATAATTGAAATGCGAGAGATCCCGGGTTCAAATCCCGGACGAGCCCTGCCAACTTTTAGTCAAAAAACGACTTCTCAGCCGGTCGACATGTGAGAAAACTGACATGTTTCAAATTAAAACGTGTGATTGCACTCCGTTGTTCACACAGCGTCCAAAAATCCTGGAGATTCCCAGGAGCAAAGTGAAACTCACCGAACTGAGTAAAGTTCATGTATTTCAGATGTACTCGGCTCTGTGTCTCATTGGACAACCGAAACCGGGGTAAGATTCCGGCCAATACTTGATCAGTATATCGTCCTTCCTGCACGCATGAGCTCACCTCCATTGGGATAAGCATACATTCAGCATCAATCTCAACTTCAACGTGAAACAGACTATGCCCTGAATATGAGTGCGGCCTGTATCTCTAGCGCTGAAAAGATATGAGAAGCTGGCTTTGGATTTAAAAAGGAGTGTGATTATCACCTGTGATAACCGAATAGTTTAACTGTTGTGTTTCTAGCTACATTGACGTTGCATGTGTCCGTGCACACCCATATCATAGAAACATAGAAACATAGAAAATAGGTGCAGGAGTAGGCCATTCGGCCCTTCTAGCCTGCACCGCCATTCAATGAGTTCATGGCTGAACATTCAACTTCAGTACCCCATTCCTGCTTTCTCGCCATACCCCTTGATCCACCTAGTAGTAAGGACCTCATCTAACTCCTTTTTGAATATATTTAGTGAATTGGCCTCAACAACTTTCTGTGGTAGAGGATTCCACAGGTTCACCACTCTCTGGGTGAAGAAGTTTCTCCGCATCTCGGTCCTAAATGGCTTACCCCTTATCCTTAGACTGTGACCTCTGGTTCTGGACTTCCCCAACATTGGGAACATTCTTCCTGCATCTAACCTGTCTAACCCCGTCAGAATTTTAAATGTTTCTGTGAGGTTCCCTCTCATTCTTCTGAACTCCAGTGAATACAAGCCCAGTTGAACCAGTCTTTCTTGATAGGTTAGTCCCGCCATCCCGGGAATCAGTCTGGTGAACGTTCGCTGCACTCCCTCAATAGCACGAATGTCCTTCCTCAGGTTAGGAGACCTAAACTGTACACAATATTCCAGGTGTGGCCTCACCAATGCCCTGTACAACTGGAACAACACCTCCCTGCCCCTGTACTCAAAACCCCTTGCTATGAAGGCCAACATGCCATTTGCTTTCTTAACCTCCTGCTGCACCTGCATGCCAACCTTCAATGACTGATGTACCACGACAACCAGGTCTCTTTGCACCTCCCCTTTTCCTAATCTGTCACCATTCAGATAATAGTCTGTCTCTCTGTTTTTACCATCAAAGTGGATAACCTCACATTTATCCACATTATACTTCATCTGCCATGCATTTGCCCACTCACCTAACCTATCCAAGTCGTTCTGCATCCTCACAGCTTCCTCCTCGCAGCTCACACTGCCACCCAACTTAGTGTCATCCGCAAATTTGGAGATACTACATTTAATCCCCTCATCTAAATCATTAATGTACAATGTAAACAGCTGGGGCCCCAGCACAGAACCTTGCGGTACCCCACTAGTCACTGCCTGCCATTCTGAAAAGTACCCATTTACTCCGACTCTTTGCTTCCTGTCTGACAACCAGTTCTCAATCCACGTCAGCACACTACCCCCAATCCCATGTGCTCTAACTTTGCACATCAATCTCTTGTGTGGGACCTTGTCGAACGCCTTCTGAAAGTCCAAATATGCCACATCACCTGGTTCTCCCTTGTCCACTCTACTGGAAACATCCTCAAAAAATTGCAGAAGATTTGTCAAGCATGATTTCCCTTTCACAAATCCATGCTGACTTGGACCTATCATGTCACCTCTTTCCAAATGCACTGCTATGACATCCTTAATAATTGATTCCATCATTTTACCCACTACCGATGTCAGGCTGACCGGTCTATAATTCCCTGTTTTCTCTCTCCCTCCTTTTTTAAAAAGTGGGGTTACATTGGCTACCCTCCACTCTATCGGAACTGATCCAGAGTCAATGGAATGTTGGAAAATAACTGTCAATGCATCTACTATTTCCAAGGCCACCTCCTTAAGTATGACTATTCCGTTGCCAAGGTGACCATGTCTGTCCGCACTATTCAGTGGGAAGGGGATTAAATCTTTGCACTGGGATTTGGACGCTGTGGGAGCATCGGCGCAAAATCACACGTTTTAACGTGAAATATGTCTGTTTTCTCACATGTCGAGCGATTGTGAGAAATGGAACTTTGAGTAACAAATGGTGGGGCTCGCCCGTGAACCTCTCACATATCAAATGTGATCATCCCAAAGCAAAAATCATACCCCGAGACCAACGAGCCGCCAACAGCAAGGAGTGTAGCTCTACGATTCTGACGGTAGAGAGAAAAGATATTAGGCCCATCGTGCTTGTGCTGTCCCTCAGAGACCAATCTAATTCGTCCCCCTCTCCATAGTCCGACAAATGTTATCCTTTTGAGGAATATATTATTAATTTGAGACATGACATGAGCAAAGTACAGCATCCTTGCAAGTAAAAGGGAAATTTGGCGATGAGGTTAAATGTGAATGACAAAACGACCAGGAAGGTCAAAGCTGTAAGACAATGATGACGAGAATGGGATCCGCACACATAGCACAGAGCCCATTAGCAGTCCATCGCCTTAACCTCTCGGTCACCTCGTCACTTGTGTAGCGCATCGTCAGCCATTCAATCTCCTGCTTTTTGTATCCAAACAAAAATAATGTGCAAGAAAGTCCACTTCACAGCTTGCTCTGCCCGTGCATGCAGATTGACAATGATGAATACGTGTCATGAGTTTCCTTCAGCAAACAGCCTTCCGTTTCTTCAGGTGAGTGACTGGAAGAGATGGTTGGTTTCTCGGCAGAATCACAACAAAAAATGTAAAATTTCACACAACAAGCTCAGTTGTCCGCGGCAGGACTCGAAGCTGCAATTTTCTGATAACTTCGCATTGAGAATAGAAGTAAAGACTCCTTATCCATTAGGCCACGCAGCCTCTACCATCAACATCCATTGTATTATTGTGTCTATTGCGAGCAGATTTGGGGCAACTGCAATATCAAGGAATGGATTTAGGAAAAGATGAGCATATTTCGAGTGAATGATCAGATGCACGGCGATCTGGTTGCGCACCGGAGCAGGCAAGCCCAATGTAAATTGAAACACAACAGTTTAACAATTCGGTCATTGCAGCTGAAATCATACTCCTTCTCAAACTATACAGGATGACCCGGGTTTATGAGAAAATCCGTTTCAAAGGGAAAGATTATGAACCGGATCTGACAACCAGCCCGTTTAAACAGACACAGAATGATCCGGGACTGCAAGGACATCGCTTTTACCCACTTGCAGAATGACCCTTGACTGAAAGCAGTTCTCTTTTAAAAGAATAAAGTGAGATTTCTATCATCCCTGAAGGCAATTGTGTATTGGGCCTAAGGACCACGCGGGGCAGAGACGGTTATTGAAGCCACAGGCAGGAAGGAGGGAGGGACGTAAAGCCAGACCATATTGAAATATATATATATTTAACATTTTAAGAAAATAAATGCATTTAAGTTTTATTTTTAAACAATTGAATTTGAGTTGTTTTAAATAAATAAATAATTGATTCATAATCTATATATTTTTTGATTGAAGGAAGGCTGTGTGACTGGAAGAATATCAGTGGAAATGAGGGGTGGAGTCAATCATTACCCAAACACAGTAAGCCCATGGTGGAAGCCAAGTCACGAGGGAAGTTGTGGGCGACAAAGGCGATCTTTTAAAGCAGCGTGTGTCTTTCTGATGGAGCTGACAGCAGCTGCTTGTGCTGTGAAAGAGGACAAATGTAATAGGGCCCGGGGCAGGCAGAACAGAAAAAGCATATTTATTTTGTAAATTCAAAAGTTGGGATTACATATAAATCTACACATATTTATACATGTATAAACAAAGTCAGTCAGTCAGTCATGTCTTGTCTTGGTTTGATTTGATTTGAATTTAAAAATAAGGATGGAGGATATTATCATACCACACAGCCCACACGCAAGCCCTGGCTAAAATCGCTTTATTTCTAACTTGTGTATTTTCCCTTCTTTCAGATGTGGAATAGCAAATTCCCACAGCAGATTCTTCTACCGTCAGAGAGTCCACGAAGGAGTGTTCAATCAAATCAGTACGGTTTCAAGTTGCATGTAATGCATTTTTCTCACATGATAGTAAGATCACACAGCACGTTTGAACACACTCTGGCTTACACAAACACACAAACAAACTAAAATTCCTGCACCCTCCAAAGGCAGTTTTTGAAATTTGAAATTGGAAATCCGGGACAGACAGCACATCGCTTTTAAACAGACACAGAATGATGCGGGGCTGATAGCACACCATTTTAAACAGTCAGAGAATGACCTCGGACAGACAGCACATCCCCTTAAAAGGGACACGGAAATAGAATGAATAAAAACAGATAAGTATGCAAAACTCGGCAGGTCGTGCAGATTCTGTGGAGGAAGAATCCGGTTTCACGTTCTGTCGGATAATCATTCCGAAATTTTAGGAAAAAGTTAAAGATTACAGATTTTTTCAACAAAAATAGCGCCTTGGAAAAAATACGCAGCGAGTAAGGTCAAATGGGAACATCTGTGATACAGTGGAACGCAGGAGTGATTGAATAATAAATGGCACAATGGAGAAAGGCAAAGTGGGTGGTAATCGGGCGATAACGTAACAAAGGATGGTCCAGAGGAGGTGTTAGTGGGAACAGCAGAACCATTACCAGGCAATCGGAGCGGTGCTTTTGATCCGATATGGTGAAACTAATCTTGAGACCAGAAGACGAGAACATGCCTACAATACATGCTTTCACCGCCTTTTAATCAGACCAGTCAGCATTGCCAGCCCGGATAGAATTCCTGTCCGCTTTGAATTCGGCAGCCAAGGGACTAATTCAAAAGCCAGCTTCTCACATCTTTTAGCTCCAGAGAAACAGGACGCAGTCATATTCAGGGCAGAGGTGGAGATTGACGCTGAATGTATGCTTATCCCAATTGAGGTGAGCTTATGCGTATAGACAGGAAGATATACTGTTGAAGGATTGGCCGGAACCAAACAAGGGATAGGTTATCCAACGAGTCACAAAGCCGAGGCCTCTGAGATATTTCAACTTTACTCAATTTGTCGGGTTTCACTTTGCTCTGGGATTTGGATGCTAAGGGAACATCGGCGCAAAATCACACGTTTTAACATGAAACATGTCTGTTTTCTCACATGTCGAGTGGCTGTGAGAAGCGGAACTTTGAGTGAAACATGGCGGGGCTCGTCCGGAATTTGGCCCGAGAACTCTCGCATTTCAAATGTGATCATTCCGAAGGGAGAATCATAACCGTGGACCAACGAGCCGCCGACAGTGAAAAGCGCAGCTCTCAGATTCTGACGGTGGTGTGAAAAGATATTAGGCCCATCGTGCTTGTGCTGTCTCTCAGATACCTATCTAATTAGTGCCCCTCCCCATTGTACTGCAACTGTTCTCCTTTTGACGAATATATTATTAATTTGAGACATGACATGAGGAAAATACAGCATCCTTGGAAGTAAAAGGGGAATTTGGCGATGAGGTTAAATGTGAATGACAAAACGAGGTCAAAGCTGTAAGATAACGTCGACAAGAATCGGATTTGAACCCATGCGTGCAGAGCACAATGGATTTGCAGTCCATCGTCTTCAACTCTCGGCCACCTCGTCACTTGTGCAGCGCATTGTCAGCCATTCAATCTCCTGCTTTTTGTATCCAAACAAAAATAAAGTGCAAGAAAGTCCACTTCACAGCTTGCTCTGCCCGTGCATGCAAATCGACAATGATGAAAACGTGCCATGAGATTCTTTAAGCAAACAGCCTTCCTTTACTTCAGGTGAGTGACTGGAAGAGATGGTTGGTTTCTCGGCAGAATCACAACAAAGAATATAAAATTTCACGCAGCGAGCTAAGTTGACCGCGGCAGGACTCGAAACAGCAATCTTGTGATAACTTCATGGTTACAATGGAAGTCAGATATGTTATCCATTTGGTTACGCGGCCTCTGCCAACGGCCGGCATTGTGTTGTTGTATATATTGGGAACAAATTCGGGGCAACTGCAACATCAAGGAGTGGATCTCGAAAAACGTGAGCATATTTCGAGTGAATGAAGAGATGCACTGCGATCTGGGTGCGTACCGGCGCAGGCAACCCCAATGTCAATTGGAACACAACAGTTTAACAATTAAGTCATTGCAGCTGAAATCATACTCCTTCTCAAACTATGCAGGATGACACGGGATTATGAGAAAATCCGTTTTAACGGTAAAGATTATGAACAGGAACTGAAAACCAGCCCGGTTGAACAGACACAGAATGATCCGAGACTGCAAGGACATCCCTTTTACCCAGATGCAGCATGACCCTTGACTGAAAGCAGTTCCCTTTTAAAATAATAAAGTGCGATTTCTATCATCCCTGAAGGCAATTGTGCAGTGGAGCTAAGGACCACCAGAGAAGGTTATTGAAGCCACAGCTGATGGACAGGCAGGACGGACGGAGGGACGTAAAACCAGCCCAGACTGAAATATATATAATATATTTAACGTTTTAAGAATATAAATGCATTTAAATTTTATTTAAAACAAAATAATTTGATTTGTTTTAAATAAGTAAATAATTGATTCATAATCTGGATATTTTTTGATTGAACGAAGGCTGTGTCACTTAAGAATTTCATTTGAAATGGGTGCAGTCAATAATTACCCAAACACAGTAAGCCCATGGTGGAAGACAAGCCACGAGGGAAGATGTGGGTGAATAAGGCGATCTTTTAAAGTCGCGTGTGTCTTTCTGCTGGATCTGACAGCAGTTGCTTGTGCTGTGAAAGAGGTCAAATGTAATAGAGCCCGGTGCAGGCAGAACAGAAAAAGCATATTTATTTTGGAAGATAAAAATTTGGGATTATATACAAATATACAAATGAACATACATGTATAAACAAAGTCAGTCATGTCTTGTCTTGTCTTGTCTTGGTTTGATTTGATTTCAATTTGAAAATAAGGATGGAGGATGTCATCATGTCACACAGCCCACACGCAAGCCCTGCCTAAAATCGTTATATTACTAACGTGTGTATTTTCCCTTCTTTCAGATGTGGAATAGCAAAATCCCACAGCAGATTCTTCTACCGTCAGAGGGTCCACGAAGGAGTGTTCAATCAAATCACTACGGTTTCAAATTACATGTAATGCATTTTTCTCACTTGACAGTAAAATCGCACAGCTCCTTTGCACACACTCTGGCTTACACAAACACACAAACAAACTTAAATTCCCGCAGTTTTTGAAATTTGAAATTGGAAATCCGGGACAGACTGCACATAGCTTTTAAACTGACACAGAATATTGCGGGGCTGAAAGCACACCATTTTAAACAAACAAAGAATGATCTCGGACAGACAGCACATCCCCTTAAAAGGGACACGGAAATAGAATGAATTAAAACAGATAAATATGTAAAACTCGGCAGGTCGTGCAGAGTCTTTGGAGGAAGAATCCGGATTCACGTTCTGTCGGATAATCATTCCCATATTTTTGGGAAACGTGAAACATTACAGATGTTTTCAACATATATTGCGCCTGGAAAAAATACGCAGTGAGAAAGACAAATGGGAACGTCTGTGATAGAGTGGAACGCACAAGTGATTAAATAATAAATGGCACAATGGAGAAAGGCAAAGTGGGTGGTAATCGGGCAATAACGTAACAAAGAATGGTCCAGAGGAGGTGTTAGTGGGAATAGCAGAACCATTAGCAGACAATGGGAGCGGTGCTTATGATCCGATACGTTGAACCTAATGTTGAGGCCAGAAGACGAGTAGATGCCTACAATATAGGGTGTCACCGCCTTTTAATTAGACCCAGGCAGCTTGGCCAGCCCGGATTGATTTCCTGTCCGCTTTGAACTCGTCAGCCAAGGGACAAATTCAAAAGCCAGCTTCTCTCATTTTTTCAGCTCTAGAGAAACAGGACGCACACATATTCAGGGCAGAGGTGGAGATTGATGCTGAATGTATGCTTATCCCAATTGAGGTGAGCATGTGCGTACAGACAGGAAGATATACTGATCAAGTATTGGCCGGAACCAAACAAGGGTTTAGCTTATCCAACGAGTCACAGAGCCGAGTACCTCTGAGAAACTTTAAGTTTACTCAGTTTGGCGGGTTTCACTTTGATCTGGGATTTGGGAATATTGGCGCAAAATCACACGTTCTAATGTGAAATATGTCTGTTTTCTCACAAGTGGAGCGGCTGAGAGAAGCGGAACTTCGAGTAAAAAATGGAGGTACTCGTCCGGGATTTAGCCCGAGATCTCTCGCTTTTCAAATATGATCATTCCTAAGCGAGAATCATACCCCTCGACCAACGAGCCGCCGACAGTGAAAAGCGCAGCTCTCAGATTTTGACGGTAGTGAGAAAAGATATTAGTTACATCGTGCTTGTGCTGTCCCTCAGAGACCTATCTAATTAGTCCCCCTCGCCATAGTCCTGCAAATGTTATCGTTTTGACGACTAAATTATTAATTTGAGACATTACATGAGCAAAGTACAGCATCCTTGTCAGTAAAAGGGGAATTTGGCGATGAGGTTAAATGTGAACGACAAAACCACCAGGGATGTAAAAGCTGTAAGACAACAATGACGAGGATGGGAATTCGAACCCAATGGATTAGTAGTCCATCGCCTTAATCTCTAGACCACCTCATCTCTTCGGTAGCGCATCGTCAGCCATTCATTCTCCTGCTTTTGGTATCCAAACAGAGATAACGTGCAAGAAAGTCCACTTCACAGCTTGCTCTGCCCGTGCATGCAGATCGACAATGATCAAAACGTGCCATTAGATTCTGAAAGCAAACAGCCTTCTTTTACTTCAGGTGAGTGATTGTAAGAGATGGTTGCTTTTTCGGCAGAATCACAAAAAAGAACATGACAGCTCAAGCAGCGAATCAATTGACCACGGTAGGACTCGAACCTGCAATCATCTGATAATGTCACAGATACAATCGCAGTTAAACGCCTTTTTCATTAGACCACGCGGCCTCGACCAGGCAGAAGCTGTGTTCTTATATATATTGGGAGCAAATTCGGGGCAACTGCGAAATGAAGGTGTGGATTTCGGAAAAGATGCGCATATTTCGAGTAAATTAACAGATGCACTGCGATATTGGTGCGCACCGGCGCAGGCATCCCCAATGTAAATCTGAACACTACATTTGAAAAATTCGATCATTGCAGCTGAAATCACAATCTTTCTCAAACTATGCAGGTTGAGGCGGAATTATGAGAAAATCGTCTTAAATGGGCAGATTATGAACCGGAACTGAATGATCCGGGACTGCAAGCAGATCCCTTTTACTCAGATGCAGAATGACGCTTGACTGACAGCAATTCCCTTTTAAAAGAATGAAATTGAGATTTCTATCATCACTGACCAATTGTGCAATGTGTGTGCGAGCGTGGGTGTCAGGACCACGCGGAGCTGGGATGGTATTAAAGCCACAGGCGATAGAAGGGGAAGGAAGGAAGGGAAGTCCGTAAAACCAACGCAGACAAAAAGACAATTTACAAACATATATATATATTTAACATTTTAAGAAAATAAATACATTTACATTTTATTTTTAAAAATTAAATGTGATTTTTTTTAAACAAATAAATAATTGATTCATAATCTCAATATTTTTTGATTGAACGACGGCTGTGTGACTGTAAGAATTCCATTGGAAATGATGGGGTGTAATCAATAAATACACAAACACAGTTAGCCCATAGAGGAAGACAAGCCAGGAGGGAAGATGTGGGCCACAGAGGCGATCGTTTCAACTCGCGTGTGTTTTTCTGCTGGACCTGACAGCAGCAGCTTGTGATGTGAAAGAGATCAAATGTAATAGGGCCCGGTGCAGTCAGAACAGAGAAAGCACATTTATTTTGGAAGTTAAAAAGTTGGGATTGGATATAAATATACACATCTATATATGTACATGTATAAAAAAAAGTCAGCCAGTCAGTGTGGAAATGTATTTTTATCTAAGCTGATACCATACGGTATTTGTGTGCCTTTTGATTAAAATGGAGTCCTGGCCCTTCCAGAACTTTCTGCATTTTAGCAGCCAGCTTGCATAAACAGCCAAACCTGCTGTTAGATGGCTGATGGTTATCAGACAGCTAGGAGACAAGTCATGCTGAGACAAGTAACCCCCCATGGTGCTCTCCTATTGTCGACACTACAGGAGTTCCATGTCACCCCACCCTTATCTTCTAGCCATTATCTCTTTCCTTTACCTCATCCATTTGAAGCAAACAGGTAAACTGACCAGGAAATTGAAACAATCCTGACACAATACAAGACAGGTGATAGCCCATTACCTATGACTCATGGAGTAATGGCCGTTTGGCTTTCTGATAACCCTGACAAAAGGAAATATTTGGACACCATGTCAGGACCAGGATATAGTAATTAAATCTTTATCTGTATTCACTGACGGTGAGACAGAGCAATACACAGGGAGAGGCCAGAACTTTGGTTTTACTGTATAAATATCTTGTTAAACTGAACTATTGCGGAGGTGTTCATTTAGCCCTTGACTGAGTGAAACCTACCCCTTGCGAGCAAGTAAATTAAAAGGGAAACTTCCATCGGAGCTGTAAGTGTCGGAGTCATTCTTTTCTGAGGTCGAGATTTCGACAGTTATTGGAGGTCCCACCGAGATGCATACTCTCTGTCCTGTGAGTAAAACGGATACAGGCATCGTGCCTCTCCAGTGAAAGGCTTCGGTGGCCATACAAGGTGAGCCTTTGCTCACAAGAGGTTTCTTCACTGTTGAATCGCAGATGTAATCTGTTGTCCACAGCTGAGGTACTGCATCTACAAGACTCGGCATTTAAAAGTTAAAGGTATTTTTTTTATAACCATTTCTTTCTCAGCTCGCCAGCAGAAGAGAACAGGTTCTGGAAAATACCTCGAGACAGCCCGGGGAAGGTTTCAGTAGGGAAGGGGTTCTTATGTGATAAGACTATTAAAAAAAAAGAAAAAAGAAAGCGCTAATCGATCGAAGGTTCTTATGTGATAAGATTTTTATTGTTTTTAATTCGGAAGGGGTTCTTATGTGATAAGACTATTAAAAAAAAAAGAGCGCAATCGATCAAAGAGTTTGGGTACGGAACCTTAAGTTTTATCAGCTGTTATTAGGATAAGTTAAGGACTCGGTCTGTAGTGGCGTACAACGCAGACTGAGAATTTGTTTAGAGGTTATGATTTGTGTACTCACGGGAATATTGTTTGTTGTCCTTGTATTACTGTTGGATGCAATACCTTTGTGAGTCATTGCCATTAGAGAAACGGGAAGAGTCACTAGGGAAAATTGTGATTCGGGAAAAAAAAACACAAGGATTGATTAAGAAAAGAAACAGTAACTGATTGATCAACTACGGTTGGTTCGTGCCAACATATCTCACAAACCCAGACTGAGCCCGAATTAAGAGCCTTTTCAGGCCACGTAACGGCCAGGAGAAGTGGGCGTAGAGAACTCGGTTGGCCGAAAGGATTGTGAGATCAGAAACTGTGGAAAATCTTAAATCATCCAGAATAGGTGCCGGAGCAAGTTAAAACACCACGAAAGGCACACCAGCCTATGTCATGCTCCAGAATTGTGGTCAGTCTTCAATTGACCAAAGAAACAAAAACCAGTAAAGTGGACTAAGGGTGAAAACAGGCCATTTCCACCCGATGGTTCATTTAATTTAGAGAGAACAACTTGTCTCCAGGAGTGTCTTATAAACAGAGATCCAGGTAAAAAAAAAAAGGAAAGTAATAGAAAAGGCCTGGGTTCCGATTCTTCAAGTCCATGTAAAATTAACAGAGGAAGTAAATCAAATGAAAAAAAAAGAGAACCTGATAGTGACTTATGAAAAAAAAAATGAAGCTAGTAAAAGAAAAAGCTTTATTGAATGGAGAGAGACTTGTGAATGTCTTGTCTTTGAATGAGAGTGCGTGAATGTCTTGTCTTTGAATGAGAGTGCTTCTGTCTTTTTTCCTTGTGTCTGGAAACCTGTTTGGAAAAGTTGTGGAGCTGCCTGTTTGTTTTAGCTCCACCCACTTTTTCAAACAAAGTGAAGTTTTTTAACCCTTCATAGTGTTGTCCTGTATGTGGGAAGTTTAAAACATTTTAAGTTAGAAGCGCAGGTGTGGATTTATTCGGATGAGAGGTTACGGAGCTAGGAAATGCACAAAGGATAGGTTTGTTGAGACATGGTGGTTAAAAGTTGTAATGCCTTTTTTTTTAAAAAAGCCTTTGTGGGTCTCTCGAGGTGCAGGCTGGGGGAGTACACTCTCATTGTCCTTGGTGTAAATTCTTGGTACAAAAGCTTCTAGCTCAGTAAGAGGATTTTTTTTGATAAAAAGTGACAGTACAATAGTTGAATTGGGATTTTGAGATATTTCAGGTGATCTCTTGATCAACATTTTGGGTGTATTGGAAAAATCTTGGGTTTGGAAGCCTTTTAATAAAATTGGAAAACAAATACTTTACATTCTGTGATCTGTGAATCACCATAAGCATAAATGAGAAGTCCGTGTAACACACAGATTTGTCCAGTTCAGAAGCCCACACAAATATTCTCACAATGCTTAAAGGATGTGGAATGAAGTATCCCGGAATGCTTTCCAGAATCTTAAGCAGTCCCTCACTTCAGCACCAGCCTTGGGATTACCAGATTACACTAAGCTATTCAACTTATTTGTGCATCACAAGTCGGGTTTTGCACAATCTGTTTTGACTCAGTTACATGGGGACAGGCAGCGACCGGTAGCATATTTCAGTACCCAACTAGACCCAGTGGGACGCGGACTACCAGGATGTCTTCCTTCGTTGGCAGCAGCTTATTATGCTATGCAACAGGCTCAGACAATAATTCTAAATCATCAGACCATTTTGTATATCCCACACTCTGTCGAGATTTTACTTACTAAATGTGCCACCCAACACCTAACCTCCGCAAGAACCACTAAATACGAGGTCGAACTGTTATCAAATCCGAACCTTGTCATCAAAAGATGTACTACCTTAAATCCAGCCACTCTACTCCCCACGGAAGACGGCGAACCCCATTCATGTGAAATGGTAACCGAATTATTGACTAAACCATGTATCAATCTAACAGATGTACCAATGTGTAACCCTGATCTAATGTACTATGTTGACGGATCAGCCCTACGAAATGATAGGGGCCAACCTAGAGCAGCTTATGCAATTGTAACTCAGTTTAATGTTGTCGAAACAGCCTCTCTTCCAGACTCCTTTTCAGCCCAACAAGCCGAATTGTTTGCGTTAACTCAAGCCTGTATTCGGCTGAAGGACACACAGTTAATATCTACACTGACTCCAGGTATGCTTTTGGGGTATCACATGACTATGGACAAATTTGGAAGATTCGCGGGTACCTGACTTCTTCAGGAACCCCTATCAAAAATGCAGAACAAGTGGAAAATCTCCTGCGAGCCATTCAATGCCCCTTAAAACTTGCCATTATCAAATGCCAGGCACATACAGGCCAGTCGAATGAGGTGGCACTTGGGAATGCCAGAGCTGATAATGCAGCTAAGTCAGCAGCTCTGTCGAAAGGGGGGATGCAGGTGTCATTGTTCCCACTAAGGAAAGAAAATTGCTCAGACCCGCCACCCATTTTACTGACGTGCTGGCCTTTCAGACACAGGCCAGTACGGAGGAGGAGGAGACAGACCCACCACCCACTATTAATGATGTGCTGGCCTTTCAGACACAGGCCAGTACGGAGGAGGAGGAGACAGACACACCACCCACTATTAATGACGGGCTGACCTTTCAGACACAGGCCAGTACGGAGGAGGTGGTGACCTGGACAAAGGATCAATGTTATAAAAATCCAGAAGGAATATGGGTTCACCATGACGGCCGCGTGGTGGCCCCTAGATCCTTACTTCCATGGATTGCCCGATGTGTTCATTCATTCACACATGCAGGCAAAGGGGGATTGGCAGATTATATTTTGGCAACTTGGTATGCACCAGGTATTTCGGCAATTGCAAAACAAATCTGTGAAAATTGTGTTACCTGTCAGACAATGAATCCGGGTAAGACGGAAAAAGTAGAATCTGCCTCCCACCCAAATCCAGTCGGGCCTTTTGTACATTTACAAATGGATTTTATTGAATTACCTATGTGTATGGGATTCAAGTATGTATTAGTTATTGTAGATGTGTTCTCTAGATGGATTGAAGCCTTTCCATGTAAAAAGGCCGAGGCCACTACTGTTGCTAAATGTTTGTTAAAAGAAATTGTACCGCGCTTCGGAATCCCTGCTAAGCTTTCCAGTGATAACGGGTCACATTTCACGGGAACTGTTATAAGAGAAATGTGTAAAGCTTTACAGATTAATCAACGTTTTCATTGCAGTTATCATCCACAATCAGCTGGACTTGTTGAAAGATATAATGGAATGCTTAAAAATAAGCTGGCAAAACTATGCAATGACACTGGACTGAAATGGACAGAACTGCTGCCCTTAGCTTTGATGGTAATGCGATCTGCAACCAACAGAACAACAGGCCTGTCACCACATGAGATAGTTATGGGACGTCCCCAACGACTACCTTTTACAGCACCATTTACTGCAAAACAGATGGACATCCACAAAATGGAGGAAAATATGTTGAATTATTGTATTGCACTAACCAAATGTATTTCCAGCTTTCATTCAGAGGTAAAGGAAGCCCAAGTCAAGCCAGCGGAAGGGAAGTGTCATAACCTGGAGCCAGGGGAATTCGTTTACATCAAGATTTTTAAAAGGAAAAGCAGTCTACAGCCAAGATTCGAAGGACCATACCAGGTCTTGCTGGCGACCAATACTGCAATCAAGGTAAAGGAAAGACCAACATAGAGCCACGCATCCCATTGCAAACGGGCACCCGACCAGGAGGAAGGGACGAAGGAATCAGAGGAACAGAAAAAGGAAGACTGAATAAGGAACTGTATGGACTATGGGGACTGATGGTGCTGGGCTTGACAGGGTTTTACTTCACATTATTGATTACACCAGGGGTACAGACCCACCACCGAAGGGAATTGCACGTAAACGTATTTATGGCACTGAGTCATAGGTATGCTCAAGAAAGAAACTTGTCGAGTTGTTGGATATGTTCCCATGTACCTGTCCACTCCAGGGGGGGTATTCCCCTGAGATCTGTCCCCTTTAACGAATCAGAAATGGTAGAATGGTTGACAGTGCAAAATAGGACAAAACTAACTAAGGGGCCAGAAACGAAGGAGCAAACAGAATGGAGGTCGGCAGGGTATAAACTCACAGCCTTCCAGGGATGGTACCAGCCCAATTATGATAATAAGCATCAGCCTCCCTTCTAAGCATTACTCCCAGAATAGGAAATCCTGAGGGTATAATATGCCTAGTGAGTAATGAAACTAAAAGAAATGGAAATGGAGAGACTGTACAAGATCAGAATGGATTGAGTTGTCCTTGTGAAAGACAAAATGGGGGAATGTGGAAATGTATTTTTATCTAAGCTGATACCATACGGTATTTGTGTGCCTTTTGATTAAAATGGAGTCCTGGCCCTTCCAGAACTTTCTGCATTTTAGCAGCCAGCTTATTATGAACAGCTAAACCTGCTGTTAGATGGCTGATGGCCATCAGACAGCTAGGAGACATACATGCTGAGACAAGTAACCCCCCATGGTGCTCTCCTATTGTCTACACTACAGGAGTTCCATGTCACCCCACCCTTATCTTCTAGCCATTATCTCTTTCCGAGACCTCATCCATTTGAAGCAAACAGGTAAACTGACCAGGAAATTGGATAATCCTGACACAATACAAGACAGGTGATAGCCCATTACCTATGACTCATGGAGTAATGGCCGTTTGGCTTTCTGATAACCCTGACAAAAGGAAGTATCTGGATACCATGTCAGGACCAGGATATAGTAATTAAATCTTTATCTGTATTCACTGACTGTGAGACAGAGCAATACACAGGGAGAGGCCAGAACTTGGGTTTTACTGTATAAATATCTTGATAAACTGAACCATTGCAGAGGTGTTCATTTAGCCCTTGACTGAGTGAAACCTACCCCTTGCGAGCAAGTAAATTAAAAGGGAAACTTCCATCGGAGCTGTAAGTGTCGGAGTCATTCTTTTCTGAGGTCGAGATTTCGACAGGAGGGGAGTGTGTCTCGGGGGGAGGGGAGATTTTCTACGGGGGAGGGGAAGGGGAGAGTGTCTCGGGGGGAGGGCAGAGTGTCTCAGGGGAGGGGAGAGTGTCTCGGGGGGAGGAGAGAGTGTCTCGGGGGGAGGGGAGCATGTCCCGAGGGGAGGAGAATGCCTCCCAGGGGGAGGGGAGAGTGTCTCGGGTGAGGGGAGAGTGTCTCGGGGGGAGGGGAGAGGTTCCCGGGGGGAGGGGAGAGTGTCTCGGGGGAGGGGAGAGTGTCTCGGGGGGAGGGGAGAGTGTCTCCGGGGGAAGGAGAGTATCCCGGGGGAAGATGAGAGTCTCTCGGGGGGAGGGGAGAGTGTCTCGGGGGGAGGGGAGAGTGTCTCGGAGGGAGGGGAGAGTGCCTCGGGGGGAGGGGAGAGTGTATCGGGGGGAGGGGAGAGTGTCTCGGGGGGAGGGGAGGGGAGAGTGTCTCGGGGGGAGGGGAGGGGAGAGTATCTCGGGGGGAGGGGAGGGGAGAGTGTCTCGGGGGGAGGGGAGGGGAGAGTGTCCCGGCGGGAGGGCAGGGGAGTGTGTCCCGCGGGGAGGGGAGGGGAGTGTGTACCGAGGGGAGGGGAGGGGAGAGTGTCCCGAGTGTAGGGGAGAGTGTCCCGAGCGGAGGGGAGAGTGTCCCGAGAGGAGGGGAGGGGAGAGTGTCCCAGGGGGAGGGGAGGGGAGAGTGTCCCGAGGGGAGTGGAGAGTGTCGCGAGGGGAGGGGAGGGGAGAGTGTCCAAGGGGGAGGGGAGGGGAGAGTGTCCCGGGGGAGGAGAGGGGAGAGTGTCTCGGGGGGAGGGGAGGGGAGAGTGTCCCGGGGGGAGGGGAGGGGAGAGTGTCCCGGGGGGAGAGGAGGGGAGAGTGTCCCGGGGGGAGGGGAGGGGAGAGTGTCCCGGGGGGAGGGGAGGGGAGACTGTCCCAGGGGGAGGGGAGAGTGTACCAGGGGGAAGGGAGAGTGTCCCGGGGGGAGGGGACAGTTCCCGGGGGGAGGCTAGAGTGTCCTGGGGGGAGGCTAGAGTGTCCCGGGGGGAGGGGAGAGTGTTCCGAGGGGAGGGGAGGGGTGAGTGTCCAGAGGGGAGGGGAGAGTGTCTCGGTGGGAGGGGGAAGGTAGAGTGTCCCGGGGGGAGGGGAGAGTGTCCCGAGGGGAGGGGAGAGTGTCTCAGGGGGAGGGGAGAGTGTCCCGGGGGGAGGAGAGTGTGTCCCGGGGGGAGGGGAGGGGAGGGGAGAGTGTCCCGGGGTGAGTGGAGAGTGTCTCAGGTGGAGGGGAGAGTGTCCCTGGTGGAGGGGAGAGTATTCCATGGGGAGGGGAGAGTGTCCCGGGGGGAGGGGAGAGTGTTCCAGGGGGAGGGGAGAGTGTCCCGGGGTGAGTGGAGAGTGTCTCAGGTGGAGGGGAGAGTGTCCCGGGGGGAGGGGGGAGTGTCTCAGGTGGAGGGGAGAGTGTCCCAGGGGGAGGGGAGAGTGTCCCTGGTGGAGGGGAGAGTGTTCCAGGAGGAGGGGAGAGTGTCCCGGGGGGAGGGGAGAGTGTCCCGGGTGGAGGGGAGAGTGTCCCGGGGGGAGGGGAGAGTGTCCCGGGGGTAGGGGAGAGTGTCCCAGGGGGAGGGGATTGGAGAATGTACCGAGGGGAGGGGAGGGGAGGGGAGAGTGTCCCAGGGGGAGGGAAGGGGAGGGGAGAGTGTCTCAGGGGAGGGGAGAGTGTCTCTGGGGGAGAGGAGAGTGTCTCGGGGGGAGGGGAGAGTGTCTCCGGGGGAGGGGAGAGTGACACAGAGGGAGGGGAGTGTGTCTCAGGGGGAGGGGAGAGTGTCTCGGGGGGAGGGGAGAGTGTCCCGGGGAAGGGGAGAGAGTCCCAGGGGGAGCGGAAATTGTCCCAGGGGGAGGGGAGGGGAGAGTGTCCCGGGGGGAGGGGAGAGTGTCCCGGGGAGAGGGTGGAGTGTCCCGAGGGGAGGGGAGGGGAGATTGTCCCAGGGGGAGGGGAGAGTGTCCCGGGGGGAGGGGATTGGAGAATGTCCCGAGGGGAGGGGAGGGGAGGGGAGAGTGTCCCAGGGGGAGGGAATGTGAGGGGAGAGTGTCTCAGGGGAGGGGAGAATTTCCCGAGGGGAGGGGAGAGTGTCCCGGGGGGAGGGGAGAGTGTCCCGGGGGGAGGGGAGAGTGTCCCGAGGGGAGGGGAGAGTGTCCCGGGTGGAGGGGAGGTAAGTGAATCGCGGGGGGAGGGGAGAGGAGGGAAGTGTGTCGCGGGGGGAGGGGACGGGAGAGTGTCCCGAGGGGAGGGGAGAGTGTCCCAGGGGGAGGAGAGGGGAGAGTGTCCCGAGGGTAGGGGAGAGTGTCCCGAGGGGAGGGGAGAGTGTCCCAGGGGGAGGGGAGAGTGTCCCGAGGGGAGGGGAGAGTGTCCTGGGGGGAAGGTAGAGTGTCCCGGGGGGAGGGGAGAGTGTCTCAGGGGGAGGGGAGAGTGTCCCGGGGGGAGGAGAGTGTGTCCCGGGGGGAGGGGAGGGGAGGGGAGATTGTCCCGAGGGGAGTGGAGAGTGTCCCGGGGGGAGGGGAGAGTGTCCCGGGGGGAGGGGAGAGCGTCTCGGGGGGAGAGGAGAGTGACCCGGGGGGAGCGGAGAGAGTCCCAGGGGGAGGGGAGAGTGTCCCAGGGGGAGGGGAGGGGAGAGTGTCCCGGGGGGAGGGGAGAGTGGCCGGGGAGAGGGGAGAGTGTCCCGAGGGGAGGGGAGGGGAGATTGTCCCAGGGGGAGGGGAGAGTGTCCCGGGGGGAGGGGAGGGGAGAATGTCCCGAGGGGAGGGGAGGGGAGGGGAGAGTGTCCCAGGGGGAGGGAAGGGGAGGGGAGAGTGTCTCAGGGGAGGGGAGAGAGTCTGGAGGGGAGGGGAGAGTGTCCCGAGGGGAGGGGAGATTGTCCCGAGGTGAGTGGAGAGTGTCCCGGGGGGAGGGGAGAGTGTCCCGGGGGGAGGGGAGAGTGTCCCGGGGGGAGGGGAGAGTGTCCCGGGGGGAGGGGAGAGTGTCCCGGGGGGAGGGGAGAGTGTCCCGGGGGGAGGGGTGAGTGTCCTGGGGGGAGGGGAGAGTGTCCCGAGGGGAGGGGAGAGGAGGGGAGGAGAGAGTGTCTCAGGGGAGGGGAGAGTGTCCCGGGGAGAGGGGAGGGTGTCTCAGGGGGAGTGGAGAGTGTCCCGAGGGGAGGGGAGAGTGTCCCGAGGGGAGGAGACAGTGTCTCGGGGGGAGGGGAGAGTGTCTCGCGGGGAGGGGAGAGTGTCTCGCGGGGAGGGGAGAGTGTCTCGGGGGGAGGGGAGAGTGTCCCGAGGGGAGAGGAGAGCGTCCCGGGGGGAGGGGAGAGTGTCTCGGGGGAAGGGGAGAGTGTCTCGGGGGGAGGGGAGAGTGTCCCGGGGGGAGAGGAGAGTGTCTCCGGGGGAGGGGAGAGTGTCTCCGGGGGAGGGGAGAGTGTCTCAGGGGGAGGGGAGAGTGTCCCGAGGGGAGGGGAGGGGAGAGTGCCCCGGGGGGAGGGGAGAGTGTCTCAGGGGGAGGGGAGAGTGTCCCGGGGGGAGGGGAGAGTGTCTCAGTGGGAGGGGAGAGTATCTCGGGGGGAGGGGAGAGTGTCTCGGGGGGAGAGGAGAGTGACCCGGGGGGAGCGGAGAGAGTCCCAGGGGGAGGGGAGAGTGTCCCAGGGGGAGGGGAGGGGAGACTGCCCCGGGGGGAGGGGAGAGTGTCTCAGGGGGAGGGGAGAGTGTCCCGAGGGGAGGGGAGGGGAGATTGTCCCAGGGAGAGGGGAGAGTGTCCCGGGGGGAGGGGAGAGTCTCCCGGGGGGAGGGGAGAGTGTCCCGGGAGGAGGGGAGAGTGTCCCGAGGGGAGGGGAGAGGAGGGGAGGAGAGAGTGTCTCAGGGGAGGGGAGAGTGTCCCGGGGAGAGGGGAGGGTGTCTCAGGGGGAGTGGAGAGTGTCCCGAGGGGAGGGGAGAGTGTCCCGAGGGGAAGGGAGAGTGTCTCGGGGGGAGGGGAGAGTGT
The DNA here is from genome assembly GCF_044704955.1 of Pristiophorus japonicus. Lineage (NCBI taxonomy): Eukaryota > Metazoa > Chordata > Chondrichthyes > Pristiophoridae > Pristiophorus > Pristiophorus japonicus. The sequence goes on along the minus strand of NW_027250788.1, from coordinate 13,501 downwards.
CTCGGGGGGAGGGGAGAGTGTCTCGCGGGGAGGGGAGAGTGTCTCGGGGGAAGGGAGAGTGTCTCGGGGGGAGGGAAGAGTGTCCCGAGGGGAGGGGAGAGTGTCCCCGGAGGAGGGGAGAGTTTCTCGGGGGGAGGGGAGAGTGTCTCGGGGGGAGGGGAGAGTGTCTCGGGGGGAGAGTAGAGTGTCTCCGGGGGAGGGCAGAGTGTCTCCAGGGGAGGGGAGAGTGTCTCGGGGGGAGGGGAGAGTGTCTCGGGGGGAGGGGAGAGTGTCTCGGGGGGAGGGGAGAGTGTCTCGCGGGGAGGGGAGAGTGTCTCGCGGGGAGGGGAGAGTGTCTCGGGGTGAGGGGAGAGTGTCTCGGGGGGAGAGGAGAGTGTCTCCGGGGGAGGGCAGAGTGTCTCATGGGGAGGGGAGAGTGTCTCGGGGGGAGGGGAGAGTGTCTCGGCGGGAGGGGAGAGTGTCTCGGGGGGAGGGGAGAGTGTCTCGGGGGGAGGGGAGAGTGTCTCGGGGGGAGGGGAGAGTGTCTCGGGGGGAGGGGAGAGTGTCTCGGGGGGAGGGGAGAGTGTCCCGGGGAAGGGGAGAGAGTCCCAGGGGGAGCGTAAAGTTTCCCAGGGGGAGGGGAGGGGAGAGTGTCCCGGGGGGAGGGGAGAGTGTCCCAGGGGGAGGGGAGAGTGTCCCGGGGGGAGGGGAGGGGAGAATGTCCCGAGGAGAGGGGAGGGGAGAGTGTCTCGGGGGGAGGCGAGGGGAGAGTGTCTCGGGGGAGGGGAGAGTGTCTCGGGGGGAGGGGAGAGTGTCTCGGGGGGAGGGGAGAGTGACTCAGAGGGAGGGGAGTGTGTCTCATGGGGAGGGGAGAGTGTCTCGGGGGGAGGGGAGAGTGTCTCGGGGGGAGGGGAGAGTGTCTCGGGGGGAGGGGAGAGTGTCCCGGGGAAGGGGAGAGAGTCCCAGGGGGAGGGGAGGGGAGAGTGTCCCGGGGGGAGGGGAGGGGAGAGTGTCCCTGGGGGAGGGGAGAGTGTCCCGGGGAGAGGGTAGACTGTCCCGAGGGTAGGGGAGGGGAGATTGTCCCAGGGGGAGGGGAGAGTGTCCCGGGGGGAGGGGAGGGGTGAGTGTCCCAGGGGGAGAGAAGGGGAGGGGAGAGTGTCTCAGGGGAGGGGAGAGTGTCCCGAGGGGAGGGGAGAGTGTTCCGGGGGGAGGGGAGAGTGTCCAGGGGGGAGGGGAGAGTGTCTCGGGGGGAGGGGAGAGTGTCGCAGGGGGAGGAGAGGGGAGAGTGTCCCGAGGGTAGGGGAGAGTGTCCCGAGGGTAGGGGAGAGTGTCCCAGGGGGAGGGGAGAATGTCCCGAAGGGAGGGGAGAGTGTCCCGGGTGGAGGGGAGAGTGTCCCGGGGGGAGGGGAGAGTGTCCCAGGTGGAGTGGAGAGTGTCTCAGGGAAGGGTGAGTGTCCCGGGGGGAGGGGGGAGTGTCTCAGGGGGAGGGGAGAGTGTCCCAGGGGGAGGGGAGAGTGTCCCAGGTGGAGTGGAGAGTGTTCCAGGGGGAGGGGAGAGTGTCCCGAGGGGAGGGGAGAGTGTCCCGAAGGGAGGGCAGAGTGTCCCGAGGGGAAGGGAGAGTGTCCCGAGGCGAGGGGAGAGTGTCCCAGGGGGAGGAGAGGGGAGAGTGTCACGAGGGTAGGGGAGAGTGTCCTGAGGGGAGGGGAGTGTGTCCCAGGTGGAGGGGAGAGTGTCCCGAGGGGAGGGGAGAGTGTCCCGGGGGGAAGGATGATTGTCCCGGGGGGAGGGGAGAGTGTCCCGAGGGGAGGGGAGAGTGTCTCAGTGGGAGGGGAGAGTGTCCCGGGGGGAGGAGAGGGGAGAGTGTCCTGAGGGTAGGGGAGAGTGTCCCGGGGGAAGGGGAGAGTGTCCCAGGGGGAGGGGAGAGTGTCCCGAGGGGAGGGGAGAGTATCCCGGGGGGAAGGTAGAGTGTCCCGGGGGGAGGGGAGAGTGTCCCGAGGGGAGGGGAGAGTGTCTCAGGGGGAGGGGAGAGTGTCCCGGGGGGAGCAGAATGTGTCCCGGGGGGAGAGGAGGGGAGGGGAGAGTGTCCCGGGGTGAGTGGAGAGTGTCTCAGGGAAGGGGAGAGTGTCCCGGGGGGAGGGGGGAGTGTCTCAGGGGGAGGGGAGAGTGTCCCAGGGGGAGGGGAGAGTGTCCCAGGTGGAGTGGAGAGTGTTCCAGGGGGAGGGGAGAGTGTCCCGAGGGGAGGGGAGAGTGTCCCGAGGGGAGGGCAGAGTGTCCCGAGGGGAGGGGAGAGTGTCCCGAGGGGAGGGGAGAGTGTCCCGGGTGGAGGGGAGAGTGTCCCGGGGGGAGGGGAGAGTGTCCCGGGGGTAGGGGAGAGAGTCCCAGGGTGAGGGGAGCGGAGGGGAGGGGAGAATGTCTCGAAGGGAGGGGAAGGGAGAGTGTCTCAGGGGGAGGGGACAGTGTTCCAGGGTGAGGGGAGGGGAGAGTGTCTCGGGGGGAGGGGAGAGTGTCTCGGGGGGAGTGGAGAGTGTCTCGGGGGGAGTGGAGAGTGTCTCGGGGGGAGGGGAGAGTGTTTCGGGGGGAGGGGAGTGTGTCTCGGGGTAAGGGGAGGGGAGAGTGTCTCGGGGGGAGGGGAGGTGAGAGTGTCTCGGGGGGAGGGGAGGGGAGAGTTTCCCGGGGGGTGGGGAGGGGAGTGTGTCCCGGGGGGAGGGGAGGGGAGTGTGTCCCGGAGGGAGGGTAGGGGAGTGTGTCCCGGGGGGAGGGGAGGGGAGTGTGTCCCGGAGGGAGGGGCGGGGAGTGTGTCCCGGGGGGAGGGGAGGGCAGTGTGACCTGGGGGGAGCGGAGGGGAGTGTGTCCCGAGGGGAGTGGAGAGTGTCCCAGGGAGAGGAGAGGGGAGAGTGTCCCGAGGGTAGGGGAGAGTGTCCCGAGGGGAGGGGATAGTGTCCCAGAGGGAGGGGAGAGTGTCCCGAGTGGAGGGGAGAGTATATCGGCGGAGGGGAGAGTGTCCCGGGGGGAGGGGAGAGTGTCCCGGGGTGAGGGGAAGGGAGGGGAGAGTGTCCCGGGGGGAGGGGAAAGTGTCTCAGGGGAGGGGAGAGTGTCCCGGGAGGAGGGGAGAGTGTCTCAGGGGGAGGGGAGAGTGACCCAGGGGGAGGGGAGGGTGTCCCAGGGGGAGGGGAGAGTGTTCCAGGGGAAGGGGAGAGTGTCCCGAGGGGAGGGCAGAGTGTCCCGAGGGGAGGGGAGAGTGTCCCGAGGGGAGGGGAGAGTGTCCCGGGTGGAGGGGAGAGTGTCCCGGGGGGAGGGGACGAGATGGGAAGTGAGAGTGTCCCGGGGGGAGGGCAGAGTGTCTCAGGGGAGGGGAGAGTGTCTTAGGGGAAGGGGAGGGGAGAGTGTCCAGGGGGAGGGGAGAGTGTCTCAGGGGGAGGGGAGAGTGTCTCGGGGGGAGGGGAGAGTGTCCCGAGGGGAGGGGAGAGTGTCTCAGGGGGAGGGGAGAGTGTCTCGGGGGGAGGGGAGAGTGTCTCGGTGGGAGGAGAGAGTGTCTCGGGGGGAGGGGAGCATGTCCCGAGGGGAGGAGAAAGTGTCCCGGGGGGAGGGGAGAGTATCTCGGGGGGAGGGGAGAGTGTCTCGGGTGAGGGGAGAGTGTCTCGGGGGGAGGGGAGAGGTTCCCGGGGGGAGGGGAGAGTGTCTCGGGGGGAGGGGAGAGTGTCTCGGGGGGAGGGGAGAGTGTCTCCGGGGGGAGGGGAGAGTGTCCCGAGGGGAGGGGAGAGTGTCCCGGGGGTAGGGGAGAGAGTCCCAGGGTGACGGGAGCAGAGGAGAGGGTAGAATGTCCCGGGGGGAGGGGAGAGGAGAGTGTCCCGGGTGGAGGGGAGAGAGTCCCAGGGTGAGGGCAGCGGAGGGGAGGGGAGAATGTCCCGGGGGGAGGGGAAGGGAGGGTGTCCCGGGGGGAAGGGAGAGTGTCTCAGGGGGAGGGGACAGTGTTCCAGGGGGAGGGGAGGGGAGAGTGTCCAGGGGGAGGGGAGAGTGTCTCAGGGGGAGGGGATAGTGTCCCGAGGGGAGGGGAGTGTGTCTCGGGGGGAGGGGAGATTTTCTACGGGGGAGGGGAAGGGGAGAGTGTCTCGGGGGGAGGGGAGAGTGTCTCGGGGGGAGGGGAGAGTGTCTCGGGGGGAGGGGAGAGTGTTTCGGGGGGAGGGGAGAGTGTCTCGGGGTAAGGGGAGGGGAGAGTGTCTCGGGGGGAGGGGAGGAGAGAGTGTCCCGGGGGGAGGGGAGGGGAGTGTGTCCCGGGGGGAGGGGAGGGGAGTGTGTCCCGGGGGGAGGGGAGGGGAGTGTGTCCCGGAGGGAGGGGAGGGGAGTGTGTCCCGCGGGGAGGGGAGGGGAGTGTGTCCCGGAGGGAGGGAAGGGGAGTGTGTCCCGGAGGGAGGGGAGGGCAGTGTGTCCCGGGGGGAGGGGAGCGGAGTGTGTCCCGGAGGGAGGGGAGGGCAGTGTGTCCCGGGGGGTGGGGAGGGCAGTGTGACCTGGGGGGAAGGGAGGGAAGTGTGTCCCTGGGGGAGGGGAGGGGAGTGTGTCCCGAGGGGAGTGGAGAGTGTCCCAGGGAGAGGAGAGGGGAGAGTGTCCCGAGGGTAGGGGAGAGTGTCCCGAGGGGAGGGGAGAGTGTCCCAGAGGGAGGGGAGAGTGTCCCGAGGGGAGGGGAGAGTGTATCGGCGGAGGGGAGAGTGTCCCGGGGGGAGGGGAGAGTGTCCCGGGGTGAGGGGAAGGGAGGGGAGAGTGTCCCGGGGGGAGGGGAAATTGTCTCAGGGGAGGGGAGAGTGTCCCGGGAGGAGGGGAGAGTGTCTCAGGGGGAGGGGAGAGTGACCCAGGGGGAGGGGAGGGTGTCCCAGGGGGAGGGGAGAGTGTTCCAGGGGAAGGGGAGAGTGTCCCGAGGGGAGGGGAGAGTGACCCGAGGGGAGGGGAGAGTGACCCGCGGGGAGGGGAGAGTGTCCCGGCGGGAGGGGACGAGATGGCAAGTGAGAGTGTCCCGGGGGGAGGGGAGAGTGTTGAGGGGAGGGGAGAGTGTCTCAGTGGGAGGGGAGAGTGTCCCGGGGGGAGGAGAGGGGAGAGTGTCCTGAGGGTAGGGGAGAGTGTCCCGGGGGAAGGGGAGAGTGTCCCAGGGGGAGGGGAGAGTGTCCCGAGGGGAGGGGAGAGTGTCCCGGGGGGAAGGTAGAGTGTCCCGGGGGAGGGGAGAGTGTCCCGAGGGGAGGGGAGAGTGTCTCAGGGGGAGGGGAGAGTGTCCCGGGGGGAGCAGAGTGTGTCCCGGGGGGAGGGGAGGGGAGGGGAGAGTGTCCCGGGGTGAGTGGAGAGTGTCTCAGGGAAGGGGAGAGTGTCCCGGGGGGAGGGGGGAGTGTCTCAGGGGGAGGGGAGAGTGTCCCAGGGGGAGGGGAGAGTGTCCCAGGTGGAGTGGAGAGTGTTCCAGGGGGAGGGGAGAGTGTCCCGAGGGGAGGGGAGAGTGTCCCGAGGGGAGGGCAGAGTGTCCCGAGGGGAGGGGAGAGTGTCCCGAGGGGAGGGGAGAGTGTCCCGGGTGGAGGGGAGAGTGTCCCGGGGGGAGGGGAGAGTGTCCCGGGGGTAGGGGAGAGAGTCCCATGGTGAGGGGAGCGGAGGGGAGGGGAGAATGTCCCGAAGGGAGGGGAAGGGAGAGTGTCTCAGGGGGAGGGGACAGTGTTCCAGGGTGAGGGGAGGGGAGAGTGTCCAGGGGGAGGGGAGAGTGTCTCAGGGGGAGGGGATAGTGTCCCGAGGGGAGGGGAGTGTGTCTCGGGGGGTGGGGAGATTTTCTACGGGGGAGGGGAAGGGGAGAGTGTCTCGGGGGGAGGGGAGAGTGTCTCGGGGGGAGTGGAGAGTGTCTCGGGGGGAGGGGAGAGTGTTTCGGGGGGAGGGGAGAGTGTCTCGGGGTAAGGGGAGGGGAGAGTGTCTCGGGGGGAGCGGAGGTGAGAGTGTCTCGGGGGGAGGGGAGGGGAGAGTTTCCCGGGGGGTGGGGAGGGGAGTGTGTCCCGGGGGGAGGGGAGGGGAGTGTGTCCCGGAGGGAGGGGAGGGGAGTGTGTCCCGGGGGGAGGGGAGGGGAGTGTGTCCCGGAGGGAGGGGCGGGGAGTGTGTCCCGGGGGGAGGGGAGGGCAGTGTGACCTGGGGGGAGCGGAGGGGAGTGTGTCCCGAGGGGAGTGGAGAGTGTCCCAGGGAGAGGAGAGGGGAGAGTGTCCCGAGGGTAGGGGAGAGTGTCCCGAGGGGAGGGGATAGTGTCCCAGAGGGAGGGGAGAGTGTCCCGAGTGGAGGGGAGAGTATATCGGCGGAGGGGAGAGTGTCCCGGCGGGAGGGGAGAGTGTCCCGGGGGGAGGGGAAAGTGTCTCAGGGGAGGGGAGAGTGTCCCGGGTGGAGGGGAGAGTGTCTCAGGGGGAGGGGAGAGTGACCCAGGGGGAGGGGAGGGTGTCCCAGGGGGAGGGGAGAGTGTTCCAGGGGAAGGGGAGAGTGTCCCGAGGGGAGGGCAGAGTGTCCCGAGGGGAGGGGAGAGTGTCCCGAGTGGAGGGGAGAGTGTCCCGGGTGGAGGGGAGCGTGTCCCGGGGGGAGGGGACGAGATGGGAAGTGAGAGTGTCCCGGGGGGAGGGCAGAGTGTCTCAGGGGAGGGGAGAGTGTCTTAGGGGAAGGGGAGGGGAGAGTGTCCAGGGGGAGGGGAGAGTGTCTCAGGGGGAGGGGAGAGTGTCTCGGGGGGAGGGGAGAGTGTCCCGAGGGGAGGGGAGAGTGTCTCAGGGGGAGGGGAGAGTGTCTCGGGGGGAGGGGAGAGTGTCTCGGTGGGAGGAGAGAGTGTCTCGGGGGGAGGGGAGCATGTCCCGAGGGGAGGAGAAAGTGTCCCGGGGGGAGGGGAGAGTACCTCGGGGGGAGGGGAGAGTGTCTCGGGTGAGGGGAGAGTGTCTCGGGGGGAGGGGAGAGGTTCCCGGGGGGAGGGGAGAGTGTCTCGGGGGGAGGGGAGAGTGTCCCGAGGGGAGGGGAGAGTGTCCCGGGGGTAGGGGAGAGAGTCCCAGGGTGACGGGAGCAGAGGAGAGGGTAGAATGTCCCGGGGGGAGGGGAGAGGAGAGTGTCCCGGGTGGAGGGGAGAGAGTCCCAGGGTGAGGGCAGCGGAGGGGAGGGGAGAATGTCCCGGGGGGAGGGGAAGGGAGGGTGTCCCGGGGGGAAGGGAGAGTGTCTCAGGGGGAGGGGACAGTGTTCCAGGGGGAGGGGAGGGGAGAGTGTCCAGGGTGAGGGGAGTGTGTCTCACGGGGAGGGGATAGTGTCCCGAGGGGAGGGGAGTGTGTCTCGGGGGGAGGGGAGATTTTCTACGGGGGAGGGGAAGGGGAGAGTGTCTCGGGGGGAGGGGAGAGTGTCTCGGGGGGAGGGGAGAGTGTCTCGGGGGGAGGGGAGAGTGTTTCGGGGGGAGGGGAGAGTGTCTCGGGGTAAGGGGAGGGGAGAGTGTCTCGGGGGGAGGGGAGGAGAGAGTGTCCCGGGGGGAGGGGAGGGGAGTGTGTCCCGGGGGGAGGGGAGGGGAGTGTGTCCCGGGGGGAGGGGAGGGGAGTGTGTCCCGCGGGGAGGGGAGGGGAGTGTGTCCCGGAGGGAGGGAAGGGGAGTGTGTCCCGGGGGGAGGGGAGGGGAGTGTGTCCCGGAGGGAGGGGAGGGCAGTGTGTCCCGGGGGGAGGGGAGCGGAGTGTGTCCCGGAGGGAGGGGAGGGCAGTGTGTCCCGGGGGGTGGGGAGGGCAGTGTGACCTGGGGGGAAGGGAGGGAAGTGTGTCCCTGGGGGAGGGGAGGGGAGTGTGTCCCGAGGGGAGTGGAGAGTGTCCCAGGGAGAGGAGAGGGGAGAGTGTCCCGAGGGTAGGGGAGAGTGTCCCGAGGGGAGGGGAGAGTGTCCCGGGGGGAGGGGAGAGTGTCCCGGGGTGAGGGGAAGGGAGGGGAGAGTGTCCCGGGGGGAGGGGAAATTGTCTCAGGGGAGGGGAGAGTGTCCCGGGAGGAGGGGAGAGTGTCTCAGGGGGAGGGGAGAGTGACCCAGGGGGAGGGGAGGGTGTCCCAGGGGGAGGGGAGAGTGTTCCAGGGGAAGGGGACAGTGTCCCGAGGGTAGGGGAGAGTGACCCGAGGGGAGGGGAGAGTGACCCGCGGGGAGGGGAGAGTGTCCCGGCGGGAGGGGACGAGATGGGAAGTGAGAGTGTCCCGGGGGGAGGGGAGAGTGTCTTAGGGGAAGGGGAGGGGAGAGTGTCTCAGGGGGAGGGGAGAGTGTCCCGAGGGGAGGGGAGAGTGTCTCAGGGGGAGGGGAGAGTGTCTCGGGGGGAGGGGAGAGTGTCTCGGGGGGAGGAGAGAGTGTCTCGGGGGGAGGGGAGCATGTCCCGAGGGGAGGAGAAAGTGGCCCGGGGGGAGGGGAGAGTATCTCGGGGGGAGGGGAGAGTGTCTCGGGTGAGGGGAGAGTGTCTCGGGGGGAGGGGAGAGGTTCCCGGGGGGAGGCGAGAGTGTCTCGGGGGGAGGGGAGAGTGTCTCGGGGGCAGGGGAGAGTGTCTCCGGGGGAGGGGAGAGTATCCCGGAGGAAGGGGAGAGTCTCCCGGGGGGAGGGGAGAGTGTCTCGGGGGGAGGGGAGAGTGTCTCGGGGGGAGGGGAGAGTGTCTCGGGGGGAGGGGAGAGTGCCTCAGGGGGAGGGGAGAGTGTATCGGGGGGAGGGGAGTGTGTCACGGGGGGAGGGGAGGGGAGAGTGTCTCGGGGGGAGGGGAGGGGAGAGTGTCTCGGGGGGAGGGGAGGGGAGAGTGTCTCGGGGGGAGGGGAGGGGAGAGTGTCCCGGGGGGAGGGGAGGGGAGTGTGTCCCGCGGGGAGGGGAGGGGAGTGTGTACCGAGGGGATGGGAGGGGAGAGTGTCCCGAGTGTAGGGGAGAGTGTCCCGAGCGGAGGGGAGAGTGTCCCGAGAGGAGGGGAGGGGGGAGTGTCCCAGGGGGAGGGGAGGGGAGAGTGTCCCAGGGGGAGGGGAGAGTGTCGCGAGGGGAGGGGAGGGGAGAGTGTCCCAGGGGGAGGGGAGGGGAGAGTGTCCCGGGGAGGAGAGGGGAGAGTGTCCTGGAGGGAGGGGAGGGGAGAGTGTCCCGGGGGGAGGGGAGGGGAGAGTGTCCCGGGGGGAGAGGAGGGGAGAGTGTCCCGGGGGGAGGGGAGGGGAGAGTGTCCCGGGGGGAGGGGAGGGGAGAGTGTCCCAGGGGGAGGGGAGAGTGTCCTGGGGGGAGGGGAGAGTGTCTCAGGGGGAGGGGAGAGTGTCCCGGGGGGAGGAGAGTGTGTCCCGGGGGGAGGGGAGGGGAGGGGAGAGTGTCCCGGGGTGAGTGGAGAGTGTCTCAGGGAAGGGGAGAGTGTCCCGGGGGGAGGGGAGAGTGTTCCAGGGGGAGGGGAGAGTGTCCCGAGGGGAGGGGAGAGTGTTCCGAGGGGAGGGGAGAGTGTCTCAGGGGGAGGGGAGAGTGTCCCGAGGGGAGGGGAGAGTGGCTCAGGGGGAGGGGAGAGTGTCCCGGGGGGAGGAGAGTGTGTCCCGGGGGGAGGGGAGGGGAGGGGAGAGTGTCCCGGGGTGAGTGGAGAGTGTCTCAGGGAAGGGGAGAGTGTCCCGGGGGGAGGGGAGAGTGTTCCAGGGGGAGGGGAGAGTGTCCCGAGGGGAGGGGAGAGTGTCCCGAGGGGAGGAGAGAGTGTCCCGGGTGGAGGGGAGAGTGTCCCGGGGGGAAAGGAGAGTGTCCCGGGGCGAGGGGAAGGGAGAGTGTCCCGGGGGGACGAGAGAGTGTCTCAGGGGGAGGGGAGAGTGTTCCAGGGGGGAGGGGAGAGTGTCTCGGGGGGAGGGAAGAGTGTCTCCGGGGGAGGGGAGAGTGTTCCAGGGGGAGGGGGGGGGAAGAGTGTCCAGGGGGAGGGGAGTGTGTCTCGGGGGGAGGGGAGAGTGTCTCAGGGGGCGGGGAGGGGAGAGTGTCCCAGGGGGAGGGGAGAGTGTCGCGAGGGGAGGGGAGGGGAGAGTGTCCCAGGGGGAGGGGAGGGGAGAGTGTCCCGGGGAGGAGAGGGGAGAGTGTCCTGGGGGGAGGGGAGGGGAGAGTGTCCCGGGGGGAGGGGAGGGGAGAGTGTCCCGGGGGGAGAGGAGGGGAGAGTGTCCCGGGGGGAGGGGAGGGGAGAGTGTCCCGGGGGGAGGGGAGGGGAGAGTGTCCCAGGGGGAGGGGAGGGGAGAGTGTCCCGAGTGTAGGGGAGAGTGTCCCGAGCGGAGGGGAGAGTGTCCCGAGAGGAGGGGAGGGGGGAGTGTCCCAGGGGGAGGGGAGGGGAGAGTGTCCCAGGGGGAGGGGAGAGTGTCGCGAGGGGAGGGGAGGGGAGAGTGTCCCAGGGGGAGGGGAGGGGAGAGTGTCCCGGGGAGGAGAGGGGAGAGTGTCCTGGGGGGAGGGGAGGGGAGAGTGTCCCGGGGGGAGGGGAGGGGAGAGTGTCCTGGGGGGAGGGGAGGGGAGAGTGTCCCGGGGGGAGGGGAGGGGAGAGTGTCCCGGGGGGAGAGGAGGGGAGAGTGTCCCGGGGGGAGGGGAGGGGAGAGTGTCCCGGGGGGAGGGGAGGGGAGAGTGTCCCAGGGGGAGGGGAGAGTGTCCTGGGGGGAGGGGAGAGTGTCTCAGGGGGAGGGGAGAGTGTCCCGGGGGGAGGAGAGTGTGTCCCGGGGGGAGGGGAGGGGAGGGGAGAGTGTCCCGGGGTGAGTGGAGAGTGTCTCAGGGAAGGGGAGAGTGTCCCGGGGGGAGGGGAGAGTGTTCCAGGGGGAGGGGAGAGTGTCCCGAGGGGAGGGGAGAGTGTTCCGAGGGGAGGGGAGAGTGTCTCAGTGGGAGGGGAGAGTGTCCCGAGGGGAGGGGAGAGTGTCTCAGGGGGAGGGGAGAGTGTCCCGGGGGGAGGAGAGTGTGTCCCGGGGGGAGGGGAGGGGAGGGGAGAGTGTCCCGGGGTGAGTGGAGAGTGTCTCAGGGAAGGGGAGAGTGTCCCGGGGGGAGGGGAGAGTGTTCCAGGGGGAGGGGAGAGTGTCCCGAGGGGAGGGGAGAGTGTCCCGAGGGGAGGAGAGAGTGTCCCGGGTGGAGGGGAGAGTGTCCCGGGGGGAGGGGAGAGTGTCCCGGGGCGAGGGGAAGGGAGAGTGTCCCGGGGGGACGAGAGAGTGTCTCAGGGGGAGGGGAGAGTGTTCCAGGGGGGAGGGGAGAGTGTCTCGGGGGGAGGGAAGAGTGTCTCCGGGGGAGGGGAGAGTGTTCCAGGGGGAGGGGGGGGGAGAGTGTCCAGGTGGAGGGGAGTGTGTCTCGGGGGGAGGGGAGAGTGTCTCGGGGGGAGGGGAGAGAGTCTCGGGGGGAGAGGAGAGTGTCTCCGGGGGAGGGGAGAGTGACTCAGAGGGAGGGGAGTGTGTCTCAGGGGGAGGGGAGAGTGTCTCGGGGGGAGGGGAGAGTGTCTCGAGGGGAGGGGAGAGTGTCCCGGGGAGAGGGTAGAGTGTCCCGGGGAGAGGGTAGAGTGTCCCGGGGGGAGGGGATTGGAGAATGTCCTGAGGGGAGGGGAGGGGAGGGGAGAATGTCCCAGGGGGAGGGAAGGGGAGGGGAGAGTGTCTCAGGGGAGGGGAGAGTGTCCCGAGGGGAGTGGAGAGTGTCCCGGGGGGAGGGGAGAGTATCCCGGGGGGAGGGGAGAGTGTCCCGAGGGGAGGTGAGAGTGTCCCGGGTGGAGGGGAGGTAAGTGAATCGCGGGGGGAGGGGAGAGGAGGGAAGTGTGTCGCGGGGGGAGGGGACGGGAGAGTGTCCCGAGGGGAGGGGAGAGTGTCCCAGGGGGAGGAGAGGGGAGAGTGTCCCGAAGGTAGGGGAGAGTGTCCCGAGGGGAGGGGAGAGTGTCCCAGGGGGAGGGGAGAGTGTCCCGAGGGGAGGGGAGAGTGTCCCGGGGGGAAGGTAGAGTGTCCCGAGGGGAGGGGAGAGTGTCTCAGGGGGAGGGGAGAGTGTCCCGGGGGGAGGAGAGTGTGTCCCGGGGGGAGGGGAGGGGAGGGGAGAGTGTCCCGGGGTGAGTGGAGAGTGTCTCAGGGAAGGGGAGAGTGTCCCGGGGGGAGGGGGGAGTGTCTCAGGGGGAGGGGAGAGTGTCCCAGGTTGAGGGGAGAGTGTTCCAGGGGGAGGGGAGAGTGTCCCGAGGGCAGGGGAGAGTGTCCCGAGGGGAGGGGAGAGTGTCCCGGGTGGAGGGAAGAATGTCCCGGGGGGAGGGGAGAGTGTCCCGGGGGTAGGGGAGAGAGTCCCAATGGGAGGGGAGCGGAGGCGAGGGGAGAATGTCCCGGGGGGAGGGGAAGGGAGAGTGTCCCGGGGGGAAGGGAGAGTGTCTCAGGGGGAGGGGAGAGTGTTCCAGGGGGAGGGGAGGGGAGGGGAGAGTGTCCAGGGGGAGGGGAGAGTGTCTCAGGGGGAGGGAATAGTGTCCCGAGGGGAGGGGAGTGTGTCTCGGGGGGAGGGGAGAGTTTCTACGGTGGAGGGGAAGGGGAGAGGGTCTCGGGGGGAGGGGAGAGTGTCTCGGGGGGAGGGGAGAGTGTCTCGGGGGGGAGGGGAGAGTGTCTCGGGGGGAGGGGAGTGTGTTTTGGGGGGAGGGGAGAGTGTCTCGGGGTAAGGGGAGGGGAGAGTGTCTCGGGGGGAGGGGAGGTGAGAGTGTCTCGGGGGGAGGGGAGGTGAGAGTGTCTCGGGGGGAGGGGAGGGGAGAGTGTCCCTGGGGTAGGGGAGGGGAGTGTGTCCCGGGGGGAGGGGTGGTGAGTGTGTCCCGGGGGGAGGTGACAGTGTCCCGAGGGGAGGGGAGAGTGTCTCGGGGGGAGGGGAGAGTGTCTCAGATGGAGGGGAGAGTGTTTCAGGGTGAGGGGAGAGTGTCTCAGGGGGAGGGGAGAGTGTCTCAGGGGGAGGGGAGAATGTTTCGGGGGGAGAGGAGAGTGTCCCGGGGGGAGGGGAGTGTGTCCCGGGGGAAGGGCAGAGTGTCCCGGGGGAAGGGCAGAGTGTCCCGGGGGGAGGGGAGAGTGTCCCGAGGGGAGGGGAGAGTGTCCCGAGGGGAGGGGAGAATATCCCGAGGGGAGGGGACAGTGTCCCGGGCGGAGGGGAGATGGTCCCGGGGGGAGGGGAGAGTGTCCCGGGGGAGGGGAGAGTGTCCCGGGGGGGGGGGGAGAGTGTCCCGAGGGGAGGGGAGAGTATCTCGGGGGGTGGGGAGGGGAGAGTGTCCCGGGGGGAGGGGAGGGGAGAGTATCCCGAGGGGAGGGGAGGGGAGAGTGTCCCGGGGGGAGGGGAGAGTGTCCCGGGTGGAGGTGAGAGTGTCCCGGGGGGAGGGGAGAGAGTCCCGGGGGAGGGGTCAGTGTCCCGGGGGGATGGGAGAGTGTCCCGAGGGGAGGGGAGGGAAGAGTGTTCCGGGGGGAGGGGAGAGTGTCCCAGGGGATGGGGAGGGTGTCCCGGAGGGAGGGGAGAGTGTCCCGGGGGGAGGGGACAGTGCCCCGGGGTGAGGGGAGAGTGTCCCGGAGGGAAGGGACTGTGTCCCGGGGTGAGGGGAGAGTGTCCCGAGGGGAG